>NC_083356.1:110295215-110929798 GCF_030254825.1 Meriones unguiculatus
ACGCTGTACTTATTTTAAAGTAAATAATGAATTGGCTATATTACTAAAATAAAATACTAATTAACTTAAGGGAAGGGGCATGGGAGAAGAAGAGGGAGGGAGGGCGGGATTGGGAGGGGATGAGGGAGGGGCGGCAGCTGGGATTCAGAGTGAATAAATTGTAATAAACAAAAAATTTAAAAGAGACATTTAAATACATGTGTGCATTTCAATATCTACTGTATCTGCCATTCATAGGTGAATCCACTTCATGACACAAAACCAAAGCTACCATTTATCATTAAAAGAAATGATGTAATTAGATATTTATTATGCACTGGGCTGTGTCAAAAATCAGTACAAATACTATGTGTCAACCCTCACACCCTCGCTGTGAGGTTCACCAGTGCTTTTGCTTTTAATGTTTAAGAAGTGGAGACTTTCGTCTTCCTAAATCTGTTTTTAATCATTAGTTAGAGAATTAGAACTAGTCAGCCATACTGCTAAGATCTTTGCTTCAAAAAATTTATTTTGCTTGGACTTTGGAAATCAAGATCCAACCAGATTGTCTCTATCCTCAATATATAAAGTCTATTTCAATAGGCGACAGTTTTTTTAAATAAAGAAATAAATTCAGTGAAAAGACATGAACATGAAATTATGGCTAGAGCAGTCTGGGGAGATTTCACAGAAAATATAGAATTTGAGCTGAATCTTCTAGCATGAGTAAGAGTCTTCTGATTGCTAAAGCAGGGGTTGGTAGTGCTTTGGACAAAACTGTGAGACATTCTAAAAGCTTATGTGAGTATTGTATATTGGAGGAAAAAAAATAATAGACGTTAAAGTTTTGAAGCAGAATGGTTTCTTAAAAAATGAGTCCTGTAAGTTTTAGTGCTCTCTCAGTCTCTCTCTGTTTCTTTTTGTCTCTGCAGTTACACACCCTAAACACACACACACACACACACACACACACTCACACACTCACACACACACACACACACACACACACACACACACACACAAGTTGCTTGAGACAGATATATTCAATCTCCTAAATCGCCTAGAAATGACACCTCTATTTTCCCCTGCTGACAGCCTGCCACTGTTTTTTTCTATTTCTTCTCACGGAAATAATTCGATCTTTATTGGACACTCTTAAAGGTTTAGAGGCCAGGCTCTATCCAGCAGAGTGAATGCAGTTTTATCCCGCTTTCACTTATTTCTATCCTTAACAACACAATTACAAATACATGGTGACTGCACAGGCTGGCTCTGACACTGATGTGAGGGAAATATGCAGCAGCCCGGCAGGCCTGAGCGTTTGCAAAGGCGGCTCACCTAGGGTGAGAAATCCAGCTCCAAGCGAGATGAGTAATGATGAGCAATACCGTTAGCAGGGGATGCCCGCAGAAACTGCCCTGCGAGAAAGCGGAACTGTATTGTCGACGAATTATCTCCCCAGCCTTCTTTCTTGTTGTTAGGAAATGGAAAACTACTAAGAGCACTGGTACAGTAGTTCCTGGTTTTGGAGTGTTATCAGTACTTTAGCCTTAGAAATTAGAAAACGCCTGGATCTATTGTAAGCAACACATTTCATCTCTAGCTATATCCGTGCCATGAAGATGTTCGTGAACAATTAAAATGATTTGTTTCCTAGTAAAAATAAAAAATATATATTATGCAAAAACTTTGTATGGATGAACAGAAGGGAGGCAAAATGATATTTTCCATAGTCCTGTTATCCAGGGGAAAGTTTGTTGATACTCGACGTGTTTTGGCAATACCTTTATGAATGATGACCAGTTTTAGCAAGGGCGCATCCTGACACCATTGTCAACAGAGATCACTTTATAGAATGGTAATGTTGAAGAGCTTGGTAATTGTCCCATTTCCTGACACAGCATTTTTAATTTTGTCCGTTTGTGTGTTTGTGAGTGTAGTGCTTACGGGCGTGCGTGCGTGCGAGTGTATGGGCTCACATGTGCATTCACATGTACCTATGAGTTTACATGTTCATGAGCACAGGCCAGAGGATGACTTTGGGTATTGCTCTCTGCATCTCACTGAACTCGGACTCAGCCTCTGTTTCCCAGCAAGGCTGGTGGGAACAGGTCTCCCCCACCCTCCTGGTTCCACCTCCTCTTAGTGTGAGTTGCAGGTGATGGCTTGCTCCTTTATGCTGGCTCAAGGGATCTCACTTGGGTCCTTATGCATGCATGGGGAAGTGCTCCTACCCTTCTAACCAACCCTCCTCTCATCCCTTGATAGAAGATTTTTATACTTTAGCTTTGGGCGGTTGGTAGGCACCATGGAATATATGGATTTTTGTCCATTGTTACGACTTTGATATGAAGACTGTCCCCCAAAGCCTAGTGTGTTGATATTCTAATGTCTTGTTCACAGGTGAGGAGTTTTGAGAAGTCTTCAGATGATGGATGAATCTGCTGACAGACTCATAATGTCGTGTAGTTATTGGGCATTGGTGGAGGCCCTGAGAGGCATGCTACAGAAAGTACATCACTGGACTTTCATTTCATTCTGAGCACTTTCCTCTTCTGTCCTTTTCCTTGTCCCTCTTGTTTTCCCTCCCATCCCTTCCCTTCTCCTTAACCCTCAGTTGGTATGAAGTGCTCATCTTTGCTCTTCTGCATGCTCCCATCAGCATCATGTCGCACTTTCCAGGATACCTGACTTAAATCAACAGGCTCAGAACCTCAGGCTGAAACCACAAGTCATAAACCACAAACTGAAACCTTTCCTCCTGTACAGTGGCTTTAATCAGATATTCTGTCATAACAAGAAAATAACACGGTGATAAATCTCAAAGTTGTCCTTCTACTGCTGCTGCTTTTAGCTGAACATCAAACGAGGTTTAATTGTTTAATATGCTATAAATTCACATCCATCTGTCAGCATCTGGTGATGATAGACATTTTTGGAAAAGTTGGTACAGACTGATTATTGGTTTGGGTTTCACTGACAGTTCAGAGATGCATAAGCTTGAGCCTGGAAATTCAGTTCTCTGGGCATAGTGCATGGACCCACATGTGTGAGTTCTTTAGTGGATTCTCTCTTCAAGACTGTGACTGCTTTGTTTCAGGTTATGCATTGTGTCCGTCCCCTCTCAGGGCTGCTTTAGCCTTCTTTATGTTGTTGTGATGAAACACCTCAACGGAACAACTTTAAGGGAAGAGTTTATTTACCTTGCAGTTCTGTGTTGTAGTCCATCCTGACAGGAAAGTCAAAGCAGGTACTCAAAGCAGCTAGTCACACCCACAACCAAGAGCAGAGAGAGGGAGAGAGAGAGAGAGAGGGAGAGAGAGAGAGAGAGAGATGTCTTCATGACTACTCGTGCTCAGCTCTCTCAGCTCTCTCAGCTCTCTCTGTTCCTTAGACATTCCAGGATCCAAACCTAGGGAGTGGTGCCACCGGAAACGGCAGGTCTTCCCCCTGCAGAGAACATAATCAAGGCAATCTCCCATCAAACCAACCAATGCTGTAGTGACTTCATTTATTCAGACATGAAATTCATCCTTCTCCCAAAGCTGACATGAACTGAACTACAACAACAGCAACAAAAATACAATCCCCCTTCAAACCTTTACCTGTCTAAAATAAGAGGGAGGATATATGTCCTTAGGAGGGATTTTGGAATGCAACATTCTCATTTTTTGGTAAACATTTTTCACCCATCTTACAAATAATGAGTTTCATAGACCATCTCACCTCATGCTTCACTGAAATCTCAAGCACATTTTAGGTTCCTTCTCTTTCATTATGCTTCTGTTTTCCTTCCTTGATTATTTTCCTACATTGTTCTATTTAGCTAAAGATTATTCTCTAATTCTAAAGGGAAGTGAATTTATGTTTTTCAACGCCATTCTCATAATGCTGCTCATCCAGAATTATAAAAGAATTTTGAAGTATAAGTTAACAAATGCCCAAGTGTTCTTTCTATATTTTAAAATAAAAATAATTCTCATATTTTCATAAGTATCAAGTATTTAGACCTCTCCTTAACAGTTAACATAATTAAATCAGAAAATATAATTATTTTCTTCTCTCTCATCTTCTTCCCCTAGTGTTCTTCAGTTTAGTTTTCTTGTGAAATTTTATAAAGATATTTGTAAGTCTTATAAACACATTTTAAATAAAAATAAGTAATAAAGCATATATAGAGAAATCATGTAGTTTTCTTTTAAAAAGTGATGTTTGTTTTGGGTTGGTGGCTCATGCCTTTAATCCCAGCACTTGGGAGGCAGAGGCAGGCAGATCTCTGAGTTTAATGTCAGGCAGATCAAAACAGTGAGATCCTATAAACAAAGAAAAAGAAAAAAAGTGGTGTTTGTCGAATGTGGCCTGTGGATAGCAAACTATTTCAACATCAACTGGACCTGTCAATCATAGCATCAAAACTGTTAGCCAGACCCAGAAAGATGTCAGAACACAGCCATATAAGGTGAATGCCAGCCACATCCAGTCATCTTGTTCCTATGTCGCTCTTTTCTATGGCTAGACCTACAATTTCAGGCAGGTTACTCTGAACTACCTTTGGTATGAAATGATGCCGAGTTATGCATGCATATGAGTGTGTAAATAATAACACTAGTCTTTTTCAAAAACTATGAGTAACAGCCAAAGTTCAGGGAATTGGAGCATCTTAGTAGGGCTTGCTTGTAGAACTGGAGTACAAGGAAGAAGAAGTCAAGAGGGAAGAAAACACAGGGTCCAAACCAGAGTCTGGGTCAACGGGGGCCTTCGCAAACCTTACTAAAGGGTGCATATTCTGTCTGTAGGCTGTGATTAACCATGGAAAAAATTAGGCTGGGTGCAGGCTTTGAGTTTTAGATGCGGTGGGGACACACATGTGACACACACTGATTCTCCACTAGCGTTTACATGTTCACATTCTCATCTCCCTGACAGTGGAGGAGGAAGCAGCCCCTGGCCGAGGCCTGTCAACACCTTTGGCCTGTCTTCTCACTGTCCATCCCGTGTCACCAGGAGAAAGAGTCGTGAGGTTTATAGCTATAAACGTGGATAAAGTCCTTTAGTATATTACATATAAACTTTATTTCCAGTTTATGTAAAACCTGGGCATACACCTATGAACACCTTTATAATTTGCAGAAAATAGATTAAGAATAAATTCTGAGCGACTGTAGAGAGCTGCACTCAGGGGCTCTAGCAAGAAATGACCTCAGATAAGCTCTTGAAATGTCATGGAATCTGAACTATTGAAATATTTTTTCCAGCTGAGCCGGAGTCATAGTATAACATATTATAAATTGAGGCAGTAGTTAAATAATTTGATGCAAAAGGAAAAAATGATGTAGACAAAACCAGATAAAAGGGACAGAATTTTGCTTTGTGGAAAGCAGAGCTGTGGTAGGAAACCTGGCGTCTAACTGGTGGACTGACGGAGACCCACTGCTTGACAGAGAAAGGGTTCTAGCGGAGCTCAACCACGGGTTTCCTGCGTAGGTGTGAGCCTCGCCCTCTGGCATTCTACTACGTCTTCACGGTGAGTATCAGATGAACCCTGATGGTTTGGGCGGGGGTGGTGGGAGGGAGTGTTCCTCCGAAATGTGTCTGTGTGTTCTGTTCCTGATAAAATCTGTATCAGGATGAGCTATTTAATCAGACAAAGCCTTCTGCAGTTTTACCACAACCAAACTGTCTTGATGGATGGGGTGCATTTAACGTCAACCACCTCTCAGCTTTCTGTAGAGTAGAAACACCTGACTGGAGGCTGCCTTAGCTTCCATGTCAACACAGTGATCGATGACGGAGGTGCGTGTGCGTGCGTGCGTGCGTGCGTGCGTGCGTGTGTGTGTGTGTGTGTGTGTGTGTGTGTGTGTGTGAAGTTCATTGTCATGAAACAGGAGGCCTAATTATGAGACTGGAGATTTCTTCTTTTCCCCAATGCTCTAGCAACACACTAATTACAGCAGTATCTAAACCTGGTGTGTTGTGCTTGACTAGTGAGAAAAACTTAAAAACGTTAGAAAACATACTGAACGTTCAAACCACAGTTCCAAGAGACAGAACAAGTGAGGGAAACATTTAGACATGGCTTGATGCTTGAAATAGTTACTGGGGTGGGGAATTTAAAACAACTGTGGAGAACATGCCAAGGCCTCTCATGGATAATGTAGCGGAGAAATGGAGATTATTACAAAGGACCAAAGGCAATGCTGGGGGCTAAAATGCTATAACAAATTAAAAATAAAGAATGTGTTTAAAAAGCTTGTACGCGGAGTGGCTGGGAGATTTCCAATGCTTGAGGCTATCACAATAGAATCTCCAAAACGGAAAAGGAAACAGGAGGAAAAAGCCCATAAGCACAAAAAGATAGAATATCCACAGCCTGTGGGACAGCTATAAAAGATAAATAATTACTAGGGAGGTAAAGAATAGTAAAAGAAACGTTTTAAATAATAATGACAAAGAATTTCCCCAAGTGACAGTCATGCAGAATAAACCGCGGATATGAAAAGCATAGGGAAAACCTGGGAGGATCATGGCAAAACAAAACACAACCCCCCACATCTTTGGTGTATTATTTCAAACAATGCTAAAGAGAAAATCTTGAAGGATGCTACATGAACAAACCACAGTATCTAAGGAGTAGTAAAGAGATGAACTAAATTTCACGTTTATACAAGAACCATTCAAGCAAACAAAATCAGAACCAAACAACAGGGTGACAAACTGAAAATAGTAACAGATATGATACCGTATTAATACAACGTTATAAAAATCACTTTGTCAGTAACCTAAATGAACCAATTGAGAGACAGATTGTCAGTATGGATTAAAAAATTAGGATCCAAAATAGTGACATCATTTTATTGATTTTTTTTTCTATCATACGTGGACTTGGAGAGGGATCAGAGCAGAAGGTATCTGGTTGGTTGGGGCAGAAATGGAGGGAGAGAATGTGAGAAATGACTGGAATTGGGAGGGGCAATGTGTAAGCATAGTGTAATAAAAGCTTCCGGTGTCCTGTGAGGGTGATCCTAGTGAGGACCCCTCGTAATAGAGACATCAGAGCCTGTCAGGCCATCCTCTGTTCCTAGGCAAGGCTTCCAGTGGTGGGAATGAGGCACCAACCCCGCCAGAAAACCTCCAACCTACAGTCTATCCTTCCTGCAAGGTGCTTTAGGGCATTGGAGCTACAGAACTTGAAGTGTCCAGCGACTGGCCTAATTTAATGCCCAAGCCACGAAAGGGTGTCCGTGGCCAACACTGCCTGGATGGCCAGGAAAAGGAGGCTGGATACACTCATCATAGGAAAAAACCCGATAAAATGATTCCTAGTGATATTCTACTGTACTCATTAATCTGTGCCTAGGCCAGTTGTCATCAGAGAAGCTTCTGGCAGCTGACAGGAGCAGACGTAGAGACCCACAGCCAAAGATTTAGCCGGAGAGAACCCAGATTGGTGATCTCGATTCAGTTCCCCTGCTTGGAGCTTGAGAAACCCCACAAAAGATGGGAAGGAAGAGTTGTAGCACCCAGAGGGGTTGAGGACATCAGGAGGATATGTTCCACAGACATCAAGTAAGAAGGGCTTTTGGTGGTTCACAGATAATGAAGGGGCAACCATGAGGCCTGAATGGGTCTGTCTGCATCAGGTCCTAGCTTATGAGTTACAGTTGTTAGCTTGGTGTTCATGTGAGACTCCTAACAATGGGAGCAGGGGTGTCTCTGACTCTTTCGCCTTCCCTTGAGACCCTTTTCCTCCTTCTGGGTTGCCTTGTCCAGTCTTGATATGAGGGGTTTGTGCCTAGCCTTATTGCATCTTGTTATGCCATGTTCAGTGGATATTGCTGGTAGGCCTGTTCCTTTTTGAAGGCAAATGGAGTAGGAATGGATCTGGGGGAGAGGAGAGGTGGGGTGGGAACTAGAAGGACTGAGTGGGGGACTGGAAAGAGTGGAGGGAGGAAAAACTAATGTATTAAAACTGGAATGTATTAAAAACAAAAAATAAATAAAAAGGAGAGAATAAAAAATTCACTGCAAGTGAAGGATGATATATACCTTCCCGATGGTGAGTGCTCTCTGTCATGAACAACTCCACATTTGGCTAAGGCTGAGGATCTGGCTTGCTTCCATGTATGTGGACCTATCTGCATTGCCCACGTGACACGCCTGGGTTGGCTACCCAGAGGTTATTTAAGCTGTGGGCTGGCTTTCCCCAGGGTCAGATGATTGTTCAAGGTTCCTGAATAAACTGCATTGAAAAAAAAAAAAAGTAAATTCTTGAAGAACAATATACAACATACACTGTGATGTATTTACCAAAACAAAGCTACAGTAGCTACGTTAATTTCAGACTGAACTGACCTATAACAAGGGTGACAATAGGGCCATTGTGATGTGGTAGGTTCTCTAAGAAGACATGATAATTCTCATTGTGCATATGCCAAGTAACAGTGTTAACTTATGAAAACTGTATGGAGAAATAGTTGAATTCACTATGGCTGTTGAAGATGTCAGCATCTCTGTATCAGAAATGTTCAGTCCTGGAAGTCAGAAACCAGTGAGAAAACATGATCAGCAATGCTGTTCTCAAATGTCTACTGTGAGCATCTGCAGAGCGCTTCGTGCACAGCCAGTCCAATATGGTGAGTCATGTGCACAAGAACATCCACTTGACAAACCGCTTCTTGGCCATAAAGCAGACCATAACAAATGTGCAAGAACAGAAGCCACAGATGCTTTTAGGTCACAATAGAACTATAAATCAAACAGAGAGCTATGTGGACAACTACCTTATTACTTGCAAGTTGAGTCACACACTTCAGTATATCTATCAGGAAAGATATTCTGTAGGAATTTTAGACTAAATGAAAATAAATAAGTAACAAACCTGTCAGAAGTTGAGAATGTGGTACCAGAACTTCCCAGAAGGAAACTGACAGCGTGCATGCTTGCATCACTCAAGATGCATGCATCTGAGGAAGGAGAGTGAGAGGGTGTCTCACAACGACTCTGCAGGAATGTGAAGACAAGTCTAGATGAGAGTGAAATAAACTGACCACAAGGAGTAAGATGTGTGTTGTTTGGGAATGGAGCAATGAGGATGCCCCTGCTCATAGAGGATGTGTTAACCCATGCGGAAAGCTGGAACCGGAAGAAGACTCCCACAACAAACCAACAATTACAGAGCGTCTTCAGGATACAAGGGGAAGAGGCAGAGTCAATTGCTTTCCATAAGTGAGTAAGACAGAATTAAAATAAAAAAAAAACATAGATACCATTTACATTAACCTACAATGATAAAATATTAGATGTAAGCTTAATTAAATATATATAAGAGACTTATGAGGAAAACTATAAAACTCTGATGACTTCACCTGGATTTTGGACTTTGAAATAGGCGTGATAGAAATGGAGGGATGTTCTGTGTCAATGATAATAAAGGCTTAAGAGTGTAAAGTTTGAGTTCAGCAGAACATCTCTATGGTCATGCAGACCTTGTCACAATTTGTGTGTGTGTGTGTGTGCTAATGTGTTAATGGCTAAGAGAGGTAAAGTTTATCTAAAGAGACAGATGGCCAAAAGCACTAAGGTAGTGTGCAATGATATTTCAGGGCAGATGGAGTCTTACTCATGTTTGTATATATTACTTGGACACTCAAGTTGATGGCTGAATTGAGTCTTTGGGTTCTGTCTGCCTAATGCACAAAAGTAGCTGGGGGTCAAGATTGATAGATGCAGCTCAGGAGTCATCATCATGTCACCATTTTAATGCAGGATGAATTTTTTCTTTTTGTCTGCCTGCCTGTCTGTCTATCTACCTACCTAGCTATCATCTATGTATGTGTCTGTCTGTCTTTATCCACCATCTATTCAATTTACCTCTGAATCATAGCCCCCTCCCTCCTCTCCTCCTTTCCTCTTTCCACCTTCCCCTTCTACTACTCCTCAGAAAAGGGGAGCCTCCTCCCACCCTAGCACATCAAGTCCTGTCACTTCTGAGCACATCCTCTTCTCCCATGGCCAGGCAGCCCCACCAGGGGAGTGATAAAAAAGTAGGCAACAGAGTCCATGTCAGAAACAGCTCTTGCTCCTCTTATTAGGAGACCGACATGAAAATGGAGCTGCCTATCTGTGTAGGGCCCTAGGTCCAGTCTACACATGGTGCTTGGTTGGTACTTCAGTTTTCTCAAGTCCCTGCTGGGCCCTGGTTAGTTGGCTTTTTTTAGTCTTCTTGTGGCAGGCACTCCTGTCCCCTTTGGGACCTTCTTTCCTTTCCCACACTCTTCTGCAAGACTTCTTGTGCTCCAATGAATGTTTGCCTGTGAATCTCAGCATCTGTTTTGATTCGTATGCAGAACCAATTTTAAGACAGAAGATCCCTGGAGATGTTCTGCCTTTGAATGAAAGGTATGAAGTATGTGTGGAAGAAGAAGTCAGAGTAGTTTTAAAAACATCATTTAAACACTGAAAATGTCATTAAATCTATATATTTTAGGATAGATATAGATAAGCTTTTAAATAATTTTTTTTCAGTTAGCATAAGCAAGTATCTACGACTACCCATGACTTATAGAAAATCACATATCAGCGGTTTTACATATTTCATTTGTAGTACATTGTAATATTGCACAAATACTGGAGTATTATTTTATACAATAACTGTGTGTATTATATGTAAACTGGAAATTTGATCCAAGTTCTCTTTTGCTAATTATATCCTTATTTAAACAGGTTTTCCTCTAGGCAGCAAAATAAGCTAGAAGCTACTGAAGGGCGGACTTTAGTTAAAAGCTAGTGTCTTAACCACATATTGCCTGATAGCACGAATACAGGAATGAAAGTAAGAGACAAACAAAATGACTCAGAAACGCACTAACATTCTTTTTTTTTAATTTATTTTTTTCTTTATTAGTTACACACTATTGCCTTTGTATCCCCCTGTGGTTCCCTCCCTCCTCCTGTCCCAATCCCTCCCTTCCTCCACCCTCTGCATGCATGCCCCTCCCCAAGTCCACTGATAGGCGAGGTCTTCTTTTCCTTCCTTCTGATCCTAGTCAATTAGGTCTCATCAGGAGTGGCTGCATTGTCTTCTTCTGTGGCCTGGTAAGGCTGCTTCCCCCTCAGGGGGCGGTAACTAAAGAGCAGGCCAATCAGTTCATGTCAGAGACAGCCCCTGTTCCCATTACTGGAACCCACTGACTGAACTGCCACTAACATTCTTACCACAAGGTTTTGTCACGTTAAACTTCATTCAGTAACAGAGGTGTTACTTTCCGATTTGGGGCGATATTTTCCCGAGGAAAACGATGGCTTGTAACAGTTCAGTCTTGTAGCTAACGACTCCTTGTGCAGCAGGGGCTGGTTTCCATTTGTCATTCTGCTTCAGGCTTGGAATCCCTTCTTGGAAGTCCAGGCCTGCACCAGTATGGTCAGCTCACATTTTTTTCCTTGTTTGTTACTGCTGAGACAGGTTTCCTTATGCAGCCATGTTGGTTTGGAACTCATTGTGTAGTCCAGGCTGTCCTCACATTGTTCTCCTGCTTCCATTTCCCTAGTACTGGGATTACAGGCAGGCACTACTAGATCTTATTTAGTTCAGCTTGTTTTTTTATCTGAGCATGTCGAAACCTGTATCAAAATTCACGAGGAGAAGTTCCAGAGACCTCCAGCTGGATCAGGAAGTATTTAACAGCAGACTAAAATAAATGGCCGTTCTCAGCAGTTAACCTTTGCCAAGCCACAGAAGCGTAATAACCCAACAATGTCAATGAAATAGCGAAGACACGGAAGGAAGAGCTAGGCCCGGGGCATGGTTTTGGTTGCTGTCATGGTGGTGGCATTAGCAGAGAAATCTGCCCCCAATTAGAACTCAGTTGATTCACATGTAAAACCGTTTGGAGTTCAAGCCAAGTGAAATTCCATTTCACTCTTGGCCAACAGAGTGGCGCTGAAAAGAAGCTGCAAAGAACATTTTCACGTGTCTGTCATTTAACTCTCTTCTCCCACCTGCACACAGCCAACAATTCATCAGTTTCGCCAGCTGTCGGCCATAATGGAGATCACATTTAACTCTTTGAAGGCGCTTGATTCACCCGAGCTTTCCCGTCCATCAGAGATGCTGTCTGCCATTGTTACTGGCCACCCAGCATTTTGCTCCCTCTCCAAGAGGAGTGGGTAGTTAGCTCAGCCAATTGTCAGGGCATTGAGAGAATCACTGCCATTTGGATTTATTACTCACAGCTGCTGGAAACAAAGGGATGCGCAAAGCTGTCCCGAGTTTCCCTGGGTATCTAGCAAGAAGAGAGAGCTGGGAGAAGAGGCAGGTCCGCGGGATGAGAAGAGTTCTGCATTCATGGATTACACGATTGCGTCTTCCGGCTTTTGGCAGCGTGACTTAAACAAGTTTTACTCTCCTAAATTTTAGTCTCTATGCCTACACTGTCTGCGTGTATTCGTATCTTAGAGACCGATCCTTTATTTCGCATGAGGCAGTGGTGGTTGTTAATCGCCCTCACTGCTGCAGGGCGTGGCTGTCGGTCCTTGCCCTCCGCCGAGGGGCGGGGCTTGGTTCCACATCCTCCCTTTCTGCCCTTTTCTCCCCATTTCTCCCCTTCCTGCTTTCCCCAACCACGCCCAGTTTGCGCTCTCCCGCCCTGCTCCCAGTAAACCTGCATTTATATAATATAGCTTCGTCTCTTCGTTAGCTCATTCTGTTTTATTTAATCCACCAGTAGTAGCACAGTTAACAAAACAGCTAGAATGCTTGACAAGAAAAAGACAATAGTATAGACAATAGTACAGAAGGAAGCATTAGGAAGAGCCACAGAAAGTTCCTTCCTTTCTTCCTTCCTTCCCTCCCTCCTTCCTTCCCTCCTTCCCTCCTTCCCTCCCTCCCTCCCTCCCTCCCTCCCTCCCTCCTTCCTTCCTTCCTTCCTTCCTTCCTTCCTTCCTTCCTCCTACCTTTCTTTCTTTCTTTCTTTCTTTCTTTCTTTCTTTCTTTCTTTCTTTCTTTCTTTCTTTCTTTCTTTCTTTCTTTCTTTCTTTTTATGGAAAAGGAAATAGTTTATTTGGTAAAAACAGAAACATGAAATTAAATTTCACCACATTAATTGCTTTCTTTTAAGGTAGCTCCAAAAAATTAGATTCCTTCCCTCCTAAACATGCCTTTGCTGCTGCTTTAAGAGGCAGCAATGAAAATATAGAGCATAACTATACATTTTTAATAATACCTCTATAAAAATTCTAGAAAATACTGAAGCTTTACTTTTAAATACAATTCAAGAAAATTTTACTGACCCACTGCTATTATTTCATTTTTCAATTGTGAAGATTTTGCTCATTTTATTGAAAATAAAATTTTCCATATATTTGAAATAGATTTTGATTAAAAACAGATTTTTTCTCACATAATATAACCTGATTTTGGTTTCCTCTTCCTCTTTTTCTACCCCCTTTCCCTCATCCTGCTTCACTATGTTTTTTTTGTAAACTTCCTTTATTATATTGAGATGTGTCTCTTTTATTCTTAGTTTCTCCAAGACTTCTATCATGAGGAAATGTCAGATTTTGTTAAAGATCTTTTCTGTGTCTAAAGAGATGATCATTTGGTTTTTATTTTTTAAGTTGGTGTATACGGTGTATTGATTTTCATATATGGAACCATCCCTGCATCCCTGGAATGAAGCCTGCTTGGTCATCTTTTTGATGTGTTCTTGGATTTGGTTTCCAAGAATTTTATTGAGTATTTTCGCATCAATGTTCATGAGGGAAATTGGTTTGTAATTCTCTCTCTCTCTTTTTTTTTGTTAAGTCTTTGTGTGGTTTGAGTATTAGCGTGACTGAGGACTCAGAAAATGAATTTGGCAATGTTAGTTCTATTTCTGTTTTGTAGAATAGTTTGAAGAATACTGGTATTAGATTTTCTTTGAAAATATGGTAAACTTTTGAGCTGAACTTGTCTGGTCCTGGGCACTTTTTTGGTGGAGAGACTTTTAACGACTGTTTCTCTTTCATTAGGGGTTATAGGTCTAGTTAAGTAGTTTATCTGATCTTGATGTAACTTTGGTAAATAGCACCTATTGAGAAAATTATTCATTTCTTTTAGATTTCTGGTTTGGTGGAGTACAGGTTTTTAAAGTCTGTTCTTATTATCTAGAGTTCCTCAGTGTCTGTTGTTATGTCCCCTTTCATTTCTAATGTTGTTAGTTTATCTGATTTTTAGTTAATTTTAATAAAAATTAGTTAATCTTAATTGATTTTCTCGTAAAACCAACTCTATTACATCGAATCTTTGTTTTCTTTTTTCCTTACACTCTTTCTTTCTTTCTTTCTTTCTTTCTTTCTTTCTTTCTTTCTTTCTTTCTTTCTTGTCTACTCTTTTTGAGTGTGACTTCTTTCTGTTCTCCAGCTTTCTGGTGTACCCTTAAGTTGCTGATACAAGCTCTCCTGATTTTTTTCTTCAAATATAGGTACTTGGTGCTATGAACTTGCCTCTTAGAACCATCTTAATTGTGACCCATAGTGTGTGTATTTGCTGTATTTCTTTTCATTCAATTCTAACATTTTAATTTCTTTCTTTACTCATTTTTCATTTAGTAGTGACTTGCTCAGTTTCCATGGGTTTGTAAGCTTTCTGATTTGTTTTTTCTGAAAACTAGTTTTAATCCATGGTGATCTGATAGGATGCAGCCTGTTATTGCAATTTTTCTTGTATCTGTTGAGACTTGTTTTGTATCCAAGTATCTGATCAGTTTTGAAGAAAGTTCCATGAGGTGCTGAGAAGAAAGTGTATTCTGTTATGTTTGGGCAAGAAGGTCTATAATTATCTGTTATGTCTATTTTATTTATAACACCAGTTACTTCCGCATTTTTCAGTTCAGTTTTGGTCTGGGTGACCTGTCTGTTGGAGAGATGGGCAGTGAGGTCTCCCACTGTCAGCGCATGAGGGTCAGCACATGGTTTAAGCTGCAGTAGTGTTTCTTTTATGAACTTGAGCACTCTAGTGTTTGGTGTAGAAATGTTTAGAGTTGCCATATCCTCTTGGATTTTTCTTTTGATGAATATGAGGTGTCCCTCTTCATCTCTTCTGATTAGTTTTGATTTGAGGTCTATTTTGTTAGATATTAAAATAGTTACCCCAGCTTGTTTCTTAGGTGCAGTTGCTTGGGCTGTTCTTTCCTATCCTTTTACTCTGAGGTAACGCGTACCCTTGATGTGAGCATGTGTTTTTTCAATGCAGTTAAAGGATGAATCCCATTTTTGCATCCACTTTGTTAGTTTGTGTCTTTTTATTTGGGAATTAATATCATAGATGTTGGAAGATATCAATGAACAGTGCTTGTTGACTCTTGTCATTCTATTGCTGTTGTGGGGGGTGATGATGGTGGTTTGTATGTATGTGTGCGCGAGTCTTTTATAACTTGATGGTCTGGGATTATTTATTCTTTGTATTTTCTTGGGTGTACTTAATCTCTTTAGGCTGAAGTTTTCTATCTAGTGCTTTCTGTAGGGCTGGATTTGTAGATATATATAGCTTAAATTTGGCTTTATTGTGGAATGTCTTATTTTCTCCATTTAAAACTTTTTCCACTGTAAGTTTTTTTCTGAGTACTGTAGTCTGTGGCATCTCTGGTCTCTTAAGGGTCTATCAGGTATCTATTAATACCCATCTGGTGTTTGAGTCTCCATTGAGAATGGATCTGCCTTTGTATGTTCCTTAGTCTTTTTGCTTTCAGTTTTTAATATATGTATGTTCTGTATGTTTAGTGATGAGGTGAATCACTTTTCTGGTCAAGTCTACTTGGTGTTCCTCCATGCTTCTTGTACCTTGATAGGCATCTCCTTCTTTAATTAGGAAAGCTCTCGTCTATGATTTTGTTGAAAATATTTTTTGTGCCTTTGACCTGTGTTTCTTCTCCTTCTTCTATTCCTATTATTTTTAAATTAGGTCTTTTCACAGTGTCCCAGGTTTCTTGAATGTTCTGTGCCACAGCTTTCTTTTAGACTTATATGCCTTTGACCGAGGTATGTGTCTTCAGTGCTTTGAGGTTCTCTTTTTCATCTTGTGTATACTGTTGGCGGATCTCACCTCTGTAGTTACTGTTCAAGTTCCTAAATGTTGCATTTTCAGATTTGCAGTCAGTTAATTTTTTTTTTATTGATTCTCTTTCTGCTTTTAGGTCTTGAACAGTTTTATTCACTTCTTTCCACTATTTGTTTGTGTTATAATTATTTCTTTAGGGGACTTGTTCATTTCCTCTTTAAGAACCTTTATCATATTAATATTTTAATGCCATTGTCTTGAGTTTCATCTATGTTGGAATATTCAGGGCTTACTGTGGTAGGCTTACTGTGCTCTAATGGTGATACAGCGTTCTGGTTATTGATTTTGTGTTTATACTTTAGTATATACTTGGGTCTGGAAGACTGTAATTTTAGGTGCTGATTTTATCTTTGTTGGGTAGTGTTTTGTGCCTTGGTTTCTATTGCTCTCTCTAGAGTATGGTGGCTGTGTGATGTCTGGTAGGAAATTATTCTGTGATCCTGACATGTGTGGCCCCTTGGTGTTTATGGAGTGTTTCTAGGTTTTGTGAACTAATATTTAAGAATGAGGATGGGCTAGGAGGAGAGTCTGAGGGGGTCCACCGGAGGAAGGAAAGCAGGGATTTCTACCAGGGTCTGGTTAGTCCTTTGGAAACGGGGGCAGAGAGCGAGGAGGGGCCCCAACAGGTGGCCTCCTACAGAGCTGGGGACTAGAATGGGAATTTACATATGAAGGAGAGGAGGAGGACTGAAGATCTGAAGCTTGCCTATGCTTGGCTGGCCTACTTGCTTCTCTGGCAGGCCTGGTAGATGTGTTCCCAGAAAAAGTCTGCTGGTCCTCTCCATACATGGTCCTTGGTTGTGGTATCATTCTTTTCAGGGCCCCCAGGGCTCAGTTTTTATGGCTCTGTTGGTCTCTTTCTGGATCTCCTGTCTCCTTCATGTTTTTCTATCTCCCCTTTCTTCCATAAGACTCCCTGCATTCTGCCCAAAGTTTGGCTATGAGTCTCAGCTTGTGCTTTGATACCTCATCAGTAGAGTCTTTCAGGGGCCAGCTGATAGGCTCCTGTCCTGTTCCCTGTCTTCTCCAGCAAACCCTGCCTCAGATGTATCCTATAGACTCAGTCTCCAAGTGGGGTCCCTAGTAAGGGCAGCAGGGACTTTCTTGGGCATGATTTCAGTGGCAGGCTCTCTAAACACCTCCCCCCTGGGGGGTGCAGCCTTCCCAGGCCACAGAAGAGGACAATGCAGCCAGTCCTAATAATACTTGATAGGCTAGGGTCAAGTAGAAGGGGAGGTTCACTCCCCTATCAGTGGACTAGGGGATTGGCAGAGGGGGAGAAGAGTGAGGGAGGGTGGGATTTGGAGAAGATAAAGGAGGGGGCCACAGCTGGGATACAACTTGAATAAATTGTAATAAATGATAATGATAAAAAGTTTTTTAAAAGCCTGCTGGTGTGGGAGAATAAGATAATAGGATGAGAAGGGAGGATGGTTGGAGGAAAAGATCCATGTGATCTGTGGAAGATGAAGTTACAGAGAGGCCACAGCAGATGGCTTGCTACAGCGCAGGAGATGAGACTGGGAATTGGGTTTTAGGAGGAGAAGGATGGGGAAGACCTGCGTTTAGCCCCCTGAATCCCTGGCTGCAGTAGCCTGCAGCTTCTCAGAGAATGCCTGCTGGAGCTAGGTGCTGGAATAAAGCAATGTGCTGGGGAAAGGAATTTGGAAGAGAAGGTCTTTGTGGTCCATTGGCTAGGGAGGAAAGGGAGGCCTCAGGAGGTGGCTTGTAATGGAGCTGCTGATGAGACCAGGGGAGATGAGTTGTGTAGGAGGGACAGGGGAGCTCTGTGGTAGCCTGTCTGCTTCCATGATTAGAATCACACCCATAGGAGATAATTTACAAAAACGAGTAGGTGGAGGAGAGAATAAAATGCAGCCTAGCAGTAGGGAATTGCATACAGAAGGTCCAGCACTTTGCAGGAAGTACTGTTGAAAGGAGGTAGAATATCAGAAATTCATTTGCTGGAGATAGAGGTTATAGAGGATTTGACCACTAAGAATTTGAAATTTCATCTTAAAAGCAAGATGAGAAACACATGCAAGGCTATGATCTTAGAACAAAACTGGTTGGAAGAAGAAGATGATAAAAGATGACCATTTGACCATTGAAATAACAATCCTGGCACCATCCAATGAATGATTCTTGGTTATATGGAATTTGTTACAAGTGTGAGAGGCATTGAAGAAATATTAAGTGATTCTGTTTGATAGAGAAGCAAGTGAAATTCTCATAAATGGAACATTTAAGAATCCGCCGTTGCTATGGTGGATGCAATGCATAGTAATTATTTTAGCAGAGGAAGGGGGAGATTATATCAGAAGAGCTGAACTGATTTTTGCACACTGTAATTTCTGTTTTAAATAAAGTAACAGTACCAACTGTGATGCTATCCATTTCCATAACTCAAATATCTATAATTAAGCAACTTATTTCATCTATCCCTACTTATTATGAGTGTCAAAGTTTTTAAACCTTAATAGCTTTCACAATGCTTTTCAACTGAGAAAAATTTAATAGAAGAGAATAAAAATATCCCACAGATATCCAGGAGCTAATGAATAGATGGTGCGTTTCTTTTCCTTATATCTTTATTAATAGATACAGAGACAACGAGTTTTATCAGGTGCTTTTCTCTAGAAACCTTAAAGATCCTTTTTTTTTTTTTTAAAAAAAAAGGCTGCCTTTATTCATTTTGCTATTTTAGTGTTCCACAACAAAAAGAAATACTTAGAAAATTTCCTTGGAGTTAAGGTATTGACACAGGAATTGAGTAATAAGAGGTTAGTCAAGGAAGTTGCAAGTTTTTAAAAAATAATAAAGTTTTTAAAATTAAAAAAGTGTATGGGATTCATCTCGTGGTTGGATACTGAGAAATGAAATTAAAATCCTTCTGTTTCAACATGAGAGCATGTAAACAGGGTGTATTGACTTATGGATAACTTCATCCTGAGCAAAACAAAAATAGGTCTTGACATCCCCAATATCAGTTTATAAAATAGACGGGTGCCTGAGGACAGACCGAACTTTGAACAGCACTAATTGCTTTGTCTTTCTGTGTTCTTCAGGTTCACCAAGGCTGTATCCAATAGTAAAGATCAAAGTTCAAGATGAAGTAATCAATGTTCCACACTAATTAGCTTCCTAACCATAAATCACTTTGGCGAAAGGAAAACACTGAGAGCCCAGCACCATTTTTATTTGCTTATTTAAAAATCTGTCGTTTCTAGCACGTCTGTTTTACACTTTCTGTTAATATGAGAAGAGATTTAAAGTAATATTATGTTGTTGTCATTTTGATTGGTCTTTTAAGATAGAATTTTACTATGTTGGTTAGACTGGCCTTAAGTTCAGGAACCTCATGCCTCAGCCCTCCAAATATCTGGACTCTTAGGCAGTTAGAATTATTTTTTTTTATTTTTATTTTTAAAATTTATTTATTGTTTATAAATTACAGTTTATTCACTTGGTATCCCAGCTGGAGCTCACTCCCTCATTCCTTCCCAATCCCACCCTCCATCCTTCATCTCCTCCATGCCCTTCCCCTAATCCACTGATAGGGGAGGTCCTCCTCCCCTTCCATCTGACCCTAGCCTATCAGGTCTCATCAGGACTGGCTGCATTGTCTTCCTCTGTGGCCTGGTAAGGCTGCTCCAACTCAGGGGGAGGTGACCAGAGAGCCAGCCCCTGAGTTCATGTCAGAGAAAGCCCCTGTTCCCCTTACTAGGGAACCCACCTGGAGACTGAGTTGCTGTGAGCTACATCTGAGCAGGGGTTCTAGGTTATCCCCATGAATGATCCGTGGTTGGAGTATTAATCTCAGAAAAGAATCCTGTACCCAGATATTTTAGTTCTATTGCTCTCCTTTTGGTGCACCCGTCCCCTCCAGGTGCTTTATGTCCACCTTCTCTCATAAGATTCCCGCACTCTGCCCAAAGTTTGGCTATGACTCTCAGCCTCTGCTTTGATACCTTGCTGGGTACCTCTGTGGTAGGCTCCTGTCCTATTCCCTCCTTTCTACCTCTTTCAATGTCCATCCTGTTTGCCTTTCTGAGTGAGGATTGGTCATCTTACCCAGGGTCCTCCTTCTTGCTTAGTTTCTTTAGGTGTACAGATTTTAGTGTGTTTATCCTATATTATATGTAGGATATAATATTTCCACTTATAAGTGAGTATATACTACATGTGTCTTTCTGATTCTGGGATTCCTCACTCAGGATGATCTTTTCTAGTTCCCACCATTTGCCTACAAAATTCATGATTTCCTTGTTTTTAATTGCTGAGTAGTATTCCATTATGTAAATGTACCACAATTTCTGTATCTATTCCTCCATTGAGGGACATCTGGATTGTTTCCAGGTTCTGGCTATAATGAATAAAGCTGCTGTGAACATGGTTGAGCAAATGTCCTTATTGTGTACTTGAGCCTCTTTTAGATATATGCCTATGAGTGGCATAGCTGGATCTTGAGGAAGCACTATTCCTAATTGTCTGAGATAGCGCCAGATTGATTTCAAAAGTGGTTGTTCAAGTTTATAGTCCCACCAAGAAAGGAGGAGGGTTCCCCTTTCTCCACATCCTTTCCAGCATGTACTACAGAGCAATAGTAATAAAATCTGTATGGCACTGGCATAGAAACAGAATGATGGATCAATGGAATCGAGTAGAAGACCCACAAATAAATCTGTAAACCTACGGATACTTGATTTTTGACAAAGAAGCCAAAACCATACAATGGAAAAAACAGCATCTTCAACAATTGGTACTGGTCTAACTGGATGTCTACATGTAGAAAAATGAAAATAGATCCATATTTATCACCCTGAACAAAACTAAAGTCCAAGTGGATCAAAGACCACAACATAAAAACAGACACACTAAACCTCTTAGAAGAAAAAGTGAGGAAAAGCCTAGAACTCATTGACACAGGAGACAACTTCCTGAACAGAACACCAACAGCACAGGCTCTAAGAGCAACGATCAATAAATGGGACCTCATGAAACTGAAAAGCTTCTGTAAAGCAAAAGACACTGTTGTCAAAACAAAATGACAGCCTACAGACTGGGAAAGGATATTCACCAACCCTATATCTGACAGAGTGCTGATATCCAGAATATATAAAGAACTAAAGAAGTTAAACAGCAACAAATCAAGTAATCCAATTAAAAAAATGGGGTACAGAATTAAACAGAGAATTCTCAACAGAGGAATATCTAATGGCAGAAAACCTCTGATTGCATGCGGGTTGATGCCCCAGGTCCCGCCTCTGAGAAAAAGGTATCGGTCGGGTCTGATGCTCTTTGGGTGAATGACACCTAAATGAACATCGGTACAAAGTCCCAATTTATTTCTAATATCAGAGATCAGACCTCTACTCTTGCCTGATGCATCTAAAACAAAAAGGGGGAACTGTAGAGAGCTGCAGAATGCTATGTCTTAAAGATGGAGCTGGTTTCCGCCTTCCACCTTCCCGATGGTGAGTGCTCTCTGTCACGAACAACTCCACATTTGGCTAAGGCTGAGGATCTGGCTTGCTTCCATGTATGTGGACCTATCTGCATTGCCCACGTGGCATGCCGGGGTTGGCTACCCAGAGGCTATTTAAGCTGTGGGCTGGCTTTCCCCAGGGTCAGATGATTGTTCAAGGTTCCTGAATAAACTGCATTGAAAAAAAAAAAAAAAAGAAAGAAATGCTCACCATCCTTAGTCATCAGGGAAATGAAAATCAAAGTGAGAACATTTGGGATTATTTAATCCATTTTTGTATCATCTTTTAATGAAGAGCTTAAAATGTCCTTCTATAAACTCTAAGTAGATAATTTGATCTTATTTTGTAGTGAGTTGATTTTAGTTGCCACCCACTTATATATTACATATTATTGATATATTCTTTTATATATTATATATATTATTGTTGTTGTGATTGCTGCTGGGGATTACATAAAGTTTCTCATAATAAACATGTATTTCACCATGGAGCACACTCCCCACTTCTGGTTTATCTATAAAATTCAGACCGGGACTTGATTTCTTACTGTATTATCTTAATGTTAGAACTTTGTCAAGTTTCTTGGTTCTCTCAATGTATAGTTCTTAGAATATTCTAATTCCTTAAAGATAATATGAAGGCCAGATGTGGTGATGTATCTTGGTAATCATACCAGTCAGGAGGCTGATTCTATAAGACAGTGTGAACTCAAGGTCAGGGTAGGTCACAGAATGGAATGTTTTCTTATGTAAAAAAAAAAAATCAAGATTAAAAAAAAATTAAGCGCCATCAATTTAGACAAAGCAAATGCATTTCTTCACAATACTCTGATTTATAAAAGTTACCAAAAGTGGGCTGTTGTGTCTTCCTGTCCTTAAAAGTTTGGAAAAGAAGTCTAAGAGACTTTAACAGCTGACAAATTCCCTTCCTCTAATTTAAAATTGCTTCTGAGTTGACTCACTCTGATCCCAATATTGCGTTAGCCTGTTTTACAAACAAGTAATGGTGAGATAAGGGGATTAAAACTTTTGGAGACATATTTGGCAATAAACAATATTAAATCTCTCACTAGGCTACTGACAGCATTCGGACAATGCACAGATCAAATCTTGAGGCATTCTGAGTCTCAGAATTGAATTAAAGAGGACAAGAAGTAATGTAAAATGGAACACTGGTTTCAACACACCTGGCCTTTCTCTGCTTTTGAAGACATAAGTCTACATTTTTTGGGCCAAAAAAGTCCAGATGTGAGTATCCAAATAATCTTAACATAACTGACAAAATTCATTATAGCACAAGAGCTCATTACAGAGAGTGCAGCAAATAATTTCTGAATTTTATTTAGTCTATATTTTCACAAACCCTCAGAGGCTTTCAAGATTTCATCTGTCATAACAATACTCAAGAGATTAAATAGAAGAGTCTTTAAGCACCTTTTGAAAATATAAGACTGGAAAGTTACTCAAATTCTGAGATTATTTATTCAGGCAGTTTTTTTTTAAGGTATTGTTTCTATCTCTCTACTTTTAAAATATATTTTAAATTAAATAAATACCAAGTAATAGTTTAAAATGTCAATTGTAAAAGTTGACTCATTTATGTCTGACATTTCTCTACCCTCTCTCCTTGCTTGCTACTGGCACCTTTTATATGGTCCTTTGATTATCTCTTCCAGCATATTGATCCAAATAGTAGCCATGTAATTGTATGCCATAGTAATTTGGTAACTTTTATGCTTATTTTTATAGTCTAAGAATTAAGCTCACTGGGTCTTCCCACTTTAACGACTTAGTTTTCTTGGGTTTCTGGTGTCCAGGTTGTAATAATACTTTAGACTGTTTGATGAGTGTAGACAAAGGGTCATTCTTCTTCTTCTATAGTTTAATATGATGAATGTCAGCTGTCTTTGGCTCACCATGACCCTCTGTTACCCCCACCTCCTCCTGTGGAAACCCTTCTTGGCCTTAGCATGTTGCCCACGTCTGTATTTTCTTGCTTCTTTTTGTATAACACTCCCAGCTTAAATAGGCATCTTGTCACTTTTCTAGTGTGATGAGACACTGTGACCAAGGCAACTTATAAAAGAAAGTGTTTAATGTGGCTTACAGTTTCAGAGGGTTATGGGCCCGTAATGGCAGAGCAAAGGCACGGTGGCAGAAAGGGCTGGGAGCTTACATCTTGATCTAGAGTAGGGGCAGCATTAGAGGCGTAGAGGGAGTGACAGGAGCCTTTTGAAACCTCAAAGTCTGCCTGCAGTGACACCTCCCCACGACTAGGCCACACCTCCTTGACCTCAAACAGTTGAGTAACTGAGGACCAAGTATGAGAATATGTCTCCTGCGGTTCTAGTCGCATTGAAATCACCACACTAGGGTGGCCTTCATGAGCATGGGTGTGAGGCCAGGTTCCAGACCATGAACAACTTATCACTGCTTACACCACTCTGAGTTCTTGTCAGTTTCGAATTTGCTATTGGATGGATCCTTGATAAGAATTTCATTCCTCTCATTTCCAATATACAAATTTATCCCTTGAAATAATACATTAATAAAAATGATTTAGAAAATCATAAACAACAGTTTCCTATTGAATTATTTGTGATCAGTATAGGCCAAAGCTGTGACGTAGATGAAAATTGTCTTCATTGTGATAGTTATAAAAAAAGACGCCCAGATTTCCCTCGGAGACCAGAACTTTGAGGGATAAGCTCCCTCCAAATCACAGCACAAGTTCCATGTTCTGAATTTCCTCACACATTCTCTCGTGTCTTTACTCAAAAATATACTCAGAATCATCTGACTCTTGTATTTTTCCAAGCTTGATATTTTGAATAACACATTTTGTTAATGCAAAACTAAGAATCTCTACATGTTATTTGAGGAGTTATGGCATTGTCTAAGCAGGTACTTTATTGCTATCGTGGTATAGAATTATTTTTCTGAATGCTTCAAACCATAATACATAACTTTTTTCTGTCTAAAAGAATATTGAACTGAAACTCATGGTTACCATGAACAATAAGATAGCAGATACATTGTTAAAATTTCTTTAAAATAGGGTATTAGACTCATTTTGAAAATATATGTTATCCTAACAGTGTTTGTTCCAAAGACTTCATTGTATTCATTAGTCATGGCAAGGACTTCTGGGTACTTTGCCTTTGCACTGTGAAGAACAACAAAAATGCTTTCATTTGTAAATGCAAACTGAGGAATTTATAGTTATTGTGTATATTGTTAGGAAAATATGTCAGAATTATGTTTTACACAGAAATGTTTATAAGAAACTGTTATTTACTTTTTTAATAGAATAGAGGTAAGAAGTGATGATACTTACACAATATTTATAAGCATAAAGGTGATAAAACACCTTTCCTCTTGAATATTTTTTCTCCTGATAAGACTAATGGATTCTTATAAAGGCTCCAACAATAAAGGATGATATAGGCAGTATGGAACCTATTCAACCAGGAGTTTTATGTATATAAAAATCAGGGTAGAAATGTATTTATTTTAATACTATACATGGAACCCTATAATTTCATTTCATAGTTACTTACATTACAGGTGGCAATAAATTTTGTGAAAGGTAATTGTGGTTGTTCAAATGAGACCCCCCCATAAGTTCATATATTTGGTGACTGTTCCCAGCTGATAGACCTGTTTGCAAAGGGTCACCAGCTGTGACTTTGTTGGAGAAGGTGCGTCTCTAGGCATGGGCTTTGAGGTTTCAAAAGACTTTAGTCCTTCGTTCTCTCTCTACCTCTCTCTCTCTCTCTCTCTCTCTCTCTCTCTCTTATGTGGGAACCAAGGATAAGCTATCGGTTATTGCTGCCACCCTGCCTTTGCTCTGCCATTATGGGCTTTAACCCTCTGAAACTATAAGCCTCCTGCCCCAATCACACACTTTCTTTTATAAGTTGCCTTGGTCATGATGTTTTATCACAGCAATAGGAAAGTAACGAAGACAACGATAAGATATTTTACATCATAGAATATAATTTCACAGGCATATGCATAAGCTGTAAGGCATGGAAGTATGAAAGCCTAATCACAAAAGCAATACCTAATAAATTGATTTACTGAGCTTCTCATTGCTTATTTTTACAAAAATTTAATTTTAATCAGTTATGGATTTGTTCTATAACCCAGTAGACAATGGAAATAAGTCTTTTCTTTTGCTGTGTTAAGATTATGAGTTTTTATGATTACAGTACTTTGATGAGATGTAGGAATTATTACTGTAGTGTCTAATATGAAATTACTTGCTACATGTACAATCATTGGTTTAGTCCTACAGCTGAAGCTGGATGTTTCTAGATTTTTGTGAAGAGTAATTAATTTTGTTTTACTAAAGATTTGATTTCCTTTGGATGGAGATGAAAAGTTAAGAGATGAGAAAATATTAAAGGGAGAATATGTAACTTTCCCACCATCTAATGCTTTGGTTAAGGCGGGTATTATTGAGGGGGCTGGTCTGGTGCTGCTGTGTATTCAACTGCTAAATGCTGGACCCCAAAATCTAGTTGCTGTCCAGACGAGTACATTCTCATGTACACAAGTGATGTTGTGTGTACTTTGCTCCTTTGTTATTGCTGATTTGCTAATAAAGGAAGCCTGGAGCCTGTAGCTGGACAGAATAAAGGTAGGGGAGAATTCGGCTTCCAGGCTGGGATTCTTAGGTAGGGACCAGGAAGCCAGAGAAGCAGAAGAGAGAGAAAAGAAAGAAGTCAGAGAAAGAGGTCATGGACTGCTAGAGTCAATCCAGCCCAGATAGGATGCCTGATATGCAAGTAACTTGGGGAATGTAGCTGGAAGGTAGCTTAGAAAATTAGTTTCAGTTGTACCTGCCCAGTTATTGTGCTAAAGCTGTTTAAGTAAATCTATAGGTCTCTGTCTTGATATTTAGGGGGCTAGCCAGACCATAGAACAGCCCTTTAGAGTCTAATAAATATTCGAAAGCAGGGAATGTTAAAGGAAATGATGAATCATCCAGAAAACACCAATGTTCTATATGGGGCTTGTGGTTAAGGAATAATCTAGAATCCATTGCCCCGTATCTTTGATTTTATTTTTTATGATGTTTCCTTTGAAGTGATAGCAGGGCACATTAGACCAGTAGCACATGCGTGTAACTCTTAAGCATTTCAGAAATATCAGAGAAGTATTTCTAAGCTACTAGTCTATCTTACTTCTTTTAAATCTCCCTTTACTTGACTCCATTCCTTGTGAAAACAGAGAAAGGCAAGAATTCACTAGAGATTTTCCAAAGAGCTGTTGAGTATGTCTTTAGGAGAGTGCTCCATACTAGAAATAGGAGAACTAATGAGTAGACTCTAAAAATGACTTAAGTTAGGTTCAGCACTTTTAAAATGACACCTGCCCTAGCACACAGAATGGAGAGGCTACTCTGTCATTGGCATCTTTACCAATGACTGAGGACTGGTCATTCTGGAGTCTTATAACATCTTATAACTTCTAGTTATTCATGGTAGGCAGAGCTATTTGGCTAGTTTTATCTCAACATGAGACAAGGTAGACTCATCTGAGAGGAGGAAGCCTCAGTTGAGAAAATACCTCCATAAGACTGGGCTACAGGGGATTTTCTTAATTAGTGGCTGATGGGGGAGGGGAGAGTCCAGTCCACTGTGGGTGGAGCCATCCCTGGACTGCTGGTCCTGGGTTCTATAAAAAAGGAGGCTGAGCAAGCCATGAGAGGCAAGCTAGTGAGCAGCACCCCTCCACGGCCTGCCCCATCAGCTCCTGCCCCAGGTTCCTGCCTTGCTCAGGTTCCTGCCCTCACTGCTTTTGATGATGAACTGTTATGTAGAACTGTGCAGGAAATAAACTTTCCTCCCAAGTTGCTTTTGGTTATGGTGTTTTATTACATGAATAGTGTCCCTAATTAAGACAGAAGGCCAGGCATATATTCTAAGAAGATAATGGACTTTTCCAATAAGGGTTGGCAATAACATGACAGACAATTCTAATCTATTGTGACCCTCCTTCCCAAATTATTTAAAAGTGACATAGGAATTAATTCTCTCTAAAGCACTCAGGCTCCAAAGCAATCAAAATTATACCCCTTGAAGTTCGCATTTCACTAAAGTCTTAGGTACTTACCTTTCTTGGGACCTGGTATGAGCTTAATGTTCCCAATCTAAGCACCACAGACTTTAGACTTTTGAAGATTTTACTCCCTTCTATTTTCTCACAAATGGTGTCTCTGATGACACAATTATTACAATAGTAATAATTTTGGGATAATTTAATAGATCAATTATTGCCATTGGCATTCATCACTTGTGTTCCTTATGCCTTATTCAAGGAAACAGTCAAGTGAGTTTTTCCTATATCCAAAGTACTGCTACACCTCATATTTAAGGTAATCCAGTAGAAAGAATATTTCATTGTAAGTATTATCTTATTCTAAAGTTTCATCTCAACATTGAATTGATATTGAGTATAGTGCATATAAGGCTAAACTTTATTAAATAATGTTAACCATAACACTAAGTATTCTAGTTAATTTTAGTCAATTTGGTTAAATCTGATCATTCAACCACTAAAATATGATAGCAACATCTTCGAAAACTATATAGATCACATCAATCTGTAGTATAATTACTTATCAGACTCAATAAATCATAGACTTCCACATAACATCAACGGTGTTTAAAGAGGCAGGCTTGAAATTATGGCTTTAATTATTTAAACAACTTTAATTATTTAGTTTTAACTATTTAAGCAATTATTTAATCAAGATAAAAGTACTATGAAAAATATCACTAGGGAAGCAGTGTTTATTTTTCCTTAAATTGTTATTTTGGAAAAGTTTAGATAGTTTTAATGCTTCTCACATATCCAAGCTCAAAGTTGTCTTCTCATTTGTTTTACAAGGCGTGGAGTCGTACCAAAGCTGCTCACTTGAGGTTGTCTTTCCTAGAAGTGATGATAAACAAGATGGAATCCTATCACATCATGTCCAGGTGTTTGTTTCCAGTTCTTTCTCAGTAAGAAATACAAAATGTAAATTTATATGACCTTCAACCTATGTCTTAGCTAGGGTTACTATTGCTATCATGAAGAAAAACAGCCAAGGCACTTACAGAAGAAAGAGTTTATTGGGGGTGTTGCTTACAATTTCAGAGGGTGAGTCTATGATCAACATGATAGGAAGCATATCATCAGGCAGGCATAGTTCCAGGGTACACACACACACACACACACACACACACACGCACGCACGCACGCACGCACGCACACACACACACACACAGAGAGAGAGAGAGAGAGAGAGAGAGACAGAGAGTGAGACTGGCATGGACTTTTCAAACTTCATTCTGACAAGGCTGCACATCCGAAGCATTGCCAAACAATTCCACTAGCCAGGGATCAATTATTCAACCATAACAGCATATGGGGTCATTATCATTCAAACTACCAGACCAGAGCCTTACACTGGTGTTTGACACTGTTTTGGTGGCATCGGTGTGTAAGACATTAGAAAGATCATTTTGTCTTATAAAAACAAACTGCATGAAAATTAGCTTTTTGCAACAAATTTTGAAATGACTAGATACCAGTTTTTGAGTTGATCAAGGCCAGATGTTAGCAACGCTGTTGGCAATATATATATATATATATATACATTCACTTAAAAAGCCATGTCTTGATGAAAGTACTTAAAATAAAACAGAATAATGTTAAAAATGGTGGTGAGAAGATGTAAATTTTTGTTAACTAGTTATTTTTACTCTTTTTTACATCATCAGAAATTATCATGACTGTATGTATTTTAAAATACCTACCCAGAGTAATGTAAAATATATTACACTTATTATTCTTTCAGGAAAATGATGTATAATTTTACTTTAAAATATGTTA
Source organism: Meriones unguiculatus (assembly GCF_030254825.1). Taxonomy (NCBI): domain Eukaryota; kingdom Metazoa; phylum Chordata; class Mammalia; order Rodentia; family Muridae; genus Meriones; species Meriones unguiculatus. The sequence goes on from NC_083356.1 coordinate 110,324,663, forward strand.
TAGAAAGGAAAATTTGAAGACGAAAAACAGGTGTCTATAAAACCTACACATTTATATAAAAATAGAAAACTGTCAAGAGATATATTTTGGCAGCAGTGCGGGGATATTTATATTTTTCAACATATTGGACATGATTTAAAGGATGTTATGTACTAGAGTTTGGAAATATGAATTGATCTGTGTTCTCTAAAGATAGCTTGTCTTTCCTACAATTTTTCATTCACAATATTTATTACTGATCTTAGCAAATCTGATTTATGTTATTTTCATAAATTGTTTTTTTGAATAAAGTTGTAGTTGGTTAAACAGTAGTGTGAAATCTGTCTTCTGTGACTATAACAGAAGAGTGCAGGCCTGGCATGCTTTTTAATGCTCATTTTACTTGAAATCTATAATTTGTCTAAAACTACCAGTTCTAAGTATGAGATTTGAATAATTTACTTGCCAATGAAAAGTTCACCTTCTTAGATAAATATTGAAACTAGCTAAGCAAGAAAATATTTTAATTTGTATTTCGTTTCCTTTTAAGAGCTTTTCTGTTTTGTGCGGCATTCTCTAAAGAGACTGGAGTCTCTTGCTGGTTCATGGAGTCATAACACTTTAGATCAGGGCGGGAGTGTGTCCACATCCAACTCCTGTGCAAAGAAATTAAATCAAAGAAATTATTTGATATACATATAATTCTACCACTTATTAAAGATTATGGAAAATTTAAACACTAATGAGATGGATATTTTAATTTACTTTTAATTAACATTTTTCTTTTTTTATATTAATTACAGTTTATTCACTTTGTATCCCAGCGGTAGCCTCCTCCCTCATTCCTTCCCAATCCCACCCTCCCTCCCTCATCTCCTCCCATGTCCCCTCTCTAAGTCCACTGATAGGGGAAGACCTCCTCCTTAATCAATATTTTTAAAGGATCACAAATATACCCCTAATATACTCCTCTGAGTGGAGAGTTCACCCTTGAAACAGCAATGGTGGAGTAACGACAGACATCAACTTCCTTTTATCCTTACTTCATTGTAGTACTTTTTCATGGCAGTTCTACAGCGTTACCTAAAGCTGCGTGTCTTGGCTTGGGGCAGTATGATTGTCAGGGGCAAGTTTTTGGTTCAACTCCAAGCCTCTAACCTCTAAACGAAAATAACCACGGCAGAAATAGTCTCAGGCAGAACAGCCAACACGTGAGTAAATATTAAAATTATGTCAGCAACTTACAGAACATTGACGTTTCTGTCCATTTGGAGTGAAATTCTGAAAACCCCGTGCTGTCACTGCTTCTGGAACTCACCCTCTGTAGGGAAAGATATCAGAGGCAGTTGAGAGAAATTTTTATTGTAATTGAGCAAATTCTTTTCTATCCCATAAATGTAAGCTAAAAAGCAAAACCAGGAGCTTGAACAAGAATGATGCTCTCAGTCAAAGGAGAAGAGGGGGCCAAAAAAGGAGAATTTATTTATTTATTTATTTTTTTCAATGCAGTTTATTCAGAAACCTTGAACAATCCTCGGACCCTGGGGAAAGCCAGCCCACAGCTTAAATAGCCTCTGGGTAGCCAACCCAGGCGTGCCACGTGGGCAATGCAGATAGATCCACATACATGGAAGCAAGCCAGATCCTCAGCCTTAGCCAAATGTGGAATTGTTCGTGACAGAGAGCACTCACCATCGGGAAGGTGGAAGGCGGAAACCAGCTCCATCTTTAAGGCATAGCATTCTGCAGCTCTCTACAGTTCCCCCTTTTTGTTTTAGATGCATCAGGCAAGAGTAGAGGTCTGATCTCTGATATTAGAAATAAATTGGGACTTTGTACCGATGTTCATTTGGGTGTCATCCACCCAAAGAGCATCAGACCCGACCGATACCTTTTTCTCAGAGGCGGGACCTGGGGCATCAACCCGCATGCAACCAGACATGCTCTTCTCTGGGTCCAAAGCGGCTGACCCTGAGTGCAGTGCTTAGCCTCGCATCCTGAGCGTAACATTTTAGCTTTTTATGGTATCCAACCATGCTTGGGGAGAATGTCCTGCTTCAATGGCTGTAAAGGCCTGAATGATCAAGGCTGCATCACACTGTTGTGAGACTCTAATCTTGCATATATACCACAGGCAAACCAAGGAGACCAACACCAGAAGGCCTGCTAACGCTCCCATGCCCGCCCATTCCTTCAGATGATTCATGGCTGCAGCAATCCATGATGATAATCCTGTGGCTAGTCCTGCGTCCACTCTGGTAGAATTTACTGTGACAATGGCCACTCTCAGCTGCTCCATCGTAGTATCGAATTCTCCAGTCCAATTACCTAAAATATAGCTCGACAATTGTTTAGACAGATTTGCAGCACAGGAAAAATTCTCATGTTATATGCTAGTGACTCAAAGTCCAGCATATTTTCATTGACAGCCAAGTTGAGCGATTTGCCATAGGGTATCAATTTGCTCCTGCACGAGGTCAATCCTCTGATTGAACACCATCAAGCTTCCTTTTAGTTGAGCATTAATTCCTTTATGTGCAACTAAGCCATGAGCTACATTGGCTAAATGATTGTTCAGGGTCTGAGCAGTCTGCCCAGTATGACTCATGGCTAATGCCAAGGTGGTAGCTCCAACAGCCGCCAATGAGATGGTAGTAACAATGGTGGCTGTAGTTCCAAGATCCCTTTTCTGTCTGAAGAGAGTCATAGCATGAGGGGCATCAACGGGCACAGGCACGCAGTGAGGCATGCGAGTAACCAGGGCATACCTAAATTTACTAGCATTCCAGCATTAGGCAAAAAAGCAAGTATCATCACCACAATTACTTGGCTCTATCTGGCTAATAATGAATAAAAATGGGGGATATAGACAAACAGGTGTGGGCTTATAGGAAATATTATGAGAAGCCTTAACCCCCTCATTGGAACTTCCTGCATTAGTTCTAGAACTAGCAGTGGTGGTGTCCGAGGTCTGAGTAGGTTCAGGAGACCATTGCCCCCAGGGGCAAGACGTGCTCCATGCCAATTGACTAACTCCATGTTTTCCTCCACTTTTGAAAGTCATTTAGGGTTCTTAAATTATTTTTTTCCCTTTTTTTCTAAATTTTTCATCAATTACACTTTATTCATTCTGCATCCCCCCATAAGCCCCTCCCTCCTCTTGGTGAAGATTCTTTCCCAATCTGTAGGTGGTTGCTTTGTTTTGATGACGGTGTCCTTTGCTTTGCAGAAGCTTTTCAGTTTCATGAGGTCCCATTTATTGACTGTTGCTCTTAGAGCCTGTGCTGTTGGTGTTCTGTTCAGGAAGTTTTCCCCTGTACCAATGAGTTCTAGGGTATTTCCCACTTTTTTTTCAAGCCGATTTAATGTGTCTGGTTTTATGTTGAGGTCTTTGATCCACTTGGACTTCAGTTTTGTGCAGGGTGATAAGTATGGATCTATTTTCATTTTTCTACATGTAGACATCCAGTTAGACCAGCACCATTTGTTGAAGATGCTATCTTTTTTCCATTGTATGGTTTTGGCGTCCTTATCAAAGATCAGGTGTCCATAAGTGTGTGGGTTTATTTCTGGGTCCTCTGTTCGGTTCCATTGATCCACCATTCTGTTTCTATGCCAGTACCATGCAGTTTTTAAAACTGTTGCTCTATAGTAAAACTTAAGATCAGGGATGGAGATACCTCCAGAAGATCTTTTATTGTAGAGGATTGTTTTAGGAATTCTGGGTTTCTTGTTATTCCAGATGAAGTTGAGAATTTTTCTTTCCAGGTCTGTAAAGAATTGTGTTGGTAATTTCTCTCCGTTCAGTTTGATGTTGGCTATAGGCTTGCTGTATATCGCCTTTACTATGTTTAGATATGTGCCTTGTATCCCTGATCTCTCCAATACTGTGAACATGAATGGATGTTGGATTTTGTCAAAGGCTTTTTCAGCATCTAGGGAGATTATCATGTGGTTTTTTTCTTTCAGTTTGTTAATATGGTGGATCACATTGATGGATTTCCATATATTGAACCACCCCTGCATACCTGGGATGAAGCCTACTTGGTCATAGTGGATAATATCTTTGATGTGTTCTTGGATTCGGTTTGCAAGTATTTTATTAAGTATTTTTGCATCAATGTTCATAAGGGAGATTGGCCGGAAATTCTCTTTCTTTGTTGAGTCTTTGTGAGGTTTAGGTACCTAGGTGACTGTGGCTTCATAGAATGAATTTGGTAATATTCCTTCTGTTTCTATTTTGTGGAATAGTTTGAAGAGAATTGGTGTTAGCTCTTCTTTGAAGGTCTGGTAGAATTCTGTGCTGAAGCCATCTGGTCCTGGGCTTTTTTTGGATGGGAGACTTTTGATGACCGCTTCTATTTCTTTGGGGGATATAGGACTATTTAGTTGATTTACCTGGTCCTGATTCAGCTTTGGTAAGTCAAATCGATCAAGAAAATTGTCCATTTCATTTAGATTTTCAAATTTTGTGGCATATAGACTTTTGAAGTAAGTCCTAATGATTGTTTGGATTTCCTCAGTGTCTGTAGTTATATCCTCCTTTTCATTTCTGATTTTGTTGATTTGCCTTTTAGTTAGCCTGGCTAAGGGTTTGTCGATCTTGTTGATTTTCTCAAAGAACCAGCTCTTGGTTTCATTGATTCTTTGAATTGTTTTATTTGTTTCCAATTGATTGATTTCAGCCCTGAGTTTGATTATTTCCAGCCGTCTACTCCTTCTTGGTGTGTCTGCTTCTTCTTTTTCTAGGGTTTTTAAGTGAGCCATTAGGGTGCTTGAATGAGCTGTCTCGAATTTCTTCTTGAAGGCACTTAGTGCTATGAACTTTCCTCTTAGCACTGCTTTCATTGTGTCCCACAAGTTCGGGTATGTTGTGTCTTCATTTTCATTGATTTCTAGAAAGACTTTAATTTCTTTCTTAATTTCTTCCCTGACCCAGCTGTCATTTAGTAACAAGTTGTTCAGTTTCCATGTGTGTGTAGGCTTTCTGTTATTTCTGTTATTGTTGAGGTCCAGCCTTATTCCATGGTGATCAGACAAGATACATGGGATTATTTCAATCTTCTTGTATCTGTTGAGGCTTGCTTTGTGACCCACTATATGGTCTATTTTGGAGAAGGTTCCATGAGGTGCTGAGAAGAAGGTAAATTCTTTTGTGTTTGGGTGTAAAGTTCTGTAAATGTCTGTTAGGTCCATTTGATTCATGACCTCTGTCAGAGACATTGTTTTTTTGTTTAATTTCTGTTTTGTTGACCTGTCCTTTGTTGAGAGTGGGGTGTTGAAGTCTCCCACTATTAATGTGTGGGGATCTATATGTGCTTTAAATTTTATCAATGTTTCTTTCACAAATGTGGGTGCCCTTGTATTTGGGGCATAGATGTTCAGGATTGTGATGTCTTCCTGGTGGAATTTTCCCTTGATGAGTATGAAGTGTCCTTCCCCATCTCTTTTGATTAATTTTGGTTGAAAGTCTATTTTATCAGATATTAGAATGGCTACTCCTGCTTGCTTCTTGGGTCCGTTTGCTTGGAAAGTTGTCTTCCAACCCTTTACCCTCAGGTAATGTCTATCTTTGTGTCTTAGGTGTGTTTCTTGTATGCAACAGATTGCTGGGTTTAGTTTACGTATCCATTCTGTTAATCTGTGTCTTTTGATTGGAGAGTTGAGTCCATTGATGTTGAGAGAGATTAATGACCAGTGGCTGTTAGATCTCTTGATTTTGATGTTGGCTGTGGTCATACTGTTGTGTGCTTGGTTGCTTTTTGTTTTACTGAAGTGAGGTTATTTATTTCCTGTGTTTTCTTGAATGTAGCTAGCTTTCTTGGGTTGTATTTTCCCTGCCAGTGTCTTCTGTAATGCTGGATTTGTTTGTAGGTATTGTTGAAATTTGTTTTTGTCATTGAATATCTTGTTTTCTCCATCTATGAGGACTGAGAGTTTTGCTGGGTATAGTAGCCTGGGCTGACATCTGTGTCCTCTTAGGGTCTGCATGATATCCGTCCAGGCCCTTCTGGCTTTCATAGTCTCTGTTGAAAAGTCAGGTGTGATTCTAATGGGTTTGCCATTATATGTTACTTGGCCTTTTTCCCTTGCAGCTTTTAGTATTTTTTCTTTGTTCTGTATACTTACTGTTTTGATTATTATGTGGCAGGAGGATTTTCTTTTCTGGTCAAATTTGTTGGGTGTTCTGTAGGCCTCATGTATTCTAATTGGCCTCTCCTTTAGCTTGGGGAAATTTTCTTCAATGATTTTGTTGAAAATATTTTCTGGGCCTTGGAGAAGGGAGTCTTCTTTTTCCTCTATACCTATTATTCTTAGGTTTTGTCTTTTCATATTGTCTTGCATTTCTTGGACGGTCTGTGTCAGGAATTTTTCGGATTTAACATTTTCTTTGACAGATACATCGATTTCTTCCATTGTATCTTCTACACCTGAGATTCTTTCTTCCATCTCTTGTAGTCTGTTTGTTATGCTTATCTCTGTAGTTCCTGTTTTCTTCCCTAGATTCTTCCTTTCCATTATTTCTTCCATTTGTGTTTTCTTTAATTTTTCCAGTTCTATCTTCAGGTCTTGAGTTGTTTTGTTTACTTCCTTCACCTGTCTGATTGTACTTTCCTGTTTTTCTTTTAGTTCCTTCAACTCTGTTTCTATCATTTCATTCAGTGTTTTAAGCATTTCCTTTCTAAAGGCCATAAACTGTTTGGTTGCAGCTTCCTCTATTTCTTTACGGATGGCAATATTCTGTTTGAGAATTTATTTTTAAGAACTTGCCTGGGAAGTAGCTCGGATGGGCACAGCCTGTGATTGTTAGACGCCCTTGAAGCCGGGTTCTAGGCCTTGTGCAGACTTTACCCCTCAGGGACAACCTGAGAGCCAGGCCCGCGGGGGTTCCTGGTGCTGGCTTCTTGCAGGCTCTTGTTTACGCTGCCTAGGAAGCTGGCGCAGCTCGGAAGGCTTTCAGTGGTTCTGTTGGGTTGAGGATTAATGAGGTTAAATTAACTCAGTCACTTAATGTGCATTTTATTGAAGTTCAAGCTGCTCAGCCCATTGCAGTTAATATGAGTCGCCCAGAATGTCGCCACTTAAATGTGAGTTACACACCAGGGATGCCAGCGTCATCGAGACAGGGAGACGGCAATTGTACCAGGCTGTGGGATTTCTTATGAAGGCACCCTAATTTTTTGACACATGTCTCTTTTTCTTCCTCCAAAATGTCATCAGTTAGGGGATTTTATTGTTACCCAGGGCAGGACAATGATCCTAGCTGTAACTTCTTTCGTCCTCACTTTAGACAGCGCGCTCTTGAGACACCTGAAGGGCGTGTGAACGGGACTGTAAGGAACGTGCTGGGATAGATGTCTTCCTGAATCCCTACAGCTTCTGAGAAGGCATGAGTCGGGCGCAAAAGGCCAACCTTGGCGTCTACTCGCTGACTATTGAGCATGTAAAATGTGCGCTGCTCAGGCTGGTGCTGTGGGCGAAATGTTCCAGCTTCCCAAGGTCAGCATGCTTAGCTTCTGCACCGAAGCTTCATGCGCAAGAGCGTGCACGCTCACGGGTATCTGTTGGACTTTGTGATTTCTTTCATTGCATCCAAAGGGGACTATTGACTGAAAAACGTCATCTCCAGATGCTCAGGAGGAAAATGCTTCTGAGGTGGGATCTAGCATTTGTGAGGCGTGGTCCGTGATAAACGGCAATGTTCTCTGATAAAGAGCACTGAATGCAGGCCATGCTAAGGGGTTCTGCGAGGAGCCGTGGACTTCTCAGGACACAGGAAGGTCAATTCCTTCCTCATTTGCTGCACTTACGCTATCCTTTAAATATTTCATCCGTCTTTAAGTTAATAACGCTGGAAAACCAATACAGAGGATACCTGCAGAGTCCTGAGATATGGACAGAGACATAGATTCTACACACACTCACACAGCAGAGACACACACGCACACACATATACACGCATGTACACACACAGACACCCACAAAAACACAGACAGACAGACACACACAGGCATGCACACACACACACAGACAGACAGACACACACACACAAACACACAGACAGACAAACACACACACACAGGTACACACAAACACACAGACAGATGAGTGCACACACACACACACACACACACACACTCATTAATATGGAAAAGTGCTCCTGACTGGTTATCAGGAATCCTCGCCTGGTACCAGTGTTACGCTGAACCTGGCCCCTCTCTCCAGACTTTACCCCAGAACTGTGCTGGTTTGGAACTAGAGCTTGGCCTTCCCTGCTGGGAAGTGCTTGCTTGAGCAAAGAAACATCACAGTGACAATAACCATCACAGTTTATTGTTTTGCCATCTCCCTGTGGCTATTTTCCAATAACCCTCCAGACTGAAGTCACAAATGGTCTTTATTTAATACACATTTTTTATTAACTGCCAAGTGCTTCGTGGGCTCTTTAAGGAACGTGCTGGACTCTGGCCCTTTGGGCATTTTTGCTTTAAGGAGGAGAAAGAGAAAAGGGATAATATTAATGTGACACAAAGTAGTATGGGGAAAGCACACACCAATGGCGCCTGACAGTGAATTAGAGAATTAACGGAGGAGAGTGAGGTTAAGGAAATTGAGAACGTCTCTGCAGTACGGTCATGACTGATGAGCAGGAGGTTCCGAGGGGCAAGAACGGAAGGCTGAACGCAGAAACAACAAACGGAGGTGCGCCTCGGGTCTAGAACGTGGAGGCCCTGGGGGATCTGGAAGGGATGACTGCCTGGACGAGGTTTCGGGAGGCACACGGGGGCAAGGTAACGGAAATGCAGTTGTTGGGTAACGCATTTCAGCGCATATATTAAGCATCTTAATGTTTGGAGCTGCCTGACCAATATTTTTTATTTTTCTTAACATTTTAGTAAAATAGACATATCAAAAGCACAGAAATGTCCTTTGAATTTCATTTTATCTTTTTGTTCATGCTGCTGATGTACAAGTCTTCACTCTGCTTCCTCATGGCAATCTTTTGTATTCCACACATTTGGAAATCTTCCCTACCTCACTTCTGAGTTTAGTCATTTCAGCCATCCTTTTCTCTACTTTGCTTTGTGTGAGTAAAAGATTGTATAATCTTTTCTGTTAAGCACTGTTAAGTTTTCAATAAACTTTTCAATTTTTTTCTATTCTGTATGTTATGTCTTTAATTTTTAAGAATTATTTCTTACTGTTGCTCTATAGTACAGCTTAAGATCAGGGATGGAGATACCTCCAGAAGATCTTTTATTGTAGAGGAATTCCTGAATTGTTTTAGCAATTCTGGGTTTCTTGTTATTCCATATGAAGTTGAGAATTTTTCTTTCCAGGTCTGTAAAGAATTGTGTTGGTAATTTGATGGGCATTGCATTGAATCTGTAGAATGCTTTTGGTAAGATGGCCATTTTTACTATGTTAATCCTGCCAAGCCATGAGCATGGGAGATCTTTCCATCTTCTGATATCTTCTTCTAATTCTTTCTTCAGAGACTTGAAATTTTTTTTTCATACAAGTCTTTGACTTGCTTGGTTAAGGTTACACCAAGGTACTTTATGTCATTTGTGGCTATTGTGAAGGGTTTTTTTCCCTACTTTCTTTCTCAGCCCTTTTGCCTTTTGTATATAGGAGGGCTACTGATTGTTTTGAGTTAATTTTGTATCTGGCCACTTTGCTGAAGGTGTTTATCAGCTGTAGGAGTTCCCTGGTAGAGTTTTTGGGGTCACTCAGGTATACTATCATATCATATTCAAAGAGTGATAATTTGACTTCTTCCTTTCCAATTTGTATCCCCTTGATCTCCTTCAACTGTCTTATTGCCCTAGCAAGGACTTCCAGAACTATGTTGAAGAGATATGGAGAGAGTGGGAGCCTTGACTTGTCCCTGATTTCAGTGGGATTGTTTTAAGTTTCTCTCTGTTTAGTTTGATGTTGGCTATAGGCTTGCTGAATATTGCCTTTACTATGTTTAGATATGTGCCTGTATTCCTGATCTCTCCAATACTTTAAACGTGAATGGATTTTGGATTTTGTCAAATGCTTTTTCAGCATCTAAGGAGATTATCCTGTGGGTTTTTTTCTTTCAGTTTGTTAATATGGTGGATCACATTGATGGATTTCCATATATTGAACCACCCCTGCATACCTGGGATGAAGCCTACTTGGTCATAGTGGATATCTTTATAGAAACAGAATGTTGGATCAATGGAACCAAACATAAGACCCAGAAATAAACCTACAAACTTATGGACACCTGATCTTTGACAAAGATGCCAAAACCATACAATAGAAAAAAGATAACATCTTTGACAAATGGCGCTGGTCTAACTGGATGTCTACATGTAGAAAAAATGCAAATAGATTCATACTTATTACCCTGCACAAAACTAAAGTCCAAGTGGATCAAAGAACTCAACATAAAACCCAACACATTAAATTGGTTAGAAGAAAAAGTGGGGAAGACCCTAGAACCCATTGGTACAGGAGAAAACTTCCTGAACAGAACACCAACAGCACAGGCTCTAAAAGCAACAATCAATAAATGGGACCTCATGAAACTCAAAAGCTTCTGTAAAGCAAAGGACGTGGTCATCAAAACAAAACAACTGCCGACAGATTGGGAAAGAATCTTCACCAACCCTTTTTCTGACAGAGGGCTAATATCCAGTATATATAAAGAACTCAAGAAGCTGAAAAGCAGCAAACCAAGTAATCCAATTAAAAAATGGGGAACAGAGCTAAACAGAAAATTCTCTGTAGAGGAATATAGAATGGCAGAGAAACACTTAAATGCTCAATGTCATTAGCCATTAGGGAAATGCAAATCAAACCAACCCTGAGATTTCACCTGACACCCATCAGAATGGTTAAGATCAAAAACTCAAGTGACAACACATGCTGGAGAGGCTGTGGAGAAAGGGGAACCCTCCTCCACTTCTGGTGGGAATGTAAACTTGTACAACCACTCTGGAAATCAATCTGGTGCTTTCTCAGACAACTAGGAATAGCGCTTCCTCAAGATCCAGCCATACCACTCGTAGGCATATATCCAGAAGAGGCTCAAGTACACAATAAAGACATTTGCTCAACTATGTTTGTCGCAGCCTTATTTGTAATAGCCAGAAGCTGGAAACAGCCAAAGATGCCCCTCAACTGAAGAATGTATGCAGAAATTGTGGTACATCTACACAATGGAATATTAGCAATGAAAAATAAGCAAATCATGAAATTTGCAGGTAAATGGTGGGGCCTGGAAAGGATCATCCTGAGTGAGCTGTCCCAGAAGCAGAAAGACACACACGGTATATACTCACTCATATAGACATGTAATATAGGATAAACCTACTAAAATCTGTACACCTAAAGAAACTAATCAATAGAGAGGACCCGGACTAAACTGTTCAATCCCCATCCTGAAAGGCAAAGAGGAAGGACATCAGAAGAAGGAGAAAAGAGGGAACAAGTCAGGAACCTGACACAGAGGACCTCTGAAATGCTCTGCCCTGCAAACTATCAAAGCAGATGCTGAGACTTATGGTCAACTGTTGGGCAGTGTGCATGGAATCTTATGTAAGAAGTGGGAAATAGTAAGATCTGGAGAGGACAGGAGCTCCACAAGGAGAGTAACAGAACCAGAAATTTGAACACAGGGGTCTTTCCAGAGACTCATACTCCAACCAAGGACTATTCATGGAGATAACCTAGAACCCCTGCACAGATGTAGCCCTTGGCAGTTTAGAGTCCAAGTGCGTTCCATAGTAATGGGAACAGGGACTGCCTCTGACATAATCTGATTGGCCTGTTCTTTGATCACCTCCCCCTGAGTGGGGAGCAGCCTTACCAGGCCACAGAAGATGACAATGCAGCCACTCCTGATGAGATCCGATAGACTAAAATCAGAAGGAAGGAGAGGAGGACCTCCCCTATCAGTGGACTTGGGGAGGGGCATTCGTGAAAAAGGGGAAGGAAGGATGGGATCGGGAGGGGAGGAGGGAGGAGTTTATGGGGGATACAAAGTGAATAAAGTGTAATAAATTAAAAAAAATAAAAATAAATATGAAAAAAAAGGAATTCTTTCTTTTCTCCTACTAGCCTTGGATGTAGTGCATGTATCTTGTGACAGTTTCTTAAGTTACAAAGTTATGTTTCTGGCTCAAGAGTTTTCCTGTTTTTTATGTGTTTAAGTCATTAAATGGACCCGTTAGCCTATGCTTTGGAACATATAAGCTTTTGTATACTGTAGTTTTGTTTTTATATGTCTCAGAGTATTTTCTAATTTTTGTTAGAATTTCTCTAATATATGTTTTAGTTTCCAATACTCTGATTTTTTCCTCGTTTCATGTCTGTTGATTCAGTCATCTTATTGTAGTTGAGAAATATCTTGACAGCAGGTTTCTGAACTCTCTTGATGCTTGGTGTGTGGGTTCACATACGGTAGTGGCCAGAGCCTGCCTCGCAGACTGAAGAAGGGCGGGCACTGGCTCCTGGTGGAGTGTCTGCACGGTGCACTAGACCTAACCGCTTATGCTCGAGTCCTCCACCTCCTCTCCTGCCTTGACTCTGGTTGCTCTGCCCCTCATTGAGAATGTATCAAACTCTCCAAAATTATTTCATTTCATTTCCATTTCATTCATTGATTCTGTCAGTTTTCATTTCACAGATACTGACTAGCAAAATAATTAATTACGACTGTATCTTCTAGCTACACTGAACTTATATTAATATACAAGAGGCTTTGTTTCTAGGAAACTTTTTTGATTTAGACCCCATTCTCTTTGAAATTATAATCTTTGCCTTACTATTTGCCTGGATTATATTTGTATTTCTTCACTTCTGAATTGAAAATATAGCTCAAATGACCTCTTATAGATAATATAGTTAGATCATGTTTTAATTCATTCTTTGGCTACCTCTTTTTTGACTGGGACGTTTAATCCATTTACGCTGAGAGTGTTTACTGATGAAAACGGATACTCTCCTATGATTGTGCTACTTGTTTTTTATATACCTCAGCTCTCCATTATTGTTCATTCACTGTGTGATTGCCTCCTACTTCTACTGTGAAGTGCTCAAATTTCTTTCTATATTTTCTTTATTTCTTTTATAGATAATTTACAGTCAGCTTCTTTGTGATTAGCATGGGGACTGTATTTAACATTCTATGCCTTTCTAATCTGAATTTATGCTATCTTAACTTTAGTAACAGCTCCTTAAATAGCAGATGTTGATTTTATAAATTAAATGTTTATATATGTATATGCCCAATCTTAAATTAATAATTCTCTTACATGTGTTAGCTTATTCAATTATGCATAGAACAAAATGTAGAGCTACAAGCCAAGGTTGTCATACTATTTATCAGCTCTTAGGCTAATTAGTTTTTACAACTATTTTATTAATTACTTGGATTCAGGAGAAAGTCAAAGTAGTAAACTTGATTCTGTAAAGAATTTACTAATTAATGTGATTGGGATTATGAAATTACACAAATTACAATTCAGCTAAAGGAGCGTTACCTCCTGGATGACTGGAAGACACAAGTAGTGTATGAACTGGACCTGCAGATATAAGCAGTATATACTAGCCAGACTTAGCAGCTGTTAGAAACCGTGTGAAAAAACCTGTGCTATAATTAAAGTTTATGTTCTGAGAAAGTTGCCACTCAGGTTTGTTCTAAGTTTGACCTCTAATAACGCTCCATTCCCATCACGAGAGGACAACCTTGACTTGGATCCAGCCATAAATTTATCCCCATATCAATGAACTGACTCTAAGGGCAGCACAGGGTTGCATTCCTCACAGAGTCTTGGTCTGCCATTACGTCCTCTGTTCTCCTAACAGAAACATCATAATTTCTCTAGGTGGGCAAGAGGAACCTGGGAACCACCTATTTGAAAAGAACAATACGGGTGCACTTTTTCTTTCTTTGTTTTCTTTATATTTTTATTAATTACAGTTTATTCACGTTGTATCCCACCTGCAGATCCCTTCCTTCTCCCTTCCCAATCCCACCCTTTTTCCCTCTTCTCCACTCATGCCCCTTCCCCAGTCCACTGATAGAGGAGGTCCTCCTCCCCTTCCCTCTGACCCTAGCCTATCAGGTCTCATCAGGACTGTCTTTCATAGTCTTCCTCCATGGCCTGGTAAGGCTGCTTTCCCTTCAGGGAGAGGTGGTCAAAGAGCCCCCACTGAGTTCATGTCACAGACGGTCCCTGTTCCCCTTACTAGAATACCCACTTGGCCACTGAACACTGGTGTATTTAAGAAATAGTCCTGACTCCACAAGGAGAGCAACAGAACTAGAAATTTGAACACAGGGGTCTTCCCAGAGACTCATACTCCAACCAAGTACCATGCATGGAGATAACCTAGAACCCCTGCACAGATGTAGCCCATGGCAATTTAGTGTCCAAGAGGGTTACATAGTAATGGGAAGAGGGACTGCCTCTGATATAATCTGTTTGGCCTGTTCTTTAATCACCTCCCCCTGAGGAGGGAGCAGCCTTACCAGGCCACAGAAGATGACAATGCAGCCACTCCTGATGAGATCTGATAGACTAAGATCAGAAGGAAGGAGAGGAGGACCTCCCCTATCAGTGGACTTGGGGAGGGGCATGTGTGAAGAAGGGGATGGGAGAGTGGTATTGGGAGGGGAGGAGTGAGGGGCTTATGGGGGGATACAAAGTGAATAAAGTGTAATTTTTTTTTCAATGCAGTTTATTCAGGAACCTTGAACAATCATCTGACCCTGGGGAAAGCCAGCCCACAGCTTAAATAGCCTCTGGGTAGCCAACCCCAGCCTGCCATGTGGGCAATGCAGATAGGTCCACATACATGGAAGCAAGCCAGATCCTCAGCCTTAGCCAAATGTGGAGTTGTTTGTGACAGAGAGCACTCACCATCGGGAAGGTGGAAGGCGGAAACCAGCTCCATCTTTAAGGCGCGGCATTAAGCAGCTCTCTACAGTTTCCCCTTTTTGTTTTAGATGCATCAGGCAAGAGTAGAGGTCTGATCTCTGATATTAGAAATAAATTGGGACTTTGTACTGATGTTCATTTAGGTGTCATCCACCCAAAGAGCATCAGACCCGACCGATACCTTTTTCTCAGAGGCGGGACCTGGGGCATCAACCCGCATGCAATCAGACATGCTCTTCTCTGGGTCCAAAGCGGCTGACCCTGAGTGCAGTGCTTAGCCTCGCATCCTGAGCATAACATTTTAGCTCTTTATGGTAGCCAACCATGCTTGGGGAGACTGTCCTGCTTCAATGGCTGTAAAGGCCTGAATGATCATGGCTGCATTACGCTGTTGTGAGACTCTAATCTTGCATATACATCACAGGCAAACCAAGGAGACCAACACCAGAAGGCCTGCTAACGCTCCCATGCCCGCCCATTCCTTCAGATGATTCATGGCTGCAGCAATCCATGGTGATAATCCTGTGGCTAGTCCTGTGTCCACTCTGGTAGAATTTACTCTGATAATGGCCACTCTCAGCTGCTCCATCGTAGTATCGAATTCTCCAGTCCAATTACCTAAAATATAGCTAGACAATTGTTTAGACAGATTTGCAGCACAGGAAAAATTCTCATGTTGTATGCTAGTGACACAAAGTCCAGCATACTTTCATTGACAGCCCGGTTGAGCCATTTGCCATAGGGTATCAATTTGCTCCTGCATGAGGTCAACACTCTGATTGAACACCATCAAGCCTCCTTTTAGTTGACCATTAATTCCTTTTTGTACATCTAAGGCATGAGCTACATTGGCTAAAAGATTATTCAGGGTCTGAGCAGTCTGCCCAGTATGACTCATGGCTAATGCCAAGGTGGTAGCTCCAATAGCCGCCAATGAGATGGCAGTAACAGTGGCGGCTGTAGTTCCAAGATCCCTTTTCTGTCTGGAGAGAGTCATAGTGTGAGGGGCATCAACGGGCACAGTCACCCAGAGCGGCATGTGAGTAACCAGGGCATACCTAAATTCACTAGCATTCCAGCATTGGGCAAAAAAGCAAGTATCATCACCACAATTACTTGGCTCTATCTGGCTAATAATGAATAAAAATGGGGGATATAAACAAACAGGTGTGGGCTTATAGGAAATATTATGAGAAGCCTTAACCCCCTCGTTGAAACATCTTGCATCAGTTCTAGAACTAGCAGTGGTGGTGTCCGAGGTCTGAGTAGGTTCAGGAGACCATTGCCCCCAGGGGCGAGACATGCTCCATGTAAATTGACTAACTCCATGTTTTGCTCCACTTAATAAAGCGTAATTAATAAAAATAAAAAAAGAAAAAAGAAATAGTCCTGACAATATTTTTCTGTTTAAATTTCTCATCTGCCTGAGTGGTCAGAGTCTCTGTTTAAACTGTCCAAATAGTAATCTGGGGCCAGGACGTAAAAGAGATTAAGGATGACGGCATACGTAGCCACATAGACCTGAGATGTGAGTAAGTCAGCAGAATTTCTATTTGTGGCCTCTTTGAGCGTGAGCCAGAGCTGGACAAAGTGATACCAGTATTAATAGCTTTTCCTTTATTAATCCTTAAGTGTGTGGAGTGATTTCTCACTGGGAAATCACTATTAACACTTTGAAAGTTTCATACAGTGTATTTTGATTGTTTTCTCCTCCCTGACTCCTCCCAGATCTCACCAACTTTATGTCATTGGAAAATTAGTCCATCAAATCCAATGTCTGCTGCATGTATGTGTCTATATACACACATATGTATACATGGGTACATATATATTATTAGCCACCCCACACGTTTGTATCCCCAGAACTGGGAAGCTGGAGACAAACAGATCATTAAGCTTCCTTTTCAGCCAGCCTAGCCTAACTTGCAAGGTCCTGTTCAATAATGAGAACTCTGTCTTAAAAAGTAAAGACAAGCTGGGGATATTGGCGTAAACACCTTTTTTAAAAAAATTTTTTATTAATTACACTTTATTCATTTTGTATCCTCCCATAGGCCCTTCCCTCCTTCCCTCCCGATCCCACCCTCCCTCCCCTTTCTGCATGCATGCCCCTCCCCAAGTCCACTGATAGGGGAGGTTCTCCTCTCCTTTCTGATCTTAGTCTATCAGTTCACATCAAAAGTGGCTGCATTGTCCTCTACTGTGGCCTGGTAAAGCTGCTCCCCTGCTCCCCCCCCAGGGGAGGTTGGCGTAAACACCTTTAACTCCAATACTTGGGAGGTAGAAGCAGGCAGATCTCTGTGGGTTCGAGTCCAGCCTGGTCTACAGAGGAAGCTCCAGAACGACTACATCTATGCAGAGAAACCTTGCCTTGAAACAACAAACACAGTGATTTGATCTGGAGATAGGGCACGAAAGTTTCTCTCATCCTAACATCTTCACAAACACATATGCACTTGTGTACACTCATGTACATGTGTGTGCCTATCCACACAACACACACAACATTAATGGAAAAAACAATACCTGAAATCACAAGTGTGACTCTGGTTCTTTAAGATATATAAGTATTTCATTAGAATGTTTTTTTTTTTTAAATATTACTTTAAATCGCTGTTTCACATCTTTCATTTTAGCTTTGGAAACTCCTTTGAGCCCCTTTCAAGGACAATTCAACTGTTAATTAAGTCCTTGAGCTTGTGTTTGTACAAAAAAATTAAACTTCATCTTCTCTTTTCAAGGGGAGTTTGGCCATTACAAGATAATTGATACTTTTTTCTTGTAGTCTTTGCATTTTGATTCATTATCGTCTGACAAGGGTTCTGATAAGAAATCTGCTGATAATCTGAGGATCCTTTTGTGATTAGTTGCTTCCTGCTGCTTTTGAGAGTCTGCTCTTGTGTTTTAAGGGTTGGATTATAAAGAAAGTAAAGAGCGGAGACACTATGGGTGGATAAATTTATACAGAGAGAGTAAGGAGAGGGACAGAGGCTAAGATGACAGATTTGTGGAGGAGTAACTGGGATAAGCATCATGACGGGAAACAAGGTAGCCTAGCTGTGCTGTTGTGGGAAGCACACTGTCCCCTGAATGGATTCAGGAGCCTTCTCAGAGAGGAGGGGGAAGCAAAGATTGGTACAGCAAGCCTGGCTAAAAACTCAGTTAAGGGAAGGTGGTGGACCCCAGCACACAGTCAGGAATAGTTTCCCATAGTAGTTTTTGAAGGAAAGTCATTCATTTCAGACTTCCAGCCTCTGGAAACATTTGAAATATTTTTCTGTCATTCTCTTTCTCTGTTGCTTCCCTCTTGTGACGGGATCTCAGCCTGTAGCCCTGGCTCAGCCAGGACTCCTTGTGTAGCTCAAGCTGGCCTTCCCACGGAGATCTACTTGCTTCTGCCTCTTAAGTGTTGGATTAATGCCACCATACCTATCTGTTACTGTCAAGTTCTGAGATCCACGAATTTATGGTGTTCTGTTATAGTGACCCATGAGCATATTTGAGGAAATAAACAAATATAATGTGGTTTTAGATGTTACTCAAACATTTATTGCCACTTTCTAGTAACATTTGTCGCCTTATTAGTTGTTTGGGAAAGGCAATCAACCAAGGTAGAGATGTCTGGTCTGAGCCTCAATATGGACATGTTTTATGGAGAAGTTTGATTTCTAAAATCAGTAAGAAATAACTGAATGAGTAAGTAATTAGTTGACTCAATTTAATTTTTGTTTTAAAAAGATTAGTCTACATGAAGTAGAAAGAAAATTAAACATGAAGGGAATGCCTATACATTTATTACACCACTGTTCAGGAGAGGCTGCATTGTACATGGGGGTTTTATATAATTTAAAATGTTTTACAAAGTGAATTTGGCAGGATTGTAAGGAACCAAAGAAAAGTAGGAATGTGCCCTAGTAGGCTCTGCATTGTGTTCCTGGATGGATGATGGTGTCGTTGGCTGACAGAGTGAATCCTGGAACGGGGCTAACTCCAAGAGAACATATTGATCTAATCATGCTTATTTTAGAAGGCTGTGAAATATTGAAGTAGATGTGGTAGGAGCTAGAGCTCAGGCATTCTGAGGATGCCTTGCTGACCAGTATGTCTGAGGTTGTTCTGAGTGAAAACTGCTCTGACAGCTTCAGGGTTAATCATTTCCACCCTCAGTTTCGAAGTGCTTTAGTTTAGGCAAAGCCTATACATTTACTCCTGCTATACATGAATAATTCATATACTTGAAACTTCACACATTCTTGGAGCAATCTCTTGTTCATTTCTCCTGCCCATCTGCAACTTTATCATCAATAATGCCTTAATTTTTCTTTAAAGAGTTCACATTACTGTAATTTCATTTATGTTGGTTGTTTTGGGGCTGAATTTCTGTTGACATTACTTTATCATGAAATGCTATTCAGTTAGAAATATGGAGAAACACATTTAGGCAGTAAATTCAAAGACAGTGTGAGAAGAAGAAATCCATTTTCTACATGATAATGATGACGAAGCGTTGGCAGATGAGGTATGGAATTACGGCAGCCATTACTGATTTCTCTCTCTCTCTGTTTGTGTGCGTGTGTGTGTGTGTGTGTGTGTGCTGAGAGAAAATGTATGATTTGAGGAGTAAAGACATCAGTGAATTCAGAGTACAAAGTGAGAGAGAAACTGCATTTAGTAGTGTTGGTTCAGCCAATGGATTAAAATTTGCTGACAAAAGATCGTGTGTTACTCCTGCACTTTTTCTATAGCGTTGCAGAGTGAAGGTGAAGACCTGTGATTAAATGGCTCTTTGAGTTAACAGAAATTAAAAAGACAAATATAGAGTCTTTTGGCAAATATGCAGACTGATGCCTTCCAAGATTCCACAATTGTAACTCAGTTACTAATATAGCTCTGATAGTGTGCCCATCTCCTGGCATCACAGTAAATCATTACTTATTTTGTTATTATTCATTTTTAACAAATATGTATGCTTCCTCTGGTATTTTGTTAAGTAGTCTGATCTATCTGGAGACAAAAAAAGATACTTAAAACCCTTTCAGAGCATTAATTGACAATTATATATTTCACTGAATAGGGGGTGATTCTTTTAAAAAATTTCCCCCTTTTCCTTTTATTGAGCATACATTCTCTTCTCATTCAATATATCCTGATTATAGTTTCTTCTCCCAGTACTCCTCCTGTTTCTTCCCCACCTCACCTCCCTTCTGGATCCACTTCCTTTCTGTCTCTCATTAAAAAAGAGCAGTCTTCCAACAGATAAACCAACAAGGTAAAAATATAAGATAAAACAAAACCTGTCATATTGAAGTTGGACATGCCAACTCAACAGGAGGGAAAGAGTCTCAATACCAGGTGCAAGAGTCAGAGACCCCCTGGTTCTCACAGTCAGGAGTCCTATAAAAACACTAAGCTAAAAGCTACAATGTGTTCGCAGAGGTCCTGGTGCAGACCGGTGGCCTGATGTTTGCTGCTTCAGTCTCTGTGAGCTCTTATGGGCCTGACTTAGTTGGGCCTTGTTGTCTTCCATCTTCTCTGGCTCTCACAGTCATTGTGCCTCCTCTCCCATGGGATTTCTGGAGCTCTATGGGGAGGCATTTGATGGAGACCTTTCATTTAGAGTCTCTCTCTCTCTCTCCATAGAATGGCTGTGGGTCTCTGCATATATTCCCATCTGCTTTTGGAGGAAGCCTCTGATGATGATAGTGTAAGATGATGATTCATGAGCCTGGCAGTATATCATCAGGAGTCATTTTATTTATACATTGTTTTTTAGACCAGTGGTGTTTGGTCCCTGGGCTCGCTAGTCTCAGGTTCTTGGTTACCCAAACAGCGTTCGGTTCCTTCTCATGGATGGGCCTTAAGTCAAATCAGACATTGGCTGGCTCTGCCCACAAGTTCTGTGCCACCGCTGGGCTAACATGGTTTGCAGACAGGCTGGACTGTAGTTCAGAGGTTTTGTGGTACCTTCAGAGCACCTTCCCTCACCAGAGAGATTAGAATGTAAGGGTGAAGGCTCCATGTAGGCACCGGCTCGGCAGCTCCATGTTCAATGAGCTGAGTGTGGTTGTCATGCTCAGCAACGGGGTCCCACCGTCAGCTTGTGGAGGGCAACCCTTTGTCTGAGCAACAGCCTGGGTTGTTTGGGGATTTCCATGGGATCCCTTGGCTGTCAGCTCAATTGGATATCACCTCCTCCCTCCCCTGGAAGCCTCCCTTGGTGACAAGAGATGGCCAGTTGAGACTCCGTATCCCCCATTGTTAAGGGACTTCATCAGGATCACCTTCACGGGTTTCAGGAGGTTTCCACTCACTGGGTTTCCCACGACCCTCTAAACGCCCTCAATTCCAGCTGTCTCTCCTCACATTCTCTCCCTCCACCCCATCTCCCTCAACACCTGATCCACTGCTCCCATCCCCACCTGGCCCCAGTCAGCCCATAAAATCTGTTCTATTTCATCTTCCTAAGAAGATCTGTGTGTTCCCCTTGGACCCTTCCTCTATATGTAATCTCTCTGGACCTATGGATTGTAGCTTGGTTATCATTTACTTAACAGCTAATATGCACTTATAAGTGAATACATACCATATTTGTCTTTCTGGATCTGGGTAACCTCATGCATGGTAATTTGTTTTTTAGTTCCATCCATTTGCCTAGAAATTTCATGATGTTTCTCCCTCTCTAACAGCTAAGTAATATTGTATTGTGTAATACAATACACAATGTCCCATATTTTCTCTATCCACTCCTCTGTAGGGATCATCTAGGCTGTTTCCAATTCTTCACTATTATGAAAAGAGCTGTGATGAACATGATTGAGCAAGTGTCCTTGAGGTAAGATGGAGCATTCTTTGGGTATATGTTCAAAAGTGCTGTCTTAGGGTTTCATTGCTGTGAAGAGACACCATGACCACGGCAACTCTTAGAAAAGAGAACATTTAACTGGGGCTGGCTTACAGTTTTAGAGGTTCAGTCTATTATCATCATGATGGGAAGCATGGTAGTATCCAGGAAGGCCTGGTGCTATAGAAGGAGCTGAGAATTCTAGATCTTGGTCTGCTGGCTACAAGAAGGAGACTATTAGGAGATTAGGTTGAGCATAGGTGACCTTAAAGCCTGCTCCCACGGTGACATGCTTCATCGAACAAAGCCACACCTACTCCAAAAAGGCCACACCTCCTAACAGTGCCATTCCTAATGGGCCGAGTATTCAAACACATGAGTCTATGAGGTTATACCTATTTAAACTACCACAAGTGGTATGCCTGGATCTTGAGGTAGATTGATTCCAAACTCTCTGAGAACCACTATATTGATTTCCAAAGTGGCTGTACATATTTACACTTCCACCAGCAACAGAGGAGTGTTTCCCTTGCTCCACAAAATCCCCATCAAAATTTCAAGACAATTACCAGCTTCATATGGAAAAACAAAGCAAAATAAAACCCAGATAGCTAACACAATACTGAGCAATAAAAGAACTGCTAGAGGTTTCACTTTTCCCAATTTCCAGTTGTTCGACAGAGACATAGTAATAAAAATCACATGGCATTGGCACAAAAATGTGCACATTGATCAATGGAATTGAACTGAAGGCCCAGACATAAATCCACACACACTGAGTAATTATAAAGATGGCAAGAAAGTTAAGAATTTGAAACAGGGAATAAGACACACAAAGCAGGATTTTGCTCTGAATGAAAAAACAAACAAACAAACAAACAAAAAACCCAAAAAACAAAAAACAAGTGAGAATTGAACCTTCAATGAAAAACCAAGTGAAACCAAGACAGTACTTAAGATCTGAAAAGTTACATGCTGCTTAGCTACCCTCCTTTATATGGGGAATGAACTGTTTGCATAACTGTTTTCATACTGTCTAGAAGCATGTCAGTAAAGAATCTTACATACATGTGTTTTTGCATTGTATCATTTTATAATCTTGAGGATAACCAAGATATAAGCTGAATTAGCTTTCATTATATTATCTTTTTATCATCTGTCTGTCTATCTATATATCATCTATCATATCATTTATATTTTTATCTATGTTTATTATGTATCTATTATGTCTCTACTTTGCACACTAGAATATCTGATTTAAATCGCTTATACTGCAATCTTTCCTTCGATCAGTGTTTGATGATGGATCTCACAAAACTGAAAATTATTAGAAAAAAATTTCCCCCTTGATCATTATTTTACCACAGGATATACAAAATGAGAATCTGCTTGTATCCTGCTCCTAATAAATTTTCATAGCAATTGGAGCATTATGGGCGCTTTTCTTACTTGGAGAAGACTCAGTCTCATAATGCTTTATTATTTTCATAAACAGCCCAAATGTTAGTGGTTTATATTAGAGTTAAGTTCTTCTCTATAATCTTCTAATGCAGTAGTGAAGTCTATTGGGGGAAGTTCCATACTTAAGTGGATATTTGTACAAAAAGCAACAATTCACAGTCTTCTCAGAGGAGAGGCCTCCTTGGTAACATGAAACATGGAAATTGAGATATACAACTATTTTTTTCATGCACACCACTATTTTGAGTGTTGGATAACCAGTTAAATAGGCAGACGGGGTTATTTATAATTATGAATAAACTATGCTTTTGTCAAATTCTTCAGGGTTTAATAGTCATTGCTTATGAGCTGGACACATCAATCTGCCAACTTGAGGTAGTTACTGAAAAATGTTCCAAGCAGATCTTGAGTAATAATTGGCCAGGGACAAATGCAATTCATACATTTCCTATACACTTTAAATAAGAAAGGAAATCTCATTCAAGAATGTGTAAACAGAAATTAACTCTAGAACCACAAAAATCTATTAGAACTGTATAAAATATTCCCAATGCTTAATAAGGAATTTTATTATTTCTTGCAACAAAATTTTAACTGGACTAAGGTCCATGGTCCTGAAAACATTTGAAGGCTTTGATAGGCTTTAACATCAAGGTTCCTCAAATTCATGCTGATTTCTTTCACACTGTGTATTACTTGTTTAGGTGACACAATGCCAGCCTTAGTTTTACAACTGATCCTATTCTCTTGACCAATGGTTGATTCAAGGCCTAGTTAGTTAGTTGCTAGATTTCCCACTGGTCTTGATAGGATGGAAGAGAGGTTAATAAAGTGACTTTGGAATCTTTCATTTGATAAACAATATTTACATTTCCTTGGAGAGGCCTTGCTTGCTATCATAAACACCCTACATTAATGAGGGCAGCTAGCCAAAGAGGGGACCAAAAGGAGATAAAGCAAGCTGCAAGGATTGCAGAGAAAGGGCTGGAACTCAGCAGAAATGTGCCTGAATCTCGTTACCCCACACACCACGGACTGAGCCTCAACATTCATTTAATTAACTGCACAGGGGTTAATTAAGTGAACTTCTGATCCTTTCGAGAGGAAGCGATCTAACAGACAGCGTAACTGCCCCAAAAGGAGATAAACATGGCACTTGTTGATTAAGGCAGAAATGTAGAAAAAAGGTTATCAATTTAAATTAACAAGTCAGCAAAAACTTGAGAAAAGAGTAAGAAAGGGGTATGATAAATGCAGAGGCATTTGATTCTTAGGAAAGGGTGATAAAGGTATTAGGAATAACACAAATAAAAACAACTGTGAGTCTTAGGGTACTCCGAATTTCATTGAACTCATTTAGACTTCCTTAAAACATTACGGAATAGCACTGCTCTAATGTTGGTTAGTATTTTGATATGAGTTTCATGAGGGAGAAAAACAGCTCAGTAACTTGTGGCAGCCCTAGATACAGCGCTCACATTTCACTGTGTAATTTAATGAAGATTTGAAATCCTTGATGAACAGAAAAGTGTTTTTGGGTTCATTTTTGTCAAAATAGATTCAAGAACTAGGGAAAGTGCACAGACAGGCTGATGATGTGCAAGAAATCTAAATTACTGAAGTCCTACTTCAAAACAGGTAGAGGGACCAGATAGTTTGAAAGATGAGTTATAGGTAACAGATAATTCTATTAGAGAGCCATCAATTTTTTTCTTATATTTTTATTCTGCTGTCAAAGCTGACGTTATACAATAGGCTATTTCTTGAATGTTATCACAAATTGCTTGAAAGAGATAATTTCAAGTTATAGGGAAGGTTAGATTTAATGTAGTATTTGCCAGCATATAAAGACAAACTTTTTGTCTTCTAGCTGTGTATCAATACAATCTTATAATCACTTTGTGCAAAAATAACTATCCGGTTTTAAGACTCTCTGCATATATTTTTGAAATATAGTCCACCTTGATGTTGAATGATGACCCCCGGGCAGAATCTCAGTCAGTTGGAAATAAAGGCATGACCCTTGAAGACATAAGGAACATGTGACAAGCGCCTGCCAAGCAACTCCACAGCTCCGCACAGACCCAAGAGCAACAGCTTCCTCTTGAATTCCAGTGGGTAGTAAATTCAATAGAGATGAATTAGGTAAAGGGAAAACCCACACATTCTATGAATGTTGTTATATGCTATGTGAATTCCTAAGAAATAGGAAGGGAAAGGTCTTTTTATTATTCCAAAAGTGAACATTTAAATTAATTTCCTTTCCTTAGATATGCTGCTTTTCAAAGGACTTACATGTATGAACATACCATTCTTTTTAATTTTATATTTTAAAAAATATTTATTTTATTAATTACAGTTTATTCACTTTTATCCCAGCTGTAGCCCTCTCCCCCATCATCCCCTCCATCCCACCCTCTCTTCCTCTTCTTTTCCCATGTTCCTCCCCCAGACCACTGATAGGGGAGGACCTCCTCTCCTTCCATCTGACCCTAGCCTATCATATCTCATCAAGGCTGGCTGCACCATCTTCCTTTGTGGCCTGGTAGGGCTGCTCCCCACTCAGGGAGAGGTTATCAAAGAGCCAGCCACTGAGTTCATGCCAGAGCCAGTCCCTGTTCCCACTACTAGGGAACCCTCTTGGACACTGAACTACTATGGGCTACATCTGTGTCGGAGTTTTAGGTTATCTAAATGCATGGTCCATGTTTGGAGTATCAGTCTCAGAAAAGACCCCTGTGCCAGATTTTTTTGGTTTTGTTGCTCTCATTGTGGAGCTCTTGTCCCCTCCAGGTCTTTCCATCTCCCCCTTCTTTCATAAGATTCCTTGTACTCTGCCCAAAGTTTGGCTATGAGTCTCAGCATCTGCTTTGATATACTGCTGGGTAGAGTCTTTCAGAGGCCCTTTGAGGTAGGCTCCTGTCCTGTTTCCTCTTTTCTCCCTCTTCCGATTTCTGGTAAATGGGAGCTCATAAACTGAAAAGCTTCTGTAAAGCAGACAACACTGTCATCAGAACAAAATGACAGCCTACAGATTGGAAAGGATCTTCACCAACTCTATATCTGACAGAGGGCTAATATCCAGAATATACAAAAAACTGAAGAAGTTAAGCAGCAATAAATCAAGTAATTCAATTTAAAAAATGGGGTACAGTGCTAATTTTGTATTTATTAACAAAAGAGTTTCCTTAGGATAATTGTGAATCTCTTTCTTAAGTATATTACCTCAAAGTAATCTTTGCACAATGAGCGAACATAGTTACCCTTCTGAGATTGTGGTCTATATCAATTTTTATCCTTATCTTTTTATCTATGTTCTCAGAATCATGGCCAAAAGCCTGAGGTACCCAAGATCTATCACCTTGCTTGTTTCTCCACATTTATAAACCTGTCACTTGTTAAAAGGGATTTAATTGGACTGATGCAATTTCTTGCTCACCAAGAGTTGCCAGCTACTAATTTCTATCCTGTACATTCAAGAGCTTCACAAATTACCAGCTATGGAATTGCTTCCAATACCAGGGAATCTACTGATGTTAAAGCAAATAGATCTCTGACTTTAAAATCATGTCATGTTCTGCCTCACTTTTAACTGCTCACCTTCCAGTCCCTTCAACATTTTAGAAAAGAAGCGGTGTGTTCAGCTTGTCGCATTTTCAAATTATGCGGCTCTGATGCCTACAGACACTTGGCCCTAGCTCAGTTACGTCACACATCACCATTAGTTCACCTTTAATGTATGTGGTTCTGGAAGCAACATCAGACTGTCTTCACTTTGGAAGGTGTAGAGCTCCTGGTGTATGTTATTGTAGACACAGCACACATTTCAAATATTTTGGTACATATGATCAATCTTGGACAGGATTTATTGAAAAGCAGTTGGAATCTTTTGAAAAAAAATCTTTGTATAAAAAGAACTGTCCACTGTGGCAATCTGTATCTATTTACTTCTTAAAGGAGTAAGCAGGGATAGACGTGAATAACTAATACCAGCAAATTGCCAGAAATTCTCAGGGATCTTGTGTTTCTGATCTTCATTACTGATTTCAGTTCATAAAATCTGTCTCCTTAGAAGAGTTATTTTCTCTTCCATTTGTTCTTACCTCTTATTCTTTCCTTCCCTACTTTTTTTGTTACAGTAATTATTAACATTTTGTCATTTCTCATTACATTTTGATTGCGATTCTTGATTGTGCCACGTTTGTTCATTTTGTCGTTGCTTCACAGATTTTACACTTATGAGCACACAGCTTATGGCATGGTGGAATGATTCTTAAATCAGTATGAAAATACATATTCATGTATGTCTGTTGCTATTGTTTATTTACAGTATTGAAGTGTGAACCTGAGGCCTCACATATGCCAGGCGAGCTAGCACAGAGACCTATATTGAGTCAGTCTAGCCATTTATGAAGAGCATAAGAAGATCATTACTTTTGATTACATACTAAACTTTGACAATGTGATTTCTTAAAGGTCAGTTGAGATGTGGAATGCAAAACTACCATATTAATGACGGTTTTTACTTTCTTTCATTAAAACTGCTGTTCTCTCTTACATTTGGATTGATATTTTACTCAGGCATGATTCTGTGCTATAATTTATTGATTTTTATCTTTATCTTTTGCCTGTCATTTCAGTCTATGATGAGAGAAAGTGACCCATTTTTTATTTTTTTTCATATATTTAGAAA
Source organism: Meriones unguiculatus (assembly GCF_030254825.1). Taxonomy (NCBI): domain Eukaryota; kingdom Metazoa; phylum Chordata; class Mammalia; order Rodentia; family Muridae; genus Meriones; species Meriones unguiculatus. The sequence goes on from NC_083356.1 coordinate 110,352,561, forward strand.
TAGTTATAACATAAATCAGTATGGACTTCAGTGATTTCTAGTTAGGGAATATAGTCGTGTTTTCCCATACACACACACACACACACACACATACACATCCCTTTGTTTAGAAACACTAACACTATTGTATTTCAGGCTTTTTCTTTTTGCAGCATTCAGTATCACAACATATTTGTTGCTTTGTTGTGTGGGAGCAACAGGCTCTAGTGGCTGACCTTAGTGCCTGACAAGGAGCAGCTTTGTGTAAGTTTCACGATGCTTCCTCAGTGATGAGTAACGATGCATGCTTCAGAATGTATCCTTCATTTTAAGTGTTTTTCTGCACACACCTGTTTGCTTTTCCATATTTAATACACACATATATACACACACACATGCATAAGTACGTACATACACACATACACATATTAATTTTAATATTTTAATTGAAAATATGTTCTCTTACACAACACACCGTGACCACAGTTTCCCCTCCCTCTACCTCTCCCAGCTCCGCAACTGCCTTTCCTCTCCCCAAGATGCACTTCCCTTCTCTTTCCATCCGGAAAAGAGCAGCCCTCCCAGAGACAGCAACTATACATGGCAGATGGCCTTTGTGGTGTGTTGGTTTGCATGTATTTTATTGAGTATTTTTGCATCTATATTCATAAGGGAAATTTTCCTGTAATTTTTTTCTTTGTTGGGTATGTGTGTGGTTTGGGTATCAGGTTAACTGTGGCTTAATGAAGTGGATTTTTTCTTGTTGTTGTTTGTTTTGTTCATCTACACAGGGTTTCTCTGTGTAGCCATGGCTGTACTGGACTCACTGCATGTGCTACCATGCCTGGTCCAGCTTAGCAATGTTCTTTTTGCTTTAATTTTGTGGGATAATTTGAGGAGTACTGGCTGTAACTATTTAGAATTCTGTGCTGAAGCCATCTGGTCCTGGGTGTTTTGTTGTCGTTGTTAGGAGAGTTAATGACAGCTTCTGTCTTCCTAGGGGTTATAGGTCTGTTTAAATCGTTTATCTGATCTTTGTTTAGATTTGGGACATTACACATAACAAGAAAACTATCCATTAGTTTTAGATTTTTCTAGTTTGGTGGAGTACAGGTTTTTAAAGTCTGTCCTGATTCTCTGGATTGCCCGGGTGTCTGTTGTTTTGTCCATCTTTTCATTTCTAATTTTCTTAGTTTGGATATTGCCTCTTTGTCTTCTAGTGTTTGTCTATCTTAATAATTTTCTCAAAGAACCCCTCCTTCTTCCATTGATTCTTTGTATTGTTTTCTTTGTTTCTATTTTATTGATTGCGGCTCTGAGTTTGATTACTTCTTGCCATCTGCTTTTCTTGGGCTTGATTTCTCTTTCTTTCTTTCTTTCTTTCTTTCTTTCTTTCTTTCTTTCTTTCTTCTTGAGCTTTCTGGTGTTCTGTGAAGTCGCTAGTATGAGGTTCTCTAGTCTTTCTTTATTTTATGTGATGCTTAGTTTTATGAACTTGCCTCTTAGAGCCGCTTTTCTTGTATACCACAAGTTTGAGTATGTTGCATATTCATTTTCATTCAATTCTTGAAATTTTTAATTACGTTCTTATTATCTGCTTTTGTCAATTATTTTGCACAAAACCTCTTCTTGTAAACTATGAATTATTTTAAAATGGTGTCAAGTTTCTGTTCTGGCCGTAAAGCCTAGAAACCACAGGCTAAGAAGTTGGACACAAGGTAACTAAGGAAAACCTCAGCTGTGTGCTAGTAGCTACGCCTCTTGATTCTCAGAGTGTCCTTTGTTATCAAAAATCCTTGCAGCAGAGGAGATCGGCATGTTCAGAATGGTATGTCTGTAGACACAGAAAGTAGGAGAAGACAAGGAACAGGACAGGAACCTTCCATAGGAGACCTCTGAAAGACTCTACCCACCAGGTATTGAGATACAGAGGCAAACTTTGGGCAGAATGCCAGAATCCTTATGGAAGAAGAGGGAGATAGAAAGACCTAGAGGGGACAGGAACTCAACAAGGAGAACAACAGAGCCAAAAAACATGGGCCCAGGGGAGCCTGCAGAGACCGATACTCCAACCAAGGACTATGCATGGAGAGGATCTATACCCCCCTGTTCAAAGGAAGCCCATTGGCCACTCAGTTTCCAAGTGGGTTACCTAGTAAGGGGTACAGGGGCTGTCTCTGACATGAATTGAGTGGCCAGCTCTTTGATCACCTCCCCTTGGGGATGTGGGAAGGTACAGCCTGACCAGGCCACAGAGGAAGATGATGCCTTGATGAGACCTGATAGGCTAGGGTCAGATAGAAGGGGAGGAAGTCCTCCCCTATCAGGGGACCAGGGAAAGGGCATAGGGGGAGGAGGAGGGTGGGTGAGACTGGGAGGAGAAGAGGGAGGGGGCTACAGTGGGAATACAAACTAAATGAATTGTAATAAATAAATGAATAATCCCTGAAGCAGCAGTTAAATTCTTTTCACAGTATATATTATTATGTATATTATAATAATATATAATATATAATATAATAATATTATGTATTATTCACAGATAATACATAAGCATTTCTTAGTTCCTGCCCACATGTACAGAAGGGCTCTGAAGAGCTTGCATTTTGATTTGTGGGTTTTTCATGAAGATCGTGGGGAAAATTACTCTGAAGGGGAGATTTGATCCAGCATAATTCAGGAAGGAGGAGCAAAGAGATCATTTTACGCCATGAATATGCCAACTGCCTCATAAATATTCATCAAGCTGTAAGACTAACATTGTAGAACCTACTGAGCTGCTATGCTCAGTTTATGGTGGCCCCATTATTTCTTTGAAGTTTTCACTTTGCTTTGTCTTGGTAAATAAACTTCTACTTAAACTGCCTATGTCTCAGAGCTGAATTCTTTCTTTTGCTAAGAAAGGAACCCCAGGGAAACTGTCTTTTGATAATAACATTAATGGCCGTCTAGTGCCATACCTACTCATTGAAGATAATGCCCACTTTTATGGTTGTCTGAGATACCACACTACTATTATTTCTCCATAATCTATCCACAATGTTCTTTTCATTCCTCGAAGATAGCAGCCATAAAGATTGCTGCCATATGGAAGGTTTCAATCTACATCCTCGACGGACTGAGCCTGTCTTTCAAGCAGAAGCTTAGATATCTATTTATTATGGCTTTATTTTGAAGATATTTATATGCTGTCTATCCGACAGGCAAAGAACCAATTTATAAGGATGTATGGACTACACGATCTAGGTGTAGTTAAGGACTTTCTAAATAAGACTCCAGTTACTTAGGTAATAAGATCAATGGTTGTCAAATGGGATACTGTGAAGAGGTAGACTACCAAATAAGAGAAAATTCTTGCAGCTGTATATCTGACAGAGACTTGATATCTCAAAATCCACAAAGAAGTAAAAAAATAAAACATCAAGAAAACAACCCAATTAAAAGTAGAATATATATCTGAACAGAGAATTCTAAAATGAGGAAATACAAATCCCCATCCTGAAAGGCAAAGAGGATGGACATCAGAAGAAGAAGAAAACAGGAAACAACCTAGGAACCTCCTACAGAGGGCTTCTGAAAGCCAGAAGAAGAAAACAGGAAACAATCTAGGAACCTGCCACAGAGGGCCTCTGAAAGCCTCTGCCCTGCAGACTATCAAAGCAGATGCTGAGCCTGATTGCCAACTGTTGGGCAGAGTGAATGTAATTTTATGTAAGAAGTGGGAAATAGTAAGAGCTGGAGAGGACAGGGTCTCCACAAGGAGAGCAACAGAACAAGAAAATTTGAACACAGGGAACTTCCCAGAGACTCATACTCCAACCAAGGACTATTCATGGAGATAACCTAGAACCCCTGCACAGATGTAGCCCATGGCAGTTCGGTGTCTAAGTGGGTTACATAGTAATGTGAAGAGGGACTGCCTCTGACATAATCTGATTGGCCTGCTCTTTGATCACCTCCCTCTGGGGGGGAGCAGCCTTACCAGGCCATAGTAGAGGACAATGCAGCCACTTTTGATGAGAACTGATAGACTAAGATCAGAAAGGAGAGGAGAACCTCCCCTATCAGTGGACTTGGGGAGTGGCATGCATGTAGAAAGGGGAGGGAGGGTGGGATTGGGAGGGGAGAAGGGAGGGGCTTATGGGGGGATACAAAATGAATAAAGTGTAATCAATAAAAAAATTAAAAAAAGTTACAAAAAAATTCCAAAATGGTCAATAAATATTTCAAGAGTCTTCATCATTATTAATCACCAGGGAAATGAAAATTAGAAATATTTTAATATAACCTGAGGAAGTCTATAGCCAAGAAATCAAATAAAATAACAAAAATGCCGCTGAGAATATGAGGAAAGATGAAACCCTTTTCCCTGTTAGGATGTGGGAATGTAAACTCAGACAAACTCATATGGAAATGAGCATTGTGGTTCTTCAAAAAGCTAAAAGTGGAACCACCATCTGATTCATGTACCGCTCCTCCACAAACATTGAGACGGTTCTGTAATATCTTACAGCGGTACTCACTCATCCATGTTCACTGCTGCTCCGTTCCCAGAGCTGCGGTATGGATTCAGCCTAGATACCCATCAACAGATGGATGGATAATGAAAATGTGTCAAGAAATCTTTTAAAGAAAATAAAATTTGCTGGGAACGGAATAGGACTGTAAAAACAAATGTACTGAGTTCATCGATGCAGGCACAGGAAAAACAAACAAACAGACCACTACACGTGTTAGTCATTTCATACATGGATCCTAGCTTTGGATGTTAGATTAGTGTTTGCAGAAGCCAAAACATTAGGAAGAGCCTTGAGGGAGGGAGTAGTAAAACACGGTGGTGTGAAAGCGTAGAATATTGGGTAAAATATTTAAGTAGGAAGACGGAAGAGATGTGGGACGAGAGGGTTTCACACACAACTGCATGGAAACTATATGAAGATTTAGTACTTTGTACAGTTAGAAATATAAGTTAGAAAGAATTAGCTGATTAATACCCTCCAAGTCTGCATAATTCTTCTTTTAACAGCTGCAGCTGACTAAACAGAAATTTGAGGTTCAGGTAGGTGACACCACTCATGAGTTTCTGCTCAATGAAGTCCTAGCAGCTCTCCATATAATATAGGATTTTAGTGTTTTTTCTTGGTTGCTTACCAGAACTAGATGATAATCATTATTGCTGAAGACATCACATACCTTGATTTTTAAGATACAGAGAAATCAAGCTTGAACTAGGCTGAAAATTTCCTCCCTGCTGGGTAGTTTTCATAGTTCCAGGAGGTGCTATTTAGGCGGCTGAGGGAGAAAAACCATGCACAGGCTTTACCAGATGGTAACTTATGAACTATAGTGTCAACCTGCTGGGCCAGATGTGCCATCATTGTTATGGGGGTAATAAAATACTCTATGACTGCATTGGAACTCGCTCTACAGAAGACTATTCATGCTTGGTACTGAAACTCTGTCAACAACCTACACCTCAGAAGGTCATAGGTCCTATGGGAAGCTCATAAGGGGTGTGTAGCTAAACAAAGACTGTCTTCTATTTGCTGATAACCGCAGACAAATGCCACTTTTATTCTTAACCAGGGGTGCTTCTCTTTGCAATGAGCAGCACTGAATGCAGAGACTTATGGCTGCTTTAGGTGTAGAAAAGAAGTAATGATTGATTACTGAGCACTAAGATATTTGTACTACCCCTGTAAGGTATGGGGGTATGGGGGTATGGGGAACATTGAGTGAGTGAGAGAGAGAGAGAGAGAGAGAGAGAGAGAGAACTAGACAAACAACAATGCCAAAAAAATTCGAAGCCAGAAGATGGAAGAAGGGCTTGGAATTACCATCTCTGGGCAGGACAGCCATCACTGCCATGATCTGATCAAACTTATGGTTGCCACTGTGGGGGCTGTATAAGACTTGGCCTCTCATCATATAGATTGGAGACAGGCTCATGGAGGCCCTCCCAATTCCTGCTAACTATTGGCTAATTTTGAGTTCATGGCAGGAACAGTTATTGATATGAATGTAAAAAAGGGATTTGTAGGGAGGAAGGTATTGATGGGGTGGAAGGGGAGGGAGATAGGAGAAACTAGAGAATGAAATTATATACATATAGGACAGTAAAAGAAGAAATTAAAAAAATTAAAGTATGCATATTTATGCAGTGAATTTAAATTATTTGTAATTCATCAAATTTGATCAAATACATATTTACATTATATTCAATTTTCTCCAAAATTTCTGTAACACACAATGCATTTATATGTACATAATATATAGAATTTTATCTGTAGTTTCAGAATTACATATATACTATAATTTTAAGTGACAATTAAAGATACTGTCTATAGTTAAATAAATTTATGTCATGTCTCTTTAGATTTAATTTACACATGTGAACAAGGAATAGGTCATAATCTATATCACAAAGGTATTTTTAAAAAAGTGTGATTTTAATAAATCTGATATACTGGCAATGGCTTTTTCTTCACACCTCTAAATTGTTTTCAGGTGTCATTGTGTCACTAATGATCCCATGTTCTTAGTCATTATTTAAAAAGAGTAGCTTCCATAAATCATGTCCAGACTATTTGTTGCTTTAAACAGTTTCCAAGGCCTGATTAGCTCCCGCCTTCGTGTAGTGGCAAAGCAACTGGGGGATGATTTGCTTAGTGCTTTTGTTCCCATCACAAATATTTCTAAAGTATCAATTCAGCAGTGTCAGAGAGGGTCCATCTTGTGTTAGGCAATGCTTTAGGCACCAGCAATAATAAATACCAAGATTTAAAAAACTGAAGGACTCCTTCCTTCAACAACAGACTTCAGGCAGCAGCCCATCACAGGATTCTGTTCACACAACGGTGTGAAAAAGATCCCAGGTACTACAGAGAAGAGAGTCTCTGTTGTAACTCAAGGGTCATAAAGGGCTTAGGGAGAAAATTGGTCTTTTTGCATCAGAGATAGTTTCATTTACTATTGAAAGGCACTGGTTAAAATTAAGTTAGTTCTAAATGCTAATCAGTGCAGCCTCAGACTGCACTCATTGGTCAGAGCTTTATTGTGGGGGGATCTATTTGTCTTCTCCATCCCAACAACTCCCCTACCCATGTTAGACCTTCTAATCCATATCCAGCCTCACCCTTTGTATTTGCTTTCCTCTTATTTATATAACTAGTCAGATCTCTTAAATATATATTTTGTTTTCTTCCTTTTCCTCACAATACTCAAATCTTTGCTCACAGCAAACATTTAGTGCTACGGTTTGTCTTTCTTTTATGTATTTTGGATTGACCTTGTAATAAATACTCTTTATGTGCTTCTCCCCCAGAGCCACAGCGTTAAAACACTTCAAGTACTGCAGGCAGTGAAGTGCGGTCTACTTTAAAACGGATGTAAACAGAATAAAAAGGCTATAAGGTAACAACTCGGGTGCGATGACTGGAGGAACAGGTGGAGGAAGTAGAGTTATGTAGCTGGGAGCAAGGGCTGGGGAGACTCACAGAGGCGGCCTGCTGCATAGACAGGACTCACACACCCCACCACCGCCTTGAAGAGTAGGTTAAGCCAGCGCCGTAGGGAAACAAAGACGTTCGTTGTTTCCCGTGTGTCTGTCGGTGTCGGCGCACATGCAGCGGAGTGTGCGAGTTTGCGCACACGGATATGCAGACCAAAAGTTGACTTCGGTTGTCTCTCTTACTCAGTTTCCACCTCATTGTTTTGAAACTGACTTTCTCACTCACTGAGCCTTGGCCAATCAGGCTCCACTTCCTGGCCAGCAAGCTCCAGGGACCCACTGACTGGGTTTCCCTCCCACCGGATTATAGGCACATGGTACCAACACATTTTTTTTTTTTTCTTTTTAGGTGGATGTTGGGAATCGAACTCAAGTCCTCACCCTTATGTAGTAGGCACCTCACCATCTCCCACGGAGCCATCTCCCTAGACCGGAAGACTATTTATTTAATGTCAGAAAGCCATGTACTTATTTAGTATATATTTTTGAAGACTGTATCTCAGCTGTAACGCTATTCCAGGACATTCACAAGTATATGATACAAATCTTTGCTTTTGCGTCTCCTAAAAGATATATGATACTGGATAGATACCTAAAAGTCTGTTAAATTTACTTTTTCACTTAATTTTGAGAATGTTTTGCATGATAACTTACTCATTTTTGGAAATATAGATAGCTCAGGCCATCTGCAATTCTTGTTCATTTGGGTTAATGGGCATTTTTAACACAGTATTTTTACTTTGGATTATGTGTATACAGTGTTTTTATGTGAGTATGTGCTTGTGAATGCATGTGACAGCGTATTTCAGGAGAGAGTTAAGCTGCAGACACAGCAGTTATGAGCACCACTCTGCATAGGTGCTGGGAATGGAACTACAGCACTTTTCATTTATGTTAGTTTTGATTTTTGTTTCGTATTGCTAAAAAAAGGCCCCCTACAAAGGTGTAGCATTACAGCTGAGGCTGCGAAGCGGAGGCCTCATGTGGGTCCTCTAGTAAGGTGAGTAGAGACTGCATAGGACACTGCTAGCTTTTAGATGACTTTCCCGTGGCGGGACTGCCTTGCCAGGCCACAGGGGAAGAGGACATGCTCAGTCCTGATGCAACTTGATGAGCTGGGTGGATGGGAAATGAGCCCCCCTTTTCTGAGGAATAGGGGAGGGCAAAGGGGAAGGGAGGGAGAGAGGGTAGAACTGGGAGGGTAGGAGGGATTGGGCTACAAGGAGGTAAAGTGAATAAAAAATTTAAAAGTTATAAAAATATTATCAATGCCAAAAATTCTTCAAGGACAAAAGAAGATTTAAAATATGTCTATATTTATTTGTTCTTCTGTATAACCTTCTTGATAGCATCAGTTCATTTTTATTCTTTTTAAAAATGAGTTTTGTACTTTTTAGCTGTATCAATTTCTTGTCATAAAGCAGGTGGATGAGAGACAGAAGCAATGCTAAGCCATTTGAGAGACTCCAAGGCCAAGCCCTCAGGTAGACGCAGCCTCTGCTTAGACAGTATCAGAGTCTAACAGCAGAAGTCCCCCGTGAGCTCAGCGACCAGCTACCTTCCGGGGGCAGGGGTGAGTGTTGCTTGAGAAGACAGACAGTGAGTCCATTTCAGGTCAAGGATTAGCTGTACAGCTGTGGGTAAATAAACCTCATTGAACTTGCTCCCTTCATTTGTAGAATAATTTGCTTGTAGAAATCCTCAGTGATGCTGATGGATTTTCCCAGTTTGTACCTCTCTGAGGTCATGCTGCATGGTGCCCCTGGCAGAGAGTCGGTCTTAGCGACTAAGGGGTGGAAGCGGGTTGCAGGGAATGTCAATCTATGTCTCCAATAAGAGTGATAACTCTTCGTTTTAAATTGAGATATTGAGACTGTTAACAACTGTAGACTTTCTAGTCGTTCTCTGACTGGGAACAACATCTAAAATTTCATTATGTGAGATTGAAATGTAATCAAAGATCTGGGATTGCCACTATGTCTCAAGTGTAAATGGCTCAAATACATGCTGATCATTTCAGAGTTTCAGTCACGTTCAATCACTTGTGGATAAAGTTGAGAAGCAGTATTTAAATGCGTCAAAAAGACTTTTGAATACTTAAAAAGGGGGTACAATGCAAGTACCAAAATAAAATCACAAAACTAGTAATATTGAACTAACCAAAATGTTTGTATTTTAAAGTTCCTTTGAAATCTCTTTTATAAACATAAATGTGTCATTTAACTTATTGAACCTTTGAAGAATGATAGCAATTAAATGTGGCTGTTTGCTACCTTGAAAATTCACATTATAGACCGATTGAATACAAAATGGCTGGTTGGGATGGCTTAGTCCTTAAAGTGCTGGGTGCTCTTTCAGAAAGCTTGGGTTCCTAGCAGCAATGTGAGGGGACTCGTAAACACTTGTAACTACAGTTTTAAGGGATCCAATGTCCTCTTCTGTTCCTCTTTCCTTCATATAACAGGCTCTACCACACACACACACACACACACACACACACACACACAGAGACATCAGTGAGGTAATACAAATTAAGCTTTTTAAAAAGTGTGCCTATACATTATGTGTGCATGAGAGTTGGGGTCAGGGGTCAATGCCAAGAGTCTTTCACTGTCATGTTCCACCTCATCTCTCTCTCTCTCTCTCTCTCTCTCTATCTATCTATCTATCTATTCATTCACTCATTCATTTTTAGGGTTTCTAACTGAGCCTGGAGGCTCTTGGTTTGGTTTTAATGGTGACTTGCAAGCCCTCTGGATCCTTCTGTCTCTGTAGCACTGTAGCTGGTAATTTAGGAACATGCTGCTTCACCCAGTTTTTAAATTATGTGTGACATATATGAACTCAGGTTATTCATGCTTGTGCAATAAAGTTGTTTGCAGACTGAGCCATCTTCCCAGCTCCCCAAAATGGTAATTTCTTGGTCAGAAACAATGCTCTATTTAATTTCATATAGCTCAACCTAACACAATTATTCTATATAATATGTAGGTGTATATAGTGTGTTGTCTTTTTCTGAGGATTCACTTCATGGTTTCAGTTAAATTCTTGCTGCCTATTGATACTGCACAGATGGTTTTTCCATGGGAAAAGGAGCTGCTGTGATGACATTTCATTTACACACACACACACACACCCCTTTGTCTTAGAAAGATTACAGACACCTGAAGGAGCTTCTTCCATGTAGCAGCTAATTTCATATAGTTCATTTTCATGGCTTCTTTATTTCAACAGATGGGCTTATAGTTCACCCTGTGAAGGTGCAGGAATAGTAAGGGACTGTCTCTGACATGAACTCACTGGCTGGCTCTTTGACCATCTCCCCCTAGGGTGGGGGGAGAGCCTTACCAGCCCACAGAGGAAGACAATGCAGCCAGTCCTGATGAGACATGATAGGCTAGGGTCAGACAGAAGGGGGGGGAGGAACTCTCCTATCAGTGGGTTTGGAAAGGGGCATGGGAGGAAGTGAGGGAGGGTGAGACTGGGAGGGGCTAAGGGAGCTGGGATACAAAGTGAATAAATTGTAAAAAATAAAAATTAAAAGAAGAAAAAAAGAAAATTATAGAAGGGCTGTTTTTTTGTTTTTGTTTTCCCTCTAAGTATGAGAATTGTTAAAAATTTGGCATGAGTGAAAGGTTCCTGAATGTGTCATGACCAAAGAATCTTTTTTTTCCATTTTTATTATTATTATTAATTATACTTTATTCATTTTGTATCCCCCCATAAGCCCCTCCCTCCTACCCTCCCGATCCCACCCTTCCTCTCCTTTCTTCATGCATGCCCCTCCCCAAGTCCACTGATAGGGGAGGTCCTCCTCTCCTTCCTTCTGACCTTAGTCTATCAGGTCTCATCACGACTGGCTGCATTGTCTTCTTCTGTGGCCTGGTAAGGCTGCTCCCCCCTCAGGGGGAGGTGATCAAGGAGCAGGCCAATCAGTTTATATGACCAAAGAATCTTACATACTGATTCCGAGCTGCTTCTGGCAGAGCTGTTCCGTGCTGTATTACACTGTTTCACTGTAGCCACAGCGAGGACACTGTGCACCCTGCCATGGCCCCCCATACCAACACACAGTGTCTGAAACAACCTCCTTGTGTTGGGAAGAGTGACTGTGGGGTGGTGGGGCTGGGAAGAGTGACTGTGGGGTGGTGGGGCTGGGAAGAGTGACTGTGGGGAATGCTGGGGCTTCTTTTAATATGTAAAGTGTTTCCCACTCTTAGAAAAATAATAACAATTATGGGAAAACAATATTTTTCTCATTTTTATTACTCAATGTATATAAAATGAATATATTTTTATTGTATTGTTTTAGACACTTGGTTTTGAAATTTACTGTTTCGGTTACTGACTTGAATTTCATTAAAAAAATCATTAAATTGAATTTTATCTTGGGATTAGAATAGAATTTCCAACAATTTCTGAAATGACTTTAAACACAGTTCTGTCATTTTGCAATGAATATTTACAGCCTACACGGTGGCACCCTCTGAAATAATTATATAGTCAAAATATCAATTCCTTTGAAAAGTGCTGAAGATGTTTTCAGTACTAAATATTCAGCCAAAATTCAACTCTTCACGAATAGCTGCACACCCATCTCACCATTGCTCAATTTAGCCTCTGTTTTTAGTAAATGGTAAATTATATCTATAAAACAAGTACATGACTTATATCCAGCAAATGTTTGGTTTGCTTGTCTGTTTTATATACCAATATACTTAAGATGATCCAAAAGTAGGAAAACTTTAGGCAGCCCTGCTCTGAAGATTAGATACCCACACACCTGCCATCTTAGCTAAGTAGCCAGCACTTGTCACACATTTCCACTCTAATGTCGGCATAGGGAGATCCTGATGTTGGTGGGAAAATGTTCTGTGTGTCCAGAAGGAAGGGAAAATAGGGACATGCTAATGAGGTTTTTGTGATAATGGGACATGAGTAGCTCTTTAGCATTTAGCTACAGGACTAGACAGATGACTGGAGATTAGAGAACGAAAACGATGCAGTGCAGCTAAATTTTAATATTTCTTCAGTGCTTGTGTTGTGTTAGTGTGTGTTGCATTGTATCAGAAGTTCTGGCCTGCAATGCGAGAGTTGCCTAAGCCTGCCTGCTGCTTAGAGTTGTGATGCTAGAGAACAGAAAACTCGGCTGGATGGTACATAGACTGCATAGGGCCAGACAGCCAGGCTGAGCAGTTTGCCCAACTGAAGCTGGTATGGAAACGGGTTTGTGAGAATAATTTTAACCTGTCTGTGTGTGTGAGTGTGTGTGTGTGTGTGTGTGTGTGTGTGTATGTGTGTGCGTGTGTGATGTATGTGGAGGTCAAAGGACAACTTTTGGGAGCAGGTTCTCATCAAACGTAGCTCATCACCTTCATTCTTTGAACTATCTCACTGGACCTCTTTGTGCTTTCAAATTGTAACAAAAAATACAAGGCCCTAAAGAAATCTTTCATAAAAAAAAAGTCCTTGGCAGCTTAAAATGAGGAGAAACATTTCTGCCAGAATGAGGGCAACAGAAAACCTTTTCTACAAACAAACAGACAGACAGACAGACAAACAACCAACCAAATTTTGTTATGACAAGATTCTCACTAGTGCAGATTCCAAAGTGTGGATGTTCATACACCATCAGACAGCTGGAGTCATACCTGACGGAAGTCTGCTCTCCCGGAAAGAGCCCACAGCACACGAGCTGGTATGTGGATAAACGTATTGAACAATGCCCTCTACAAACCTCTGGGTTCTGCATGTATGTAAAGACTCTTCAAATTGGATTGAAAAATCATGGTTTAACAAACAAAAAAAATGTATGGAAGACCTGAAGCTTACTGCACAGAAGAGGAAAACCACATAGAGATGCAGGGAGACTTACTAAAGCTTGGTTGTAATCTTGATTTTGGTGAAGCAGTTACTACTGTTTCAAAATTGGCCTGACTTGGTCTTCAGTTCTGGGGAGACAATCTCTAAACCCTGAGATGTCGTGAGAGAGGCTGTGTCCGCCTCCTGGGGTTTTGCATCCCACCGTGTGCTGTTTAAAAAGGTGGCCGTACCTATTGTCAGTGGTAAGAATGTGACTGATCGTGAGCAATGTGGGCCAAGTCAGTACAAACAGGACTCATGATGGGGTCATGCTGTCATGAACTTCAGTTTATGCAGAGCTGGGGTATCAGCCATGCGGAGTCAGATGCTCCAGTGTGCTGGTGTTCCGTTAAATTATCTAGATACCAAGGCTTGGAGGCGCCTTGTTGATTATCAGCGATTTTCCATGTGGAGTCCAGTGTTTCAGAAGTAACCCTGTGCCAATGCTAGACGGAGAAGAAGGGGGCTGTGTGTCTGGGGCCTTGTAGATTCTCGTCTACATTTCTTCACTCATTTTAATCTCTTCCCTAGCCCTTTACTGAGCCACACCTTTCCATGAGGCTTGTGAGTTCTTCTAAAAATTTGCTGAAACAGAAACCAAAGGTCATTCTGAGAGATCCCTCAAACTTACTGTCGGAGCTGGGGGCAGTCTTCGGTGCTCACTGATTTCCTGTCTCCCTTCCTGTTGCCATGGTGGCCCTTGCACTTAGGTAGAGAGCCCATCTTCTGCCGAACCATCTCCCCAACCCTTTCTCCATTTTAACCCCTGAGCTTCAGCTTTCCAGGACAAGCTGCTTTGGAGAATGATAGGTAGGAACCCTTGTATCTGCTTTCGGGGTCTTCTGTGGCTTTCTTCCCTTCTCTTCCCCCAGTTATCACTCTCCCAGCAATTAAATTGTAGCTGTGATTCAAATATGAATAGCCACGCTCAGATATCAGACTCAGTCTCCTGTATTCTCCTAGCAGCACCTTTCCTGTTAGGAGGTTCCTGATGATAATTAATCTTACCCATTACGTAATGGTTTCAGAAGGTTCATTCTAAAACGTAGACCTCTGGGCTCTTCCCTCTGGTGCACTTTGTCTCTTTCTCTCCTCAAGATACACGATGCTCAAAAATTCTTCTTTAACAAGTTGGTATAAAGCATTTCCCTGTTAAAATATCTTCTCCCTAATGGCATTTAGTACTGAATGGGGAAATGGTTCTCTTATTATTTTTGCTCTGTGTTCTTATAAAGAATGTTTTTCCCTCTGTGCTAGCAGGGAAATAAAATGTATAACTTGCTCTCCTTGCAGCTTTTTTTTTTCTTGTGGCTGAAATATTTTGCAGGCTACACTAACATGAAGATTTTTCAGCAATTTAAAGCCACGGTGCTTCTGAACATGCGTGTTCTCTTCCCCTGCTCAAAGGAAACCGTGGGAACACGGCATCGTAATCTGGTTTGACGGGAACCTGGTTAGCAGATCATGTGGTGTGTTTGCTTTGTTCTATAGTTGCTTCCCCTGTGCCGTGTAATTTATCACAAGGATTCTGGGAACGGAAAATGTCACAAAGCAAATATACAAAATTAATGCTTGGTTTACTTCATTGCAAAGGGCAGGCAGTGAACAGTCAGGCAGAGCGTCGGCAGCCGGGATCCCTGGGCGCGCAGCATTTTCACCTAATGAAGCTCTGAGTTCCAAGTGCGGTATGAAGTTGCTAAGTCACTGAAAAGTATCTTGTTATTTTTTGAATCTACTAACAGTCACAAATGATGTACTTTACCTAATCTATCAATTAAAGATGAGCTCATCTCTCACTTACCTAGAAAAGCTAGTGATATGTACATCAGCATTTTCAAAGCAAATTGGAGCAAAGGCTTTGCGAGCCTCAGACACATTCCCAGTTGATATTTGCTTCTTGTGCAACACACGGAACAAGGAGCCATGTTCACTGTTAGGTGTTTTGTAGACAATATTGATATATTTCATTTTTTCCCCCATAGACTGAGGGGGCTCAATGGACATCTCTTAACACAGTTGGTGTTTCAGAAGATTCAATCACAAGGAGAGAACTAGCCACAGATGCATCACTCGTTTTTTTCAAATCACTACAGCCTGATTGCAGCCCCTTCCCACCTCTCCTCTCAGTCTCACTCTCATAACCCTCCTCCATTTCTGCAAACCCTATCCTCAGAGAAGGGGAGCTCCATGCCAACCCACACTGGTAAATCAAGTCACAGCAGGACTAGGCACATTCTCACTCACTGAGGCCAAACAAGGCAGCCAACTATGTGAAAGGGATCCAAAGGCAGGCAGCAGAGTCAGATACAGCCCCTGCTCTCATTGTTAGAGGATCCACATGAAGAACAAGCTGCATATCTGCTACATATGTGCAGGGGTCTAGGTCCAGCCAATAAAAGCTTTTTTGGTTGATGGTTCAATCTCTGTGAGCCCCCATGAGCCCAGATTACTTTACTCTGTAGGTCTTTTTTTGTGGAGTCCTTGTTCCTTCTGGCTTTCTCAATCCTTCCCTTCACTCTTCCACAAGACTTCCTGATTCCTGCCTACTGTTTGGCTATGGGTCTCTGCATCTGTTTCCATCAGCAGCTGGATGAAGCCTCTCAGAAGACAGTTGTGCTAGGCTCCTGTCTGCAAGCATAGCAGAGTATCACTAATAGTGTCCGGGGTTGGCTGTCTCCCATGAGGTGGGTCTCAGATTGAGCCAGTTATTGGTTGGCGATTCCTTTGTCTTTTGCTCAGTCTTCATCCGTGTACCTCTCACAAATTTTGGGGCTAAGGTTTCGTGGTTGGTGTCTTCCTCTTTCTACTGGAAGTCCCATTTTGCTCCAGGAGGTGGCCTCTTCAGGCTACTTATCCTCCTCTAGTAAGAAGTATCAGAGAGGGTCACCCCCATAGACCATCAGAAGCCTCCTCATTCCCAGGTTCCCAGAGATGCCTCCACCCACTGCTTTCTGTTCTCCTTCCCAGCCTTCCCCTCTCCCCACTCCTGCTCCCCTCTGTTTCTCACCCAGTCCCTTTCCCATCCAGTTCCCTTCCTCCCTTAACTTCAGGTGTCTATTTTATTTCAGTTCCTGAGTGAGATTCAAGCACCTTCTCTTGTGCTCTCCTTGTTACTTGGCATCTTTGGATCTATGGATTGTAGCATGTGCTTTATGGGTAACATCCACTTATAAATGAATACATGCCATACACTCTTCCCGGGTCCGAATTACCTTACTCAGAATGATATTTTCTCACTCCATCCATTTGCCTGCAAATTTCATAATGTCTTTTTAAATAGCTGAGTAATATTCCACTGTGTAAATTATACATTTTTGGATTGAGGGACATCTAGGCTGTTTCCAGCTTCTGGCTATTTTGTTTTCTTTTTTTTTTCTGGCTATTTTGAATAAAGTGCTATGAACATAGTTGAGCAAATGCCCTTGTTGTATGGTGGAGCATCTTTTGGGTACATGCCCAGGAGTGGTATAGCTGGGTCTTGAGGTAGAGCTGTTCCCAATTTCTGGGAAAGGTCCAGATTGATTACCAAAGTGGTTGTATAAATATGCATTCCCACAAGAAATGGAGGAGGGTTCCCTTTTCTCCACACCCTCACTAGCTTGTGCTGTCACTTGAGCTTTTGAAATTAGCCATTCTGATGGTTGTAAGATGGAATCTCAGAGTCATGATTTGCATTTTCCTGATTACTAGAGACATTGAACATATTTTAAAGGCTTCTTGGCCATCTGAGATTCCTCTGTTGAGAATTCTCTGTTTAGCTCTTTACCCCATTTGTTAATTGGGCTATTTGGCTTGTTGATGTTTAATTTCTTGAGTTCTTTATATATTTTGTATATTAGCCCCCTGTCCGATATAAGATTGGTGAAGATCTTTTCCCAGTCTGTGAGCTGTGAGCTTATAAATGAACAACACTGTTCTGACAACAGTGTCTTTTGCCTTACAGAAGCTTTTCAGTTTCATGTGGTCCCATTTATCAATTATTGATCTTAGAGCCTGTGCTGTTGGTGTTTTGTTCAGAAAGTTGTCTCCTGTGCCAATGAGTTCAAGGATATTCCTCACTTTCTCTTCTAATAGATTTAGTGTGTCTGGTTTTTTGTTGAGGTCTTTGATCTACTTGGACTTTAGTTTTGCACAGGGTGATAAATATGGATCTATTTGCATTTCCTAAATGCAGACATCCAGTTAGACTAGCACCATTTGTTGAAGATGCTGTCTTTTTTCCATTGTATGGTGTTGTAGGCAGTTATTGACATTTACTGTTGGTTTATCTTCTAGTAAAGCTGCTGTTAATCCTCAGCAGCTGTAAAACCAAATCACCACACAGAGACTGGGTTTTTAGTTAACCTAGAACACAATGCTGGGCAATATTTACTCCCTCCTAAACCTCCAAGCCCTCAGTTTCCTAACATTTAGATTTCCCACATTATACTTGCTTTTGGTGAAATCTTAGGTCTGGTTCATGCTCCACTTCCTCCAAGCTCTCTCCTCTCGCTCTGCTCTTCTTGTGCACTCCTCTCCTCGAGCTCCTCCTCCTTCTCGCCCCTTCCTGTTCTCTAGCTCCTCCCCTCTTTCCTGTCCTCTGGCTCCTCCCGTTGCACAACATTGTATCTAGTTGCTTTATTTGTGTCCTGTTTACACAAGAGTTGAGACAGGATGCTTATAGTGAGTATCACAATGCAATATCCAGATTGAAACCAGAGTTGGGGGTGGGAAAATCAGCATTTGAATTAACAAGGGTAAGGCATATACATTTTAAAAGAACATTATACCAACAGTATGGTTTTGGCTTCTGTGTAAAAAATCAGGTGTCTGTAGGTCTGTGGGTTTATTTCTGCATCATCAGTTTGATTCCATTGATCAACCTGTCTGTTTTTATGCCAGTATCATTCAACTTGTATTACTGTTGCTCTATAAAACAGCTTGAAGTCACGGATGGAGATACCTCCAGATGATCTGTTGCTGTACAGGATCATTTTGGCAATTCTGAGTTTTTTGTTTTTCCATATGAAGTTGAGAATTCTTCATTCAAGGTCTGTGAAGATTTGTGTTGGTATTCTCATCAGGATTCTACTAAATACATAGATTACCTTTAATCCTACCTATCCTTGAGAAAATGGGGTATCTTTCCATCTTCTGATATCATCTTCAATTTCTTCAGAGACTTGAAGTTCTTGTCACACAGGTCTTTCATTTGCTTGAATAGTTACATTAAGATACTTTATATTATTTTTGGCTATTGTAAAGGGTGTTGTTTCCCTAAATTCTTTCTTAGCCCATTTATCATTTGTATAAAGGAGGGCTATTGTTGTTTGTTTGTTTGTTTGTTTTTTGAGTTGATTTTGTGTCCAGCTACTATACTGAAGGTGTTTACCAGCTGTAGGAGTTTCCTGGTAGATTTTTTTATGCGTACTATCTTATCACCTGCAAGTCATAATACTTTGACTTCTTCATTTCCAATTTGTATCCCTTTGATCTGCTTTAGTTCTCTTATTGGTCTAACTAGCACTTCAAGTACTGTGTTGAAGATATACAGCAGGCAGCCTTGCCTTGTCCCTGATTTCAGTGGGATTTCTTTAAGTTTTTCTCCATTTCATTTAATGTTGGCTATAGGCTTGCTGGATATTGCCTTTATTGTGTTTACATATGTGCTTTTATCCCTGATCCCAAGACATTTTTTTAAATTTAATTTATTTTTTTATTATTAGTTACATTTTATTAACTCTGTATCCCAGCTGTGTACCGCTCCCTCATTCCCTCCCATTCCCACCCTCCCTCCCTCATCTCCTCTCTGCCCCTTTCCAAGTCCACTGATAGGGGAGGACCTCCTCCCCTTTCATCTGACCCTGTTTTATCAGGTATCTTCAGGACTGGCTGCAAAGTCCTCCTCTGTGGCCTAGCAGGACTGCTCCTCCCTTGGGGGGTGGAGAGGTCAAAAGTTCCTGTCAGAAATAGTCCTTGTTCCCCTTACTATGGGGAACCAATTGGCTACTGAGCTACCATGGGCTACATCCGAGCAGAGGTTCTAGGTTATATCCATACATGGTCCTTGGTGGAGTGTCAGTCTCAGAAAAGACCCCTGTGCCTAGATATGTTTGGTCCTTATGGAGCTCCTATCCTTTCCACGTCCTGCTAACTCCCCCTTCTTTCATATGCACTCTGCCGAAGGTTTGGTTATGACTCTTAGTATCTACTTTGATACACTGCTAGGTAGAGTCTTTCAGAGGCCCTCTGCTGTAGGCTCCTGTCCTGTTACTTGTTTTCTCCTACATCCAATGCACATCCCATTTGTCTTTCTAAGTGAGGATTGATCATCTTACCCTGTGTCCACTTTCTTGTTTATCTTCTTTAGGTGTATAGATTTCATTATGTTTATCATATCTTATAGGTCTATATAAGCGAATATATACCATGTTTGTCTTTCTCCTTCTGGGATACTTCGCTCAGGATGATCTTTTCTAGTTCCCACCATGTGCCTGCAAATTTCATGATTTCCTCCTTTTTGATTGCTGAGTAGTATTCCATTGTGTAAAAATACCACAATTTCTGTATCCATTCCTCTGTTGATGGACATCTGGGTTGTTTCCAGGTTCTGGCTATTACAAATAATGTTTCTGGCTACAAACATGGTTGAGCAAATGTCCTTGTTGTGTACTTGAGCAAATTTTGGGTATATACCTAGCAGTGGTATAGCTGGATCTTGAGGCAGCACTATTCCTAATTGTCTGAGAAAGTACCAGATTGATTTCCATAGTGGTTGTACAAGTTTACATTCCCACCAGCAATGGATGAGGGATCCCGTTTCTCCACAACCTCTCCAGCGTGTGTTGTCACTTGAGTTTTTGATCTTAACCATTCTGATGGGTGTCAGGTGAAATTGTTTTGATTTGCATCTCCCTGATGGCTAAGGATGTTGAGCATCTCTTTAAGTGTTTCTCTGCCATTTTATATTCCTCTACAGACAATTCTTTGTTTAGCTCCATACCCCATTTTTTAAATTGGATTACTTGATTTATTGCTTTTTAACTTCTTTAGTTCTTTATATATACTGGATATCTGTCAGATATAGGGTTGGTGAAGATCCTTTCCCAGTCTGTAGGCTGTCATTTTGTTCTGATGACAGTGACTTTTGCTTTACAGAAGCTTTTCAGTTTCATGAGGTCCCATTTATTGATTGTTGCTCTTAGAGCCTGTGCTGCTGGTGTTTTGTCTCCAAGACTTTTAACATGAAGGGATGTTGAATTTTGTCAAAGTCTTTTTTTTTAAGCATCTAGTGAGATGATCATTTGGTTTCCTTTTTCAGTTTGTTTGCATGGTGGATTACATTGATGAATCCCTATAGCCCTAGGATGAAGTTTACTTTTGTTTTCTTGGATGTAATCAACCTCCTTGGGTTGGAGTTTTTCTTCTAGTATTTTCTGTAGAGCTGGATTTGTGGATAGATTTTGCTTAATTTTGGGTTTGTGATGGAATATCTTGTTTTCTCCATTATGATGATTGAGAATTTTGCTGGGTATTGTAGTGTAGGCTAGCATCTGTGCTAGCTTAGCGTTTGCAAGACATCTTTTCAGGCTGTTTTATTTTTTAGAGTTTCTATTGAAAATTCAGGTGTAATTCTGATAGGTCTCCGTTTGTGTGTTACTTGGCCTTTTTCCCTTACAGCTTTTAACATTCTTTCTTTGTTCTGTAGATCTGGTGTTATGATTGTCAAGTGGCAGAAGGATTTTCTTTTTTGGTCCAATCTAATTTGTTTTCTGTATTCTTCTTGTATGTTTATAGGCATCTTATTCTTTAGGTTAGGGAAATTTTCTATGATGTTGTTGAAAATGTTTTCTGGTCCTTGGATATATTTTTCTTCTTCTTCTGTTCTTATTATTCATAGGTTAGGTCTTTTCACACTATCCCAGATTTTCTGGATATTTTGTGTCAGTAAGTTTTTAGATTCATTATTTTCTTTGACTGACATATCAATTTCTTCTATTGTATCTTCAATGCCTGACATTTTCCCCATCTCTTGTATTCTGTTGGTGATGCTTGTTTCTGTTGTTCCTGTTTTCTTCTCTAGGTTTTCCATATCCAGGATTCTCTGTTTGTATCTTCTTTGTTGCTTCTACTCCCATTTACAGATGTTGAATAGTTTCATTCATATCTTTTGCCTGTTTAGTTGTATTTTCCTGTATTTCTTTAAGGGATTTATTCTATTCCTCTTTAGAGGCCTCTATCATCTTTATAAGATTGGATTTAAGGTAATTTTCTTATGCTGGTGTTGTGTTGGGATATCAAGGGCTTTCTGTCATAGGATAACTGTGCTCCGAAGGTGTCATATTGCCCTGTCTCTTGTTGATTGTGTACAGTTTCTTATAGCCATTTGGTTGTCTCTGGTTGTTCCTGGTGCAGCAGGCCTGGTGAAGGCCAGCAAAGTGATGGCTGGATAATGGAGCTTGGGAGGAGAGTTCCCAGCTCAGGGCAGCTGGGCATGTCCTGAGGGGATTGGTGGACAGAAGGAAGGTTTCCTCTGACTTGAGACTCCCACCAATAAACAATAAAAATTATGCTGGAACTGTTTACTAGGGCTCCAAAGACATCTTTTGGATCTTCTTTGGTATTGACAATCAATAGATGATCATAGTACCTGGTTTTTTAACATTCCACATATAAATTATAGAAAACTTTTACTTTATTTTGGGGATGATCATTGAACCCAGGGGCTTGTGTAAGCTAGTCAAGCACGTTACCACTTCCCTATATACCCAACTCAAAATGACTTTTTAAAATATGATTTTTCATTTTTCTTCTCTCTCTCACTCTCTTCCTCCCTATCCCCTCCTCTGTGTGTGTGTGTATTTACATGTGTGCGGCGTAAGTGTGAGTAAGCATGAATCTTTCCGTATGGCTTTCCCATAATACTCATTAAGGCAAGGCCTCACAGCCCAGAGCCTGTCCGTAGTGCTTTTCTTACCAGCAGGCTAGCCTCACTAGCCATCTTGTTTCAGAGTACCCTGTTCCCATACTTTGCCATGCTAGGATTACTGGTGGGTTGCAATGCTTATTTAACTCCAGTCCTCTTGTTTTTGTGGCGAGAGTTTTAACTGCTGAGCCATCTCCCCAGCCCTGTTTGTTGTTTTCACTCTGGGGTTTGCTATGTAGCGAAGGCTATCCCAGAACTGTTGGTCTTCTTGCCTTAGCCTTCTGCATGCTGAGATTAGGTGTGGCTGCCATGCCCCACAATATGTTAATGTTCAAAGATAAGAAGTGCACAGGCCATGGAACGTGTTGAAAATGCAAAGGAAATAGAGGATAACAGCTGAGCTAAACATCATTTCCCCAGCTGCTCCCAATCCTGCTCTTGCCTTGGGAACCTCACACTGTCTCTGATCTCTGTTCTTTGGCTTCCAACTAGGGTTTATGTTGGCAAAAGTTCTATTGGGAAATAGATGTTGAAGTTGGAGGGTTGGTTAGTCTGCATGAGCCTTTTCTTAGGACTGCTTGTATCTTTTAGGCACAGATGACTGTGCTTTTCAGAAAGGATTGTTCTGCCTGGGTTTCTCATCCTCTGGGTCTTGGTAAGTAGTTCTAACCCCCTTCTCTATAGAGGCTTGACTAAGAATGCCCCCATAGCCTCACATATGAATGCTTGGTCCCTGTTGGTGAAAATGTTTGGGAAGGATTAAGTGATGTGACATTTTTAGGGGAGATGTGTCACTTGGGACAGACTTTGAGATTATTAAAAGCTCTCACCATTCCTAGTTAGCTTTTCTATTCCTATTTGCAGATAAGAACGTAAGCTCTCAGATAGTTACCCAGTGCCATGGGTGCCTGCCCACTGCCATGCTTCCCAGGATGATGGTCGTTTACCCCTCCTCTAAAACTGTAAGCTCCCATTAAACTCCTTGTTTTATAAGTTGCTGTGGTCACAGTTTCTCACCATAGTAGGAGAAAAGTGGGAATGTCATTCTCTTACTGACCCTGTGTTCCTGCTATTGTCTGGGGCTCTCTAGTTCCAACCCAACCTTTAGAATTAGTTCCTATTTCTAGTAAATTCTCCTCAGTTACCTTATTTTGTGTGCAATAATAATAATAGTGTTAAGACTATGACAACAACACTGTAAATAGCAAAAACGCATAATTTCATACAACAAAATAACAGGAATCATAACAGATCAAAGATGAAATCTTAGGCAGATGCAGTGGTATAATTCTGTAATCCTAGCACTTGGGTGTGGGAAGCAAAAGGGTCAAAAATTTAAGGTCATTCTTAGTCACAGTTAGAGACCAGCACATATGTGTGTGTGTGCGTGTGTGTGTGCGTGTGTGTGTGTGTTTGTGTGTGTGCATCAACCTAAACCAAAATCAAAGGTCTTCTTCTTTTGTGGGATGAAAAAGTCTTCTAATTTTATCTACACTTAAAGCTTGATAAGACAACTAAAACAGTGAAAATAAATAAAAAAGAAAAGGTGAGAAAAATACCTGTAACTCTGCACACAGTTCCTCTTTCCCTGAAATTTCCCGAAAGGTCTTTATTCTGCTCAGCAGTGGACCTAGAGCGTACCCACCCTGTGTACAAGATCTCACCTTCACAGCTTTTCTCCATCAGCCCACTGCTTTGATATTTTATGGTTTCTTTTGTTCTGTTTTGATTGGCCATGGCAGTGAAGAGAACAGTTTCCTGAGACTAGAACATTTTAGGCAGGAACATTTTCTGAGACTATCGAATACTGGCTTTATGAAAAAGATGTCTTTCTTTCCGTCTCTTTCTTTCTTTCTTTCTTTCTTTCTTTCTCTCTCTCTCTCTCTCTCTTTCTCTCTCTCTCTCTCTTTCATTCTTTCTTTCCAAACAGGGTTTTTATGTGTAGCCTTGGTTGTCCTGGACTCACTTTGTAGACCAGGCTGGCCTCAAATTCGTAGAGGTCCACCTGCCTCTGCCTCCCTGAGTCCTTGCTGGGATTACAGGCATGCAGCACCACGCTTGGCTGAAAACGATGTGTTTCTAAAACAAAATTTGGTTCAAAATCTATGAAAGCCCAGATATTTAGAAGGCATTTTTGAGCAGAAGTCCATGGCTAGTGAGTGGAAGCTCTGTGGAAGGGAAAATGAGATCACAGTATAAAAAAAACAGTGGTGTGCAGGAATTTTCAGTTTCTTCAGTGGTTACAAGCCTCATAAGAAAAAAGGTTCCAGAAAAAAAAAAAAAGCCACACAAGCTGCATCTTCCGTGTGTGGACACGTCTTTCTAAATTCCGTCTCCTTTGCAGTGGAAATGAGGAGTGCCCTGGAGGTCACCGTCCCTCTTTATTGTTCTTGATCCTGAAGCCATTCTCCAGGCAGGTATAAAGTCTGTACTATATCCTACAGGCGGCTGAGAAGAGGGGCTTGGGAAATTAACTTTTTGAGCTTTTGCAACCTAAAAATGCCTCTACTCTGGATTGATACTGTAGCTATTATTAAACTTTGAGTTTCCTCTATATTTTAAAGCTGATTTCTTTGTTTTGAAGTATAGTGTTTTTTTGAAATGATATTGGACACCAGCCCTATTCCCATTCCTTTCAAGGCATTATTAAAAACACACTCTTCATTCTTAATAGTACCTGAAATTTTAGGAGGAAGTGTCAAGGTTGTGCGTTCTTTTTGTAGTCCATTTTCTCCTGAAGCTTACTGCTGGGAAATAATCCTTTAATCTGAGAAATGTTGTTGTATCAGTTTTCTCGTTATGGAATTCCTGTAAGATAAATGCTGAACTCCCTGGATTAATCAGCCCTACACACATTTTTCTGCTGTTGTCTATCTCTGTCATTTTGATCTGTGTTCTAGGAGATTGCCTACCTTTTCTTCTTGCTATACCAGACATTTTTAATTTTAGATATTATTCTTTCATTTTCCTCAGATTTTCTTTTATAATGTGCTCTCTCCTCTCCCTAGAATCTGATTTTTTATTTATGAAAGTAATATTTCCTCAAATCTTTCCAAAGCATATTAATTTTATCCCATGTTTTCTGATTCTCTCGCAGCTGGTTTTTTGTTTGTTTTTGTCATTGTCTTGTATGCTCACAGACTGTCTGCTTATTCGTGTCTGTTTATATTTTACGTAAGATAAGTTAGGATTTGCTGCCCCTCTCTGTCTCTGTCTCTCTCCTCCCTCCCTTCTCCCCATTTCCCCTCCTCCTGTCTGTGTACCCATACTCACTTGCAGGCAGGCTCTGTTTCTTGCTAGTGTTGTTTGCTAAACTGCCACTTAACTCTGAAATGGGTGTGCATGACGTGAGTGTTGGAATGTTAGTTGAGCTTTGGGGGCCAGATGTGGCTTCTATGTGTGAGGATGAGGGGGGCCCCTTCACCACTCCCAGAGTTTACACTGAAAGCATTAGAATTTTCAGATGATTGTCCGTCTCTCTCTCTCTCTCTCTCTCTCAACAAAACACTAGCCCTCTATGCTTATCTGTCAACAGATGATAGATGCTGAGACTTCTGGGAGGTGGGAGCAGCTTTCCTTTCAAGTCTGTCCTGTTCTCGCCTCGGCCCCGTGTTTAGCTGAGGTGAAACCT
The DNA here is from genome assembly GCF_030254825.1 of Meriones unguiculatus. Taxonomy (NCBI): domain Eukaryota; kingdom Metazoa; phylum Chordata; class Mammalia; order Rodentia; family Muridae; genus Meriones; species Meriones unguiculatus. Next base: position 110,378,448 of record NC_083356.1, read on the forward strand.
CATCACAGATATTTCCAGATGAGCATGAGGCATTTTATTGCCGTAATCTGTTAGCATGTCTCTCTCCTGCCATAGCCTATGAACTCCTGGGCATGACAAGGGCAATCTATTATTAATCTTCCTGTCAACTGTTCTTCTTTCCCTGTGCTATTACAAAGAATGGAAACATTTGTTACTGTTACTATAGATATTTCACAGTGGTAATATTTAGTAAAATGTGTGGAATTATGTTTTGCTCATTTAATACTTTTCTTTACACTGTGTTTTAAGGATTTTTGTATCTTAGATAAATACTTTTTGGTATTTATAGCAATCCTTTCTGTATATGATTTCATTTGTCAAATGTTTCAGCTTTATAAGGCTCATTTGCTTCAATTCATTTGTCATTTTGGAAAGGAAAATCGTAAGAAATATTTTCCCTTTTATTTCCAAGATGAAAGAAAATAAGACTCAATTATCTTCCCACTCTTAAGACTTGGATATTTGAGGATTAGAATCCCTTTAGAGCTATGATTCTTAGCTGTGGTGGGTCTCAGGATAAAGTGGTCAGGCGCTTTGTCAAAATGAAACTTGCTGTTATGGTGTAGGACATCCAACCAGGAAATGCCTTTGGCTGTCAGTACACACTTTCTGAACAACTTGTTTTCTTTGACAAAGACAGAGTATCAAAAACCAGCCATTTCGTCCCTGCTAGATGATTCTTTGCCAGCTGTGTGTGCTCTGGAACTGGACTTGGATTTTTTCAAGGCTGTGTGGGCCTTGCCTTATACTTTAAATTCTTTTACTCAGTGTTTTGTTATATTATCTTTTTACATATGTTGACCCCCAATAAACGATCTTTTGCCCCACATTGCATTTAAGTACCTGATTCTGGAGATCCTTTTCTGTGACATCCTTTCTCCAGGTGACAAATCCTTCCTATTGAGGATGGTGCACTGTAGCTGAGATTTTTCACCTGAGCTACATCCGCATTAGAAGTGAAGCTAGCCATTTTACCTAAACCATGTTGGGTGCCACCTATAGATTTAGATTTTTCTCCTAACATATGTTAGGGTCCTTAAATGCTTCTACCTCCCTCCCACCCACTGAACAGAGGCAGGGGAGAAAGGCGGTTATTAGGTAAAAGGGGTTGCAGACCTTTTTAGAAGTAGTGCTTTGGAGCGAGCCCACTCTTTGTTGTCTAGATACTCACAGTCCAGTCCAAAGGCCAACCCAAGCAGCAACACGAATTGGCACGATTCAGAAGATCAGGACAAGTCAGCGAAAGCCGCAAGGCTCACTTTGATTGCTCTGACAAGTTCTCTGGAACATTTCTCTCTGCAAAGCCAAGTGTTGAAGCTTGAGGGTTAGTGCAGGGATGTCTATCCAAAAAGTGATGTCTCACTGTGAGTGGGCTTCTATGTATCTCTCTCTTCAGAGTCCAGCCATGGATGCTCTCAGCTGGCCAAAGTCATGGCACTAGCACTAGGGAGCTCACAGGAAAACATCACGTGCCCTCTCCCAAGTCAGCCTCCAGCAAAATATCACATGACTCAACTGAGTCCTCAAAGAAACCAGAAACTTCCACTTTGGAGCACTTAGGCTTCTTCATGCCTTACACTACTGCACTAACCGCAGAGGTTTTCCGATGACTTAGATAAAAGTGAGCATGGTACAGTGTTGTGCATTTGTGAGGCGATTGCTTATTTGTCCCCTCGTGTACTGTCATCCTCATATGCAGATGCTGGTTGTGTTTAGACTTAGCAGATTATGTTCATAGCCAAAAGTATACGTTTTTTACTCACCCAACTGTATAGCTCAAAGCTGACTTTTGTTCTCTTTCATAGTAACTACTGGATGTATTTCTCTACAGCCTCCCCTTACCAGGCATGACTGGAAGATTTCTGGATCTGTTCTTTTTAAGCCTCCCACTTTGAATGTTGATCCAATGGCTTTTTATCATTAAGTCACGGTTCTGCCAAAACAATTGAAGCTAAAAGACTGCCCAAGTGAGTAGATTCTCTTTTATGATGCTAATTCACACTGAAATTTGTCATTCCTTTATTGAAAGAATGATTTTTAAAACATGTTTTGGAACCCATAAACACATGCGTGCATACATACATGCATACACACACACACACACACACACACTTGCTTTTACCAAAATTGTATACATAAAAACATAAAAAAAAACCTGACTGAAGGATCGTGCATCTCAAAAGACCTAATGAATTGCAGAGTTCCTGAGTCCCTGTAAAGACCCACATACCTCTTCTCTTGGTTCCCTGAGCACAGCTGTGGTAGGGATTTCACTCCTCTCTCCTCCATCCCTGTCCTTATGCTTGAGTTCCCAAGACTTATCTAGAATTCGAGATATAAAGGGGAATCTTCTTTGTGTTTTTTTTTTTCGCTCTCATAGTTTTGTTTCTGAATCTTGATTAATGTTGTGCTGAATGTAAAATCAGTGGACTTTGAGAGGGACATGAGATGAGATGAGGGAGGGAGGATGGGATTGGGAGGGAATGAGGGAGGGGCCTACAGCTGGGATACAAAGTGAATAAACTATAACTTATAAAAATAAAAAAATCTGCAAAATTAACCAGAACAAAACCCACAAATATTATTTGAATAGAAGCCAAATCCCAGAAAGAGTATTCATTGCTAAATTCAACATTTTAATTTCTGATAAATAGTATGTATAGTTGAGAAATTAAGCATTACAATATGGCTATACAAATGTAAATTTATTTTCTGCTTTATGTTTCAAAATTATAAAAATGTTTTTTTTTCTGTTCACTTGTAGTTTATAAGCAACTAGCATCTAAATATTTCTCAAAAAAGGCAAAGAAGTGTTAAATATCTCAGCTTTCTGCAAGATGGAGTTGTTTAAAGGATATGACATGTGCTAAATAAAATGTAACTGTGAAAATTATTTTCGGTCATATTATTCTTAAGTGAAGTGAGGTCTGTATCTACTATCTACAGATGCCTTCATGAGCTCCTGGTGTGAAAGGCTGCCCCTTCTCCTAAGTGACAGGAGAAACACAGAGGAGTTCATTCTAGGGCAAGTGTCCTCAGCAGCAGTACCTTTTCATTGCAATTACCTATCTGCACACTTCATCTCACAGAGAAGGCATAAGAAACTTAATATCCTGGTAGAAACATGTAAATGTATTGCGCTATTTCACTGACAGCCAAGACAGGAATCTTACAACTTCTTACATAAATTGCATAACTTCTTATATAAATTTGATTTTGAGGTTTTATTTTAAGAAAACTGAATCGTGATGTGGCGGTTTGAATGAGAATGGCCCCCTAGGCTGTGTGTTTGTGTGCTTGGACCACAGGTGATGGAAGAATTGTTTGGGAAGGGTTAGGAGGTGTGTCCCTGGGAGCGGGCTTTAAGGTTCCCAAAGTCACATCATTCTTAGTGATCTCCTTCTCTCCCTCCCTTTCTCTCTCCCTCTCCCCATGTGTGTGTGTGTCTTGTGCTTATGGATCAGATGTAAACTCTCATCTCCTGCTCTAGCACCATGCCTCCCTACCTGCTGCCATGCTCGTCACCATGATGGTCATGGATTTATCTTTTGAAACCAAAAGCTGTCACCAAATGCTTTTTTTCTATAAACTGCTTGAGCATGGTGTTCACGGGAACAGTAAAGTAACTAGTCTATATGGTTTCCCTCCGTTTTCTATAGACACTGAGAAATAAAGTTTGGTAATTCCATAAAGTAATGAGACCCACAAAAAGTACACATGTTAATGGACTTTGGTACCCTTAGACATGCTTTGACACCATTTCATTGGCACACTCAGAAAATGGGCCAGAGTGCACCAACTGGACAGGAGTCTGGCAGATATGAGAGAGAATGATATTTTTAAAAAGTCTGTCAAACAGAGAACTCAAAGCGATGGGAAGAAGTAGAGATATCCCAGAAGATTACTCTTGTTTTTAACTAGGGGAAGGTAATTTAATTCATTAGACATGTACTTCAAAAATGGATAAGTTTGTTTCATTACATTCTGAATATTTCTAATGAAATAGTCATGACATTATAGGGAAGAGAACAGTTTAAAATATTCTTCACTTATTGTGTAAAATTATTGTAAATATTGTCTGTACTTTTGTATAATTCTAACAATAGTATAAGAACTATTTGTGAAAAAAACTAACAAAGGAGATAAAATTCTTCTTAATATTTTGGTGAGAGAAAACATACATAGATAAAAAAAAGATATTTCAAGTTTGTGGACTAGAAGATTTAACATTGCTAATGTATTCATTCTACAAGGAAAAGATCTAAAAATTCTATCTTATCACTAACAAATATCAATGACATTGCTTATAGAAATAGAAAACAAACAAATTTCTTGGAATCATGAAACATCATGTATAGCTAGGAACTATTATACTAGGAGCAAAGTGGAGAGAATCACACTTTCTAATTTCAAAACATATCACGAAGCTATCAAAACCACCATACTATGCTCGTTGAATTAAAACAGACACATGGACTAAAGGAAAGTAGAAAGGATAAACAGTAAACTAAGGCAAGCCAAACCAAACACAGATATATAGACAAAAACAACCAAAGACAGATAGACAGACAGAAACAATGATAGAAAAATAAAAGAAAGAAAAGGTTTACTTTTTATTTGTTTCCAGAGAAAGAGTCCATAATGATGGCGAAAGCACGGCAGCGTGTAGCCAGAGCAGGAAGATGGTGATCACGATGACATATCATATTTTCGCACACCAGAAAACTAAGGAAGCTACCAGCAAGCCTCTCTGTACTAAAAGTTCCTTAACTTTCCCAAACTCTTCCCCACCACCTGGGGACCAAGTGTTCTAACACATGAGTCTATTTTTTTCATTTTTTATTCATGCTGTCACATTTGACCCTTTGGTCCCCAAAGACTCAGAGGAGGATAATACAGCCAGTCCTGATGAGACCTGATAGCCTAGGGTCAGATGGAAGGGGAGGAGGACCTCCCCTATCACTGGACTGGGGGAGGGGTTTGGGAGGAGATGAGGGAGGGAGGATGGGATTGGGAGGGAATGAGGGAGGGAGCTACAGCTGGGATACAAAGTGAATAAACTATAATTAATATTTATAAAATGGGTATCTCATGATAAAAAATGCATAGATTCCAAATTAGAAGTCCTTATATAACTTCAATACTGTTTAAAAGCACATCACTTATAAGTGGATATTAGACATATAATATAGGATAATCATACTAAAGTTTGTACACCTAAGGAAGCTAATCAAGAAGGAGAACCCTGGGTAAGATGCTCACTTTTCATTCAGAAAGGCAAATGAGACAGACATTGGAAGAGGGAGAAAACAGGGAACAGGACAGGAGCCTATCACAGAGGGCTTCTGAAAGACTCTGTCCAGCAGTGTTTCAAAACATATGCTGAAACTCATAACCAAATTTTGGGCAGAGTGCAGGGAATCGCCTAAAAGAAGGGGGAGATAGAAATACCTGGAGGGAACAGGAGCTCCACAAGGAGAGCAACAGAACCAAAAAATCTGGGCACAGGAGTCTTTTCTGAGACAGATACTCCAAACAAGGACCATGCATGGAGATAACCTAGGTCCCCTGCACAGAAGTAGCCCATGGCAGATCAGTGTCCAAGAGGGTTCCCTAGTAATGGGAACAGGGACTGTCTCTGACATGAACTCATGGGTTGGCTCTTTAATCACCTTCACCTGATTGGGGAGCAGCCTTACTTGTCCACAGAGGAAGAAAATGGAGCCAGTCCTGATGAGACCTGATAGACTAGGGTCAGATGAAAAAGGAGGAGGACCTCCCCTATTATTGGACTGGGGGAGGGGCATAGAAGAAGAAGGACGGAGGATGGTATTAGGAAGGGATGGGGGAGGGGGCTACTACTGGGATAGGAAGTGAATAAACTGTAATTAATATAAAAAATAAAAATTAAAAAAGAAAAAAACACGAAAGTACAGAATCTCTTTTGTGCTTAAAAACAATCTCTTAATGATGAACCCTTGGAAATTCAACAAAAACAAAAGAAAATCACATTACATACTTCCTACATCCAATGGTAACAAATATGCATTACCAAGTCAAAGGGGGAAGAATGAGGACCCTGTTGTTTAATTTAGCCTCAGTTGAATTTTCAGGTAGTGCATTAAACAGTTATATTCTCTGTCAAATATCTTATGAATGGGAAGCACCCTTGCAAATATCCTCTTTGCTTCCTCCTGAAACCTAGTGAGCCAGGTCTCCCATTGTCTACATACCCTGAAGACCACTGCTTTCTGTGTTCCTGCTAGAGTGATCAGGTAGGATCTGATTACAGCATTCAATGTCTTTTCTAGTTAAAGATTCCAAAGTCTTCTACATTCTCCTAAAACAAAACAAAACAAAACAAAACAAAACAAAACAACAACAACAAAAAAACACAGGTAATAATTTAGGAGGACCTTCCCTATCAGTGGACTTGGGGAAGAGCATGGGAGGAGATGAAGGAGGGAGGGTGAGATTGGAAGGAGATAAGGAAGGGACAGCTGGGACTAAAAGCAACTTGTAGAACAAAGATCTATCTATCTTTCCTCCTTCCTTCCTTCCTTCCTTCCTTCCTTCCTTCCTTCCTTCCTTCCTTCCTTCCTTCCTTCCTTCCTTCCTGTTATGGTACCAGAGGAAAGCTGATGGAATACATTTCAGCCACATACAGGACCAGAGACGAATGGTAAGTGGAATGAGGCTGTAGAGTTTCATCATCTTCTCCCATGATGTATTTCCTCCAGCAAATCTTCACATTCTCTTGCAGTCATAATACTGCGAGGTTGCATAAGTTCTGCAAGCAGCACTACCAGCTGGGAACACACTGCTCAAATCTGTGAGCCTTGTGGCCATTTCTCACTCAAACACAGAAGTGTGATAACTCAGTGATGAGGAGAGGGGAGATGATGAAATGTTGAATGTCCCAACAAAGAGCATCAATTCAGAATGCGAGACACTGAGGGTGAGTTCAGTAGAGTAAAATTATAACTACAGGAAAGGAACTTGAATGCACAAGTGAGACTCAAGGAGGTAATGCGTAAAGGGTAATGCTTTTCAGAGGGAGGGAGACAAGGTGGTCAACAAGGCTCACCAGGCAAAGTGAGAGAGGTCAAGGAGAAGAATTTGAGATCTTATACGGCAAAAGGAAAAGGAGGATTCAAAGAACACACACTCACACCTGGCTAATAAAGAAAGTGCTATCTGCTACAGTAATGAAAAAAAGCTTTCCTGAAATGAAAGCCTGTTAGTCATTCTGAGAACATTATCAAATGTGGTGGCAGAAGTCATCTCTACATAGCTTAAAATAAAGAGCAAAAATTGGGCATGAGAACAAAAATATTTCAATTAAAAAAAAAACCCAAATCACAAACTATTACAGAGCTGAGACATATTCTGACTTCACCAACATCACGCTGAATTAAATACTCTGAGCAAACATCAGCAGATTGAAAACAATCAGAAGATATATAACCTTGAATCAGAAAGTTGAAAATCAAAACCACAAAGGAGCAGAAGTAGGAGGGAAACAGTTTAGTGTGGTGTGTAAAGAGTTAGGTGAATATTTTATAGAAATAGGGAAGAATCTGGACTTTTTAAGAGAAAAACATAGAAATAAAATATTAGTGATGAATTAAAGGAAAACAAGGCCTCTATGGTGAGCATATTAACCTCCGCTTCACAGAGTGCTCAAGGAAAGGCTTATGCTGTGAAAAATACAGCCTCACTGAAGGCAGACTCCGGGGAGGTTAGGCCTCAAGATCTGGCTTCACTTTGGTCTGTAGCTATCTGCGCTGCTAAAATGTTTACATCAGATTCTTGTCCAGCTCTCTACATGGACGTGCTAATTAGTTAAGTAGCTTCTGTCTAACACCTGGTAATATGGTAGAGCCAGTACTAGTTACTCACCATGCTCATTTGCCTTCAAAGCTGAGTACACGTGCTAAGAGGCGCTACCATAGACAGCGAGATGCCAGGACAGTGAGCCGCCATGAAATTAGAACTGAAGCTGCCTACCCCGCAGCAGCGATGGCCACACAATGGAAATGAAGGTCACTTCCTGAGTGTGAGCGGGTCTTTCCTGGTAGGAAACTGGGACAATTTTTCCAGAGCCAGCAGGGCCACCAAAACACAGCTGAAGGGCCCTCAGCCAAGTCAGGGTTTGACCAAGTCTGCTTGATGGTGCATACCTGCTTCTATCTATCTATCTATCTATCTATCTATCTATCTATCTATCTATCTATCTATCTATCTATCCATCCATCCATCTATCTATCTATCTATCTATCTATCTATCTATCCATCCATCTATCTACCTATCTATTTCTGTGCCAATGAGTTCAAGACTATTCCCTTCTTTTTCTTCTTTAAGATTCAGTGTATCTGTTTTTTTTTTTTTTTCAATGCAGTTTATTCAGGAACCTTGAACAATCATCTGACCCTGGGGAAAGCCAGCCCACAACTTAAATAGCCTCTGGGTAGCCAACCCCAGCGTGCCACGTGGGCAATGCAGATAGGTCCACATACATGGAAGCAAGCCAGATCTTCGGCCTTAGCCAAATGTGGAGTTGTTCATGACAGAGAGCACTCACCATCGGGAAGGTGGAAGGTGGAAACCAGCTCCATCTTTAAGGCGCGGCATTACGCAGCTCTCTGCAGTTTCCCCTTTTTGTTTTAGACGCATCAGGCAAGAGTAGAGGTCTTATTAGTTATATTTTATTTACTCTGTATCCCAGCTGTATCCTGCTCCCTCATTCCCTCCCAATCCCACCCTCCCTCCCTCATCTCCTCTCTGCCCCTTTCCAAGTCCACTGATGGGGGGGACTTCCTCCCCTTTCATCTGTTTTATCAGGTATCTTCAGGACTGGCTGCAAAGTCCTCCTCTGTGGTCTAACAGGACTGCTCCTCCCTTGTGGGGTGGAGAGGTCAAAGAGCCTGCCATTGACTTCCTATCAGAAATAGTCTCTGTTCCCCGTACTATGGGAAACCAATTGGTTACTGAGCTCCTACGGGCTACATCCAAACAGAGGTTCTAGGTTATATCCATATATGGTCGTTGGTGGAATATCAGTCTCAGAAAAGACCCTGTGCCCAGATATATTTGGTCCTTGTGGAGCTCCTATCCTCTCCACATCATATTAACATCCCCTTCTTTCATTTGATTTCCTGCACTCTGCCAAAGGTTTGATTATGAGTCTTAGTATCTGCTTTGAAACTGCTACATGCCTGCTTCTTATCCCCCAAACAGCCATGCTTTTATTCTGCTTATTCTGGAAGGTTTTAGAAGTGACTCGAAGACAGGACTGAGCTTTCTGCGCTTCCCAGGGTGGCTATAAAAAATGAATTCTTTCTATTGCCTCCCATAATTCATTTTCAGTTCTGTGGACTCTCAAGGCAGCTCAGGATTGAATCTGCTCTGTTGGAGCCCAGCGTCAGGCTTCTGGCCCAGGACTCCATATATGGTCTTTTGCTCACATGAAGGGAGTAGAGGGTAACAATAAGAGAAAAGTCCCGGGATGCACTAAATTCAAGGCTGAAGGCCGGAGAGTGGAGTGCGAACAGGAGCAAGGCGTTTCAGCTAGCAACTGTTGTGAAACTGAAGGACGCATCCACGTTCCTCAATATAACTTTGACTTAAGTCCTGATATTTGGAGCTGCTGTGTTGTATATGTGTTGAACTTCCTGACTATTAACAACAGTCTAGAACCATCAAGAACTTCTGGTCTGTGGCTTTTGTACGAATGTGTACAAAATCTTCTCAGCTTGATGTTATTTCATCTTCACTATCTGCAAGCTCAGTGACACTCAGGACATCCCTCCTAAAATCATAATAAAAATCCTCTTGGCTCTTGGCCTTGTATACCTTTTTGCTGCTAAATAGATTGGCAAATGTGTGGAAACTCTTCTTAGGACCTATATCTTCATTTGGCTTGCAGGGGATTATATTTATTAAGCCGGATGCCATGACAGTCTTCAAAATTTGCTTCAGACTGAACAGGTCTGAGTTTCTATTTCTTGGAAACAAGATACTCAACAATCTCTCTGAAAATCAGAAACAAGAATCTAGTAACTGTCTTGAAAAGTCCCCAAGCACTTGACCAATCAAACTAAAGGATAGCTAGAAACACATCATTTAGCTAGTCAAAATGACATTGCTACCTGGGCACTTTTTGATAGCACTCTTCGTTACCTGAGCATACCTTGTTACCTGGGCACTCCAGGAAGTCATCCCGTATCCCCTAGATCAGCACCAACCAATCAATGACAAGATTACTAATCACACTAGGGAACTTCCCTAACAGTCTTTAAATGGAGCCTAGGTGCTCATGTCAGGGTTGTCATTCTGTGGAATGGTGGCCCCAGCATGAATTTCTGCAGCATAAACGCTCCTTGCTTTTGCGTTCTACCTGAGTCTGAGGTCTTCCTTCAGTGATTCCCACACCTAACAGACTTAAGCAATCCCTAGGCCTTAAACACTTAGGTGTAACTATCACACTCTCTGTAAGGCATAATAGGTTTGTTAAACAGGGAGAATCTGCTAAGTAAATATGTCAGTCATAGAGAGACAAATTCTATGTGACTTCCTTTATATGAGGTATGTGACAAAGTCATTTATAGAAAGAAAATAAATTGGTGCTTTCAAGGGTGGAAGGGGAATTGATTAATTGATGTTCAGTAAGTACAAAGTTCTACAGATCATTGTATTTTTTTTCTACTCATAAATACCAATATAGTGTTATATAATTAAAATATATTAAATTAAAATAATGTCATATTCACTCTTAAAATAATAATTTTTAAATTATCTATTAATAGAGAAAGAACATGTCACTCACTGAAAAGATGCAAAATACAAAGTGCTTTTCTTGGTTCTACCTGTAGTCTAGTCCCAAACATGGCTACATCTGTAACGGTCTGTCCTCTCTTTCAACTTCATGGCCCTTTTTTTTATAAGTTGTTGTTATACAGACAAACACACACACTCACAGACACACACAGACACACACTCTCACACACACACATTTCTGTTTATCTTTCATTACTCTATTTTGTCCCAATTAAGAAATCAGAAGGGTAGCAACTAATATCTTCTTATAAATCAGACTGGATTAGGACCCACCTAATGGCCTCATTTAACTTAATTACTCCTTTAAAAGCCCTGTCTCCAAATGTAGCCACATTCTGAGGTCTTGGGCACTGGGGCCTCTGTATATGAATTTTGAGGAACTGTAATTAAGTTCACAGAACATCTCCTTTAATGAGCTGCTTCGATAACAATAGTACTAGCACTAGTATCAACACTTCAGGCATCCAATGTTGACAGGCTTGTTATTATTACTACTTGTGAACATACAGCCTCTTTTATTTGAAACATAAAGATACCAAAACAAAATGTAAATTGTCTGGCTAGCTTATTACACAGCTCTAAACACTGAGTGGTCATACTATAAAACAATACAGTGAGAGAGTCACAATGAGAATATTCACAATTGTTATTCACAATGAGAGAATAATAATGGTTAATTATGCATGTGTGAAGATTTCTTGATTAGTTTCCTGGGGGAGTTTGGAAATTCTGTATCTCAGTTATAAACATAGAATCACCAATCTCATTCTTACCTCTGACTAAGGCACAACTGCAGAGGATTTTGAGTATCAGAGACTGGGATTGAAAGGAGTTCTGATGTCATTAACTGTTTCCCTTTCCAGTCACTAAATAAATTCTACTCACGTATTGCTCACAGCTCCTATTTTGCTGTGCAAATGGCATGGTCATCTGCTTTAAGCTTAAAAAAAAATCCAAGAGAACATTGGTCCTACGTGGCTCTCTGAATTTGGTCAGGGTCCATCTGGCATGAATTGCGAATGGATACATTTCCACGTATTGGCTATAATATTTGCAAAAGCCGACCTGTAGGTGATTTTACCGTCTGCAGATGCGAAGTGTGGCTGTTACCACCTGTTCTCATCTACAACACAATTCTTATTGAAATATTTCTCTCAATACTTGAGACTTGAAAGATTTAGTTTTTCCCTTTGATCTAACAATATTTTTATTACAATAAAATAGTTCATTCATAAAATTTTCTGATTTATGGCATTAATTTGACAAAATTTATGTATTTATCTTCAGATGGTTTTAGGAAAGTAACACCAGCAAGGTGGTGACGTGGGAGTTCATCAGCTTCTTTCTGTTCCACAGAAAATTAGCAAATTTCCACAAGGAAGGGTAACATTCAGTTTTGTTAGAATTTAGGAGTAAGGCTGAGTCATTTCCTTAGACTGCAGATTTGGGAAATGCCATCACCCAGAAGATTAGTCTGTTTCCCCTCTTTCACCAGGCTGGTATTGGATAATACAGATTTCTAGACCTGCAGATTTTACAATGAGAAGCGAGCTAGAAGAATGCATTCGTGTTCCCTGACATTTGCGAAATGTCGTTTTTGCGCAGTATTTATGGCTCATTTGCAAGGGAAGTATTGAGAGTAACAGAAGTGCTGTATTGTCTCTGCAGTCAGCAACAACTGTGGCATTAGGAGCCACAGTGATTAGCAAGTGGATGTTGATACTTGCTCTGTAGACAAGGTAAGAGAGGTGATTGCCAAGACTCAAGAGTAACATTCTCCTGGAGGGAACATAGTCCATAGTCTTCCGGGTTCTGATCTCTAGTTCTCATTACAAGTCCATCCTCCACCTTTGAAAACCTTCAGGGAACTGCTACTGAAAGCCAATCCTGACTGGTTGGTAGGAACTTTGATCTGATTCAACCCAGAAGCCCAGTGGAAACTATCAAATCCTATCCCTTTGCATGCATATTTCAAGAGGCAAATCCAGTCCTACATTTAGTGTAAAATTTCTTTATTCCTGTCAGTCTTTTGTGACCAAGGGAGAATTTCAGAGATATCCCATAGCCTTGAGACCAGTACCCAGCCTTATATAACTAGGAGTTGTAATCAACACTATTGTTCATCCAGGAAAGACAACTCAGAGCCTGCCAATCAGAGATGACTTCATAGCCTAGTGAGAAGATTCACCTGATAGAAGAGAAAACCCAGTGGTCTGATTCAAACACACAGCGCACATTAGAACACCCCAAAAGGCCAATGAAAATTACAAAATCTGATATCAAAGTCTGCCCTTACATGTTAACTGAGAGTTGGCCCTTCTGCAAGACTAGGCTACATAAATTAGGAATGTTTGCTTATCATAAAAGAACACTTTCAATGTAGAAGTTTTCATTTCCTCAAGTAGCCTGAACATCAAAAACAAACAAACAAACAAACAAACAAATGTCTTAGTTACATTTCAATTGCTGCAACAAAATATCATGATCAAGGCAACACATAAAAGAAAGTGTTAGAACCTCTGCACAGATGTAGCCCATGTCAGTTCAGTGTCCAAGTGGGTTCCATAGAAATGGGAACAGGGACTGCTTCTGACATGAACTGATTGGCCTGCTCTTTGATCACCTCCCCCTGAGGGGGGAGCAGCCTTACCAGGCTACAGAGGAAGACATTGTAGCCACCCCTGATGAGACCTGATAGGCTAGGATCAGAAGGAAGGGGAAGCGGACCTCCCCTACCAGTGGACTTGGGGAGGGGCATGAGTGGAGAAGGGAGAGGAAGGGAGGGGTTGGGAGGGGAGGAGGGAGGGAACAGGGAGGGGATACAAAGTAAATAAAGTGTAATTAAAAATAAAATTAAATTAAAATTAAAAATGAAACAAAACAACAAAAACAAGTGCTTAATTGGGGGTGACAGTTTCAGAGGGTTAGAGTCTAAAATGGCATAGGAAAAGCATGGCATCAGGAACAGGTAAGAGCTCATATGTTGATCCACAAGAATCAGGAGGGAGGCAGACAGAGACAGAGAGAGTAAGACAGAGTGAGACACACAAAGCCAACGGAGAGACAGGGAGAGAGACAGAGAGAAAGAAAGACTAGGCAAGTTTTTTGAAACCTCAAAGCCCACCCTTAGCGATAGAACTCTTCCAATAAGGCCACAGCTTCCAATCCTTCCATCAACTGGGGACCAAGTATTCAAACAGATGAGTTTATGGAGACCTTTTCCTTTCAAACCACCACAGTAATTACTGTAAGTTCCACACTATCTGCTTATTATTATTTTAATATTTCTTCAGGGCGGCAAGTGAATACAGGGTCTTCCCCATGCACGTATTTTCATTGTTAACCAACACAGTTGGTGTCAGATTTTTGAATTTTCCGTTCTGGTGTGGCCAGAGTCAGGCTTACTTTCTGATTGTGATTTGCCACATACAAACAAGTGAAAATTATAAGACAGCTTATGTAGTCTGAAAATGTAATTTTCTTGAGGGCTTGAGGATTTTTTCTTTTTTTACTAGAAGCAAGCCCTTAAGTTATGTATTATATAGTAAGGTGCATTGTCTTAAATGACAAGATTTAAATAATTCTTGAAGGTTTTTTGTAATAAAATAATATTTTCAGATATAATTTTGCAAGTGATTTACATGAAAATATATCAGTCATATGCACCATTAATGTTCTGTGGTAAAGGTTACTTAACTACAACAAACAGAACAGAACAAATTTAAAACAATTCCATGTATCGTGAACAATATCAACCATATTATAAAAATGAGCAAGTGACAATGAGACGCAGAATGTTCATCTTGTATGCTGTGTTCTCGGTAAACTGAAAACAAAGGTGACTACCCAGCTGTAGATCCTCCTGCACCTGTGACTCCTATTGTTTTTCTTTGAAAATAAAATTAGAGCAACTAAAGAAACTCTTTGACTCGTTCTCTGCAGGAGCTTGAAAGGTGTCAAAAACGTAGTAAGGGGGCTGGAGAAATGACAGTCTGTGCAGTGTTCACTAGGAGCTTGAGAATCAGAATTCCACGTTTAACACCTCCATGGGAAAGCCTGGCATGGTAGAGGACATTTAATCCCAGTACCGAGGGGTGGCATGGACAGGCCAGCAGGTCTATCTCAAAGGGCAAGCACCAGCCACATTCAGAAAGAAACCCTGAAAATAAGAGGAAGAGCAACCAAAGAAGCTGCCTCACATTGATTTCTGGCCCCCCAGACTGTTCACCACTCCAAAGCCATTACAAGGCATTTTGAAAATTTTTTCGGTTTTCCTAATATATTTGTTTATGCTGGAGAGATAGATGAGAGGAGGTAAGAGAAGGAAACAGACCTAACAAACCCTCACTCCTGTAAGATTCAGGATGCTTGACTAATGTGCCTCCATCTTGCACCTCTGCCACTTTACTGCCTGTCCTCCCACAGCAGCCCAGCAAAAGAGAGAGACATTCTAAGACTTCAAGAGGCCTTTAATCTCCATTGCCGGGATGCAGTGCATCACTTCTCTCAGCCCCCTGACTGGAACTCAATCCTTAGTTCCTCACTCTTGAAAAAGTACCAGCAATTTGGTCTTTGTCCAGGAAGAGACAGCAAAAGCATGCTGTTGTTGAAACTATTGCAGTCTCACACAAGCATGTATGTCCTTATCTCTTTTCCTTTTTCTTGTCCTCTCTTTCCTTCCTTCTTTCCTTCTTTCCTTCTTTCCTTCCTTCCTTCCTTCCTTCCTTTCCTCCTTCCCTCCTTCTCTCCTTCCCTCCTTCCCTTTTTTCCTCTTTCTTTTTTACAGAGAGGATTTCACCACATGTGCAGCTAGTGAGAGTGACATATTTCATGTTGGTTTGCTGGCTCTAGCCATGGTCCCTCTCCTGTGTCCAGAGAAGGACTCGGTTATGCTGTTCTTATTAGGATCTCTGCCGCGCATGGACTCAGAGCAAGTACTCTCTAATAATTTAATTTCTAGCAATGTTAAATATAGTTTTATAAAAAAGTATGATGATTGTCATCTTGAATAAATTGTGAGTCTTTTTATATGGCAATTTCTTTATTGGCAAGTATAAAAAGTTTCAGATGTCAAATCTAGAGTCACTTGCAGAATGAACACTAAACAAATTGCCTCTGTCAGGCTGGCCTGTGACCATGTCTCTCGGGACACTTTTCAAACTGTTGATTAGTGTAGAAGACCCTGGACCACTGTGGGCAGCACTGTCATTAGGCAGGTGGACCTGTGCTGTCCAAGAAGAGTGACAAAGCAAGTCAGTGAGCCAGTAAGGAGCAGTTTTCTGCCTTAAGTGCCTGCTTTGAGTTCCTGTTTTGGCTTTCCGAAATCTTCATTGTAACCTATAAGATGAAATAAGCTTTTTCCCCAAGTTGCTTTTGTTATGGTGTTTGTCATAATGATTGAGAAGCAAGCCGAAAGATCAGGTAATACATTTAAGAACATTTGTGAATAATTTATGTTCTCCCTTCATACCTAGCTCCAGAAATAACTAACTGAATGCCAGCATGGGCAGTACAAGTCTGAAATCTTATTCAGTGCTCCTGGGAACAGGGGTGATTGGGAATTCAGAATTTTTATTATGTAGGGAGTGGTGGCTAGGACTTTTCCAATTCTCTAGGTATCTTCTATATAAATCTGTCATATCTCCTTACCTTTTGTTCAAATACCAAGTTCCAGGAGCCATGGGGTTTTGTTAAACACAAGTATTTCTATGAATAGTAAGGAAGAAGAGACTGTGATGTCTGAGGAATAAATCTGTAGATAGTCTGAACCCATCCTGCTGTGAACACTTGATAAAAAAAAGCACAAGTTGCCTTTTCTACATTGCTCCCGTGTTGGTCTCCTTGTGCCTCCCAGCACAGTACAAATGCAGCACGAGCTCCATTCAGCTATCTCCACAACCCAAGCTCAAAGGGATGGCAACAATATTGTAATAGTAAACATTCTCAACTGCGTTTTTCTCCTGAAGTTTGGTATAGTAGTAGACGTAAAATGCCCTACACGGGCCTCTTTATTAATTTGAATGATGTCCAGAGTGGATGCCATGGCCTCCGGGATTCCTGCTCCAATGCCGATGAGCGCCTCTCTCTTTGTTCTCCGCTTCTTCATGCATGCGTGCTTTGACAGGCATCCCGGGGCTCACCAAGGCAGCAGATGGTCTGTGCTCAGTTCCCTCAAGCATAAAGCAAAATTTTTATACTTGTTGTCAGGACCTTAAACTGTGCACTGCTCTGATTAGTTTCGCCCCCTAGATTTACTGCAGGAACCCAGATGAAAACTATTTGTATGAAAGAATTTAGGAGAAAAGAAAAGATAATTAAAAGTGCAGGTTTTCAAGTGAAGCTAAATCTTACGGAAAGGTCATTGTTCCCTTGGTTAGCACTGGTGTTATTTTTCATGTTACCATTGAGAACATTAGTCAGTGCTCAGGCTGTAAATTTTTATTCAAACTACTAAATAAATATGCTGTGCCAAATAAAACAATAAAGCTTGCATGATTAAGTCCACTCGAAATAATCTAGAAAGGCTTGGAGAGAGTGTGGGGGGGGCAGGTTGTCCTGTGGGTGTACCTGTGAGCGATTGTCTTAATTACCTGAGGTGGGAAGACAGCCCCGTGTGGGCGGCACCACTCCCTCGGCAGGGGCTTGTGCACTGTGTCCGCGTGGCCACTGAGCGAGTGAGAAAGCGAATACACACGCGTGCTCGCATTTCTCTCTGCTCGTGGCTGTGGACAGGATGTGGCCAGCTGCTTCAAGCTCCTGCCAGTCTGGCTTTCTTGCTGGGTGGATTGTAACCTGGAATTCTAAGCCAAATAAACACCCGCTCTCTTCAAGCTGCTTCCGGTCATGGTATTTTATTACAGGAAGAGAAATGAAACTAGGACAACGTCAATTTAGAGATATTTACATTGTAATGGGAAATCGCACACAGCTCATAGTGATAACATCTGTGGGGTTTTAAACTGAGCTGAATCCACAGTTTATCATGTTACCAGTTCATCCTCCTTAACAATAACCGGTTACCAGTGTTACACACAGACTTGTTAGGGCACTTCCTCTGCCCAGATAGAGAATACAGAATGTGGGATATGAAATATTAAGGTCGAAGATGCTTGAAAAGTTTCACATTCAGAGAAAACAGCTCACGAAGCTTAGAAATAGACATAAATAAATCTACCTGGATGAAATAAATTCCTTAATTCGAATTTCTGACTATCTTTTTTTACTCTTTCAAGATTTACCTTTAGCTTTAGCTTTAAAACAGTGCCAAGAAATGATAATTCCAGCAAAGAAGTTGTTTCCAGAGGAAAGGTAAGCGGTGAGGAAATGTTTAATGGGTGAGAGGAAGTGTGTGTGTGCGTAGAGCCGTGAACACCGGCCTTCTCATGGCTGTGTGCATCCTAATCCTGTTCCTAGCAGCACCCGTCTGAGACTGAGAACGATTCTCTAAAGGGTGTGCTTTGCTAAGTCAACACATACATTTTTCGCTTTTACACGTGCAAATTACCACAGCAGAGTGCACAGTGAAATAATTCTTTTCTGTGGACTTTGTATTACCAGAAAAGTGTCAAACTTTCAGGCTATCAAACTGATATGGGTAAAGAAATTTTTGGTTTTAATAAGCCTTTGAACCTTCCAGATACAGATTTGACTATTAGTAAGGGTAGTTGGTACAAAATTTGAGGGTTGGCCATTAGGTGAGTGTAAATACACAGGGTCAAGAGTACCTGGATGTGTAATTGTTTTTCCAGTACCTAGGGGTTCCTTGTAATGACTACATTTTCCATTTTCTTCCCGTCTTTGTTCATTTCTGATGAGGTTTAGTGAGTGCTTAATTGGCAATTATCTGGTTCTATACTAGCCTAAATGCAACTTAAATTGTAATTATTCAAGACTAAAGTTTAGTTTTTCAGCGAGACTAGGCATATTTCAGGTGTGCATTAACTACTGGTCCCAACAGGCAGTTCAGCATGAATCTTTCGTCTACCACAGAAGGTTCTAAGGAGGCGTGGGTCCGGATGCTGCTCTCTGCCTCTTCCTTCACAGCAGAATAGGCACCTTCTCCTTAGTGTCATGCAGCTAGGTAAGTCTGCTACTACTGAGCCATATAATCCCAGCCCTTGCTATACCCTGCGTTTTGAGTGAGGGGAGAACGTTTGAACAACTCGGCAAGACTATCTCAGAATGCCCCTGCCTCCTGGGAGGCTGTGGTTTGTGTCACCAGGCCCAGCTTTGACCCACATCTTAAAGAATCCGTCCTGCATTTTTTAAAATTGGATTACTTGGTTTGTTGGTGCTTAATTTCTTGAGTTCTTTATATATTCTGGATATTAGCCCTCTGTCAGATGTAGGGTTGCTGAAGATCATTTCCCAGTCTGTAGGTTGTCATTTTGTTCTGACAACAGTGTGCTTTGTTTTACAGAAGCTTTTTCGTTTCATGAAATCTCATTTATTGATTGTTGCTCTTAGACCCTGTGCTGTTGGTGCTCTGTTCAGGAAGTTATCTTCTGTGCCAATGAGGTCAAGGCTCTTCCCCACTTTTTATTCTAACAGGTTTAGTGTGTCTGGTTTTATGTTGAGGTCTTTGATCCACTTGGATTTTAGTTTTCTGCAGGGTAATAAATATGGATCTATTTGCATTTTTCTACAGGTAGACATCTTGTTAGACCAGCATCATCAAAAAAGAAGATGCTGTCTTTTTTTCCATTGTATGGTTTTCGCATCTTTAAGAAAATCAAGTATCCATACGTGTATGGATTTATTTATGGGTCTTCTATTTGATTCCATTGATCCACCATTCTGTTTCTATGCCAGTACCATGCAGTTTTTATTACTATTGCTCTGTCGTACAGCTTGAGATCAGGGATGGAGATACCTCCAAATAATCTGTTGTTGTACAGGATCATTTTGGCAATTCCGGATTTTTTTGTTTTTCCATATGAAATTGAGAATTTTTCTTTCAAGTTCTGTAAAGAGTTGTGTTGGTATTTTTTATGGGAATTTCACTGAATCTGTAGATGGCTTTTGGTAGGATAGCCATTTTCACAACGTTAATCCTACTGATCCATGAGCATGGGAGGTCTTTCCATCTTCTGATATCATCTTAAATTTCTTTCTTCAGAGACTTGAAGTTTTTTTTCAAATGGGTCTTTCACTTGCTTGGTCACACCAAGGTACTTTGTACTTTTTTTGTGGCTATTGTGAAGGGTGTTGTTTCCCTAATTTCTTTCTCAGCCCATTTGCCTTTTGTATACAGGATGGCCACTGATTTTTATTTTGAGTTAATTTTGTATCTAGCCACTTTGTTGAAGGTGTTAATCAGCTGAAGCAGTTCTCTGATTGAATTTTTGGGGTCGCTCATGTATACTATCATATTGTCTGTGAATAGTGATACTTTGACGTCTTCCTTTCTGATTTGTGTCCCCTTGATCTCCTTTAGTAGTCTTATTGCTTTATCTAAGACTTCAAGTTCTATGTTGAAGAGATATGGAGAGAGTGGGCATCCTTGCATTGTCCCTGATTTCAGTGGGATTGATTTAAGTTTCTCTCCATTTAGTTTGATGTTGGCTATAGGCTTGCTGTATATTATCTTTACTATGTTCAGGTAAGTCCCTTGTATCCCTGATCTCTCCAAGACTTTAAACATGAATGGGTGTTGGACTTTGTCAAATGCTTTTTTGGCATCTAAGGAGATGATAATGTGCTTTTTCTCCTTCAGTTTGATTATATGATGGATCATATTGATGGATTTCCATATATTGAACCACCTCTGCATGTCTAGTATGTAGCCTACTTGGTCATGGTGGATATCTTTAATGTGTTCTTGAATTCGGTTTATGAGTATTTTAGTGAATATTTTTGCATCAGTGTTCATAAGAGAGATAGGTCTGAAGTTCTCTTTTTTTGTTGGGTCTTTGTGTGGTTTAGGTATCAAGGTGACTGTGAATGAGTTTGGTAGTGCTCCTTCTGTTTCTATTTTATGGGATAGTTTGAAGAGTATTGATGTTAGCTCAACCATGTTCGTAGCAGCTTTATTCTTTTTTTTTTAATGTTCCATATTATTATTATTGGAGAGTAATTTGGCTAGATATATACATTATATATATATATATTTTTTCAATGCAGTTTATTCAGGAACCTTGAACAATCCTCGGACCCTGGGGAAAGCCAGCCCACAGCTTAAATAGCCTCTGGGTAGCCAACCCAGGCTTGCCACATGGGCAATGCAGATAGGTCCACATACATGGAAGCAAGCCAGATCCTCAGCCTTAGCCAAATGTGGAATTGTTCGTGACAGAGAGCACTCACCATAGGGAAGGTGGAAGGCGGAAACCAGCTCCATCTTTAAGGCATAGCATTCCGCAGCTCTCTACAGTTCCCCCTTTTTGTTTTAGACGCATCAGGCAAGAGTAGAGGTCTGATCTCTGATATTAGAAATAAATTGGGACTTTGTACCGATGTTCATTTAGTTGTCATCCACCCAAAGAGCATCAGACCCGTCTGATACCTTTTTCTCAGAGGCGGGACCTGGGGCATCAACCCGCATGCAATCAGACATGCTCTTCTCTGGGTCCAAAGCGGCTGACCCTGAGTGCAGTGCTTAGCCTCGCATCCTGAGCATAACATTTTAGCTTTTTATGGTATCCAACCATGCTTGGGGAGACTGTCCTGCTTCAATGGCTGTAAAGGCCTGAATGATCATGGCTGCATCACACTGTTGTGAGACTCTAATCTTGCATATATACCACAGGCAAACCAAGGAGATCAACACCAGAAGGCCTGCTAACGTTCCCATGCCCACCCATTCCTTCAGATGATTCATGGCTGCAGCAATCCATGTTAATAATATGCTGGACTTTGAGTCACTAACATATAACATGAGAATTTTTCCTGTGCTGCAAATCTGTCTAAACAATTGTCGAGCTATATTTTAGGTAATTGGACTGGAGAATTCGATACTACGATGGAGCAGCTGAGAGTGGCCATTGTCACAGTAAATTCTACCAGAGTGGACGCAGGACTAGCCACAGGATTATCAACATGGATTGCAGCTTTATTCTTAATAGCCAGAACCTGGAAACAACACAGATGTCCCTCAACAGAGGAATGGATGCAGAAATTGTGGTACATTTGCACAATGGAATACTACTCAGCAATTAAAAACAAGGAAACCATGAATTGTAGGCAAATGGTGGGAACTAGAAAAGATCATCTTGAGTGAGATATTTCTTATGGATTTTATTATTTTCCTTTGATATCATTTTCATTAGCATAGATTTAATGTCATTTTCTTGTGTTTCTGGTGTGTTAGGTTATCCAGGACTTTTTGTTGTGGTATAACTGGGTTCTGGGGATGCCATATTTTTCCGGCTTTTGCTGATTTTTTTTTGTACATTGGCCTTTAACCCTCTGGTTGTCTCTGTTATTGGTTGTTAGATCTCCCTGCCTTCTGGATTTCTCAGCTTTGTGGGAAGAGCCCTGGGCCGGAAGCTGGATGTTCCTGCTGGAACCCTCCTCAGATTGGTGGGAAAGCTCTTGGACTGGTGGGTAGTTCGCAGGGACTTGTCAGATGTATTATCCTGGGGACCAAGTGGGCTCCTCAGGAGCTCGGGGACACTTCTTCTGCCAAGGGAAGTCCCAGAGTCAGCTGCCTCACGACCGGCATTCTTGCCCTGAGGTTCAAGAGCCCAGGCACTGTCCTTGCTGAGTGAAGCCATTTTGGAGGACCTGTGAGTTCAGTGGTCTTTCCAGTCTCCTTAGGGAGAGGGGCTGAGCTCTGCGCTGGTAGCTGGGTATGCTTCCGTGCGTCCCAGGCATCAGGAAGCCTGAGGTTGGAGCCGTGTGCCCCAGGTACCAGAAGACACTCAGTCCACAGGTTGGTGAGTGTGGGCCCTCGAGGTTGGAGCCTCAAGCCACTGGTGTCTGGAACGTATCCACTCCAGGGGGTGGTGGGAGTGGGTGACCGAACGGGGCCTCCATCTTGGATTCTCAAGCTCCACCTCCTAACTATTTCTCACCGCCATCTCTAAACACCGCCACAATGGCCCAGGTTCCAAAAGAGGAACCTTTGGGAAAGCAAACTACGGTACACTGCTTAAAACAGAGGAACTGGGTCTTGAATGAGTTCCATAAAATTAGAAAGAACACTGGGAGCTATCACAAACAGCAATGCTGCTTTCCTTCTCACAGAAATCATGCCCAAGCTATTTCTGTTTTCTTTCGCATGTAACACCCAATGACATGAAAATATGTAATAAGCCTAGATTTTTCTGTTAGTTTTTAACTATTTAAATTCTTTATGTTTGAGAATTTTATTTGTATGTACTGTGTTTACCTTGTTTCTCTACCTTCCTATCATCTGTTCAACTGCTTCCATGTGCCCACACTCCCTCTCAAACTCATGACCTCCTCTTCTCCTCTTTAATTGTTATTATTTCACACACACACACACACACACACACACACACACACACACACACACGGGATCTTCATGGCCCAGGACTAATGGGGGATGGGTCAAGGAGAGTGTCAGCCCTTGATACCGCCATCTGACTACTGCAAGCCTCGGCTCCCTTCCCTCTCCCAACCTGGCACTAGGAAGTAAGCTGCCCCACCATCAACCCTGATAAAATTTACTACCCTGACAGTTACCAGGCCTCACTCCTTGTTTGACCTTATAAGGTTTTTTTTTTTTTTCTCCCTAGGACCTCCTAACCCCTGAGTATGCAGATGAAGTATCTTTTAACACCCCTCTTCCTGCCATTTCTACATGTCCACATGGCCTTGTACAAGAGACCATGCCCTCCTCCACAGGGGCATAAAGACCCCCTTTCCCCTCAATAAATTGAACCAGTTCTCTGAAGCTGTTCCTGGGTGTGTGTGTTCCTTGCCTGCACACTTACTGCTGACCAAGGCCCTGCACTACAGCCACACACCCTGGCTAAGCCTCCCTCCCTTCAGCCCAGTCAGGTCCGAAGTAGGCTGGCTTTCCCAAGGGGTGAGAATCAGATACCAAGAGGCACACACCGCCTTTTCCTAACCTTCAGTTGCTTATAGGTCTTCCCCCAGAAGTGTGGTCTTGTGAGATTTTCAGATTTCCTCTATACACACTGGCATGTGGACTGGGGTTGTTGCTATACTAGGAAAGCATACTGTTGAGATTTAGTTGGCAGAGCTTCCCTGTCAGTGCTAGAAGGTACTGTATCAGAGTGGACATCCTGGGCCTCTGGATCTTTCAGCCTCTTTGCCCTCTCTGTCATGATGCTCCCTGAGCCGTGGTTGTCTGGGCTTCATTGTAGTTGTACCAATTGTGGTTGGACATTCCATGAATACTTGTTCTTGGCATTTGATAGTTATGAATGTCTGTAATAGTCTCCACAGTGAGGTTCTTTCCTCTTAACAAGTGACAGCATAAACTAAAGAATATATTATTCCTTACTCCGAATTGTCAGGAACAGGAACTAAATACATATGTTGGTCTGACTTCATAACCATATTTTTTTTCTACTTATGCTATCTTCTTTGCTGTCTATTAATAGTGAGCTCAAGATACAGGTCAGAAAACCGGAGGCTATATATCTAGCCTTGTTTTAACACTGGCTTTTAGAATACTGGTTCATATTGCTGCATAACCAGAATTATCTGGTTATGAACTGTCTGGGGCTGCTTTTGAACTACAGTGTATAGTGGCAGAGTAGGACAGCTCTGACAGTGTAGCTGGGAGTGCCAAGAGCATCTACCGCCTCTCCCTTTTGCTCACCTACTGCGCAGAATGGTTACTTAAATCTATTAATACTTGGCAAGTAGTACATGCAGCATAGAAAGGAGTTATTTTGGAAAGAAAAATATGAATATCTTACTGGAGATTTATGTGATGATCGGCTGAGCACATTGGGCATTGGGCATTGGGCTGACCGTTGGGCAGCATTTCTTGTCATAAAAAGGGAGAAATTTCGAATGATCCAAAACAATAGAGAAAATAATGACATTCATTTGGCAATGATGTTCATAACGTACTGAGTGAGATCGTGAGTATGTATACCGAATGCTGTAAGGCAGACTCGCTTGGTGCTTCGCTAACTGAGGAAGCAGTGTTAGCCGAAGGTACTGGACAGCAGAATGTTAGCCTCTTCATAGTCTAGGCACGGGTAGTGGCGACTTTGATTTTGATTTGGATAACGAATTAGAAGCATAGTTCTTGTTTTGGGCAGAAAAATATTTTAGAAAAGGATAAGTACCAATCAAGTTATAATAACAACAAAACTGGTTTAAAACTAATCAGACTGTGGTTCCCTAAGAAACTATTCATTTACAAGAACGAAAAAGTCCTTGTGATAGTCTAAAATATATATTTGATGCCTAGGCATTTCTCAGACAGCGTATGTCTACCTGGGAAGCGAAAAAAAAATCTGTGCTAATCTTACATTTTTATCAGCTCATAGGGTTTTGTATTAAATGATTTAGTATTCTTTCTTCTCTTCCCCAGAGAAAGCTGAAGGGATAATACAAACTCTACCATTTTATCTTATACTGAGGGAACTTAACTCCAAATTAATTAAAATGGCACATCAAATCAAAAAGTAATTATATGACATGTCATAGCTATGTTCTTCATAGTTCTTTAGCAAAGAAAAATTAAATAAAGATATTGAAATTCTAGTTTCTTAGGCCTCTAAAAGAAAGGGCATAGTTTCAAAACCATAAGTGACATAAATATCTCATTCTAATATTGTCTATTCTTCTTCCTTAGCATATTCTCAGTGAATTAAGAAATCATTTTTAGTTCTGTTTTTGCCATACTTATTCATTTCTTCATTCTTTTATACAAAATATCCAAGAAAGACATAAAAGTGCATAAAGCACACATTATTGTCATTATTTAAACATTTCCTTAATAACTGCTTGGTATCCTTCTCAAAAGATGCTTTATTTGTTCTGCTACAAATGACTAAATTTATTTATCTAATAATGGGTACCAGAATACTTTGGTAAAATGAGAAAGATAGCTCATTAGCTGGAAGTAAGACTCAAGGTGTTTTAAGCAGAGAGAAACGGAAAAGTTTCTAGAGCGATTGTTTTGTTGAATCAGTCTTTACAGGAATAGCTGCAATAGATTTTTAAAATGAGTTTTTCTGGGTGTTATTCTCAGTAACGCTTTGGGGTCAGACTTTTCATTTAGTTGTACTGCCACACAGTGATATACCTCGAAGCAGAAAAACAATGCATTTGATTACAATTTCCATTGATAAATCCAAGTCAGTCTTAGTGCATAGTGTTGTGGTAGGCTGACTATACAGGCTATGAAAGAATCCTTGAGAAAATAAATTTTGTGATCTTCTGAAAGCTGAGTAGGAGTCATTTAGGTG
Source organism: Meriones unguiculatus (assembly GCF_030254825.1). Taxonomy (NCBI): domain Eukaryota; kingdom Metazoa; phylum Chordata; class Mammalia; order Rodentia; family Muridae; genus Meriones; species Meriones unguiculatus. The sequence goes on from NC_083356.1 coordinate 110,404,671, forward strand.
AGAGATTCAGCATAGGCAGAATGTAATTGTTAATATCTCAATACCAGAGTTCTGATGTAACAGCCAGACAAGAAGTATATGTATATCCAGGTTATTTTAACTGATGCAATAGTATGTGAAAAACTCTCAAAAATTGACTTGAAATGTATGAGAAAATATAGATTATATTTAGGAATATATGAGATTCAAGGAGGAATTTTCTTTTCTTTAATATGAGAGTATCCAAGGATGTTTTAATATTCATAGGAATGACTTTAAAATGCAGATAAAATCAGTGACCTTAAGACTGTAAAAAGATTAACAATGGTGTATCAAAGCCTGTGGCCATGTTATCTTTTAGGAGAAAGAAAATCCCAACTGTAACATCCATGAAGAGAGAACTGAGGTGGATTAATGATAAATTATATTTAATGAAGAGATGTGATGAAGTCCTGTCTAGTGATTCAAGATACATTGTACAGTGAAGCTGTAGCGGAGGTGAGCATGTGATGTGAAGGACTCTAGAGAGGAGATATTTGGTTACAGCTATAACTGCATTGACAAAGACATTGATATCAATATTTTGTCAACTGTGTTGACAGCTAGATAAGATTCTTGGCTCCTCTGACTACTGTGTTAATACTGATGATATATGAGATTTTTATCCAGAGATTTTCAAGTACTAGAATAAAAGATCAAGAAGAAATCAGTAGGATTTTTAGACCATCATGTAAGAAAGATGGTGAGAACATGATGGAAATAAAAAATAAAATTGAGGGAACAAAAGAACTTTAATGGTTGTCTCTAAAATTTAATCTGTAAAAAGAAAAGTGAAGGTACATTGAGGTTCACAATAGAGAAATCAGAGAACAGGAATTTTCTTTTTTTTTTCTTTTCTTACATTTTTATTAATTACACTTTTTTCACTTTGTATCCCTCCATAATCCCCTCCCTCCTCCCCTCCCGATCCCACTCTTCCTCCCCCTTCTTCATGCCCCTCCCCAAGTCCACTGATAGGGGAGGTCCTCCTCTCCTTCCTTCTGATCTTAGTCTATCAGATCACATCAGGAATGGCGGCATTGTCATCTTCTGTGGCCTGGTAAGGCTGCTCCCCCCTCAGGGGGAGGTGATCAAAGAGCAGGCCAATCAGATTATGTCAGAGGCAGTCCTTCTTCCCATTACTATGGAACCCACTTGGACACTAAACTGCCATGGGCTACATCTGTGCAGGGGTTCTAGGTTATCTCCATGAATAGTCCTTGGTTGGAGTATGAGTCTCTGGGAAGACCCCTGTGTTCAAATTTCTGGTTCTGTTGCTCTCCTTGTGGAGTTCCTGTCCTCTCCAGATCTTACTATTTCCCACTTCTTACATAAGATTCCATGCACTCTGCCCAACAGTTGGCCAACAGAAATTTTCAATGAGAGGCTATTGGAAACTTTGGTTTAGTTGGCTGGAAATAAAAAAAAAACAAAAAACAAAAAACAAAAAAAACAAAAAAACATCAGCTATATTGGGCAGTGATGAGTCAGTGGTTTAATATTGCACATATGTGAAGCACCTTATAAAATACTAATCACTTCAGTTCAATGTTTATCTCTTTATTTCCTCAAGTAATTGCCATTAAGAACAAAAATTAAAGAGACACATTCTTTACTGTGACTAAGTCTAAGCTCTGGCTCATGCTCTTGGATTCTTTTTTTTCTTTTTTCTTTATTTGTTAATTATTACAATTTATTCACTTTTTATACCAGCTGTGGCCCCCTCCCTCAACTCCTCCCAATCTGTCCCTCCCTCCCTCCGTCTCTCTCTCCCTCCCTCCCTTTTCTCCTCCCCTGTCCCTACCCTCAGTCCACTGATATGAGGTCCTCCTCCCCTTCCTTCTGACCCTAGCCTATCAGGTCTCATCAGGACTGGCGGCATTGTCTTCCTCTGTGACCTAGCAAGGCTGCACCCACCCAGGGGTAGGCGATCAAGGAGCCAGCGCTGAGTTCATGTCAGAGACAGCCCGTGATCCCCTTACAAGGGAACTGACTTGGAGGCTGAGCTGCCATGGGCTATATCTGAGCAAGGGGTTCTAGGTTATCTCCGTGCATGGTCCTTGGTTGGAGTATCAGTCTTTGCAAAGACCTGATGTCCTCAGACTCTCAAAATGCGCACTTCATCTTGTTGTTCTGCAGGAGTGATAACTAAAAAGTTACACATTTCAAGTATGTGATAATATACAGCCATAGAAAGGCAATGTAGGATAGTCAGACATTGTACCTGTGGCTGGTCCTCACTGGAAAACGAAAATAATCTTCTACACTTAAGGTAGACATGCATTCTTTTTAATTTTTATTTTGTGCTTATTTTCTTTAAGAAATCTCATTTCTTGCCTTATTTTAGCTCTTTCAGACTTTATGTGACTCAAGGAAAACAAGTGTCATCTTTGATGGAAACAGAGCACTAAGGAAGCTTTCTGTGCTCTGTGGTATGTTACTGTTTGTTGATACTTATTGCTGTAAGTTCTGTAACAGGAAATGAACATGATCAGAACAGTACAAAACCAGGATATTTTTTACTCTGAGTATATGTACATGTCCAGCGTACTGCTTTACAGACAAAGGTACAGCATTAAGTACTTATTCATAATTCACTACGATAATAAGAAAAGACAGACTGCAACAGCTGTGTGACCTCACTTGCTGTTCTCATGTTAAGCAACAGAGCAACACGATTAGGTTAGATAAAGATTATGGTGTACAAGGCCTTTAGATTTCTCAGGTTTTTTAAAAATTGGGATACTGATAGATTGCATGGATCGGGAACTCTTAGAAAATCTAAGGTCAGGACTTAAGAAAGACTCTTCCAGTTTTCACAGCTATTCAAATATCAGAAATTTTTTTCTTACCATAGATTTTTGCTGTAGTATACCCAACACCCCTGATGTGTTAAAGAGGATAAAATAAAATAAAGTGGATAATATGCTATGCTCCAATAACTGCGAAGAGAAGGAAACCAAAGTACTATTATTCTTCAGACATGCTACAATGTTTAAGTTAGTCTATACGTGCTTAGCCCCACTGTATTAAATAATTTGCATTTCAAGTTTTACAGGTGGCGTCAATTAGCCAAGTTCATCAAACTCATACATCCCAAGAACTGAATTTGAATTTAGAGCACATGTTCTGAGATTATACATCAAATAAACTTTATACAATATCATGTTCAAGTTGTTATTCTGTTGCTATGATAAACTACACTGGCCAGAAGCAATGAAGAGAATATAGGATTTATTTGTTTTAGAACTCCAAGCTATAGTCCATCATTTTAGTAAAGTTGAGGCAGGAACTTGAGCTTCTAGTGACACGGCACAGCCAGGGCCCAGAACATAGAGATACCAGTGTACTTATGCTTTTGCTGTGTGAGGGTACTTCACTCTCCTATAGCTGAAGGCCCAGCCCATCAAACGGTGCTGTCCATAACTGGGCTGCATCTTCCCACATCTATTAAAGACTTCCCACCAACAATGGCTAACTTGATCATTATAATTCTTTCTTTAAAAAGTTCTGCTTATCTGTGATTGCCTATAAACTACAGTGACCACCATGACAATATATTATAAAGGTGTAATAGTGGCCCTTATGTTCTGACCATAACCAAGCCTGTTTATTTGGATTCAAAGCCTGATTAATAAGAAGAAAATAATGCCTGCACTTTAAACAAGCCAACTAAGTGTGGCTAGTGAGATCACGAGTCTTAGAGGAGAATTATTGTCTCCACTTTCCTAAACCTGTATACTTTCTAACTGCATCCTACACACTTATACACACAGGTACGTCTCATCCCTCATCAAAGAAGCTTCTTTTGGAAGCAGCAGGAGACAATTACAGAAAGCTACAATGATTCAAAATGCAGAGAGCTGAGTGAGAGTTACACTCCCTAATCAAGACAGTTACAGCACAATTGCTTTGCCAAAGCTCAGGGAATATTGCAGAATAATGAAAGACTGTAAAAGCCAACGGATCAGGAAGTCTGCTGTGCCATCACCCATTCTAGCTATAACTGGAAAGCTACATCCATGAATTATCAACAGCACGGTTGCCTCAATAGGACCTGAATAATTCCAGTATCAGTTGGCATCCTAATATATTGCACAGGGCCCTACTGTAGATGTAGATGAAGAACTACAAGGAATTACCTACAGAGAGAGGAAGAATTAATCTTCTTCAGAGATGAGCACCCTGATTGTTTATCTATATCAAGTAGTCCAGACCAGAAAAATGTCTTTTCAGGCAATGTTGAATGGATTTAGCAGCTTCTATTTATGTTTTTTTTTTTTTTTAAGGTAAGAGGAATTTTATTTATTTACTTATATTCACCTTGTATTCCTGTTGTAGCCCCATTCCTCTTCCCTTCCCAGTCCCTTCCTCCCTCCCACTCCCCTTACTTCTTTTCCTCAGAAAAGGGAAACTCCCTTTCCCATCCATCCAGCTCATCAAGTTGCATCAGGACTGAACCTGTCCTCTTCCTCTGTAGCATGTCAAGGAAGTCCCTTCAGGAAAAAGTGATCAAAAAGCTGGCAAGTGAGTGGTTATCCACTGCAGTCTCCCCTGCCCTCACTAGAGGACCCACGTGAGGCCTAAGCTGTCCATCTGCTACATCTCTGTATGGGGGCTAGGTCCAGTTCATGCAAGGTTCTTGGTTGGTGCTTCAGTCTCAAGCCCCTCTGGGCCCTGCCTAGTCGATCCTGTTGGTCTTCTTGTGGAGCTCCAGGTCCTTTTCTTTCTTCCCACTTTTCCACAAAAAAAGTCCAACATTTGGCAGTGAGTTTTAGCATCTGTTTTGAGGCAGAGCTCGGTAGAGCCTCTCAGAGGACAATTCTGTCAGGCTCCTTTGTGCAAGCTTAGCAGAGTATCATTCAGTGTCAGGGGTTGGCACTCTCCAATAGGGTGGGTCATTGGTTGGGCCGGGCATTGGTTGAGCATCCCCTCAATCTCTGCTCTATCTTTATACCTGTATGTCTTGTAGGCCGAGTAAATTTGGGGTTGAAGTTTTTGTGGGTAGGTTGGTGTTTTTCTCCCTCCACTAGGAGACTAGTCTAGTTAGAAGGTGTCCTCTTCGGTCTCTATGGCCTCTGCTACTAGGAATCTCTGCTTAAGTCCTCTTCATATCTTCCCAGGAGCTTATCCTGACTTAGGTCTTCAGCTTGTCACAGAGATGCCCCCACCCTCAGTTTCTCTTTTCTCTATGGGCCTTCTGTCCTCTCACCCTCCCTCTCCCCAGATCTGAGTCCACCCTCTTAACTCTCTGTGTCCCCTCTCCTACCTGGTCCCTCCCTTCAACCACTCCTTCTGTCTCTTCTATCTCCCCTTCCAAGTGAGACTTATGCATCCTCCCTCAGATTCTCCGTTATTTGCCTTCTTTGGGTGTATGTCTCATAGGATTTTCATCCTGTACTGTATGGCTAAAATCCACTTATAAGTGAGTATATACCATGTGCATCTTTCTGGGTCTATGTTACCTCAATCAGGATGATCTTTTCTAGTTCCTTCCATTTGCCTGCAAATTTCATGATTTTCTTGTTTTTAATAGCTGAGTAGTTTTCCATTGTGTAAATGTATCACACTTTCTGTATTCATTCCTCTGTTGAGGGACATCTAGGTTGTTTCTAGATTCTGGCTATTGTGAATAAAGCTGCTGTGAACACAGTTGAGCAAGTGTCATTGTTGTATAATGAAGCATCTTTTGGGTATATACCCAGGATGAGATAAAGCTATTCCCAATTTTCTGAGAAAGTGCCAGATTGATTTCCAAAATGGCTGTATAAGTGTACACTCCCTCCAGCAATGGGGGAGGGTTCCCCTTTCTCCATACCCATTGCCACGTTGTGCTGTCTCTTAAGATTTTGATTTTAGCCATTCTGACTGCTGTGAGATGGAATTTCAGGTCATTTTGATTTGCATTTTCCTGATGACTAAGGAAGTTGAGAATTTCTTATTCATTTATTAATTTAATATTACAGTTTATTCACTTTGAATCCCAGCTGTAGCCCCCTCCATTATCTCCTCCCAGTTCTGCCCTTCTTCCCTCTTCTCCCTTCGCCTGTCCCTTAGCCTACTGATAAGGGGAGGGTTTCCTACTCCCTTGCAGTCACATCAGGACTGGCTGTATCTTCTTCCTCTGTGACCGGGCACATCTACCATATCTGTGCAAGAGGCGTAGGTCCACCTACGCATGGTGCTTGTTTGGTGCTTCCTTTGGTTCTGTTGTTTTGCTTGTGGAACTCCTGTCACCTCCAGGCCCTTTTGCTTTCATCCTACTTTTCCACAAAACTCCTTGCAAATGTTTGGCTGTGAGTCTCAGCATCTTTTTGGATTCACTGCACACCTCATCATCATTTTTATCACCTTCCCTTGCCTCCCTCTCTGTCTCTATCTTTCTCTCCCCCCCACATTCATCCAAGACTTCATATTTGAAATTATACTATATGATAGGTGCTATCTCTAATAAATACATTGTCATATGAACTTTGGCAAGTCATTGAGAGGATGAACTAAAACAAACAAGCAAACAACAACCTGAATGAATGTCTCAGAAAGACATTAACATGTTTTCTCATATACAGATTCTAACATATCTATCTATCTATCTATCTATCTATCTATTTGTATTTATGTGGGGTTATTGTGAGTATAGGTTATAAAAGGTAAAATAGCCTTCAGGAAACAGAGTGAGTAGGGAAATGAACATATGTGACATAAAAGTGGGTAGAGGATGCCGGGGATTAAAGGATATAATTGGGGTCAGGGAGTAATGGTTAAGCATTGGGAAAGAAGCAGGTAGGAGATACCAAACCAAACCGTGTTGTGTATGAAAAGGCCATGAGGAAGCTTAATTTGTATGCTAATTAAGAATTTTAAAGTAAAATAAAAAAACCTGTAGAAAGCACTTACGTGGCCATTAATCAATGAATGACTAAAGAAAATGTGGTATATTTACCTAATTGAATTTAATTCAGCACATAGAAAAAAAGCAAATTTATGTTTATTAGAAAAATGGATAAAACTACAGAGCCTTATGATAAGAAAATAAACCAGACTCACAAAGACAAATAATTGCATAAACGGATTTCTCATGGAGGCAGTAATAAATTGGATACAAGATTCTGGCCCTAACTTGGAACATTATATTTGTGGCCACCTGCGTCCTACATTTTAATTCAACTCTGGAGGTGCTGTCTCTGATAATGAAGCTTGACAATGTAACCTTTCCATGAGGAGTCAGCATGTTTTTTGAAAAGCAGCTGCATGGCGTTTTGCCTGGGGATGCAAATAAATAAGAGCAAAGTTTCCGACTGGAAGCTGAACAGCAAAAGGAAGAATAGAGCTTTGTTTAAGGTAAGGAAGCCTGCTCTCAGGAGTGAATGGGCATTGTGAGACAAGGTAGGAATGGTGCTGGCTTCTGAAAATACACGTAGCATCGTAAGTCATTTGGAGGCATTACAAACTAACATGGATGCAGAGATCCAGCATCACTATAACAAAGAGAAATTCTCAGATCACTATCCCGTCTATAATACTTTTCATTGGCTCAGTGAAGCATATTCCTTAAGGTCTTACCTAATGCTCTTCAATTCTATCTCTGACTTTCTGTGACGTCTATCTCATTAAATTTGTAGTTCATCAAGCATATATATGTATATATATATACATGTTCGATGATTATGTTTGATGAACATGTATATATATATATTTCATATATATATATTTATATACATGTATATAAATGTATATATATATATTTGCTTTGAGTTTTACATATTTTTGGACCAAACTATTTCTTTAGCTTTTCATTTTCTTTGCTATCATTCAGGGTCTGCTCTTATACCTTCTTCATTTTAAAAGAAGGTGCGTGTTCTTTTCTCTGTGTCTCTGGGAACTTGTATCTCTTAAATAGCATCCAGCGAACACTTAGGATCTTGAGTGAGAAACTTCATGCAAGAATTATAAGTCAACTTAACTCCTGAAAAATCAGTAGTAAAAAACTGGTGCAGAGATGAAATGTTTTTCCTTCCTTGTACATTTGATAATAATCTCATTGGGTGTACTAATATATGAAAAGAGTTAATAAAATAATCCTATTAAATTAGATACAAGAATAAAGAAAGGTAAGTGTCAGGCATACTTTAGCAGTGTTTCAAATGTAAGTTTAAAAGCAAAGAAAATAAGGCTGCTATAAACATGGTTGAGCAAATGTCCTTATTGTGTATTTGAGCCTCTTTTGGGTATATGCCTAGGAATGGCATAGCTGAATCTTGAGGAAGTGCTATTCCTAATTGTCTGAGGAAGCACCAGATTGCTTTCCAGAGTGGTTGCACAGGACGAATGGATACAGAAACTGTGGTACATCTACACAATGGAATGTTACTCAGCAATTAAAAAAAAACAAAACAAAACAAGGAAATCATGAAATTTGCAGGTAAATGGTGGTTTCTGGAAAAGATCATCCTGAGTGAGCTGTCCCAGAGCAGAAAGACACACATGGGATATACTCACTCATATAGACATGTAATATAGGATAAACCTACTAAAATCTGTACACCTAAAGAAACTAATCAAGAGGGAGGACTCTTGCTAAAATGCTCAATCGCTAACCAGAAGGGCAAAGAGGATGGACATCAGAAGAAGGCGAAAGAGGGAACAAGTCAGGAGCCTGACACAGAGGACCTCTGAAAGGCTCTGCCCTGCAGACTATCAATTTAGATGCTGAGACTTATGGCCAACCTTTGGGCACAGTGCAGGGAATCTTATGAAAGAGGTGGGAAACAGTAAGATCTGGAGAGGACAGGGACTCCACAAGGAGAGCAACAAAACCAAAAAATCTGAACACAGGGGTTTTTCCTGAGACTGATACTCCAACCCAGGACCATGTATGGAGATAACCTAAGACCCCGGCACAGATGTAACCCATGGCAGTTCAGTATTCAAGTGGGTTCCATTGTAATAGGAACAGGGACTGTCTCTGACATGAACTGATTGGCCTGCTCTTTACCTCCCCCTGAGGGGGAAGCAGCATTACCAGGCCACAGAAGAAGACAATGCAGCCACTCCTGATGAGACCTAATTGAGTAGGATCAGAAGAAAGGAAAAGAAGACCTCCCCTATCAGTGGACTTGGGGAGGGGCATGCATGCAGAGGGTGGAGGGAGGGATTGGGATGGGGAGGGAACCACAGGGGGGATACAAAGTGAATAAAGTGTAATTAATAAAGAATTAAAAAAATAAAAAAAGCAAAGAAAAATTTGAAAAGTATGCTTATACACACAATGAAACATTCAGCTATAAAATGAACAAAATTTTGTTATTTGCAGTAACAAACTTAATACAGTATTAAGTAATCTAGGGCCTGGGGACAAAGAGCACATGTTTTCACTCATTTTTGAAACCAAGATGCCAGTCTCTCAACATATACAATAGAGTCGTGGCCACCAGAGACTGATGAAATGGACAAGGGGATAGAAGAGCTCCATAAATGGAGTCAAACCGCAGACAGAAGGACTTGGTTTTGGCTTTCTGCCACTTAGCATTATAACTACTGGGTTATAAATCAACTATGTCTTTCACAAAAGCTAGTAGAATATACATGTCTCCAACAGAAAATTAATGTTTGAGACGATAGAAGTAATTATCCTGACTTGGCCCATTTATATTATTTATGTATCAAGTTATCATGATGTAAAAATGTGTGTGTTATAAAAGTATTTTTTTTTTCTCAAAACAGAGAAGCCTTAGGAGAAGTACTCGTATATTTTGACGAGCAAGCAGACCTCTATGGTATTGCAGAATCCTGTGAAATTTTAAGACTTTGCCAAGGTTTAAATGCAAAGTGTCCCCCATAGAATTAAGTGTTTGAATACTTGGTACCCAGGTGGGATTATTTTTTAGGAGGTCATGAAACCTTTAGGCAACAGAGTAGAGCTGGAGGAAGTAGATTGCTGAGCTGTGTCTTGGTTCACTCTGATTGAACCCCTCTCTGAGTCTTAGCTGCTAAGAGATGCGACAAACCAACTCTTACGTCACCATATCTGAGAACTGCCCAAGACACCAGGCATTTCCCAACAGGCTGAACTGTATCTCCTCAAACTGTAAGCCAAAATGAAAACCATTTATCCCCCAAGTTATTCCTGTTAGGTATTGCCATAGCAACAAGAAAGTAACTGATGCTGACTTTAAGTGGCATGATGTCATCTTGTGCATGGGCCTCCCTTTGACCCGTACTCTCTGCTCTCCTGTTCTCCTGCTTAGAGTGGTGCACGTACCTAAATCCAACCTTGGCAGCCATGATCTGTATCTCATGCCCTTCTCATGTTCTCATACACTGTTCCTAGATACCTTGTTTCTGTATCTTTAACAGTGTGATCGCACATGTCAGAGATAAACATGATTAGATTCTAACTTAACATCTAGTAGATAACTATGAAATAAAAATTCAGAATAAAAGAGTTCATGGGAGCCTTAAGGAATACCGACAGGTGAATGAAGAAGTGATGCAAAGTGGGAACTAAAGCTGATAAAAGATGGGCATTGCTTATTAACTTCTCTCTCTGGGTTGCTCTCTTTGTATTCAAATATATGTGGTTGTGGTTCTGTATGTGTCACAGTGAGTGTGTGAAGAACAGAAGACAAACTCATGTATCAGTCCTTTTCTTCCATCCTGCTGTTACCACTTCCTGCACCAACCTTGCTGGCCTGCAGGCTTTCAGATTCTCCTGTCTCCCTCTCTTTTCTCTCCATGGAGTGCTGAGACTACAGTGTCCAGCTTTGGTTGGGTTCTGAAGGTCTGAACTCAGGTTTTCATACTCTTGTGAGAAATGGTTTTACCTACTTGTTGCTAAAATTTCTCCCAGGGGGAAATGTGAATGTCAGCTTCTCCTTCCAAGATCTCAAGGATACACTATGGTACTATTTCAACCAAGCTCACTCTGGGACCCAACGACTTTATTTGACTTCCTTACAGAACACAGGTAAGAAGTTACCTGCAGGAGTGTGGATGCTTTTCCTACAAGAAGCTGCACCTGAGATATTTTACATAGCAAGGGTTATGACTTTTCTATATCAAATAGATGGAGGCCCCCAACCTCCGGTCTTCCCTAGCTTGTATACTTAAGCCTTTCCCTGATGTCATATGCAGTTAAGGGTTGTGTACAAAATGAGATAAAGAATTGCTGGACACTCAGGTAAGAGTCTTGTAATACTTTCTACCCTTCTTTGAGGGCATGTGAACAGTCAACAAGCCAAGATTGATAGTCTTTTTACAGATGAAATTGGCTAAATTTCTTAATATGGCCAAGGCTTGGCTCAGAGGATAGTTACACACAAGACCACTGAACCATCTTCCCAAACCCAGAGGTGGCATTTAAGTATACCTTCCATTGAAGGAACAGCCAATCACAGGAGCACATCTAAGACATCTGCTTTTCCAGGTCACTTGTGCTAGACTCACGGCTTCTGAACAAGAAGGAAGGTTGGCTTGTGCAGAGAGAGGGTTGAAGGCCGTGGGTTGGAGCTAGGTGTGTGGGAGCTGTTAGCTGCTTGCACTGCTTTGTCTAGGGACCCCTCGCAGTCTCTCCCCTTTCATGTTAGGTCCACAGATACGGCCGTCGATCCAGTCTTGTATTTGAAGCCATATCTAGGAGAGACAGTTTCACAGCAGTCTCTGGTATTCTGGCTCTTACAATTTTTCTTTCCTCTCTCCCGTGGTGTTCCCTGAGCAGTATATGCAGGAACTGTAGTGTAGATGTATCCCTTGAGTCTGAGCGCCCTATGAACCTTTGCTCTCTGCCTTGTCTTCAGTTGTGGTTTTTTGTGGTGGTTTCTATTTGCTGTTAAGAGAGGTTTCTTTGATAAGGGATGGTAGCAAAATTTTTATTCCAGGAAAGATGCACACACATACATACTACATATGTTACAATATATACATGCATATATAACAATAATAATCAAAGAAAAAGAGCTATGAACTTGAGAGAGGGGAACATGGAAGGTTTCAAGGAACGGTTGCTGGAAAAGGCTGGAGAAAGGAAATGTAGGAGAAAAATAATTTTATTTGTATTAAGAATATATTTTTTAAAAAGAGAATGCTTCTACAGCCTCAACTCCCAGGGTAGCACACAGTCCTTTGAGTTTTGAGATACTCTGTGTTGGAAGACTGACTACCTGATGAACTCTTCTGGCTTGGCTTGCCCTGTGTTCTCTTTCCTCCAGAGGTTTCTCTTATGTCACCTGGTGCCTGAAGATTTACACATGAGACTACCACGTTTGCCCTCTATGTCTCGTTTATAAATCAAACATTTGTTATATCACATAGCATGAGTGTATATTTCTTCCACTATCCAGATCCCTCTCCTCTGTCTGCTTGTTGGTTTTTCTGACGTTACACCGAACATACTACATAGTCTGATAAGACAGGATATATGAAGAATGCTATAACTTTCTCTAGATACTATCTTTACACCATTGTAGTTAAATTACCATTTTAATAGATTACACTTTTATTCACACTTATGTAAATTCATGATAGTAAATTATATTAATTTTCAATTACTCCTGCTTGGAATTTTATTACAGGTTGGCAGCCTCCTTGCCAGGGAACAGGTGGTGTCTGGAGCACCCTCCACTCTGTCAGTTGATGTATTTTGAAATGCAGAAATCTTGCTTGCCTTCACTCACACTGTGCATAGGAATGACCATTTAGTTCACACAAATATTTAAAACAAGTAAGGCTTAATTTATGAACTTCAGAGTAAGATTGGAATTTAAATGGTCTGTGAAGGAACATTTCATTCTTTCTCTATTGGAACATTAAAATTAGAGCCAGAAATCGAACTTACAACACACTCTTTTTTTCAGATTTATGTTGTCACCCATGTGCATCTTGTTTGTAGAGAAATAATACCTTTGACCATCACAAGAACGTGCTTATATCCTGCATCCAGCCTCTGAGGGTTCCAGATGTGCTGTTTGTCAATCAGAGCCCTTACGGTCTCCTCCAGCTGGCTCATAACATGTGGCTAAGTTACAGATCAGCAGGTACAATGTCGCTCTACTGTGCTAAGACACATCTCTCTCTCTCTCTCTCTCTCTCTCTCTCTCTGTGTGTGTGTGTGTGTGTGTTGTGTTGTGTACCCAGGAGTTAGTAACATGCCTGTATTTCATTGAAGTCCAAACACTATGATTTCAACATTTGTGCTTTGTCTTTGTGTGTAGTGTGATAACAGGCTAGACAGGTCACAGAATTGAATGCTGAATAGTTAAGGACACTATTGTATCATTAAAAAACCACAAAAAAGCACAAAAATTTCTGCTCCAACGGGATTATCTATTTTAAGGTACATGACAGCTATATTTTATGTGAAATGTTTTCAAGATAGACTTTTGCCAAAGTTAGGAATAGAACTTCACAGTGAAAGTAACAAGAATTTGAAAGACAGAGGCAAGTTCAGCTTTCAAAAGTGTGATACATATGAGGAATTGACAGTAAAGAATGCACACATCTTCAACAGCTACAAAAAGTTTTATCATTGTCATATACTTAACACACGATTTCTTTCTTTTCCTTCATGTTTTTTTTAAAAAAAAATTAAATAACTTATTATTTTATATATTACATCCAGATCACAGGTTCCCCTCTTTCCTCTCCTCCCAGTCCCTCTCTCCCACCTCTTCCCTCATCATCCACACCTCCTTCTTTCTCTCCTGAAATGAGCAGCCAGGGAGATCAATCAAGCTGCAATAAGATTAGGAACCTCCCCTTATATTAAGGCTGGCTGAGACAACCCAGTAGGAAGGTAAGGGTCCCAATAGCAGACAGAGGTGTCAGAAATGCCCCCCTCCCTCTGTTAGGAGTCCCAGAAAACACCAAGTTACACAACTATAACATTTATATGGAGGGCTTAGGTTAGATCCATGAAGGCTTCCTGATTGTCAGCACAGTCTCAGTGAGCCCATATGAGTCTGGGTTTGTTGAATCTCTCAGTTTTCTTGTGGTATCTTTGTCCCTTCTGCCTTCTACAATCCCTCTTCCCCTTCATCAGCAGGGGAATTCGGCATAATGTTTGGCTGTGGGCCGCTATATCTGTGTCCATTAGTTGCTGGGTGAAGCATCTCCGATGACAATTGTGTTAGGTACCAACCTATAAGTATAGCAGACTATCATTAGGCCTCATTCCATTGACATTTTTTTCTTCCTTTTCTTTCTTCTCCCCTCTTTCTCCTCTCCCCTCCCCCTTTTCCTCCTCCTAGTATTCATCTTCATCTTCATCTTCATCTTCATCTTCATCTTCATCTTTGTCTTATTTTTCTTCTCCAGTTGCATTTGGTTCTTTACTAGGTTTCTAGGAAGCCTAGAAAGACAGGGTCTTCCTGTCTCTGGTCTCAGGTCCTCCAGGCAGTGTCAGGGAGGGCTTCCTCTTGTGGCATGGATCTCAATCTCAACCAGTTTGCAGTCCACCAGCAAACTGTTCTCCTTGCACTACAAAATGAAGACATCATCAATAGGACAAAATAGCAGCTTACAGAATTGGAAAAGATTTTCACCAACTCTACACCTGACAGAGGATTATTTCAAAATATGTGAAGAACTCAAGAAACTAGAAATGAACAAGCCAAGTAATCCAATTTAAAACTGGGTTACAGATATAAACAGAATTCTTGAGGAAGGATCTCAAATGGCCCTGAAGAACTTGAAGAAATGTTAACACTCCAAGCCATTAGGGAAATTGAAATCAAAATGACTCTGAATTTCCATGTTACACTTGTCAGAATGGCTAAGATCAAAAACACCAGTGACAACTCCTACTAGCGAGGATGTGGTACAAAGGGAACATTCCTCCATTGCTGGTGGACTGCAAACTTGTACAGTTTCTTTGGAAATCAATATGGTGCTTTCTCAGAAAAGTGGAAATCAATACACCTCAAAACCCAGCTATACACTCCTGGGCGTATACTCAAAAGGTGTTCCATCCTACCACAAATACACTTGCTCAACTATGTTCATAGTTTATCTATAATAGCCTGAAACTTGAAACAACCTTGATGTCCCTCAACCAAAGAATGGATAAAGAAAATGTGATACATGTACACAATGGAGTTTTACTCTGCTGTTAAAAACAATGACATTATGAAATTTACAGGCAAGCCGATAGAACTAAAAAAAAAAAATTATCCTGAGTGAGGTAACCGGGACCCAGAAAGACAAACATGGTGTGTACTCACTTATAAGTGGATATTAACTGCAAAATAAAGAATAATCATGCTACAGTTCACAGACCCCGCGAGGCTAAGTGACAAGGAGGAATTCAATGAGGAATGCATGGCTCTTGCTGGGAAGGAGAAATAGAATAGATATTACGGATGGATTGGGGGAGGGTGGGGATGGATTGGGGGACGGTAGGGATGGACTGGGGGAGGGTGGGGATGGGAGCATGAGGGATTGGGTGGGGAGAGGATGGAGGGAGAAAGTTCTGGGAGAAACACCTGCTCTTCAAGGAGGTTGTTAGTGTTTTGTTCTTATCAGTGTCTGGAACTGAATTTTGGGCCTCATACAAGCTATAAAAGTGCTCTTTTGAGCTTTATCCACAGCATAATAATGTTTGTTTTCTAACCTAAAGTGAAACAGTGTAAATCCGAAACTACAGTTATAATCACATATATTTTTTTTTACTGTATTAGTAAACAAAAGAAATGCCAATGGAGACTATTTTGTAGATTACTTTTTTAATGTTCAACATCACTACTTGAGGATGAAATTAAAGACAGAGCATCTAAATTTCAATAAATATGACTATATTTAAAATACATTCAGAGGCTGACATTTATGATGAGGGTTTGATACTTTTGCAAGTGCATGAGCATTTTGAAGGAGCTGAATGTCCTGGTTAATCACCTTGGTGAGCTGTTCAAGTTTGCTGTGTTCTTGACTGGTGTTAAATTAGGTTCCCATGAAATGAAAGATAATGCATAAGGAGACCAAAGATTTCAGCAGATTTATTCACGTATCCACCTTCATCTTTACCCTTAGTGTCCGCAGCCAACAAAGAAGAGCAGAAAAAGACATTAACTTACACAAACTTATCATCAGCTGTCTTCAAAAAGGTCAATACATTTAGTTCACAGGAAAATTAAAAGCAATCTCTGAATAGCTTGATTCAAACCAATTTTACCAGGTAAAAATAATTTTCTAATCTTAAGGTAGATGAGACTCAAAAATACCCAGTATCAAATATGTGAGGTTACTTTTACCGTGTGGTCTATACAGCGAATGCTTTAAAGTTATAAAACAAAATTAAATCAGCGATTACTATCGTTTTCTCTTCTATTTCTGTTTTTAGAAACAGTTTACACTCACTTTTCAAACAATCATTTCGCTGAAACTCTTTAAGTAGAATTTTTTGTTGCTCCACAGATCTATAATTCTGATTATTAAAGACTGAATAATTATAAAGTGATAGTTTAATAATTAACATAACAACTATCTTACTATTGCATTTCATCTGAATCCGATAAATGGTTGACATAAGCACGAATTATATAATTTTAGCAAATCTTCAAGCAGTTGCTTGCAAGTCTAGTCTTTCTTTGTACTTGGATACTGCCCAATCTCACTGGACTCTGTACTTTGCTATGTCAATCACTTGACAAATGGAAATCCAAGACTGATAGGATCAGAGGCCTGAAAAATGCCTGCATGTCAGCTTTGATGTCTTGGCAAGCTGCTGCTCCATGGAGCTATGCAGACCCTAGTGCTAGAGACAGACACTCGGTGTTCCAACAGCCAATGGTAATCGGACACTCTGCTTGAGAGTATCTCAGATACCAGTGTTCACTTAACTCATCAAAGCAGTGAAGCCACTACAGTGAACTCTGCAAGGAGTACAGAAGAACCAGTGAAACATCATACGAATTGCTGGTCCATAGCTACAGATTTACAAGCGGTTGTGGGTATCATTTTATTTGGGGAATGAGAAAGGTAATGATTTCCTGACTCTTGTACAGCAAGCTTAGTGAAAGGATGGAATCCCAGGAGGATTATTGTTTTGTCTTGCACATGACACACTACCAGACGTCAGGTGTCCTAGAGGCAGAGAAAGCTACACACAAAGCTGGTGCTTTGCGGAAATCCTCAGGAGTCAGGGAGTCAAGCATGTTTGCAGGAAGAAATGGGAGATGTCACTTAATGGAAGGCGTAAAGGAAAGTTGTGGGCTTTCCAGTTTCACAGTGTAGATCGTAACTGATTGCGGCTCGTTGCTTTCGATGGCAATAAGATTAAAGGGTCAAAATCTAGAAACCTTCACTTTTTTGACAGGAGATTCTCAATGCCCATTTATTTTTAATTTTAATTAATATTTGAAACATACACAGTTGAAAAAATCTTCAGTAAAGGTATCATGTACGTATTTGGTTATATCCATACCAGTTGCCTTTGTGTTTTGAAATAATGAGTTATGATACCCACAGTAACCTTTTGTAGTGCTGTAGTGCTACTTCTGCTGTTTACCGGTCACGTGAGTTATAAGTAAGGGCAACACTCACAATAAATTAGCCTGAGTTTGGAAGGGTGCCTGGAGGTCTTGTGGCTGCTTCATCACGAGCTCCTGAAAGTTTCCGAAGGGCCACGAGAAAGGCACATTACAACCGCCACGGGCTGTTTTGAAGATGACCATGACCTTCCTTGTGTGCTGTTTGAAGATTAGCCTTAATTTTAAATATCTGTTCTCAGGCAATTGTTGCTCTTTTTGTTTGTTAATTATTATCTTTTGTATACTTAAACATTTTGAAGAATATGAACTTTTATTTCATGACATAGGACAAGACGTTTTTCCTTATGACTAATGCTTTATTTCTGTTAAGAGTCTTTTGCAAACCAAGTATTTCCTTTCAAAACAGACAGGCATGTTTTTATTCTTTATTTTTAATTTTGAAGGCTTTTCTCCCCAAATATTTCTTTTTTTCTTTTTTCTTTTCTTTCATGGACAAGACTCACATGTTTCAAACTGGTCTCAAATGTCGCCTCTCCTGCAAGGGAGCTACTGTTGTCTGAGCCATGCCCCGGCCCCTAAAGCATTCCATTCCTTTTATTTTTAAAATTCTGTGTGTCTGAGAGTCAGGCTGTCTGTCAGCCCCTCTGCCGTCCTTTCTCTCTGTCCTTTCTTCCTGCATGCCCGTATGTAAGGGGGAGGCATGCACTTGCGGAGGTCAGAGGGCAGCATGGAGTAGGCGCCCGTTGTCAGACGTGTTGGAAAGTGTTTTCACTCACCACGTTGTCGCACTAACCTCATAAGGTTTTTAACTTTTACTTATATTTGTTTCTTTATGGAGCGAGGTAGGGATTTAATTAATCTCTTTTCATACAGACACGGTGACCATGCCATGTATTAGGAGAATATCACCTCTCAGTGACTCACACTTCCTGTAGGGTAGTTTTTCCATGGATGAAATGGGTCACTTCACTTTTCAAGTCATTGTGAAAGTGAAAGGAGTGAGATGTCTGTAACAGTGCCCGGCACGGTGGTCTTCCGAAACTTCTGGCTAATCGTCTGTGCCAGCTGTTTAGTTTTGTTTGTTCACCAAATCATGATTCATCCTCTCGGATAATTTTGGCATGTGCATTTCTTAGCTCTGTTCTGTTTCTTAAAACATTTCTTTTCAGAGGCCCTCTGTGGTAGGCTCCTATCCTGTTCCCTGTTTTCTCCCTCTTCCAATGTCCATCCCATTTGCCTTTCTGAGTGAGGATTGATCATCTTACCCATGGTCCTCTGTCTTGTTTAGCTTCTTTAGGTGTACAGATTTTAGTATGATTATCCTATCTTATAGGTCTAATATCCACTTATAAGTGAGTATATACCATGTGTGTCTTTCTCCTTCTGGGATGCCTCACTCAGGATGATCTTTTCTAGTTTACACCATTTGCCCGTAAATTTCATGATTTCCTTGTTTTTAATTGCTGAGTAGTGGCACAGTTGTAGCCCATGGGAGCTCAGTGTCCAAGTAGGTTCCCCAGTAAGGGGAACAGGGGCTGTCTCTGACATGAACTCAGTGACTGTGTCTTTGACCACCTCCCCCTGAGTGGGGAGCAGCCTTGCCAGGCCCAGAGGAAGACAATGTAGCCAGTCCTGATGAGACCTGATGGGCTAGGGTGAGAGGGAAGGGGAGGAGGACCTCCCCTATCTGTGTACTTGGGGAGGCGCAAGGGAAGAGAAGAGGGAGGGAGGGTGAGGTTGGGAGGGGATGAGGGAGGAGGCTACAGCTGGGATACAAAATGAATAAATTGTAATAAATAAAAAAGAAAAAAAAACATTTGTTTTCCTTGGCACCAACACATTTTGATTCTTGATATCTGTAGATTGTTCAAGATTGTTGTGACTTAAACTTTGAATACACATTTTATATCAAAGTCATTCTCAGAAAATCATTTTGAGATTTTGATCAGAGATTCATTGCTTTTATAAGTTATTTTGGGTAAAACTCATCTTTATGACATTCACCCTTTAAATTAATAAGAACATTGATTCAGGGTATTTTATTTTACTTATTTCTGAACATTTTGGAAAAGATACATGTATAGGGGGTATTAATTTTCAGAATCCTGGCGTTGGGCTCACACTGTGGAAACCTGGGAGTCAGGAGACATAATTAGTGAAAGGTTTTGGCTTTGTTTTCCTTCTAGGTTCTAATTCATCCTTTGTTTTCCATAAGCCTTGAGATAAAACTTTCAAACATTTTGTTGTAGCACAACATTCTTTGTCATGTAAGCGTAAGTGCCTGTGCCCGGCAGCAGCATATACATGTGGGTGGGGAGTATGTGTGATTTTTATAGCCACTGAGGATGCAGAGCTGCTGGTGTTACGTTAATATTTTCTAAGTCCCCATAATATTTATAGTAAGCAAGCTAGAGCTGAGAAGTTGTAAATACAATTATTTTAAGTTATTCCTATAAGGAGATATTCATTAAATCAAATTTTAGATTAGAAGATGTTAATGTCTACACATATGTTCTCCTTCTCCATATGGTTAGAACTGGGATGGAGTTACTCTCTGACACCTGCATTATGATATTGTCTGCAGTGAATGGAAGAATTGGCATCATGCATCAAGAATCCTCCATGCAGAACCTGATACTTGTTTCATTTTTGTGTCATAAATTTAATTTTGTTACTCACTAAAAAAAGCTTTGAAAGAACTGAATTCTTTAGTACTCTTTTTTGTTTATTCAGAAAAGTTTATTACTTTTATTGTTTTTGTTATTGAGTGCCATTCATTCTTATCCTTGAAAAATACAGCTATGCTACTGAAACATTGGCAAAATGCTGACTGCTTATCGTGTTGTTGACCTCAGTAAGGACTGGGTCATTTTTTTCTCTTTTATTAATTTTTTATATTAATTACAGTTTATTTATTTTGTATCCCAGCTATAGCCCCCTCTCTCATTCTCTCCCAATCCTACCCTCCCTCCCTCATCTTCTCCATGCCCCTCTCTAAGTCCTCTGGTAGGGGAGGTCTTCCTCCCTTCCATCTGACCTTAGCTTATCAGGTCTCATCAGGACTGACTGCAATGTCCTTCTTTGTGTCCTGGCAAGGCTACTTCTCCCTCAGGGGTGGAGGGACAAAGAGCCAGCCACTGAGACAGTCCCTGTTCCCCTTTACTAGGGAACCCCCTTGGATACTGAGATACCATGGGCTACATCTGAGCAGGGGTTCTAGGTTATATCCATGCATGGTCCTTGGTTGGAGAATCAGTTTCAGAAAAGACCCATGTTCCCAGATATATTTGGTCCTTGTGGAGCTCCTGTCCTCTCCAGATCTTACGAACTCCCCCTTCTTTCATATGATTCCCTGTACTCTGCTGAAGGTTTGGTTATGAGTCTTAGTATCTGCTTTGATACACTGCTACGTAGAGTCTTTCAGAGGCCCTCTGTGGTAGGCTCCTGTCCTGTTACTTGTTTTCTAGATTGACAGAAAAAAAAAACCGCAACAAAATAAAATACAGAAACAAACAAACAAACTAAAAACCCCAACCAAAGAAAGAGGAACATAAATTAATGAGTATTGCTTTTAGTCCAGCCCAAGAGTCGCCTAAGTAATGTAGTTACAAGTCTGGACTATCAATTGGTTGGTCTTACGGCATTCACATTGGGAAAGGTACATGGAAAGCTAAAAATCTCTAAAATACACAGGATTTATTGAATTCCTACTTGGCCTTGTTGTTGAATGATTTGGCTACTTATTTATTGGAGAAGAGATTTTTTTTCTCCAGGTTTGTATCTACTGCTAAGCCAACTCAGCTCCAGAAAGCTTCAAGCCTGTGTTCACACCAATGGCTCTGGTTAAACTCAATGTCACAAAACAACAGAAGTAACCATGGAAACAAAAGAGAGACTTTTACGCAAGACAGGGAGGGCAGGGATAGTGTGTGGGGGGGTGAGAGTGAAGGTGAAAGTGGCCACTGTGATACACACAGTTGTGAAATTGTCAAAACCAAATTTAATTAATTTTTAAAAAAGGTGTTGTGTTAAGAAGACCCGTTTGTACCGTCCCCCTTCTTGCATACTTTTCTAATCATCCTTTTCTGGGAAATTTGATTTCATGATTAAAACAAAGGTACAAGGGAGAGAAAATAATCACAAAGGAGGCAAATGACAGGCTGTTTAAAAGAAATAAGAGAGATGGCCATTTCATGACTGAGAGTTTTGCATTCACCTGCCCAGAAAGCTAGAAAACCCAAGGCACATGTTCCCAATGTTAAATCTTTATTAAGAACTGTATTCAACAACTAAGAAACAGGGCTGATCCCTAGTCCATTTTAAACTATGTTAGTGCACATTTTTCCATATTAAACTGTCAGTCCTGGTAATGAGGGGGTTCTGGGGGTTCTTTTTTGCTGTTTGTTTTCTTGCAAAGTCCATTGGTCAGAGGATTTTATGTTGAGCATTCAAGATTCTGCATCAGGCACACTTTTTGGAAAGTTCATATTTTAAAAATGAAACTAGGTCCCTTTACTACCCAGTGTGTGTGTGTCTGTGTGTGTGTGTGTGTGTGTGTGTGTGTGTGTGTGTGTGGTATGTGTGTTTTAAGCAGACTTTTCTTTATACCACTTCAGTTTTATATTTCTTTCTTATGTTCCCCCAAGGGCCTAATTATGAATTCCTCCTAGGCCTCTTCTGAGTGCTACAATGCTTTAAATTTCTGGGAGTTCTTTGTTAATATTTCTCCAAGCTTACTGGGGAAAAAAAGCTATTTATTTTCTCATTGTGTTCTACTTTACTGTAGAATAAAGCATGTTTATGTTGTCTTTTCTTTTTCTAATGAAGGATATAATAAAACTGCTTCTTTGGATGATTAAAATGTGTGTGGCTATGAGAGAAGTTTGTGTGTGTGATGTCTGTGTGTATTGAGACATCTGTGTGTTTGTGAGATGCTTGTTTCTGTGTGTGATGCATGTGAAGTGTGTCTGTGACCTTTGTGTGTATGCCTGTGTGTGTGTGTGTTGTTTGTGTGTCAATGTGTGCCATGGCATCTGTGTGGAGGGCGTAGGATAATTCTGTAGACACTGTTCTCTCTCCAGTCCTTTCTCTGGTTCTGGATTGTTTAAGGTCAGCAGGCTTATCCAGCAGGTGCCTCTGCCTGCTGCACCCACCACCTTGTCAGCCCTGAATCAATTTTAAAGTGATTTCTATTTAAAGTGGATTCTTTATGTTTTCTGATATTGTCTGTCTATAATGTGTAAAGACAGACCTAGAGGTATATTTTTGATAGATTCCTGCTGGTTACAAGCTGGGGTACATGTTGCAAAGATAAAGCATTCTAATAACAGTAATTGAAATGCTGCTTTCGCTACTGTATGTCTGTCGTGTCAGCCTCATAGCGCTCTAGCAAAACAAAAGGACTAAAAACACCAAGAAGTTCCACGGTGGCCTGGTATTTGATGAGCAGGAAGTTGTTTTGGAGGTGGACAGTTTTTAAATACAAGCGTTCTGTATTGTTGGTATGCTGGTATTTTCTTGTGGGAATGTGCACAGGAGGGGAAGAAATAACTCTGTACAATAGACCAGGCTCTGCTGAGCTCAGGCTTCATGCCGAGGGAATGCTAAGAACAGATACAAGAGTCAGGAGAGCCCCCCGTCCTACACAATTCTTCCCACGAGAGCCCCTGTCGTCTGACCCCTTTCCACAAAGGCCCCCTCCAGCTGCTACCCAGCACAGACCTCGCTCCGAAGGGCAGTAGCTGTATTATCCTGTCATATTTGCCGCTTATTTGACCTGCTTGTCGGACTGCTGTGGGCCTGAGAACTCTTCCGTGCACATGAACCTCTCATCGCAGCTGCAGGGTGAGGGGCCTCATTTTGAGGAAATCATGGCTAATATGGGTCATCTTAGAGATAACAGACCTTGCTCTCCCCTCCCTGCTGAATCTCCGCCGTGCACACAGCAAGCTGAAGAAATAATGGAGCCTCTTATTTTAAAATTTAATACCTTTTACTGCCTGCTGTCTAAGGCAGGCCCTCTATGAATTTGCTGACATTTTAAATTCTACTGTGAAAACTGCCTCTCTATTTCAAATACACACTCAACTCAGAATTGTATATAAAGTTATACCTTCCACACACCATCAATATGAAAGTTCTTTCTTTCCCGGGGCATTCGAAGTCACTTCTGTAACCAGCTCCCTTAAGAGAAAACCACTAAATCTTGCTGCTTACACAGCAGCTCCAAATCTTACCACAGTGCCTGTCAAAGAAAGAAATATTTTCAGCGTAAGCTCTTGCAAGGTTCACGGGCTCAGTAGATTGCGCTTGCTAGCTAATAGGAGAGAAAGGCAAACTGCAGAAACCCCAAGAGAGCCTTCTGCCAGAAAGCAGATAACACAAAATAAAATCACTGCTTTATTTTATTAAGGACCTTTGTGAAAGTTCATTTGAAACAATTTAGTTTGTCTAACATAATTAAGTCACTAAACAGCAGCAGACAGTAGCCAGTCGAAGCCTTGGATTAACAATGTTTAATTCATTTGTAGTCTCTGTAATGCATGTCGAGGGGCATACACAGGATTTTATAAAATGCAAAATGATGAGTAAGGACAGTTGACGGATGAATCGGAAAAGAGAGGAGCGGATACTTGAATTTATGATGATCAGCTGTCAACCAGAGGATTTAAAAATACGAATTAAATAAGTTCAATGCGGTTTTTCAGGTAGGAAATGTGCAGCTAGAATCGAAGCATCTTTCTCTTGCTCTCAATAGAAATGGAGTTCCACTCCAGAGTGTGTGCGTAGTGTTGCCTTAGAAGCAGCACTATATCCAGGAAGATACACTCTAGTGTGTGCTCCCTTAATAACTGATAGGCTTCAGCTGGACTGAGCCAAATTTGATCAGTTGGAGTAAGAGAAAAAGGAGACACGGGTCAGGTTTTGACAGAGGAGTTTTGATGCAGTACAGATAAAAAGCAATCAGGGTTTGAAACGGGGTTGTTAAAAGCACTATAGATGTATATGTGGCGTGGATCTTAATCATAGCTCTCTGTCTGTATTGACAGGTGAAATTTAAAAAGCGTTTTTCTCTAGAATTCAAGTAGGAGAGTCCTGCTGGAAGAGAGAGCAGCCTTACCGAGTATGGACTGGGAAGGCAGGCCATTAAGTCACCGTGTCTAACTAAGTGGGTTCAGAGCTAACTCTCTGGGTAATTCCAGCATCTGGAAACTTGAAACCCTGAAATTTCAGAGCCTACATACACATACATGTAGCAACTGGAGTTGCAGTGCTTGTAAACATCAACAGCACCAAACTGCTGATAGACCTAATTTACTTGGTGATCCGTGCAGTTTAGTTATTTGTTCAAAATCAGTCAAATGTCTTTTGAAACAAACTGTTTAAAACATAGTAATAGATTCTATAAATGCTTTTCAGATAACATAAATTTAAATTTGATTTATTAACCTTTACTTTGTCACGAGACCCCAAATTCTATAAAACAAGAACAAAACAAGGACCCTACTATCATAACATATTGAAGCTTAGGAATTACAGAGCAAACCAAAACATTGGCAATAATTTTCTGAGTGCAAGTAATAGAATCTGAAGTTTTCTGTGATCAATTTCTGGCTTTGAGAACACTGGAAGTATTAAAGACGATCTGGAGGAGACTAGTCTTAGGATTTATATAGCTTTGGAGGCAGGTAATACACAGACGTTATGGACATGGGATGGCAGTGGAGGCCAACAGGTATGAAGTCTTGTCTTCCTGTCACATGTGTCATGGCCAAAAGAAAGGCATAGATGATGTATTTACCCATGTTTTACATGACATGAGAACTCAGGAGTGAAGACTTGAAGACCCAGGAAAGAGATATCTATCTTTCTTCTATCTTTAATGAATAATAGATGCCATTTTGGAAATGTGATCAGACAGAAGGCGTGACTTAATGACAAAAGGCTGAAAGGAAAACTGGCTCTTTGTTTACATTCTTCTTGACATCTTTGTGTAAAATCTTCTTTCTTCTTGAATATGAGAGAAGAGATTTTCTGAAACAGGATCTTTTGACAAGGTAGATTTGAGCATGTTTTATGCCTAGATGATACCCAGATTGTAGCCAGGGAGGACAGAAAGTATTTCTAGTTGCTTGATTTTATTTGATTTTATTTGGATTAAAGTATAATTACTTCATTTCTCCTATCAATTTCCTTCCTGCAAACCCTTCCACACACCTTTCTTTTCTCACCTCCAAATTAATGGTTTCTTTTTTCACAAATTAAAATAATTACATTCATCTATATATGCACATATACATTCGTAAGTATTACTTGTTCAGTCTGTATGAATGTTTGGTATTGGTACTTTTATGTGGTGTGTGACACTGGACAACCAGCTGATGTGCTCTTTCTTAGGAAAAGACCCTCTCCCCCACCCCCAAGTTTCCTCAGTTGCCTGTAGTTCTTTGTGTAGGGTTGAGGTCTCATGGACTTTTCCCTGGCCATTTTGGCATATCCGTTGTTGTCATAACACATATTAAAAAGAGGATTCCTGGTGTCTATGAATTGCTTTGGGAAAAGAAATATAGGAGACAAAAGGAAAAACACATAGACAGACAAACAGAAAGAAACAAAGAAGAAAGAAAGGAAATAATAAAGGCAGCAAAGGGCCACAAAGAGGATGTCTGAAGCTCCTCAGCATGCCAGACACCAGACACCATGTGTTAGAACAATTTCCTGAGACTCAGAGGCTAAAGGTTACAGATTTTACTTATTCTTTGAACAAATGTTAATGTGATACGTTCTGGGTAAGTATCAGGTTTTTATGATATAAAATGTTAGTTTGGTAAAACAATTTATCATCTTACAAGCGGATTATGTACAAACCAAATGGGGATGAAATTATTATGGCAAAGAATAGTTCTACCTGTAAATATGAAAAATTTTCAAGGTGTTGCTAACACATCTGCCTTCTCAATGAAGATTAAGATGCTGCCTTCCTCCATAGACTTGTTTCCATGGTGTTGTGTTGTTTTCTTAAATCCTTTCTACTAGCTTCACATTTCCAGAACAATGTGTGTTCCTATCATTAAATACAATTTTCTTAAAGCCTAGTTATGAACATAGTTTAGCAAATGTCCTTGTTGTATGGTGAAGCATCTTTCAAGTGTCTGCCCAGGAGTTGTATAGCTGGGTCTTGAGGTAACGCTATTTTCAGTTTTCTGAGAAAGCACCAGATTGCTTTTCAAAGTGGTTGTACAAGTTTGCACTCCCACCAGCAGTGGAGGAGGGTTCCCCTTTCTCCACATCCTCACCAGCATGTGCTGTCACTTGAGTTTTTGACCTTAGCCATTCTAATGGGTGAGAGATGCAATCTCAGACTCATTTTGATTTGCATTCTTCTGATGACTAAGGAAGTTGAACAATTCTTTAAGAGCTTCCCTGCCATTTGGGATTCCTCAGATGAGAATTCTGTTTAGTTCTGTGCCCCATTTTCTAATTGGGTTATTTTGTTTATTGGTGTTTGATTTCTTGAGTTCATTATATATTTTGGATATTAGCCCTCTGTGGGCTATTAGACATTTTGTAGGCTACCATTTTGTTTTATTGATAGTGTCCTTTGCCATACAAAAAGAATGAGGGTGGGGATCAGATGAAGGGAGAGTGGGGGTGGGAGTGCGGGCATCTCTGGGACAAGCTGGCCACCTGAGACAGGGTAGGCTCCTAGGAGGATGGATATAGTGATGACTCTAGCTGGGACTCCTAGCAGTGGGAGACATAGAGACTGAAGTGGCCACCTCCTATAGCAAGGCAGGACTTTAAATGGAGGGAGGGGGACACCAAACCACCCACAAAACCTTTGCCTCAAAATTTATCCTGCCTACAATATGTGCAGGGATAAAGACGGAGCAGAGACTGAGGGAATGGCCAACCAATGACTGGCCCAATCTGAGACCCACCCCAAGGGAGAAAGCCAACCCTTGACACTATTAATGATATTCTGCTACACTTTCAGGCAGAAGCCTAGAATAACAGTTTTCTGAGTGGCTCTACACAGCAGCAGAAAAAGACAGATACTGAGACTCACAGCCTAACATTAGGTAGAGCTTGGAGAGCCTTGTGAGAAAGTGGTGGGAAGCATAGAAGGACCCGGTAGGGACAAGAACTCAACAGGAAGACCTACAGAATCAACTTTTTATCCCCGCTGGTTCATAGGGGTTACAGAGACTGAAGCACCAACCAAAGAGCATTCATGGACTGGACCTAAGCCATGACATATATGTAACTGATGGGCCGCTGGGTCTTCATGTGGGTCCCCTAGCAAGTGGAATGGGAGCTGTGTCTGAAATGGCCTGTGTTGCCTCTTTTGTATAACCTTCTCCTATCAGAGCTAACTTGTCTGGCCTCAGTAGAAGAAGGTGCTCAGTTAGTCCTGACGTGACTTGATGTGCTGGGCAGGGTGGTAGGAAGGTGAGGGACATTCCAGTTTTCTGAGGAGAAGGGGAAGAGGGAATGGGGGAAGACAGTGGAAGGGTGGGACCAGGAGGAGAGGAAGAAGAAGGCTGCAATCAGGATGTAAAGTGAAAAAATAGAAACATCAAAAAGAAAGAAAGAAAAAGCCTAGTTATGTCATTCTAGATAGAAAATGATGGCAAGCTCCCCACCCCCATGAGACATGTGGATTAGAGAAGTCTCGAAAGGTGGTGTAAACTGAAACAGTAGGAGAACCAGGCTGCAGAAGAACAGGAAGTGAGCCAACCATCATTCCAGAAACACGGACCCATTGTTGCCACGAGGGTGTATGGACAGGGGTTGCCCTGGTTTCTCTAACTATTGCTGTGATCCGAGGGCGTTTGGACAGGGGTTGCCTTGGTCTTTCTAACTATTGCTGTGATCGGGATTAAAAAGCACCGTAAGGGAGGAAGGGTTTATTTTGGCCGTTCAAGGTACAGGCCATGACAACAGTGGAGCCATCTGCAGTTCAAGGCCCAGGCCACGACAAAAGTGGAGCCAAATCAGCAGGAGTTTAAAGCAGCTGAAGCCACTGCACAGGCAAGAAAAAGCAGTGTGCTGCTCATGATCAGCTTCCTCTTCCTTTCCCACAGACCAAGATCTCTCCTGAAGGACTGTCTCGGTCAACAGTCAATATGGGTCTTCCCACGTAGATGAACACAGTAGGGCACCATCCCCAAGCATGCTTAGAGACCCACCTCCCCAGTGATTCGAGATTTGAGCCAAGCAAACAAGACTCATCCCGATTTCAGAGTTATTTGGATGAGGCCAACAGGTGGGGCCTGACAATATGAAAAAGTGGCTTCATTAGTATGCGATTGATACAGCTACTACTTGCAACAATCGTGGGGGCTGGCAGGAGCGCTTGATTTGCAATCCAAAGACAAAGGTAGGATTTAGAAATATATTGATGAAACTTGATAGGCTAGGGTCAGATAGAAGGGGAAGAGGATCTCCTCTATCAGGGGACTAGGAGTAGATAAGGGAGGGGGCTGCAGCGGGGATACAAAGTGAATAAATTGTAATAAATAAATAAACAAATAAATAAATAGATTTAAGAAATATATTGTTTTATATGTTTAAGAGATCTAGCTATAGTAAATAGAGGAAAAAGGACTTTTAGAAATTTTTTCCAGCATTTTTTCTTTTCTCTTTTTATTAATTGCAATTTATTCACTTTGTATCCCCCTGTAGCTCCCTCCCTCCCTCCACCCCTCCCAATTCCACTCTCTCTCCCCCTTTCTCCACCCATCCCCCTCCCCTAGTCCACTGATAAGCGAGGTCTTTCTCTCCTTCCTTCTTATCCTAGTCTATCAGGTCTCATCAGGACTGGCTGCATTGTCTTCCTCTGTGGCCTGGTAAGGCTGCTCCCCTCTCAGGGAGAGGTGATCAAAGAGCCAGCCACTGAGTTCATGTCAGAGACAGTCCCTGTTCCCCTTACTAGGGAACCCCCTTGGAGACTGAACTGCCATGGGCTACATCTGTGCAGGGGTTCTAGGTTATCTCCACGAATGGTCCTTGGTTAGAATATAAGTCTTGGAAAAGAACCCTGTGCCCAGATTTTTTGGTTCTGTTGCTCTCCTTGTGGAGCTCTTGTCCTCTCCAGGTCTTACTATTTCTCACTTCTTTCAATAGAGTCCCTGCACTCTGCCCAAAGGTTGGCCATAAGTCTCAGCATCTGCTTTGATACCCTGCAGGGTAGAGCCTTTCAGAGGCCCTCTGTAGCAGGCTCCTGTTCTGTTCCCTGTTTACTCCCTCTTCTGGTGTCCATCCTCTTAGCCTCTCTGAATGGGGGACTTTTTAGAATTTTTTCTACTTAAGTCCAATGTCAATATGGAAGGAAAGAGAAAAAGATAGAAATTTTCTTTATCTTACTATGCATATCCATTATTTATTGTGTCTAACTTTTAAACATAAAATCTTTTCCTATGTAATATGCCC
This sequence comes from Meriones unguiculatus, assembly GCF_030254825.1. NCBI lineage: Eukaryota > Metazoa > Chordata > Mammalia > Rodentia > Muridae > Meriones > Meriones unguiculatus. The sequence goes on from NC_083356.1 coordinate 110,434,604, forward strand.
TCTACTTTATCTTTTAAGATATTTTAGTGATAACTTTCTCAGTCACTAGTGTGTGCCCACTGTGCTGAAATCTCCCTCAGGTTGAGCACATGCCTGTGCACAGCAATTCTGTTGCAAAGTGATGTCTGTAGTTATGGGTGACTGTGTAGTTTACTGGGAAAACAGAGAAGCAGCAACTGGAAGCTGAGAGGTGAGACCACATCACCACCTCTCTGTGTCATCAGCCGTGGTGGGAAGTAGATTCCAGAAGAGCTATTGGTTATGCTTTGGAAATTTACCAGCGTTATGTAAGTAAACTTTTGGCCAGCATTCCTGTGCTTACTGCCAGCTATCATAAGATTTAGGGAGAGTATAATTTTCAGCTTTGTAGAGACCATCAAATGATAAATAGAGTAATCAAATCTTTGCCTGAATTGCTTACTGCAGTGAAATTTGGATCAAACATGTAGTAAAAATATCAGCTAATCTGCCCAAGAATCTGGATATATTCATTTGTTTTCTTTGATCCATTTTCATCTTGTCATTTGTGAAGAAGGGAAAAGAGGAGTGATGTCCAAATTATGTATGTGTTTACAAGATTTTTATTTCTGTTTTGCTTACTCTGTGGTTAAGCTGGCTCATTTCATGTACTCAGTGACACAGCGATTTACTCTTTCATTAAAAAATCATTAATGGTGTCGCTCATGGATTTTTCTTATTTAGTCCTCACAATGATAGGAATTGAAGCAAATGTGGACCTCTGAGTGTTGCACATAAAAATGAAGCCGAACAGAGGGACTTTTACAGAGCTGCTCGCATTCTTGTACCTTGAAGTCAAGCTGAGAGAAGCACCAGCAGTTTATCTGGATGAGAAAAGACAGTCATGCTTGTACCCCTCTAGTGAACAGCCTTAATGAATGTCACAGTTAAACTAAGCTCTCAGTACTAGATTAAACCACTGCAAAAGTGGGGGTTTTTCTGCAATGTCTTCAATGGCCACTACATCTCTACTTTTCTTTTTAATTTTAAAGCAAAGTAAAAATTATTCCACAAGAATATAGCTGTGGACCATTTCATCGTTGGTCTAATGGAGACATGAGGCTTATTTTGTGTTTCTAAGCAATTGTGGTCTCTACTGCAAAGGAAAAGGGTCCTGTTGTTAAGAATATGTTTTTATTTAACATGAGGGAAAAATTCAACCAGAAAGTTTATTGAAAAACATTAATGAGGGAAAAGTCATTTTTTTCTCATAAGAAGCAAGATTTTATACAAAATATAATTAATTATTATTCATATATTCAAGAAGTTAAGAAAGACTGGAATTTATGTTTAAAATACTACAGGAGTATAATTTTAACTGTATACAATTAGAGAAAATGTAGAAAATGCAGAAATTCTAATTAATAGGATAGTGGATTAAGTAGTATATGAAATGTTAAAATCATGTTATAGAGGTCACTTTAATTATGATTAATTTTATCATACTAATTACAAATGGCAATTATTAAATAATTATTATATAATTGTGAGATAACTTAAGATATAAAAATAAATATAAAAACCAAAAACCTTGCTCCAAAATTTGTTCCCCTAACAATCTATTTATATCTTTCTGATTTTTTTTTCTGTTATAAAGTTTTGAACAGAGAGACAACACGACAAAAAGTGTGATGTAGGACTTTTAGGAAGACTAATCTATCAATAGTAAGCAAAATAAAAAATAAAGAGAAGTGTTTGGAACCTAGAGCCCAATTATAATTCTGCTGAAGGAATGTGATTTATGGGAGATAAAAGCCTGGACAAAATGGGAAGATACAGGAAGTTGTAAGAAGCAGTAAAATGGAAAAATCACTGGTTGGAAATGGGGCATTTAAGGAAGCCCTCCTTAGAGAGAGATGGAGATCAATTAACATCAACTAGCCCCGAGACAGGGCATACATTTGTCAAGGCTGTATGGAGATAAAAACATATTCCTTTATGTAATGTGCATTATTTGAAAAAATATACCTAAATAAAAACATTGGTAATATAATTACAAGATAGAAGACTGTGGCATTCATTAACCACAATTAAACACATTCTTTAATCCTAAAATTGTTCTGAGCTTTAAGTACTTTTTTCTTTTGGAAAGGGTTTCTCTGCAAGGCCCTGGCTGTCCTGACACTCACTTTGTTGACCAGGCTAGCCGAGAACTCACACACCCACCAGCCTCTGCCTTCTGAGTGCTGGGATTAGAGGCGGGCACCACCATCACCCAGTACCTTTAACTACTCTTTAGTTTTACAATAGATGGTAGTTCATCCAATGGGTTCAATTAAGTTGATGTGTTAAGCAAGTAGAAAAGATTTTGGCGAGAAGAAAAGAAGTATGAGTGGTTGGTGAAGTAGAGAGGACATGGTATTTCTCAGTATTGAAGAGTAAGAAAGCTTTAGGGAAGAGATAAGGGTAAGGGTTAGGAGTTAATGTGCATATTAAGAACAGAGAAGGGGAGGAAGAAAGAATGAAAACCAAGGAAAGGACATTATTTTACAAACCTAAAAGATCACAGACACTACCAAAACATTTTTTAAAAATAAAAAAGACTGTGGAATGTACTTGATAAGTGAGGAAGTTACAAGACACTTGTTTCTGGGGCTGAAATGATGGCTCAAGAAATTAAGAGCACTGGCTGCTCTTTCAGGGGACCAGAGTTCCATTTTCAACACAGACATGATGGCTCAGAACTGTAACTCTAGTTATAATGGATCTGATATCCTATCATGGCTTCTTCCAGTACTAGGCACGGAGGTGACATACAAACAAACGAGACACTGTGCACAGAAAACCAAAATAAAAATAAGAAATTTATTTCTCTTCTCTTAGAACACACGCAGAAGAAGTTTTATAAGTTTAATAGGTTTGTCCACTTTTGAAAGTTAACTACATGAAAAAACAAGGAGCTGAAGCCAACAGCCTGGGCATGGTAAAGGCATGCAGGAACAGATGGAAGTAGGGAGAGAGTAACGGGATCCTGTTGTTTTGGGGAAGGAAGATGTCTATGTATTGCCATTTGCAGGTGATATGACAGTGTACGTACGTGACCCCCAAAATTCTACCAGAGAATTCCCACAGCTGATAAACAGCTTCAGCAAAGTGGTTGGATACATCATTAATTTAGGAAAATCAGTAGCCCCTCTGTACACAAATGACAAACAGATTAAGATAAAAATAATCTACACCTTTCACAATAGAATAAATAATATAAAGTATCTTTGTGTGACTCTAACCAAACAAACGAAAGACCTGTATGACAAGAACTTCAAGTCTCTGAAGAAAGGAAGTGAAGAAGACATCAAGCTGTACTACAGAGCTTGAATTAAAAACTGCATGGTACAGCCATAGAAATAGACTGGTTCATCAATGCAATTGAATTGAACACCCAGAAATAAACTCACATACCTATGATCACTTGATCTTTGACAAAGATGCCAAAACCATACGATGGAGAAAAGTCAGCATCTTTAACAAACGGTGCTGGTCTAACTGGATGTCTCTATGTAGAAAAATGCAAATAGATCCATATTTATCTCCCTGTACAAAACTCAAATCCAAGTGGATCAAAGACCTCAAAATGACACAAGACACTAAACTTGTTAGAAGAAAAAGTAGGGAAGAGCCTTGAACTCAGTGGCACAGGCGACAACTTCCGAAACAGAACACCTACAGCTCAGGCTCTAAGATCAATAATCAATAAATGGGACTTCATGAAACTGGAAAACTTCTCTAAAGCAAAGTACACTGTAAACAGAACAAAATGACAGTCTTTAGACTGGGAAAAAACCTTCACCAACCCTACATCCTCCAAAAGGCTAATATCCAAAGTACATAATGAACTTCAGAAGTCAAACACCAATAAACAAAATAACCCAAATAGAGAGCTGGGCACCGAACTAAACAGAGAATTCTCAACGGAGGAATTTTGAATGGTGGAGAAGCACTTAAAGAAATGCTCAACTTCCTTAGTCATCATGGAAATGCAAATTAAAATGACACCGAGATTCCATCTCACACCCATCAGAATGGCTAAGATCAAAATCTCAAGTGACAACATGCTGGAGAGGATGTGGAGAAAGAGGAACCCTTCTCCATTGCTGGTGGGAATGCAAACTGGTATAACCACTTTGGAAATTAATCTGGCACTTTCTTAGAAAATTGGGAATAACTTTACCTCAAGACCCAGTTATACTGCTCCTGAGAATAGACCCAAAAGGTGCTCTATTACTGGCTTAATAACGGTGATACCACTTGCTGAAGAGAGTAGGAACCTGGGGGACAAAGAACACGTTCTGCAAGTGAATAACCTGAGGATCCTCTTGCATAGTTAGCTGATGAGACATTTAAGTGGTCATGTTGCCCAGAAAAGTATAAGAAGTAACTTAATTCGCGGGTAAAGTCTGAACATTTGATACTCATCTTCACGTTTATACAGACTGAGCACGATCAACCTTGGAATCCAGACAAAGAAAGTCAAAGCCTCAAGAGTTCCTTTCTAAAGATACAGACAGGAAGAGCCATCAACTGTGAGGAGAAAGTGTAGGAAGTGGCCTGTAAGGCTCTTGGAGGGTGACAGGACGTTTAAAGAGAAAAAGATGCTTCAGGAGGGCGTGCTGACCGTGACACAGCCCTGCGGTGGGATGCCCAGTGATTGCCACCGAAGGAGATGAGGGAGGCTCGCTCCTCTGTTATGATCTGAGATAAACAAAGTCAGGCTTAGCCTCGCAGACCTTTGGGGAGTTGTGGTTAACAAACCCTGACTAAATATTTTTCCTTGGAGTTAGTCTATGAGCAGCTATCAGAGTGAGGCTGATGGTGTTTTAATGTGGGGGAATGCGGATCTTATTTGGAGCGCAACCTACTGTCGCTTCATGTGTAGAGTCAGAGTGATGGAGGGGGCTTTAGAACAGGCAGCTCTGGAAGGTCTGGCTTTAGCCAGAAGCCTCGGCGGGATGGTCATTAGGCAGAGCACGGATGGGCACTGCGGGACGCGGAACGGTAACAGCAGCGTGCGCCATTCCGCAGCCTGCTGTAAGTCTCCACTGAGGGCTGTGGAGGCCGGCAGAGCGGGGCTTGTTCCACACAGAACGCGCGGCAACAGGGAGGACATTTACGTTGAGGACGTAACTGTTCATATTGTCTTCAGTAGAACTTGGCGGTGCAGAGCGCAAGGTTTCAGCTTTGTGCACAAGGACGCAGGGCAGCACTGGGAATTCTCTTAAGGCTAGAGCCGAATTCATCCTACAGTAAGTCAGGGATAATGAGAAAATAAAAAAACTCATAAGATTCAGTGATTTTTTTTTCTACTCTTCGTGTCTCTCTAGGCTTAGTTCATAATTGACAGGATAGGTGTTTTCTTGGAGAATAAAACACATTTATACATGTTTATTCACTATTTTTCATATTCCTTTTGTCTGTGGTCATATAAATCCTTCATTTCAAATGATAAATCCTTCAAAAAGTTAGGGAGAAAACAAAATAGTTACCAATATCTGTCATGTAAAGAAAACTAAAAATATATTTAGTTTGGCTTTCTTCATGGTTGTACATTGTTGCCAGGAAAAAAAAAAACTGTTCTGTTTTATCACAGCATACCTTCACAAGAAGGAAGGAGAAAATTCTTAAATTTGAAAATCTTTATTATTCGGTTTTTCTCATTATACCTTATAAATTATAGTTTATCTTTCTTTTCTCTTTACTTTCATTAAAATTGCTTACTTTTTATTATCTCTGAAAATGGTGGGAGTCAACAAGGCTAAAAAATTATCTGCACAGGTTTGGTTTCTTGACTCATAATTTGCCTTTGTATTTAATATTACTGTTTATCCTGTCAAGTAGAATCACATTCAAACAGAATGAATTCCACTTTAAAAACTCTTACTGTATAATTGTTTTTATAATTATTGTTTTTATTTTGCTGCACAGAACAAAAAAAAAAAAACCTAAGTGAGGATAATGAATATTTTTGTCTGAGAATGAGTAAATATATATTGTTATTTAAAACATGATTTCTTGCCAGGCACAGTGGCACACACCTGCAACCCCAGCAGGCAGATGTCTTTGAGTTTGAGGCCAGCCTGGTCTACAAAGCAAGTCCAGGACAGCCAAGATTACACAGAGAAGAAACCCTATCTCAAAAACTAAACTCAAAAAAAAAAAAAAAAAAAAAAAAAAAAGAAGATCCTGTTGGTTAAACCTTGACATTCCCAATGTTATTTTTGTGCTCATTTGCTCTGCTCACTATTGTTATCACATGTGGTGCGTGGCCTCTAGCCTGGGTTCTTCCTGATTACCCAGCGTATATACCTTTCCAACACACAAGTGTTCACCCCATCGCTCTTTGCCGAGATTCCACGCTCAAGCCCAATGTAGACATGCTTTTCTTCCCTCACGTTCTGCATCACAGGCAGCCTTCCTTATCTAACTGTAGTCACCAAGCTCCCTCATCAAGATTGACTTCAGCAGTGTCTTCTGGTAATTAATCCAAGTGCTTTTGAGGCCAAGCAGGTGCTTTGTTTTACTTGAGGGTTATCTTACTTTACATGTGTTCTCACGGTGGACTGTGGCCGCACAGCAGCGGTTAAGTGGAAAATAAACTTGATCCTTTGGGGCAGTTCTTTTTCTGTATTAAGATGGTTGTTTCTTCTTTGTGTTCCTCACTGCCTGCCTATGCTTGTAGAATATTCTCATAAAAATTAACAAGTACTCAAGGGCTTACTGTGCACCAGATATTTCCAGTTAGTGTTAAGGTCTTCAAGGGTCCAATTGCCAAAGTTTCTCTCTGCATTGGCAAGGTTCCAGGACCTTAGACCCTGTCCAGGACCTGGGACAGGATGTGGAATTCCCCTGTTCACTTTATCCTTGGGTCGCCGAGCTGATGGCTAGGCAACTGATCAGCAACCTATAATTTAAAGAAAAAGAAATAGAGGAGGGAGTCAGGATTCCTTTTCTAAGTCTAGGGGACTGGCTACACTGCTACTGAGCAGGAAAACTTTAACTGGTCACCATTTTTGCTGCAGATAGGACTGTAAAGTGGCTTTTAGCCAAAACTGGAAGGGGTTGTAAAAAGGGGCTTTCTGATTAGAGGTTAGCAGGCTGCTGTGGAGGCCTCCACAAGCTAGAGTAAACTTTTTCCTGCCTGTCCTAGGCTGATAGTTAGATCCTGAATCACTGTTAGCTTGTTTGTAAATCGGTAAAATAGAGAAAAAGGACAGAAAGTAAGCAAAGACCATTCACGCACACATGGTCAAGGGAAAAGGTAGATGAAGTTAAGAACTTAACTTCATTGAGTTCCCACAAGATCACATATGACAGCAATGGTGCTGACTTCAGCTGGCCTCCCCCCTGCAGAAACTGCAGCAAGTTTAGGCTGCCAGTTCCACATATACACATAGACAATCAGACATGTAGACCTGTGCATATTCATACTCACATTCAATGGACGATACAAAAGGAGCTCCTTACATACATACAGACAATTGACATACACTCATATAACACATGAACAAAAACCAGACAGACATCATATGTACATGTAAACACATATTTAAATATGTATTTGCAACTCACGGGCAAAGCGAATTCCAGCCGGCTTTCATTCAATGGGCTTCCACCACCAGGCTTCTGCCAACAGTGTGTGTGAGTTTTGACATCGTTTATTGTATAGTCTTCATACCTCTGAGAGAAAGCTCCTAGGAAAGGATTTACCTCATAGTCAAAAGCCAATTAATCACAAAACAGATGAATTCTAAAATACAGCATGTTACATGTGTTAAAACTAAACATTTCTTATCTATGTATCCATTACATAAGTTCATAGTGAGTTCAGAGTGACAAAGGTTGACAAGGCCTAAAGGTTAACATGGTCTAAAAGTTACAAGAATATTTATCTTTTCAACTAAGCCTGACCTGGCTACACATTTTTCACTGATCTCTAAGTTTACAGTGAGTTTAGGACAATAATTTTATTTGTCTTTTATTCTAAGAAAGTAAATTTAAAATGACAGTATATAATGCCATAAGGTGACAAGGTATAAGTAATTACAACAGAACAGTTTGTATATAATGACATCAAGGTTTGTACTTACTTAGGCATTGCTTTGTAGTTCTGTTATAATTTGGGTTCATGGGAGATTTAAACCAAGTTATGGTATATTCAAGGATTCATAATGAAGGCTTATCTTGAAGACACAAAACTGTCTCAAGCCTGTCTCCTAGTGAAGCAGTGAAGGTCCACAAAGGTATTTATTGCAGCCATAACCATTCTAAAATTGAAGAGGTGCATGGGAGAAGATGAGAGAGGGAGAATGGGATTGGGAGGGAATAAGGGAGGGGGCTATAGCTGGGACACAAAGTGAATAAACTGTAATTAATATAAAAATAAAAATTAAAAAAGAATAAAAACAGAAGTTCTAAAACAATTTAACTTTTAAAATTGTTTGAATCAAATCAGGAATTCCATAATCAGGAATTCTTCTGAACATCAGTACATCTTCATAAGATCCCATAAGAAGTTGTTCAGTCAGTGTGTAAATTCCCAGAAAGTAATGATTCATACCATACCAGAGTACAGAGAGATACAGCAGTGCACAAAGAATGAGTGTCAGAGACTGGAAGCAATTCTGGGGTATATCACAACACAGACCTTGCAAAATACTGGAATCACTTCCAGAAAGCCCACCTGCCCAAGGAGCTCCTTTAATAGACTGGCTCCTGACAAATTAGCATTCTACACAACTAATTCATTTAATTAAACTTCTAGATGCTAAACTGGTGATTACTGCTACTCAAGCAAAACAAAACAAAATAAAAAAAAACTTGAAAAATTTAAATAAAAAAACATTATTGCTGTGCATTTTGACTCCTTATAGATTTTTGTCCCTGCATTCTAGCTTGCATGCTATGACCCATGTAACCTCTGAAATTACTTTCTAAAAACATTTTTATTAATTACACCTTATTCACTTTGTATTCTTCCTGTAGCTCCCTCTCTCCTCCCCTCCCAATACCACCCTCCCTCCCCCTTCTCCATGAATGCCCTTCCCCAAGTCCACTGATAGGAGGGATGTCTTCCTCTCCTTCCTTCTGATCCTAGTCTATCAGGTCTCATCACGACTGGCTGCATTGTTTTCCTCTCTGGCCTGGTAAGGTTGCTCCTCCCTCAAGGGAAGATGATCAAAGAGCAGGCCAATCAGTTCATGTCAGAGAAAGTCCTTGTTCCCATTACTAGGGAACCCCCTTGGACACTGAACTGCCATGGGCTTCATCTGTGCAGAGGTTCTAGGGTATCTCCATGAATGGTCCTTGGTTGGAGTACCTGTCTCAGAAAAGACCTCTGTGCCAAGATTTTTTGGTTCTGTTGCTCTCCTTGTGGAGCTCCTGTCCTCTCCAGGTCTTACTATTTCCCACTTCTTTCATAAGGTTCCCTGCACTCTGCCCAAAGGTTGGCCATAAGTCTCAGCATCTGCTTTGATATCCTGCAGGATATAGTCTTTCAGAGGCCCTCTGAGGCAGGCTCCTGTCCTGTTCCCTGTTATGAAAATTAGCTACTTTCCTGTGGCCAGGACTTTAATTCTATTTCAGGTTTGGTTTTATTTGGCATCGTTTACAATAGTGTTGTGATCATGGAAAATAGCTGGAACAAATTCTGAATATGATGTCTGAAAATGTCGTTCATATTAGAGGCCTAAAAACTTTTAATTTTTTTTTTAATCACCAATTTGGGTAGAGATTTATTACCATCTCTGTGTATTGCCAGTGTAGCAGGACCCAATTTAGTGGGTTGGATAGTATAGTTTTCATAGAAATAATCTTTGATTAAACTTCAAAATTAGCCATTTTTTGTAATGATGATAATAACCTTGATATTGTGTATGGATTTTATTATGTTTAGAGAGAGTTGAGGTTCAAGGGTAGCATGGAATCAAATAGTCCTCAGGCAAAAGAATTTAGATGATAAAAAATTTAATTCATGTATTTTTAGTTTAGGACATTTGATTTTCATTAAAATTTCTTCATTATTCTAAAAAGAAAATAGCTAATATCACAGAGGAATGGTGCTCATTTGGTCCCTGCCTTCCTGAATAGCGCTTATGTATACATCCTAAACCCTGAAACTGATGAATGCTTTTTAATAATACAGTGTCTTCTATACAAAGTAACAGAAAAATCACATAAAACACTGACTTCTTGATTGAAGGCATTTACCAGTAAGAATGAACCTCTGGGGCTTGTGTGTGGTGGTGCACGTCTTTAATCTAAGCATCTGGTAGTTCAAGGCCAGCTTGCTCTGCAGTACAGTTCCAGGACAGAGAAACCCTGTCTTGTGAAACTAAAGCAAACTAAGCAAACAAACAAAGATGTTGACGTTCTGGGACAGCAAAAGCTTTGACAAGCCCGAGAGAGCTAAAGTTCTCATTTTAGAGTAAAAAATGTGTATGTGCATTTAAGGGCAAAATGTGTCAGGAAATGTCAGAAGGGGAGTGTTCCCTATGGGAACCTTTCCAGGCCTGTGGAAGTGGGGCCAGGTCTTCATGAGGATTTCCAGTCAGCTCCCAGACTCATTATTTTGAGGCTGTGGATGTTATTAATTTTAAGCTATTAGATGTGCCAATTTTCAATTGGACTAAAGTGAAAGTATCTCCTGAGGGGAAGAACTTATTGAACTCCTTTTGAACTTTAAAGCTTAAAAGAAAAAAAATAGTTGTACCCTTCGTTCCTTTATGTTCAAATTTTTCCTTTTTTTCCTTCTTGCCCAACTCAGAAAAAACACATATAAGCGAGAATCCTACAGTGAAGTTTATTTTTCCTTCATTGTGATGCTTTGATGTCAGGTGGGGTTGTCTTCTTTCGTTTTGACAAAAACATTTGTTAAGACCTTCATTCTTTCATCATTTAGTTCATCTCCCAGAAGTCTCGCTTCCTCAGCTGAAAGTAATCTATCTCTTCTTTGTATTAACGTGGAGATGATTCCTCAAGTACAATTTTTATGCTCTCTCTTCTTTCCTGAAAGAGGTACTCCTCCAATGTAATTTCATCTCCTGGAGATTAGAAAATATACTTCCCTCATGTTAAAATCTCCACATTCTTCCACAGTACTCTATACATAGTGTGACTATCAGGGGTTGTCGCTCCCACTCTATTTTTATTTTTTTTATTAAAAAATTATTAATGTCACTCCTAGAAAAGAAGCTCCCCTTAATCTTAGGAAATCAAATTTATTTTTAATTTCAGAGATTCATATACTCTTAAGATTTCCTTTCCAATTTACTAAGATAATTGTTAATTGTATTTTCATACTATGTACTAATCAGATTATTGAAAGAAAAAAATCATCAATATATCAAAATCACTTTGTATTTTAGTTGAAGTCTTAAGTTTTATAAACATATCTAATATGTTATTTGTCATCTCAGGTGCTTAGACAATGGAATCAGTCATCTTTATTCATGATGTCAAGATTGTTTATTATTATATGCAGTTGGGTTTCTGTACAAATACTGACAACACAGTTGCTTTTCATTGTGTTACCCACTCTCTTAATTTTCACGAAGTTCATATAATGGGACAATGCCAACAATTAACCTATGAAAAGAAAGTCCTGTTGGGACGCAGCAAATCACTTGTTTAGATTTAAATGAGCCACTCAGCTGTGCTATGGCCACATATAGCCATTCCCAGGAGAGATGGAATTAGCCGTGACATTAACTATACCGTATGATTCCTTGATAATAAACTCCACGTTCTGCTCAAACTTCAGCAACAGCCATGTGAATTTCATCGTGTCTGTTGCCATTTGTTATGCTCTATAAGTTAGAAACTTTATTATCTATTGATTTCCTGCTGTGAATGCCTGAAAACCTTTGTGGGCTCAACACTGCCATTGATCAGATATCAATTATTTTTTTTTACTCTCCAAGCACAGAACATATTAAACTGATTCTGGATTTATCTGCTACATGCTAAAGGGCCTGACCCCAATTTTTCTGCTAAAGGCCTTTTAGCTTCAGTTTTAAGGGCAATTTTCTGTCTGACAATGTTGTTGTGTTCTTTCTTGGGAATCCTATCTTATCATTTATTTAGCTGGAAAAAAGGACTGAAACAGTGCTGTGGGTCATTTCTAGAGATTTTGTTGTTGTTGTCCTTGCTTTAACCAGCATCAATAAATAGCTATTGTTTGGGAAATCAACTGTTGTAACAAGTCATAAATTAAATTTAGAAGTGGTAGGTGATTAAAAAAATACCATGAGAATTAAACAAAGAAGATGCATTTCTTTCCCAGAATCTACTGCATTTAATTTGCCTCTGTACCATGCAATAAACATTGTCCATGGATGTCACCCGGAGTTTCAAAATAAGTTCCTGATTCTTTTTCTATTTTGATATTTTCTCAAAGATGTCTATTCTTTAATACACATTTGACAGGAGCTGCAAAAGAAGAGCAACAGCACCAAAAAATCAGGCACAGGGGTTTTTTCTGAGAATGATACTCCAACCAAGTATCATGCATGGGGACAACCCAGAACCCCTGCTCAGATGTAGCCTGATTTCAGGAAATCATGGCAGCTCATTCTCCAAGCTGATTCCCTAGTAAGGGGAACAGCTGTCTCTGACATGACCTCAGTGGCTGGTTCTTTGATCATCTCCCCCTGAGGGAGGAGAGGCCAGGCCTCTCTGTGCCAGGCCTCTCTGTGCCAGGCCACAGAGTAAGACAATGCAGCCAGTCCCGATGTGACCTGATAGGCTAGGGTCAGATGGAAGGGGAAGAAGACAGCCCCTATCAGTGGGCATGGGAGGAGAAGAGGGAGGGAGGGCAGGATTGGGAGGGAATCAGGAAGAGTGTTTCAGCTGAGATACAAGGTGAGTAAATTGCAATATATAACAAAACTTAAATTCAAAGTCAATAAAAAAATGGTGTAACAACCAGGACTATATAAATACATCCATGAGGATGATTTTGGAAAATAAAATACACATTCTACAAATTGGAAAATCTAGAGAAAATGGCCAAATTTATGGGTTAAAATTGAATTAAGACATTTTAAAAGCTCAAATAAGCCAAAAGCAAGTAATGAGATTAAATCAGGAATAAATATTTCAAACAAAGGAAAAAAGAAAACAGAATGTGTTATTCTCTAATCATAAATTAGTGCACAAATGTTTATAATTTGAGCATTATGAGATATAAGACATGAAATTAATTAAATATCACCTTAATTATTTTCTTAAAGAAGAATTTGGTGAACCCAAGTCTCAGTTCTAGTAAGCAGGGCTCTTCTAGCCTCCTTGAGGAAGAAAGGTGCAGAAGCAATGTGCGTCTGTGTCAGACAACTTTGAGAGTTTACCAATGCCAGATGAAGATTGAGGTGTTGAAAAGCTTCTCAGCAAGTCTAAACTGATGTCAGACAAAAGTGATTTTGAGACTGCATTTTGAATGAATTAAATGCTGTTCTGGCTGAAATAAAAATTTTCTGGTACATAAGATGAAATAAAGTGGGGAAAATCTCTCGTTTGTTTCATTAGATTGATTACAATGGGTGTGAGCGTCTCGTTGAAGACTTTCATTCTCAGATTAGCTTGCTGGTAGAATAATATTGACATGCCAAGAATTGAGTTTTGCTATTTGAAAGAAATAAACCAGGAGCTGCCAGATGTTATTTTGATGCTAACAAATGCTTTTCCTTCTAGCTCCTTCTTGAGGATTGCAGTTGTTTTAAGGCAGTGCATTGCAAGTTTCAAAGCACTCATGAATAACCTGAAAATCTTGCCAAAGCTTGTATGTGGAGTCACAGATCTAAGGTAGTGCCCAAGTTTCTGCATTTTCCAGGACTTATTGTTGATACTGCTGCTGCTTAGAAACATATGCCGGGTTGTGAACAAGGAGGTCAGAGGTCACAGAGTTTGCATGGTGAATTTTCTGCTCTTTTCCATCATTTTCTCACATAGCACCAAAAATACCTTGAATGTAATTTGTTTTTTCCCCACGTATGAAAGCATGTTGTCTCAGCTGCGGTTTCTATTGCTGTGACAAAACTCCATGACTAAAAGCAACCTTATAAGAAAAGGGTTGTTTCACCCTACACTTGCAGATAACAACCCGTTAACTGAGGGAAATCATGGCAGCTAACTGGAGCAAGAACTGATACAGAAGCCATAACTCTACTCATGAGCTTCCTGCTTGTGGCTCCCTCAACCACAAGCATCCACGACCATCATCCCGGGGGCATCACTGCCTGCAGTGAGTGGCTACCTCAGTCATGACTCAAGGAAAGATTCCACAGTTACCTGCAGGCCAATCCTATGAGGCATTTTTCTTGATTAAGATTTCTTCTTCCCAAATGACCCAAGCTTGTGTCTAGTTGACATAAAAACTAGCCAGGACTATTGACTTCCTGTCAACCTGATGCACAAACACATCATTTATTAATCAATAACCTTTGCTGTCTTGTTGTCCCCAACATATACTGTTATTATGACAAACTGAAACATCCCAACTTTTAAAAATTCCACAGCCTTTAAAAATTTTAACACTTTAAGACATTCATAGTATCTCTAAAACTCCAAAGTCCTTGTAAAAGCCTAAAGTCCCTCTAAAAGTTCAAAGTATCTCAACTCTGGGCTTTTTTAAAATAAAAAGGCAAGTCAAATACTTCCTTATTTAAAGGAGGAAGAACCAGGCCACAGTCACAATCTGAACTAAGTAATAATCTGAACCAGCTCAACACTGAATAACTCCGTCCAGTGTCTGGGATTCACTCGTGATTTTCTGGGCTTCTGCATAGGTCTTGGGTCACTTTTCCAGCAGCACATTCAGCTTGCCTCCTAGGCTCAGGACCGCTCCACCTCATGGATGCTGCTGTTCTTGGTGTTCTTGGTACCTCCCTCCCCTATTTTGGGTCTTTGCAACTGGCCTACATCTCAAGCAATAGTTTCTCCAGAGGATCTCTTCAGGGCCTCTTGCCCTGACATGTGGTGTCAAGCTTTACGGTCTTTCCATGACCTCTCTATGCTTTTAGAACCAGCATCACCTTGATGGCTTTTACACATCCATCAGGGCTGGTGGCCAGGATGAGATGCAGCCAGGTCCCCTTCTACACC
This sequence comes from Meriones unguiculatus, assembly GCF_030254825.1. Lineage (NCBI taxonomy): Eukaryota > Metazoa > Chordata > Mammalia > Rodentia > Muridae > Meriones > Meriones unguiculatus. Next base: position 110,449,712 of record NC_083356.1, read on the forward strand.
ACAGCTTCCTTGCGCTGCCCCACGGAAACACTTTGCAGATGACTTTTCCTCAGTGATGCTGGTCTCTCCTAAGTCATAGCTTATTCTTTAGCTCCAGCTGAGCAGTGTATATTTTCCCAGCAAAGCAAAGTTTTCACATTAGTGGTTCTTATTCAAAACACCACATGAATTGCCCCAATGAGTCTTTGGGAGATTCTTAATCTTCCTGTGTGATATCGCTCAACTCTCTCATCTTCCAGGCTCTGACCACCCTTTGAGTTATGAAGCGTCACTGTCATTTCTAACCCAAAGTTAAACTGCCATCCCAATCCTCGAAAAAACACATGGTCTCTCAAGGCAGTACCTCATGGCCTGGTACCAGTTCCTGCCTTAGTTACTATTGTTGGGATAAAAACACTATGACCACAGACAACATGGAGAGAGGAGGGTTATTCTAGCTTACCAATATCAGGTCATGGTCCATCATCAAAGGAAGTCAGGGAAGGAACTAAAGGCAGGAAGCTGGAGGCAGAAACTGTAGTAGAGGCAATGGAAAAACACTGCTTATTCACTTGCTTCCCATGGCTCACCCATCCTGCTTTTTCATAATTCCCAGGAAAAGCTCTTACAATGAACCTACATGAACCATAAAAAAATAATAATATGCCCTAAAGACTTAGCTACAGGCTAAACTCATGGACACATTCTATTGATTAAATCTTTGTTTTCTTCCAAGATGACTCTAGCTTGTGTTGGGTTGATATAAAGATTAACCAGCCCACTTATTCTCTCATTCACCGCTCTGGTCCTGGCACAAACAGTGCCTGAAACTTAACAAGGAATGTTCCTCAATGAAGTATTAGCATGTTCCAGGTCAGTCAGTATAGAATCCCACGGCTGGAGGAAACAGGCATTAAGCAATTGCAAACCTGCATAAAGAATGTAGTTGCAAAAAAGACTCATTTATAGGACCAGGAGATGGCTTAGCAGATAAAGATGTTTGCCACCAAGACTGTCAGTCTGAGCTCAGCCACTGGAATGCATGCACACAGCGGTAGGAGGAAAAATGAAAAAAAAAAAAACACAAAAAAAACAAAAACAAAAACAAAACAAAACAAAACAAAAACCAAAAAAACCCCCTGGAAGTTGTGTTTTGACCTCTGCAAAGGTAGCACTTGTACACACACACACACACACACACACACACACACACACACACACCACATGCCAAACAAACCAACAACCAAACAATAAATTAGGACTGTGTGCAGCTGTTCAGGTTGGTACAAGTTTATTGATCCTTTGGGTTGTTCCCTGAAGGATGAGTTCGATGATGAAGTTAGGTTAGCTGTGAAAGAAACAGTGCAGCTCCCTGGCGAAGTGTCTGCACTGCTCCCATCCTCAAGGAATGGAAGGCCCTGCCGTTTCCCATTCTCACTGTGCACACTACACTCTTAATGCTTAATCTCCTTGCTATGTAGCAGAGCAAAGAAAAATTACTGGAAATTCACCAAATTGCTACCAACTAAATGGATGATATCAATTTATGCATAAGATCTGAATTTTTAAACAGAGGTTGATACAAAAGTAAGAGTCAATATAGACAAACAATCAGAAGTTAAGGGGAATTCAAATCTAATAAGATTCCCTGGGAAAAATAGAGAGCCAGAACTGAATTGAATAAGCTATTTGAAAATACATCAGGAGTAAAATACAATTAGAAACAAGTTTTCAGGAGAGATGTGCCAGGAAAAGCCACCATGCACGTGTATTGGTGGTCCTGTTTTTGCAGGGTTAGGCAGCTGGACAGGGGGGAGCACACTCAGAAGTGGCTCAGAAGAAGAGCCTTTTTCATATAACTTATACTCGCCTGACAACCATTTTTTTTTAATAATAAAAACGAGCTTTGGATCTCAAAGAATACACTTAAGATGAAGAAAGAAATTTACACAGAAATTACTAAGCAGCTAGCTTGTCTTTCTATCAAGCAGGAATATTTTTAGAATAAACAAATGTTTAAGATTTTAAAATCTAAAAAAAAAATTATCTGTAGCAAAATTTTATAGTGGTTTTTACCTATTTTAATGCAAGAGAAAAATGTCTCAGAGGACATTTAAAAGGTTATAGCAGGAAGTTTTGAGGTTTTCATTATGCTTGACAGGTTGATATTCAAGGAAAAACTATATACCATCAGACTTTAGGAAAATATTACAGAATTTCAAACTCTATATAAGTAAGTACTTTGGTTCTCAAAGACAAACATGAACCACTCAATGTATTGGTAAAGTCCAAGCTTTAGAATTTAAAGATCTTACAGAATTTTAATATTTTATATGCAATGATTTTAACAAATGTATGCATGTATATTTTGAATATTGTGTAATTTGAAACTTAATTTAAATATAAGAAATTATTTAATAGGCAGTTATGAACTTTGATTTAATTAATTATTATAGTATTTACTGTTATGAGGGGAACAGATCGTATAGCTCAGTGGAAGAGTGCTGATTAAGATATCCAAGGCCCTGGGTTCAATGGAAACACCAAAATACATTATAAAAAAAGAATGAATAACTGTTTTCAACTTAGGCAATAAAAGGTCTAATGAAGGCTCTTTTGATTTTTAATTCAATAGCTTTATTTAGGAGTCACTGATTGACAAAACGGTGTTCACATCTGAAGTGTGCAGTTCAGGAAGCTTTCTAGTGTCTGCACTGCTCCCATCCTCAAGGAATGGAAGGCCCTTTGTAATCCCCTGCATGCACTTTCCTGGCTCGTGCATTTGCCAAAATAGTATTTTATATAAATGGAATTATACAGTCTCTGTATGTTCTGTCTGGCATTTTTCACTCAGCAAAATTACTACTGATTTTCGATGTTATGAGACATTAGTGGCTTATTCCTTTTCAATTGGATCAGAGTTCCATTTAATGAGCAGAAAGGTTTGCTCTTTGAGGTGAAAGCTTTCTAAGCTTTCAAGTCTCTGCAGAATGTCCACTAATAAAATTAAGACATGGAAGTTCTTGCATGCGCTTATGTTGGGTATAGAAGTTGGTGATATATAAAATGTTGCCTTTTTGGTGTCCTTTCAGCTCACCTTTAAGATAGTTCTTTATTTTACTGCATGTGTCTGAGTGTGTGCCTGAATGTGTATATGTGCACAGGAGCTCACAGAGGTCAGAAAAAGGATGTAAGAGTCCCTTGGAACCAGAGTTTATGAGCCACCATGTGGAGGCTGGCATTCTAACCCAGTACTCTGTGACAGCAAACACTCTTTTTTTTTTTTTTTTACCATGGCATTCAGAGTTTCTTTTATTTTGTCTCAAAACGCTTTGTCTGGGCTTTTTTAAATTTAATTTAATTTAATTTTATTAATTACAGTTTATTCACTTTGTATCCCAGCTATAGTCCCATCTCCCATCCCCTCCCAATCCCACTTTCCCTCCCTCTACTAAGGTCAGATGGAAGGGGAGGAAGACTTTCCCTGTCAATGGAATGGGGGAGGGGCATAGGAGAGGAAGAGGCAGCAAATGCTCTTAACAGCTTGAGCCATCCCTCCAGCCCCTCTTTGAGCTAACTTTAATCATGATTTTGAACATGGTTAGTAAAGTGTGTATACATGCTACTGTAAAACAATTTACATAGTGTTCTTACAAAATAACATTGAACTATCATCTCTGCTTGTGGTTCGCGTCACAGCTGCAGCTTCTAAGTAGCAGAGTTAGCAGGAGGGGACTGAGAATGTTGGTGCTAATGACTTGTGCCAACTGGGATTCTCTTCTTAAACATTAACAAAAGGTAAAATTATACATTATGTGTAGAGACATGTGTGAAATTACACAGAAAGTTTGAATTGCTTTCACCTACTGTTTTGGTATCCAGTTTTGAACATCTTTAATTGTTCTAACATTGTTTATTTCAGGGCAATAGATAGGTGCTTTTTTTTTAATATGAACCATGTTATAGAAACTGCATGTGTGACTCTGATCAGCTGTAGGCAAATGTGCATCTCTACACCTAGTACAAACATGACTGCACTGGCACTTTTTAATCCCTTGTCATTTAGGATTAAATATCGAGCGGTTAGTCTATCTAGAGCAGGAAGATAATCATGTATATATGATTACATACAGTGATTATTATATATGTGATTATTACATATATCATATATATATCACGATCCTAGTCAGCGAAATATTCCATATCCTAACATTAACATGGAGTTAATAATGTGATGCTAATCTTTACTGAGTCAGGAGACACCTAGGAGATTTCTAATGCACATTTCTGGTTGTGTCTTTGGCGGTGTTTTCAGAGATGACTGGGGTGGAAAAAATCCAGCTACAAGGGAAAGACCTATCTTGAATGTAAGCAGCAGCATCCAACAGACTGGGGAGTTCAATGTGAAATAAATAGGAGGAGAAAGAGCCGGATTGTGAACGCTATATCTCCTGCCTCTTCTCGGTCTGTGCACACTAGTCTCCTCGTCCTCACTACTCAGCAAGAACTCACACCAGCTGTCACTCCCATATGAGGCTTCCAGCCTTCACCTGTGATTTGTCCCTCTTCAGCTGAGGTATTTAGCTTCTTAGCCTCACGCTTTCTTTGGCTCCCACCTTGAGCAGACATCCATCTTGGGATTATGTAAACTGGCTTAATAAATCTCCTTTTATGATTTTGTGTATACCCTACCATTTCTGCTTATTGAAAGAACTTTCACAAAAACACTTACTAGAGGAAAGCCCTTGAAGAGGATTGCGGACTACAACATCTTTGCTCCACGGCCACCTGGTTCCGTTCCACACAGCCCAGCTCTGACGTGTAGTCTTACCACAACTGGATAAACCAGGCCCTAACCGTAAGAAAACATGCATGAAAATGAAGCTTTTGCTTTATGTTAATTTTTATAATCATGGAGAGTCTGACATATATACATGTCTTAATATATTGCCAAATTTGGGTATTAATTATACTTAAAATATCAAAGATAAATAAATTTGAGAAATGCATATTTACTATTGCTTTCAGAGAAAGAGAGAGTATAAAAGGTTAGGCTTCCTTAGTTAATCTTAGGAAATTAAGTCTATCTGAGTAAAACCAATTGGGAGAGCTTTTTTATTTCAGTCTTTGAACCTTTGTTCAGCAATAACTGCAGCCATTTAAAGTAAATTGTCCATTAAAGTACCACTCCAGCTTTTGACAAATTGCATCAAACTGTTTTCTTCCTCTGGGGAAGCACAAACCAGAATACGATGGTTTTATTTATTATTTATTTATTATTTCGTTGGGCATACAGGTTCCCTGAGCCAGTGGGATAAAATGCTTTTAGGTGTTCCAAGAGACAGCCTGGAGAGGTTATATGTGGTTCCGTAGAGTCCAGATGAAGATGTTGGGTTTGAGTGGCTCATCTCATGTGATGACAATGATTTGTCGTGTTCTCTTATCATTGATCACTCTGAAAAACAGTGCTCACTGTTAAATCTTGATACATGATAACAGATACTGGGGCAGAAAAGGCTCACAGCCCTAGCTGTTGTTTTTAAAGGGTCATTGAATTATATTGAAATAATTCAAGTGCCCAGCAATGTGTAAATCTAAATCACTATTGCTGTTAGTGGCTACCATCTCACTTTTAGTTTTAAAAGTTCATGTTTCTAAGTGTGGATAAGCATAAATAAACCATCTTTTAACGAAAATGCTTTGTTAAATTAAAATGAGATATAATCAAAGGCTTAATCTAACCATATAGCTAAAGTTCAGATATGAATGGAATGAAGTATTTAATTTTTTAATTATTTTCAATAATAGTAAAAGCAGTTGTAATATTTCTTTACAATATATAATCATTAAACAAATTTGGGCCTCTTACAATTTTTTAAATTTAGCTTTAATAAATTGATATATTGTGTTCATATAAACTTTTGCTGAGACCCCTCGGCTGAGAGCCAGCCCCTCACACTGTTAATGGTGCTCTGCTGTGCTTGCAGACAGAAGTCTAACTTGACTGTGGTCTGGGAGGCTCCAGCCAGCAGCAGATCCAGACCAGTGCTTGGGCTTGCAACCAGGCATGGGGTGGAGTTCCGGGGTCCTGTGGAAGTGTTGGGGAAAGGTGAAAGGACTGGAGGAGACAGGAACCTCACAAGAAGACCAATAGACACAACTAACCCAGTCCCATGGGGGCTCACAGAGACTGAGACATCAGGTAAGGAGCATGTATGGTCTGGCCTTAGGCCCCCTGCACATATGTGGCCGATGGGTGGCTTGGTCTTCATATGGGGGGCCTGTGTATGTGTGTGTGTGTGTGTGTATGGGGGTGTGTTTCTATCACTATTGCCTGCTTTTGGATCACTTCCCCTGGCAGAGCTACCTTGCCTGACCTCAGGGGATGAGGATACACTCAGTCCTGATGTGACTTAATGTGCTGGGGAGGCAAGCGGGGCTCCCTTTACTGGGGGGGGGGGGGAGGGAGAGAGGAAGGTGAAAGAGAAGGGGGTGAAAGGAGAGGAGGAAGGAGGCATCCTTGGGGTGTAAGGTAAATAAAAAAATAAAATTAAGACAAAAAATACAAAAACAAAAGCAAAAACACGCAAACAAAAAATTCAACTAAAGGCTGCCAACTAAAAATTCTCACTTGAAAATGTGAGCTGAGTGCTCTCTGTCACTCTGTCACGAACAATTCCACATTTGGCTAAGGCTGAGGATCTGGCTTGCTTCCATGTATGTGGACCTATCTGCATTGCCCATGTCGCACGCCTGGGTTGGCTACCCAGAGGCTATTTAAGCTGTGGGCTGGCTTTCCCCAGGGTCAGATGATTGTTCAAGGTTCCTGAATAAACTGCATTGAAAAAAAAAAAAAGAAAATGTGAGCTGGGAGTCATATTGTAAATCACTAAAACTCTACTAAATGTTTTTATTTTAGGAATTATTTCATGGTCTGTTACATATTACAAAATATAATATTCTTTTTTTTTTATCTGGCACACAATGAAGTGACACTTTGCTGATGGTTATAACTGTGAAAATTTTGACGATAGTAGGCTCGTTGCTTCCTTCTTAGGTTTCTCTTCATTTGAGCTTTTCCAGTATTTCCTGTTAATGGATTTGGTTATGCACATTTGCAGCGGTGCATCTAGTCCCTGCAACGAGACAGGTGAGGTTTTGGTTTATTTTGATTTCTGTATATCAGTACGGTTATATTTGTGACCTCACTTCATGGCAAAATTAGCATGTTACATTTGTGGTGAGTAAGAATCTTGTGGGCGATGCCTTTAAACTGTGTAAAGACCACACTCTTTATGAAAGTTTCTTCGGGTTGGTAAATTTATTTATTTTGATGCCTAAACTGTCTTACATGCAGTGGAAAGGATCTCCCAGCTCTTTGTCATGTCCTCAGCATTCCTTAAGCTCGTTGCCTCTTCTTTTTTTTTGTTTTGTTTTATTTATTTATTTTTTGTTTTGTTTTCCTGGCACATTAAGACTGTCCAGGTCTATCTTCTAGCTTCATCGTCTCTTTTCCGAGGAGACCCAATTTCTTTTAGCAGAGAATGATTGCACTTATGGTGATCTAGAGGTGCCTACGGCACAGGGAAGCCTTGAGTGTAAATCATAACAGTAAATAGTTGTCAGCAGTTTGAGTATATTTGTATGCATGAATTTACAAGCTTTCAAGAAGGAAAGTGGCTCAGTGCTGGCAGGACGAAGAGATGTGTAGATTAAATAACTGTTTTCCGCCGTGGCTCTGTATTTTGAACACCGGAGGGAGTTCTGTAAATGCTAGAGTCTGAGTCAATGCAGAGTCCCTGATTGAATTGCTTTTATGTGTGGCCCAGGCGTCAAGACAAGTCAGTTCTTCCTACATGCTCCTCATATAAGCTGATATTGAAAGTTTAGAAATTGCTCTTCTAGATGAAGGCATGTAGGTATTAAGGCATTGTAGGTATGATTCTAGTCAACCCACCACCCCATGTAACGAGTCTCCTGAAATGAGTGACCATCCACCAGAACCCCTTATCCCTGCCTTAGGTACTTCTCGTTCAAAAAGCTTCCAAGAGATACAAAAGTCATTTCTAGAAAAAAAAAATTATTTTGCATTCCTTATTCGGATTATGCAATTACAGCTAATGGTCTTTTCTTTCTCCGTGGGCTGTGTGTTCAGAAACAAGGTAAGGCTGCCTCATCTCCATTCCCACAGACTCACGCTGCCGTTTTGGGTGTGGGACAATTGCCCTGTTCACCAGGAGGGTGAAATGGAAATACCACCCTGGCAGGTCACATTTTCTCTTGCGAGGCTGTTGGGGAGCTGATCTTTACTTCATCACTTCGCCCGTTCTGCTAGGTTCTGTCACAAATGTTCTGGAATAAGGAGTCCAGTGTCTCCCAATCTCATAGAGGTCAGAATTACCCACTGCTCTACACTCGGCAAAGTAGATGGCTGGGCCCCACTCCACGCGGCCGCGAGCTCGGGATCCATGCGGCTCAGGGCCACTCGGTGAAACCCGCTCCGCACACCAGTGGGAAAGGTGGCAGGATGCCCTCAGCGGTGGCATCTGGATAAGAAGCTTTGAGTTCGATGAATCCAACGAACTTTTGTCAGCTCTCCTAGGAGTCTTTTGCTTTGATCCTTTCACGATTGCTAATAAGAGAAACGCTGAAATCAGTGCTTTCCTTATTGGGAGTCCGCTGAAAGCAGCTTTGGAGTATTTACCCTGCCTACTTAGCACATTTCTCTTGTGACAATTGGTTGTTATTTGGGGTTTCACAAATGGGGAGGAGGAGGCGTAAGAAACACCCAATAATTTGGGGCATAAATATTCTCTATATATTCTTGTAACCGTTAAAAATAATGGTTCTCTTTGAAGTTTGTGATTGATGCCCAGCATGCATCCCCTTGGTATTGCAATGAAAAAAAAAGAAAGAAAGAAGGAAGGAAGGAAAGAAAGAAAGACAAAAGAAAGAAAGGAACAGAAAGAAAGGAAAGAAAGAAAGAAAGAAAAAAGAAAGAAAGAAAAAAGAAAGAAAGAAAAAAGAAAGAAAGAAAAAAGAAAGAAAGATCTTGTAAAAGAATTTTCCAGGATCCAGGACTTCTGCAGAATTTCGCTTTGGTTGAAATCCTCGTTTTCTTCAGCACTTGTCAGTCTTCCGAGAACTAGCCTAACAAAGGAATGGGTAAAAATACATACAAAATGTGTCAGAAGACCACCACGTTAAATTCAAGAAATCTTGTTTAAAGTGATTTTTCTACTGAAAAAAAAATTTAATCAAAAATTTTAATCATATCTCTGTTTACCGATGTTAAATGAGGGTTTCAAAGGTAGCAATCAATAAACAGAGATAAAAGCTTATCCAGGATAAATGAAAGGAAGTAATAAAAAGACTCACTAAGCTCAAGTGCCTCCTACCAACAGCTACTGATAAAATATTAAAAGATTTTCCTTGTGTAATGCCTCTGGAGGGCTGTCTCGCTGATGCGCTAGACTGTGATTGACAACGTTGAGACCTTGCTGGCAGCCACAAAAGTGTATCTGTAATATTATGCTCAATTGCTCAAGTTTTTCTTCCTAAATGGGGCTAGAAATAACATACCACAGAGTGGTGGGCTTTTAAGAAGCAGGATATTCTTCCCAGTGTAAACGGAGCTTAACTGGTTTGTTATTAGACACTATGCACTGCAGAAATGTAAAAGGAAAACAAAACCGAAAAACTTTGACAACAATAGCAAAAAGACTGTACTGTACTTAAAGGCACAGTGACTAGTTCTGGCGGAGTTAAGAACTCATTGGAAGACATTACAGGAAGGAGGCTGATAAGGTTAGAATACAAAGTGTTTCTCCAGCGCGGACTTGCTGGAGGTTTGTTCTCCGTCTAGTGGTTCTCTTCGGGAGCCAGCTAAGATGCTAAGATGTGGGCTGCCTAGAGGTAGGGCACTGGCAGCTGCCTTTAGAGTAGGTTTCTGCAGGGATTTTCCTTGTGGTCCAGTCTGCTGTTTGTCCACCGTGAAGGGAACACCTCGTCCCTCCCATGCTTCTCCCACCACGGTGTCCAGTCTCTTCCAGGGACTCTAATGAAATACAGCCCTTGACCACAGAATAAAATGTCTTGAGCTGTGATCCAGAATCAGTATTTTCCCAGTCACACAAAATGTTTTCTATGTTACTAATGTATTTTGTAAGCATAGCAATGGGGCTCATTGATTTATGTGCACAACATATTATTGATCTCATGAAAACCCAGCAGCATCAGTGGTCACATTTCCATTTTTCCTGAACCTAAAATTCAGAGCAGTTAGGGACCTTCTCCCCAAACTCTTAATAAATATGTGGCTTAACTTGAATTGGAGCCCAGGTCAACCTGACTGAAACAGCATCATGAAATGAGTTGGCTGCAAGGACCATGCTACTGTAAAGCGACTCTGTGGACCTTAGTGAGGATCTGCATGAAAAAGTAGGCGTAGCTAGTGGAGGTGTGTGAAGGAGGAAATGCAGGGGAGTGCTGTTTGTTCCCGGGTCTAGCTCCAGCAGCTTATTAAATGAAAAGGACAAAAGAAGACCGGTCTAAGGTGCCACAGGGCTTGTGTTTGACTTCAGGGAGAAAGGCACACAGACTGGTCATGGAGCATTTTCCTTGCTTAGAATTACGTCACACAATGGTTTGAGAGTGCAGTGAAGCTTATGGTGTGATACTGAGGCCATTAGTGGTTTTCGTACATGGAGAAGTTCCTCCTCTACAGAGGGTAGGAGCAGTTATGACAGAAAGAACATTTCACTGAGGCTTTTAGGAAAGAGATGTGTAGTGTCCGGGGAATGGAAACTGAAACAAAAGCAGAACCTTAGACACAAAGCCCATGTGAGTTATAAGACAATTAAGAAAGTCATAGGTAAGATTTTATATGGGGATCTAGTCCCTAACTTAGAAGGCATTGGTTATAAACTCTAAAGCTCTGACTGTAAGGATGAACATAACTTTGCAACACAAATTTACATACTATAACGACCACTTTATCACCAGTCTCTGGTTTGGACCTGTTTTTATAACCTTGTCATGACCTGTCACCTTTGGCTTCACTAAAATGTTCTTTTTCTTAAAGATCATTATGATATAGCTTTGTTGTTCCTCATTTCACTTACCCAAAACCCAGCATGCCCCATGGCTAATTAGCAAGATGAAGGCTAGAGTCAACCCTAAACCATGTAAATAATTTGCACTTTAATGTTTTTTTCCTTTTTCTTTTGTCCACATGTATGCTACCTGTGTGTTTATGATCTTTGCTTGTCCATGGATACAGATTTGGAGGCTGTTGTGTGCACATACAGAGATCAGAGAGGATGTCATATGTGCTTTTTTATCGTTCTTAGTTTTGTTTTCATGAGAACACGATCTCTCACGGAACCCGTAGCTTGCGGTATCAGTCGAATGGTAAGCTCCCAGAATGTGCTGGTCCTCAGTTGTGCTGGTTTGAGTTATAATGGTCTCTGTGAGCTAGCATATTGGAATACTTGGTCCTCAGTGTATGGAAATGTTTGGGAAGAGTTCGGAGGTGTGGCCTCCTAATCTCTCTCTCTCTCTCTCTCTCTCTCTCTCTCTCTCTCTCTCTCTCTCTCTCTCTCTGTGTGTGTGTGTGTGTGTGTGTGTGTACTTATCCATACATATGCTTCTGAAGCCAGAAGCTGATGCCCCATGTCATCCTCTGTGGCTCATCTCTTTGTTTTTCTAAGGCGAGTTTTATCACTGACTTTGGAGGTGCCATATCAGGCAAATTCACGAGCAAGCAGCCCTGGGATTCGCCCTTCTCTGCCCCTTTAGTACTCTATGATCACAAATGCACCATATTCAGCATTTTGTGTTGGTGCTAGAGATCTTATTTCAGGTCTTCATGCTTGTGCAACAAGCATTTTTATCACTGAACCTTCTCGCCAGCACTATCATATGTACGTGTGGATGTGTCTATGTGTTTCCACATGTATGCATGCTCATATTTGTGTGGACACGTGTGTGAGGGTAAATGGGATCTTGTGTGAGCATGCATGTGCAGGCAAGGTCTCTCACTGAAAGCGGGGCTTTCGAATCCCAGCTGGTCTAGCTGCTTAGCTTGCCTGGATATCCGTCTCTCTGGCTGTCCCGTGCTGGGATTGCAGGTGACTGCCACACTTGCTCTTTGGTTTGGGACTCCAAACTGTGGCCTACGCACTTGTAAGGCAAATGCTTCATGTTGTGATCTGTCTGCCCAGGTACTCACACACAGCTTTCACATATTGACGTTTATTTAAATACTTGGTAACTTCTTTGAATGCCTGGTTCTTAAGCCAAATATTTCTGATTATTTTATATTTTCATATAATTTGTCTAACTTATTACAATTTTACATATACAGTAAATCCTATGAACATCTTTCTTTTTTCCTTTCACTGAAAATAATTTTTTTCTCACATGATATATGATGATTATAGTTTCCCTTTCCTCTATCCTTTGAGGCCCACCTCACCTGCCTGCCCATTCAGACCCACATCTTTCTGCCTTTTACTAGAAAACTAGCATTTAGGAGTCAGAGACAGGCAGATTTCTGTGAAGTTAAGGCTAGCCTTGTTTATATAATGAGTTCCAGGAGAGCCAGAGCTATGTAGGAAATACCCTATTTCAAACAAACAAACAAACAAACAAGCTTCTAAGGGACAATAATAAAATAAGATGTAATAAAATGAGACACAATAAGATAAAACAAAACTCAACACATCAGAATTAAATAAAACAAACAGAATGAAAAGAGACCAAGAGAAGGCACAAGAAACAGAGGCCCACTCGTTCATATAATTTACCATAAAAACAACTAAAATGGAAGCCATCATATATACTGAAAGGCTCTGTAGGGTAAAAGAATGAAGAGAAAAACTATATAAATACAATAAAATGAAAGTTAAAATGATAAGGTAAAATAAAAAGAGCCCAGACATTATATAGTGAGACAAGGGATCTCCGAAGATGTCATTGAGTGCATCTTCTCTTGGCCATCTACCACTGGGCATGTGGAATCCCCATACGAGCAGTGAGTCTCCCTTGGAGGAAATTGAATTTTCATGTGCGCATGGCTATCAACTAGATACTGCTTCTAGATTAAGGGTGGAGGCATGTGCCCATGTCTCCTTTTACCTCTAGAGCTCCATCTGGTGGAGACCGCTGCAGAGCCTGTGCAGCTGCCCAGTCTGAGTTCATGTGTGCCACGGCCGCATTGATTTAGAGGCACTTTTCTTTTCTTTTCTTTCCTTTTAACTTGCCTGTGGCTCTCACAGTCTTCTATATCGTCTTCTGTGGGCTCCCCTGAGCCCTAAGAGAAGGGATTCGATGGAGATATCCCCTTCTGGAGTGTTCTAAGGTCTTTCACTTTCTGCACAATGTCTGGCTGTAGGTGTCTATATTTGTTCCCGTCTGCTGCAGGAGGAAGCTTCTCCAATGATGGCTGAGCAAGGCATGGATGTGAGTATAGCAGAATGTCATTACACGTTATTTTATTTCTACTTTCTTCTTAAACAGAAGCATTTGATTTTTACCCTAGGTCCCTGGCCTACCTAGTGTCAGGTTCTTGGGTATGGGTATGGGTTCCACCTGATGGAGTAGACCTTAGATCAACTCAGATATTAGTTAGTTATTTTCATGAACTTTGTGCCACCATTTCACCAGCAAATATTGCAGGACACCAGTGTAGGTCAAAGGGTTGTGTCTGGGTTGGTATTTACATTTCTCCTAAGGTAGCATACACAGTACTTTCCTGTACCAAAGAGGGTTTGGAGGAAAAGGCTCTGTGTAGACAGCAGCTCAACTTCAATACGATGTGTCATGTTGTTCAGCAATGGGGCATGGCAGGCTGTTTGCTGAGAGCAGCCTGTACTGTTGCCAGCAGCCTGGGCTGTGTGGTTTGCCTAGGACCCCTCTGCCCACCAACTGAATTAGATTTACACCAGTCCTGATATTGGAATTGTACCTTGCTCAACAGCTAATAGCCACATGTAGATGAATACACACCATATTTGTATTCCTGGGCTGTGTTTAACTCAGGGTGATGTTTTCCAGTTCGAGCCATTTACCTGTAAGTTTTAGTTATTTTTTAAACAGCTGAGTAATAACTATGTGTAAATGTATCACATTTCCTTTATCCATATTCTCTTGAGGAGCCGCCACAGTGTTTCCAATTTCTGGCTATTATAAATAGAGCAGCAATAAACTTGGTTAAGCAAATGTCCTTGTAGTAGGAAAGAGAGTGCTCTTTGGGTATATGCTCAAGTGTGATGCAGTTGGATTTTGAGATAGACTGATTCCCATCTTCCTGAGGAACCATGACTTCACATAGTAGCTGTACAAGTCTGAACTCCAGCCAGTCATAGATGAGTGTTCTTACTCCACATCCTTGCCTCCATGATCTGTCACTTCTTTGTCTTAATCTTAGCCACTCTGCTGGTTTTAAGGTGAAATTTCAAAGTAGCTTTTCCCCAATGACTAATGATGACAAACATTTCTTAGTGATTCTCTGACTTTTGAGTCTTTAGATCTACACTTCATTTTAAAATTATTTTTATTTTTAACTTATGTTTAGTGTAGTAGTGTTTCTTTTAAGAACGTTGGTGCTCATTAGTTTGGTGCATAGATGTGAAGAATGTAATCTCTTTTTTCCTTTGATGAGTTTGCAGTGCCCTTGCCTAGCTCTTCTGATTAGTTTTGTAGTCTATTTTGTCGATATTAAAATGACTACACCAGCTTGCTTCTTAGGCCCATTTGCTTGGAATATCTTTCTTCCAAACCTTTACCCTGAGGTGATGTCTATTCTTGATGTTAATGTATATTTCTTGGGTAGAGCAGAAGGATAGATCCTGTTTTCTCATCCATTCTGTTTGTCTTTTATTGGTGAATTGAGACCTTGATGTTGAGTGATACCAATGAGCAGTGTTTGTGTGTGTGTATGTGTGCTTGTGTGTACATGTGTGCATGTGTGTGTGTGTGTCTGTCTGTGTGTGTCTGTATGTATCTGTGTGTCTGTCTCTGTGTGTGTGTCTGTGTGTATCTGTGTGTATGTGTGTGTCTGTGTGTCTGTCCTCTCTTTTGATTTGCTCTTCTAGGATTATTTATCCCTTGTGATTGCCTTCTGGAGTTGGTGGCAGGAAGCAGCCGTGTGTGAGGGAAGAAGCTTGGAGAGGAGGTTCCCTGTATCTGCTGGAGATGGGAATGTGGAGGGAAGGGAGGCTGCCGGAGGTGTTCTGCTGCGAAGCTTGGAATAGACTGGGGGGTAGATTTAGAGGAGAGGAGACAGAGGTGAAGACCTGCAGTGAACCTGCCTTCTCCCCTGGCCAGTGACTACAGACATTTTCCACACTTTATTTCACTTTACTGTGCTTCTGGAGAGCGCATTCACTGACCTTCTAGTGGTGGATAAATATTCTACTGTATTATCAGTATCATCCATTTTTAACTTTGTTTTTACAAAGGTGAAATTTATATTTAAAAATGTTAAAAAGAAAAATAACCATGTTTTCCATTTACCTACCTTTACTGTCTTCTTTTCATCTCTTTGAATTCACCTGAGTTCCTATTCTAAATGATTCTCCTTCTGCTGAAGAATTTCTGTTAACATTTTATTTTTTTGTGATTTGACTCTGTTGTCAAATAATCCTTTCATCTGTCAGTTTTTTAAAAACTAAAGTTTACCACACTTAAAAAAAGACATTATTTTTTTCCCTTGGAGAATAATATGTTCTTTTGCTGGCTACTTTTTATATCAGCATTAGAATCCTGTCATTTCATGATTTTCTGATTTGTATAATATATAACTAGAATCCTGTATTAATTGCTACCTTTGTCACTTTCAGTGGCCTTTCTTTCTCAGCTTCTCTCTGCTTAATCTCACCCAGGAACAACTTCCTTTCAGATGGTGTATTTTCAGCTTTAGGGTTACGCTTGGTTATTTCTCATTGTCTTCGTCTCTCTTTGGTGCTGATCTGTATTATGCTCTCTGGAGCACAGGAAACCTACTCAAGTAGCTCTCCACAGTGCTCTGTCCAGTCCCTGGTGTCACAGCAGTTACTTGCTGTCTGTTTCCATTAGCTGATTTTTATGTGGACATGAGATTATGGCTTTCTGGTTTTGAATATTTATTACTCAATGTTAGGTTACAAATTGTGACTTATCTGTATTTGGATCTGTTCCTTTGGAAGATTTTATTGTTTGAAGAGAACATTCAGTTATTGTCAACCTCTTCCGTCATTACAGGTTAAGGTTTAGATCCGACAGAACAAGATTGGAGTATGTCACTTTGGTGACAACTGGACTGAGGATGCTGTTAGCAGCAATCCTTTTCTCTTCAAGTTAACTCAGGCACAAGACTGTGTCTCCATCTCATGTTTCTGTAGGCTGGCAATGGCATCAAAGCAAGAAGCCAGGATGATGTGACTAATTTCATTTCCTTCCTGTGTTTCAGCCATTGAAAGTCTGGTTTGCTTCTTTTTGAAGGCCTGCTCATGGTAGTCAAGGGCTCTGTCAAAGAGTTATACTTTCAGCACTTCTTTAAAATAGTGCAAAAAATTGATGACGTCAAAACTATCTTAATAACTGTAGGCATTAAATAACCTATTGGCCAATCACCAGGAATACATTCTTTTCTAACACCCTCACCTAAACATGTAGGTTATATTCAATAGTAATTATATACAATATTGAGGCAAAATATAAATTTTTGGAACCAAATAATCAATCTGTATAAATTCTGATTACTAACACTTGTTTTATAGAATATATACATTGAACATAACTGAATATTTGTATCCCACATCCATATTTTATTAGTTAAAACATTGTATTTACTTAAACATATCACGTATTACCTTCAATACATCAATACACCAGATTTACAGCACAAATAGCTGAGCACACTATAAGATGTTAATACTATTACACTTTAAGTAAGAGTAGCCATAAACATTTTTAAAAGCATATAATGCATATAATATTTTAATAATATAATATATAATATTATAATAATTATTTTAAAATGAGAATGAAAATTTGAAATAAACCTTTTCTTTTGAGTTCATGATGAAAGCCTATTCACATTCTCATATTGGTGAGAAAGGAGCCAGAACAAATAAGTAATAACATTACAAAGACATTTGAGTCAATGTAATTAAAAAAACAGCACTAAATCAAGTTCGCAAAAGCAGGGCAAGTTTCTTACAGCTATAAAGAGGGTCAGTAAGACGGCTCAGCAGGTAAAGGCACTCACAGCCAAGCATGACCACCAGGGTCCAGGTTCTGGAACCCACTTTGAGGAAGGACAGAATTCACTCATTTTTTTAAAAAATTATTGTTTTATTAATTACAGTTTATTAACTTTGTATCCCTGCTGTAACCCCCTCTCTAGTCCACTCCCAATCCTACACTCCTTCCCTCATTTCCTCCCATGCCCTTTCCCAAGTGCACTGATAGGGGAGGTCCTATCAGTGATAGGACCCACTGATAGATCCTAGCCTATCAAGTCTCATCAGAAGTGGCTGCATTGTCTTCCTCTGTGGCCTGGTAAGGCTGCTCCCGCCTCAGGGGGAAGTGATTAAAGAGCCAGCCACTGAGTTCATGTCAGAGACAGCCCCTGTTCCCATTACTAGGGAACCTACTTGGGCACTGGGCTGCCATGGGTACACCTGTGTAGAGGTTCTAGGTTATCTCTGTGAATGGTTCTTGGTTGGAGTATCTGTCTTAGAAAATAGCCTTGTGCCCAGTTTTGTTTTTTTTTTTTCTCCATGTGGAACTCCTGTCCCCTCCAGGTCTTACCATCTCTCCCATCTTTCATAAGATTCCCTGAACTCTGCCCAAAGTTTGACTATGACTCTCAGCCTCTGCTTTGATACACTCCTGGGTAGTCTTTCAGAGTCCCTCTGTGGTAGGCTCCTGCCGTGTCCCTTGTTTTCTCCCTCTTCCAGTGTCCATCCTGTTTGCCATTCTGAGTGAGGATTGATCTTCTTACCCAGGGTCCTCCTTTTTGCTTAACTTCTTTAGGTGTACAGATTTGTATGTTTATCCTATATTATATGTCTAATATCCACTTATAAATGAGTATATACCATGGGTGTCTTTCTGCTTTCAGGATATCTCACTCAGGATGATCTTTTTTAGTTCCCACCATTTGCCTGCAAATTTCATGATTTTCTTGTTTTTTATTGCTGAGTAGTATTTCATTGTGTAAATGTACCACAATTTCTGTATCCATTCCTCAACTGAGGGGCATCTGGCTTTTTTCAGCTTCTGGCTATTATGAATAAAGCTGCTACAAACATGGTTGAGCAAATCTCCTTGTATACTTGAGCATCTTTTGGTTATATACCTAGCAGTAGTATAGCTGGATCTTGAGGTAGCACTATTCCTAATTGTCTGAGAAAGTGCCAGATTGATTTCCAAAGTGGTTGTACAAGTTTACATTCTAGTTGTTTTCTCTCTCCCCCTCTCTCTCTGTCTCTCTCTCATACACACAGAAACACGCATACACTGTGGCAAATATGCATGTGTGTATACATACATGTACATAAATATAAAAATAAAATTAAAATAGAAGGAAAAAAATAATTGTACAAAGTTCCACTTTTTCTAAAAGACAAGTTTGTGATTCTGAGGCATGGCTATGAAATACCTCTAAAGATCACAGAAATTTCTAGTGAACAGTGCACATTATTGTAAATATTCTTTATTTCCCCCCGTAATTTCATGTAAAGAAAATTGTAACCAACAGTAGGATTTGCTGTGAATGTAATGATTAATCTTGATGCACATAGTTATATCCAAATAACTTTCATCATGTAGTCATGATTATCTAAAACATTGCCCTGTATATGTCAGAGCTGTATAAACATTTACTTAGACTGTTCTGTATAATCTTTTTAACATTAGTCCTCTATCCTTTTTTTGCTCTTTTCATTATATACTTTCAGTGGAAAAAGTCTACTTTAACTGTGGTCAAAATGAAGTTGAAAAATATAAGTCCTTTTCTCTTTCTTTTCTCACTCCTAGTGAGTAACGAAGAGAAACACTGTTTAGTACCTTTTCTAAACGTTGTTTCCTGAATGCATGACTTCGTGCTACATTTATATTTTTATCTATTTTGACAAAATGCTTCTAGCACAGTGTCCTTCTCAAGGTGTCAGATAAACACCTCATTTATTAAATGTATTTTCTGTATTCAACTTCCTGGAATTAAGTTCTTGGTCATTATTCTTATCTATTTTTAAGTCTGCAGCTATTTGATACAATCATATATTATTATTCATTAAATTGCCTCTTTATGTTAATGAGAGCAGTCTGATATGGTGAAATAATTAACAGCTTATTGTTATTCATCATTGCAAGGAAAAAGGTGCTCTGTTCAAAATCTGTGTAGGTTTCAATAATTGGTTCATTGAGTCAATAAAAAAGAAATTAGCTTTCTTAATTTTGCAAAAGCAATTTGTATAAAGATCTCAGAGTTCTTAACAAGAGAGAAGGAATGATCAGATCTTCTGGAAGAAATGAATTTGATGAACTTGTTGTGATAATGATACTTTTAAAGAGCAGAACATACTCATTGAATTTGAGAAGTTTTAATCAACATTTTACATTTCTACTCATCTCTTTAAGTTAGAATTAGACTCTACATATAACATCTAGTTTTAAAAAGTCTTTGTGTAACTCTCTTTAGAGAGCACTTTAAGTTTTAGGTCAACTTTAGGTTTACAGGAGTTAAAAGTAAGAATAATTCCCATGTCATCTCCCACAACTTCGACAGTGGACAGCTCTCCGTACCCTCAGCTTGTATTTATCGCTATCAGCGATTCAGAGATTTGGCAGTGAACGAAGCTTTTATTTATATCTGTTTGTGAGTTTTGGAAGGAACCAAGTTTTCCGTTTATTTGAGCAAATACAAAGAAAGAGACTGCTGATTTTATGGTGAGAATATATTTAACTTGGTGAAGAAATGGCCAAGCCTGTCTCAGGGAGGTTGCCACTTTGTGTTCTCACCATACAATGTTAACTTTAAAACTAGGAGGAAGTGGCCGAGGAGATGGATTAGCTGGTCAGGTGTGATGACCTATGTACTAGGCCCCAGCACCCATGTCAAGAGCCAGGCATGGCCACATAGGCCCGTAAGTGCAGCGTTGTCATGGGGACAGGGACAACCAGCTCTCAAGAGCCCTGGGGAAAGCTAGCAGCCCAAACTTTGACGTTTGGGTTTAGTGATAGAACTTTCCTTTTGGCAATCATGCAGAAGTCAATAAAGGAAGACAACAGGTGACAGGTTTCGCCTCCCACCCTCACCATATATGCACAGGCACCTACACATTCACATGCACACACACACACACACACACACACACACACACACACACACACCCCTAGAGAACATGGGTGATTTGCTAGAACATGCAGTTTTGTAGTGGGGATGCTCCTTGGAGTGTTCCTGGTTTCCCCGAGGCCTCAGGTTCCATCCACCCATCAAAACTTCTTATATCTTAACTTGAATAGGTCTATGGCACTTTCAAGAAAATAACATGTAAGGTGACACATGAACTTTGGCCTCCGAGGTGAGAGTCATACAGGCACATCTCATTCCATAGTGCGCTGTGTTCATGTGATGCTTGGGGCTGTGTAAGCTCTTGTGCGGATTTGAAGGAGGCTGGCAAGAAAGTGCTCTCGGAGGGGCTGATGGAGACAAGAGAAGGACACTGGCACCTGGCGTCTTGAGTAGCTCCAGGCTGTCCTATGATTTGCAGAGTGTTGTGCCTCCTTCCTCATTGTCTGCTGTGGCAGGATCTGGTTACTTGCTGCCCAGGTGACATTAAGCAACATCAGGAAAAGCCAGGAGTAGGGACACATGCCTGCGGTTCCAGCCCTACAGAGACAGAGACGGAAGACCCCTGGGGCTTTCTGGACATCAGTGTAGGCCAACTGGTAAGCTACGGTGTCAGTTAGAGCCTTTCTCAGAAAAATAGGCAGAGAATGATTGTGGGGTCATGTGATACCCGTTCTCCACACACAATAAGTTCTTCAGTTCTTGTAGTCTACTTTTTTGACTCTATGGGGTGGCCATGATAAAAGTCCTATTTTATCACTTTCAGACTTAGCTCAATATTTTGTAATTACTTTTGATAATAAAAGATAATTCTTAATTGAAAAAGTGAAGGTGTTGTTAATACTATGACTTGAACTATAGTGATTTATTTTTATTTGATTATTAATATCTTCATACTTAATGAGATGACAATAAGTATAAACTTTACCACAGATGACCCATTTAAATTTTACTATTGACTGTCAGCCTTGGCATAGAAACACTTTTTTTTTTTTTTTTTTTTTTTTTTATTAAAAAGAAGTGGCCCAAAGAGTCTAGTGTCAGATGTAATAACATTCTTGTTTTCTGAGGTATTGACTTATGGGATATTATTTAATAAGTTCCCAGGAGTCATTAAAATTTATTTAAAAGTAGCATCCAGTCAGATTATTCATATCTAATTTTCATCTCTAATTCATAGTAATAAGTATTTTATTTTACTATATATGATGAATATGAATACATCTATGTAGTTTCCAGTACCTGCTTTTATTGAAAGTATTCAATTCAATCATAATATGTTGAGCCTGAATGTCTGAAGTTTATGAAACAAACATAAAAATTGCCTTGAAGATTTTAATTATATGGTGCCACATAACAATCACGCAGGCTCTGACAACCAGGAAGTACTTATTTTGCTTATAAGTTATATAGTAGAAGAAAGATGTAATATTTTTTATAAACACAATTTTTTGTATTTTTCTTCCATTTCTTTCTTTATTTAATCAGTTACTTTACAGCCTATCCAGCCCCCTACCTTCTCTCCTCCCAGTCCCACCCTCTCACTCCCTGCCTCATTTTCCTCCTCTCCTTCTTCTCAGAGAAAGGGAGTCCTCCAAGGGGTCCTAACCCATCCTGGTACCTCAAGCCTCAGTAGGACTAAGCTCAGCCTCTCCCACTGAGGCCAGACAAGGCAGCTCAGCTAGGGGAAAGGGATCCAAAGGCAGGCAATAGAGTCAGGGACAGCCCCTACTCCCATTGTGAGGGGGACCCACATATTGACCAAGCTACACATCTGCTACATATGTTAGGGGTCTAGGTCCAGCCCATGCATGCTCTTTGGTTGCTCTGTGAGCCCCCATTGGCCCAGGTTAGTTTACTCTGTAGGTCTTCTTGTGGTGTCCTTGAACCTTCTCTGGCTCCCTCAATCCCTCTTCCAACTACTCCATAAAACTCTCTGAGCTTAGCTTATTTGGCTGTGGGTCTATGAAGTTGTTTTCAAATTCTGAGAGAATGAAGCCTTTAGAAGAGAGGCTCCTGTCTGCAAGCACAGCAGGCAGGAGGAGAAGGGGAGGGGAAAGGGGGAATGCCAGTGTGAGACTGGGAGAAAAGGTAGAGCAAGCAAGCAAAAGGTGGAGCCTGCAAACAGGCTCTCAAGTGAATAAATACATTAATTAATTAATTAATTAATGAAAAAAAAAAGAGTAGAGGAGAGCAGCTGTGCAGGCATCTGGCATAAGCAGCAATGAGTTACCCAGCATCCCCAGGCCTGTAATTCCAAAAGTATGTGTCAAAGGTATCAGAAGAAGAGAGGCATGGACGGACTGGGAGCAAGCACAGTAGCAAAGTGGTGGTAAGCCAGTCTTGCCACTTGCTTTCTTATATTCTAAAGTTAAAACTTAGCTTTTATTTTTGAATTTTCCACAGTCTCACACCTTGAGGGTCATGATTCTCTCACAGTTCATGGAGGTCACACTATCTAAAACTATCTAAAACACTGCATACATGATCTCCTCTAATTAGTGGTCCAGCAAGAGCTGACCACAGCTAAACGATAAAGACAAATGGATGAACCAAAGAGACAGAGTTGTACTTCCATGTGGCAATATAGTAGATGTGCCGAGAAAGGAAGAAGGGTGTCAAGGAAGGCTTTATCAGCCTCTAAGTTGATTTTATGCATTGGTATCGTTCACTGTGTTAATTAGTTCTGGAAAGGGACTGTGCCACAGAGACAGCATGGATTCAGTCTTGTTCAGGTTGTGCATGAGGCTCTTTTGAGGTTTACAAATTGATATGCCAAATAGGCAAGTATATGTAAGGTAAGAGAAGTCCAACATGTGAGTAAACTTAGGGTAAACTTTAAACGCAGTTAAAGTCATTAGGATGGAATAGATGTGAAGGATGAGGTGCAAATAACCCCAGAATTCTGAGTTTCTAATTTTAAGGAATTTAAGCATTTGTTGCTCAAACTAAATATGCTGGGTCTAGTGAGAGATAGAAAAGAAAAGCTTAGAGGAGAAAGAAGGAAACTGGCAGGTCATGGGAGGCAGAGAAATAATTTTAAAACAGTATATTCGGACATGTACATGCTAAGATGAACCATGAAAAGTATCTAAATAAGGTTGTGTGAAGAGACAACAGCTCAATGGTAAAGAGCACTTACCACTTTTATAGGGGACTCAGGTCCAGCTTTCATCTCTGGTGCTTTCTTCAGACCTACCACAGGTGACAGACAAAGCACACACATTGGGCACATCCATCCATCAATCGAGGTAAAATACTAATACATATTTTTTTATTTTTATTTTTTAAATTGTTATTATTAGTTACATTTTATTAACTCTGTATCCCAGCTGTATCCTGCTCCCTCATTCCCTCCCAGACCTACTCTCCCTCTCTCATCTCCTCCCTGCCCCTTTCCAAGTCCACTGATTGGGGAGGACCTCCTCCCCTTTCATCTGACCCTGTTTTATCAGGCCTCTGAAAGACTCTACCTAGCAGTGTGTCAAAGCAGATACTCAGACTCATAACCAAACCTTCAGCAGAGTGCAGGGAATCATATGAACTAATACGCATTTTTAAAAAGAATCTTTAACAATGTCTAAATAACTCTCTTTTAGATAAGGTCACTGTTAACCATCTCTCCTTTTCACATATATGTATATGTGCGTATATTATTATGTAAATAATATAAATAAAAGTATATTTAAATATAATATTTATATGTATGTTCTTTGTATG
The DNA here is from genome assembly GCF_030254825.1 of Meriones unguiculatus. Taxonomy (NCBI): domain Eukaryota; kingdom Metazoa; phylum Chordata; class Mammalia; order Rodentia; family Muridae; genus Meriones; species Meriones unguiculatus. Next base: position 110,473,755 of record NC_083356.1, read on the forward strand.
TATATGTAATTTATAGGTTACCTGGAATAAGCATTTATGATATAAACAAATAAGAATTCATTAAAAAATATAATCTCAGTTGTTTCCAGCTTCTGGCTATTACAAATAAAGCTGCTACAAACATGGGTGAGCAAATGTCCTTGTGTACTTGAGCCTCTTTTGGATATATGCCCAGGAGTGGTATAGTTGGATCTTGAGGTAGAACTATTCCTAATTGTCTGAGAAAACGCCAGATTGATTCCCAAAGTGGTTGTACAAGTTTACATTCCCACCAGCACTGGAGGAGGGTTCCCCTTTCTCCACATCCTTTCCAACATGTGTTGTCACTTGAGTTTTTTATCTTAGCCATTCTGATGGGTGTAAGGTGAAATCTCAGTGTCATTTTGATTTGTATTTCTCTGATGACTAAGGATGTTGAGCACTTCTTTAAGTGTTTCTCTGCATTCCATATTCCTCTATTGAGAATTCTCTGTTTAGCTCTGTACCCCATTTTTTGGATTAACTGATTTGTTGCTGTTTATCTTCTTGAGTTCTTTGTATATTCTGGATATTAGCCCTCTGTTAGATATAGGGTTGGTGAAGATCCTTTCCCAATCTGTAGGCAGTATTTTTGTCCTGATGACAGTGTCTTTTGCTTTACAGAAGCTTTTCAGTTTCATGAATAATGGGAACAGGGACTGTCTCTGACATGAACTCAGGGGCTGTCTCTTTGATCACCTCCCCCTGAGGGGGGAACAGCCTTACCAGGCCACAGAGGAAGACAATGCAGCCAGTCGTGATGAGACCTGATAGACTAGGATCAGAAGGAAGGGGAGGAGGACTCGGGGAAGGACATAGATAGAGAAGGGGAAGGGAGGGTAGGATTGGGAGGGGAGGAGGGAGGAAGCTACGGGGGGGATACAAAGTGAATAAACTGTAATTAATAAAAATTAAAAAATATGGTAAAAATATAATCTTGTACTTTGACACATACATAACAAAAACATGATTACTTAACAACAATAGAAACTATTATAAAATCAAAGAAAATTGATAAATTTGGAAAAACAATGGCAATATATATGATGAAGATTTAGGCTACAATATTCTTAAAATCTATAAAAAATGCTGACTATTGAAATAGAAAAAATATCAATAACAGTTAATAGCCAGTTTAGGAAAATACCTGCATATTATTGGGAAACTTGAAGATGAATATTCAGCAAATTGTCTTGAAGGTCCTGAATGAAGCTAGAATCTTATTGGGAAGATAGATTTCTTTTGCCTTCTGGCTCACACCAATACTGGTTGCCTACTTTACGTCCAGTTTCTATGGATTGAAATTTGTAAGCAGTGTGGTCTTTCTGAAGGATGAATTTTTGTGTCATTACAGATTATTATTATTAATACTAAAAAGTATTAAGTCACCAAATATGATAACTACTATTGAAATTCAGGTCTGTAAAGATTTAAGGGAAGCAAGAATGTCTCTTTTCCTAATGACCCAGAAGGGATGCCTTGGTTTTACTGTACATAAATACAGATGCATGCTTTCATGGAGACATGAGTGCAGTCTGCACGTTGAGAGCTCTGTGTCATTCTAGGCTAGAAATAGTATTTTTGTAGATTTGTTCATTTAAAAGAATTATGATGAATAAAACTAGTTTTCCTGGAAACATCACACATCTATATTTTAACTCTGAAATCAAATGAATGCAGACGAATGTATTTCTTGTATATTCAGAATTTTTAGGGATATTTTAGTGTGCATAGAAATATAAACTAAACTGTCAGTAATGATACTTAAAATACATTATCTGTATCAAAAGCAGTTTTTGCTGTTTTGATAATGTCAGAATGATGAATAACACACAACTCGTGAACTGCCCAGAACAAGTTTGTAGAAGTAATGCAGGATAGATTCATCTTGCATAAATCAAACACATCCTCACCTTAAGATCTTAAATATTCCAAGAAGCTGGGCTTAATTTAACATTTATTTGCATGATTTGAACTTGTGAACCATTGATTTAATAGCAAGTTATGACATTTTGCCTAAATGACAATGATTTTTGTGTTCTTAAGAAGATGAAATTTTCTAATGTATAGTAGTGACATGGTCCTTGAGACTATATAAATATTTAAAGAGGTAGAGTGCTGTAATTATAATTTCATGAGTTTTTTCTATTCAATGTTTCTGAACACAATTTGTTAAAACACTCAATACACTCCTGAAAAATCATCTTTAAGTTTTTGTAATAAATGCATGCTCATGTGATGATTGAAATTCTTGAACTCCTGCTCCAATGCTCTCTACTTCTTTTGCAATTTTCTACTTGCACAGTGAGTTTTCAACCCTGACTGTGCTTCAAAATTGTCTAGGAAGCTCTAGAACCCGTAGTGAGGGGAGCTGGCACTGTTATCCACTCCCACAGAGACTCAAGCTGAATATGTGACTCTTGGGGTGGGCCCTGCCATTTTTACTGTGAAACATTTTCATAGATGAGAGTAGGGCTAAATTAACTAACACTTTTGGTGTTTTAAAAGTTTTAAATGTCTCTATGTGCACTATATTGTAAAAGAAGAATTTAAAAATATTAGTTTTTCAATTGTTTTAAATTATAACTACTTTTCCCTCTTGCCTTCCCTCTCTCCTATTCCTCTCATGCACTCCGGACCCCACACCCCATTTTCTTTCAAATTCATGTCATCTTTTTTCTTTAATTGTTTTGCACATACAACTAAATATGTAAGTGCAATCTGATTAATGCATGTGTATATGATGTCAGGGCTGACTACTAGCTCACAAGTCCTCGAGCCTAGACAAATAACTAAGGGTGAACAGGCATGATAGGAGCAGGAGAAATGCCCCTTTCCTCCACAGAGGTCCCCAATTGTTATCCAACATCAAGAATTGTTTTAAGGGTGTGGCCACCTCTAGGAGTCACAGAATAGGGATGTAGTCTGAGCTCAGTCATGCAGAGCTGAATGTGCCCCCCGAGGGCTTCTCTTGCAGTTGGTTTGCCTCTGGTACCTTTTTTACTTTGTAGTAAGAAAGAATTTTTCCTTTATTCTCTTCTACTTTACAGGCAGGACTAACTTTCCCACCTCTGGACTTATAGCTGCTCATTTCAAGAAATGATTTAGTCTGATTCACAAATCTTTCGGTGTTTTGGAGAGAAAAAGGTCACTTTTTGTGTATGTTTGGTTGGAGTCCACTATAGCTTGGGTGCAATCATGACTGGCTAGAGCACGAATGCTATGAGGGAGAGGGGCTTAGAAATGAAGATGATGTGTAGGCAATTCGACACAGTCTATTCTATGACTATGCCCAGAGCCAGGGTCACCGGATAAATTTCATTAAAATAATTGATTACATTTATTAAACAAAGACAGAGTGACAATTTTAACACTAAGTTATATCTTTAATAAAGATTATTCATGAATAAAGAGATTAGAAAATGCAATGAGAAGCTACCAAAAAACATTTCTCAATCAGATGACAAATATTTTTGGTGTATTATAAAATCATCTTGAATTATAATAACATTGCCGGGGCCTATTGAATTAGAACTTATAGAGGAATTTTAATCCAGCAGCATGTTACTCTGAAAAGGGATTACTTCCAAAAACCTAGGTCTGTGTGATCCAGCTGAATACAGAAACACCCATACCGTCTTTCATCCTTTCAATGCCTTTAAATGCCCCTGGCTGGAATTTAGTACACACCTTTAATCCTAAACAATGAGGGGCAGACAAAGTGAAGAATCAGAGAAAGAGTTGACAGAATGAGTCAGAGACAGGATAAGAGCAGCTCTCATGAGAACGGACAGGAGAGAGGAGCCTTTTAAGAGCACAGTAAGAAAGTAGGAAGTTCAGGGCGACGCTACAGGGGCGTTCTGAGGTATAACTCGGTGCAGGTAGGTTCTCTTGAGTGCAGCTGTAGTTCAGTCTGTGGAGTTCAGAGACAGTTCTTGCAAGCGGGGTAATTCACTGAAGAGTGGAGAGAAGCTGATTTGAATCAGTCATCTTGGAAAGGAGTTTGAGCCGGAACAGCTGAATTGAACCAGCCAACTAGAGTTCAGAAAGAGCTCAAAAGGGTGAGCTTATTCAGCAGTAAATTCAGAGGCTGAAAATTCTGGGGCAGCCTAGCAGATGGAGGCTGGAAGCTGAAGCCTTAAAGGTCTGGACTTGCAGAAGATTAGATTGTATGGAGGCTAGAAGCTTCCAGGCTTACACCTAGTGATAGAGGGAAATGCTCTGGGCTCAGCCCAAGCCATGTATTCCTAAAGCTTGAGTATGGCTGTCATCTCATCCCCGTGAAAGGGTTAGACTTACTTTGTAACCTATATGTCTTCTAAAGCCTATAGTTTTGAGTTTTAGGTCCAGGTTAAGCTAAAGCCTCTTAGTACCTTTCCAGAGAGTGAAGAAATGTGACCCTATCTGTGAGGACAGATATAAAAAAGGGGGCAAGCAAGCAATGACCTTCACTCAGCAAAAGAAGGACCAGACTCTTGTCCTTGAGATAGCGTTTCTTAGCAACGAACCTAGACTTCTTCTGAGTAGCTTTTGACCTCCAGCCAAAAGTCTGTAGCCCCTAATCTTCAAGGATGAGCTAACCACCCCCACCTTCAATTGCAGCTGCATCCACACTTGGCAGGACTGGCCAAGCTTGAGCACCTAAGACTAACCAATTATCTTACTTTATAACTTCCTCATCCAATCCTAAATTGCCAAAACTGCAACTTCAAATTTCCCGAAATTTTTCTTTTAAAAACCTAAAGGCCTTTGTCTCCCGGTGCCACTCTTTGCTGACCAGCAGGGGTGACCCCATTGTACAATGGTTAATAAACCTCTTGCTTTAGCAACGAGTCTTGGTCTGGGGGAGTTTCTGGGAAGGGCGCGATTGAACTCCTGAGCTGTGAGACCCCAGGTCTTACACCCGCTACTTGAGAAAATAAAAAGCGTTTACATGAGCTAAGTACAGATTAGAACAGCTCATACTTCTAGTGTTATGCCAGGTTCACGGGCCCTTAGAGACCACCAGAAGATGACTTGCAAGAGGCTTTATTATGAGAGCGATTGAACTCAGGACCCAAGTCTCAAAGACGCAGCAGTAGAGAAGTGGGAACCCGAGCTCTGAGTGAGCAGGATTTTTAAAGGGAAAGTCTGTGAGCAGGGGGTTTCCATGACAGCAAGCACGGGGGCACAAGCCTTGGCATTACAGAATTGGGTGAAGTTTAGCAGGGCGGGGTGACCTTTTCTGAGGCACATAATCACAATGGCTAAGGCATATAATCACAATGGCTATATTTCTAAACCACATCTGAAACATTGGGGAGAATTTTCCCACCCGATTCTCAACTGATTCCCATTGATTATTGCCAGGGAGTTTGTCTCTATTTTCTATGAAGTATTTATTCGGTTATATTTCCTGGAGGCTGTTGCTAGGAGAGTTAACTTTGTTTCTGCCAGGTGTATATTCTGTGATATTTCCTGGTACCTGAATTCAGTTCCCAGTCAAAATATTTATTTCAAAATGGAGTTATATTCTGGCTAACTTAAACTCCTCACTAGAAGTATTTTTAGACGATTTCTAAAATGTCGCTTTTATTGGAGAGAGGGAGGGTGGGGAGAGAGAGACAGGGGAAGATATCTAGAGAGAGAGAATACACACAGTGCCCTCAGATGACACCATGGTTGGGTGACTAGGTGTTGCCTGCTTAGACATGAATTATGAGGATAATGAATTACTTTAAAAACATGTCTGTGAATGAATCAACCTAATACAAGTTAAGGCACCAGTGAGAGCACACTGAAGTTATGATTGTATTTAATATTTCACTATGATTTTGTGGGAGTATCTACATATTTTATCATAATATGTGGCTCAAGACCTCTTCATCTTGCCGGTTCTTTATGGGAAGCAATGGCAGCAGCATTGGAGGTAGCCTGAAGGAAGTTTCTCACTTTTACAGTATTCACAGATGCTTTGAAGACATGTTCAATTAAGAAAGAATCAAGGCCTTATACATAATGTGGAGTACTACAAAAATATTACGAATCTTAAAACAGGATTTTCAAAATGAATAATACACATGTTAATTCTATTTTTACATGAAATTATATGAATCTGAATACATCTTTGTTTATTCATATTGATTTAATATTACAGAAAAGATCAAAGGATTGCTAATATAATGAAAACACGGAGAAATTTCGTCCTGCAGTGAATATTCACGTGTGCGTCTCACACTTCTGCTTGCTAAGTGTTGCAGGAAGGAAGGGTGCATACTGGTGAGGGACTGTGGCTAATTAAAAAGGAACGGGGTATATAAGTAGGGGACAGCAGGTTTGGGCTCATGGTGGCTGATTTGGGCAAAGCTTCCAGGGCACTCAGATATTCTAGGTTTGGGTGCTGTTAAGTGCAGACAATGATGATGATGATGATGATTCTATCTGAGGGGATTAGAGGAAAGAAAGTGTAGTCAGTGCATTCACTAGATAACTAAGAGTTGTTCAGGTTAGTCGTGATGTGAAGTGGCTGGTTAGGTGTGGTTTACAGAGTAGTTATTGATTTCCTGTGTCAGAGGTTACACATTACAATTTGCTGGCTTAAGCTAACAGAATTATTCATTCAGAGTTTGATAGCCATGCTGCAACTCAGGGTTAATGACTTGAAAACAAGATATTGGAAGAACTGGGCTGAGCCCAGTCTGTTGCAGGTTCTGAATGCTGGACCCCTTGGCTCATGGCTTCTTCAGTCATACTTCTTCTCTGTTTACACAGAGGTTTTCTGTGTTTCTTTGCCAAATTTCTTTCTATTGTTTCTTAAAAAGACATAAGGATCCTCTGTTCCTAGCATATCAGGTCTCATCAGGACTGGATGCATTGTCTTCCTATGTGGCCTAGTCAGGCTGCTCCTTCCTCACAAGTGGCTGTGATCAAAGAGCCAACCCATGAGTTCATGTCAGAGACAGTCCCTGTTCCCCTTACTAGAGAACCTACTTGGAGACTGAGCTGCCAGGGGTTACATCTGTGCAGGGGTTCTAGGTTAACTCCATGCATTGTCCTCAGTTGTAGTATAAGTCTCAGAAAAGACTCCTAGGCCAAGATTTTTCGGTTCTGCTGTTCTCCTTCTGGAGCTCCTGTCCTCTTCAGATCTTTCTATCTCCCCCTTCTTTCATAAGATTCCCTGCACTCTGCCAAAAGTTTGGCTATGAGTCTCAGCATCGGCTTTAATACCATAAGCAAGAAAGAGCGGGTTTGGGAAGGGACAAGGGAGGGGAGGGCTACAGCTGGGATACAAAGTGAGTAAAATGTAATTAATAAAAAAATAAATAATTTTTTTTAAAAAATAAAAAATTATAACATTAAAAATCATAAACAAACAAAACCTATCTACAGTTGACACCTGCTGGCAATGGAAAATCAATTTCCTCAAAGGAAGTGACACAGTCCATGGCTAACGCCATGCCAGTAGAACTTGATTCTTGATCAACATAAAACGGACTCCACCTTCTCATTGCTTTTTGGTGTGCTCTTTGTTGTTTTGTGTTTTTGTTCATTTGGATTTTCTGTTGTGGGATCTCTTTGAAAGACAGAGATAGAGAACAGTGAGAGACAGAGAGAGAAATAGAGGGAGAGATAGAGAATGAGGATTGGTAAGGATAATCATCAAAATATATAAAAGCAATTCAATAAAATTAATAATTTGTAACTATAGAAAAGGTTTGTGTCTAGTGCTCCTCTGCATAATCTAGAACATTTCACGTTTCATCAGAAATTTACCTCCAGCAAATATGCAATGACTTCTTCCAAATAAGGTAGCATTCATCACGATTAGGTCACTGTTCTGACAATTACAACATATATATTTTTGTCTGTTTTCAGATACTGATATGGAGGAGTCTTGGTTTATGCCCTCATCCATAGTTAGGGTAATAGTTATGTGTAATAGCTAATTTGTAAATCAGGAGTCAAAAACTTAAAAATTCAGAATACAAAGTGAATAAATTGTAATAAACGTTAAATAAAAATAAATTAAAAACAAAAAGAAACCCCAAAAATTTTAAAACTCAGAGACAGAAACTGATCTATATTTATGTTATAACCATTATGAAAGGAACTAAATGAGGATGAGTGGTAGAAAAATAGAGAAAATATTAGAGAAAGTAGAAATGCAGGGTTTCATCTTTTCTCTTAGTGAGCTGATAAATGTGAGCATTTACATCTCAGAACTTGGCCTTTTCTGACACGACATACATTTTATTCATTTATCATGCAAGTTTCTGTTTCTTTCTAAAGCTCATTCCAAAATAGGGGAAATTGTGTGCTGCTTGTTTTACATTAATTAATTTTGTTAAAAAAGTATAATGGCAAATTTCACTGTAACATGATAATGAAGGGCTAAATGCTATAAATAGACACTTTTGAAATCAGAACAAAAATGTTCAGTGGGACAGAGGTCAGTATGTCATGGGTGTCTCATGATGAGAACCTGTAAAATGCCTGCGTCTCCCACAATATAACCACGCTCAGGTAGAAAATGTTACAAAAGTGTGTATTGAAATAGATCAAAGCTCTTAAGGAGGAGGTTAAAATTTCCTTTCACATGCAATGAAATACAAAGTAGACACAATGTTGATAAAACAAGGGAAGATAACAATGAATTACACATGAGATAGAGCAAACTGAATACACGCAAAATTACATCCTGAAAACATTACATGAAGTTTCCTTTGAAGCCAGTGAAACCCTTATACAAATTAATAATACATCAGGACACGGAAACTGAACTTCTGACCTAAAAAGAAGACAGTAGAGAAAATAAAATGACAGCAACATATAATAAAAATATAAGTCAATTTTCTAGGGAAAACTTTCTACCAATTAAAACAAAACTTCATTCAAAAAGTGTGAAGAAAATTTTCAGTTATTTTTGGGTCACATAAAAAATCAATAATAGTATTGTTAAAAATATTAGAAAACTTAGAAGTATATATTTCATGTTCCCACAGAATGAAATATTCAAATAAAAATTATGTAGAATTAAAAGCTCATGATAATAAATAATACATTTTCCTCATAAATTATAAAATTAACTTTTAAACTCATTCGCCTGCAGTTTTAGGATACTATAAATATATACTGAAATGAATTCTAGCAAATACTCTTTGACATCAAAAAGAAAACATGAAAAAATATGTTAAAATTTTAAGTTAGATAATTTTTTATTTTTTATTATTTATTATAATTTATTCACTTTGTATCCGGGCTGTAGCCCCTCCTTCTTCTTCCCCTATGCCCTTCCCTTGTCCACTGATAGGGGAGGACCTCCTCTCCTTCCATCTGACCCTAGCCTATCAGGTCTCATCAGGACTGTCTGCATTGTCCTCCTCTGTGGCCTGGCAAAACTGTTCCCCCTTAGGGGGAAGTGATCAAAGAACCAGCCACAGTCTCTGTTCCCCTTACTAGGGAACCCACTTGGACACTGAGCTGCCGATGGGCTACATCTGAGCAGGTGCTCTAGGTCCTCTCCATGCATGGTCCTTGGTTGGAGTATCAGTCTCTGCAGGACCCCCTGGGCCCAGATTTTTTTGGCTCTGTTGGTTTCCTTGTGGAGCTTTTATACCTTTCAGGTCTTTCTATTTCCCTTTTTTTTCCATAAGATTCCCTGCTAGGTAATTTAAAGAGTCATTTAAATAGATTTTGAAGGAACACATAACTCCTTAGAGAGTTTAATTTTCCAGATTGTTTAAGAAATAAAAACACACACACATGCACACATGCACTCATGTGAACACACACGTGCACACACACACACACACACACACACAGATGCATACTAACAAAGGAAAGATGAAAAGAAGGAAAGAACAAAATCTTTTCAAGTTACTTTTTTGAATAGTAAGGTCCAGACAGAAGAAGTTTACTCATTAAAAAAAAATATCTTGAATCAGATTACCTGAGATTTAAAAAAACAAGTCACTGTAAATAACCATGCAGCACTTACTACAAAGAACACGGTGCATTTTGTGGAGAGTCCAGACAGAAAGTCATGCCGCCATGTGTTGTCACCATCGGTAAACTGAATACTCATGCAATTGTGATGTAATACACTGGCACATGTTCTCCTAGGCAAAAGAGTGATTATATTAAGGCAAAATAGTAGAATACAAGGGGCATTAACTTTTATTTTTAATATCTGAGACAATAATAGAATTTATTAGTATGCTGAGTTAACTGACAGACTAAGATCAGAAAGGAGAGGAGAACCTCCTCTATCAGTGGACTTGGGGAGGGGCATGCATGCAGAAAGGGGAGGGAGGGTGGGATTGGGAGGAGGGAGGGGCTTATAGGGGGATACAAAATAAATAAAGTGTAATTAATAAAAAATTTAAAAAAAGAAAAAAAAGAAGTCAATTTTATTCTATTTAATAGGTAGGTAATTAAAAGATGTGTTTGAAAATAAAGCCCTGATAATAATTGTCAATATATAGTGGGTATTAATAATATGTTTTCTTAATTATGTAATGAAATATATATATATATATATATATATATATATATGCAGAATGGTATTGTGAATCACATTTTAACAATTACATTTGTCCAGTATTCTTTCATTAAGATGCCAAGTAATTCCCAACATATTATTGGATTTCTTTCCTACTAAATTTCAGGCATAATAGTATTAATGATACACAAACTTTTCTTTTTTTTTGTTCTTTTGAGACAGGGTTTCTCTGGGTCGGGCTGGCTACCCCAGAACTCTCTCTGTAGACCAGCCTGCAAACTTAGTTTTCTGCCTGCCTCTGCCTCGTGGGGATTAAAAGCATGTGCCACCACCGCCTCGCCACAGACACACAAACTTTTCAAGCTAATTCTGCTTCTGTAATATTTTCAGCCAATAGCTCATTGCTTAGATGTAAGTTTTTCACAGTCACCCAGAGGGGGTGCAGCGGCTTCGCCTCATTTGTGGCTGCACTGTCTGCCATTTTAATTCATGGGGTTGCCTCCAGTCCCCAAGTAGTAATGTCTGTCTTAGCTCTTTCAGGAGGGAGACCACAGAGGTTTAGCTTCTACAACGTCACGTTGTTGGAAGTAGCCTAGAAGAGTGGTTATTGCTCTTCATCTCTCACAGCACAGTTTAAACTGAACGTTGTTAAAGGTTCAAAGGTACATGGAAATAAAAAGTAGGGCATGCATAGAGACCTAATACTTTCCAATTTCAGGCATCTACTAAGGATCCTGGAATATATCGCAGGTTGATAGAAAGGTCTGGAAAATTCTGATTTGATTAATACATACATGATTAGAGATTAGAGATGATAAGTGATATATAATATTAGAAATAGTTTAGGTATGGTCCATTACTTTAATGTTTTAGTTTTAATTTTTGTAATGATATAACCTTAACTTTTATTCTTAAAAATGTCTATTTCTTTATCTTGGGTTAATCTATCTTTTATTTTTTAGTTATTACTCTTATTTTGGGGATTATAATATAATTATATAATTTCCTCCTCTTTCCTTTCTCCAAACTTTCCCATATAACCCTCCTTGCTCTCTTTGAACACATAGGCTCTTTTTTATTAATCTTGTACCTCCATGCATATGTTTATAATTTATATTCCTAAATAAATAAATAAATCTGTCTGTGTAATGTTATTTCTATAAAAAATCTATTTACATCTAATATTGTAACTCTCTTCTCAATCAAAATAGCTGTTATGGCAATTATAACACAATGAGAAATATTCAACCTAGCTGCAATTATATTACCATCTTATGAGGAATTATTCTAATTTGCAGCAGAAATTACTTGAAAGAATTATTCTCTGGAACAACAGTTGTATAGATGCGTAAAAACTAGAACTGAATAAGACAAGTAACCATAATTGTTAGACAATTGTGTGTGTTTGTGAGTGTGTATGTGTGTGAGTGAGAGAATGTGTGTCTATGAGTGTATTATGTTAGTATATTTGGTATGTCTGTGTCAGTGAGTATGTGTGTCAGTGTATTTGGTGTGTGTGTGTGTGTGCATGTGGAAGTGTATGTATCACCACGTGTGTGTATGAGTATGTGTGTGTCTATGTGTATATTAATGTATATGTCGCTGGTGTGTTTGTGTCTCTGTGTGTATATGTGTGAGTGTGTATGTCTATTCTCATTTGTCTTGTTTTCTGTAGGTAGCACAAAATTTCTTGTTTATGGAACCATGGGTTTTTCTATGCTTGCCCTTGCTCCGAGTAATGACAATGAGACCTTTATATTCATTGTAAGCTTCAGGCTCTTATATTAGTATGGGCTGGACAGATAATCAGCTGTTCTAATCCGCCATACTGGCCTGGCCTGCGTCCTGCCATGTGGCCATTACCTGCCATCATTCCCTGCCATCTTAGTCTCACTCTGGCATCTGCTCCTTCTTCCAGAGTCTTGATGGTTGACTCTCCTCTGGACCTCACCTGAAACCCTCTCACTGGCCACAGAAGTCCTGCCTTCCTCTCCTGCCCAGCTCTTAGCCATTCAGCTCTTTTATAACCAGTCAGAAGGTGGTGGAGAACAATGTTTACAACCCTGAGGCAGGAGATGCATTCTAATAATGACCATACAGAAGTCAGGCCTGTAATTAGGGAAATCAGCATTTGAGACAATCTTTACACCTTGCACAAACACCACTCTAACATGTCTCTGTCATTTTCCTTCCACCCAAGTGTGTGTTGTCAAAATTTATTTCAAGGAAGATTTACTGGCAATGAATTCTCTAAAGTTCTTTCATGTATATCTTCTTCCACTTTTTTCAAAGGACATTCTTATTAAGGTGTGATTTATGTCAAATTCACCCCTTTAAATTGGGTAATTTCCAGAACATTTTTGGTACAGAATTTTACAATAGTTATCAATATTGAAATATTGAATATTTAAAAAAATGGGATATTTTCCCTACATTGCTTTCTCTCTTTTACACATAACACACACACAGGGTTCTATGTCACCTTTGACTGAAATTTTATAAACGGATTTGTATCTGGAGGATTGTTTTTTAAAGTGTCTTAACTCTATTTTCTTCTTGACTGAATAATTTCTTTTTGAAAGAGAGGAGTGAGTAAAGAGTTTTAAAAAGTTTTAAAAGCAATGTAAGAATTTATAATTTAGTAATAAATCACAACTAGAATTCCTGGAACAAGTTACAAACATGGGATTTGAACACATTACTTTGCCAGATCTCAGCTTAGCAAGGCGTCTAGTTAGGTTGTTAGGTCTAAGATCTGTACCCTTTGTAGTGTATATCATTAGATACTTAAAATGCCATTAAAACCTTAGGGTCAAAGGCATACACTGTAATTTTGACATCATGGAGTTAGGTACTCTTGCCAACTTTTAAGAAACAACATTTCTCAGAGTGTGGATGTGGAGTACCTCTTCCTCCCTCCCCCCTTTTTAAGTTCTGAGAACAGATTCGTCTCTTTATCTTTCTCACGTTCTTTCCACTGTCGGGATTGTTGACATGCATCACTGTGTGTTTGGAAGGCTTCAGTGAAGGTCTTTATTTTTTTTCATGACTCTGATCTCTATCTTTAGTTCTTATTGCTTAAAAAATCTTTTGACATGAAAATATCACAATATGATTGGTTAAAAGTATAGACATTTTATTTTAAGAAAATAATTTTTTTAAAACCTTCTTCAAGATTTCAATTTTTTTCTAGGTTCTCTGTATTAAAATATAATGAACACATTGACATATATTTCAAACTAGTCTACACTGTACTTCTATGAAAAGCATTATCTTTCAGAGATATTTTACCTTTTTAATAAAAAAAATTTAAAGTACTGCTTCTTCAGTTTCAGTAGAGCAAATGCTTTTTCAGCTTCAAGGTTTATTTTCATGCACATGGACTTTGACCTGCAAGATTCTGGCAATGTCTAACTGACTATTTTTTCCTCCCGGCTTGCTTTTCTTCCTGTCATATCCTGATGACATATTATTGATGAATTTAAATTCATGCAAGTTTCTTCTGCTGCTTTTGAGAGACTAAGGGCAGGGCTAACTCAATCTTGTTTTTCAGATGCCATTTTGAATGGCCTTGTACTTTAAGTGACCCAAGTTCTCCTACCAGGAACTTGGCAAGTAAAACACCCACAGAAGGGCACTAGCATGTGAAAAATCACAGGAGGAGCTTGGCAAGAATAATTAGGGCTGCACCTGGAGCCAACCAGTGAAATAAAAACACATACATAGTTCTGGGCATTGCCCAGGTCAAAGTGTTCCTTTTTCAATAGCCTGTTTCCCCCTTATGGTCTGGCCAACTGGCCTGAACCAATCAGTTTAAAGGTTAATCTTCCTCAATCTACCCACCCCCCTCTTACCCAATTCTCTAACGCCAAGGCTTAGAATTCCCTGCTTGCAAGTTTTCCCTTTAAACTCTCTACCCTTCCTGGGATCAGGCCACTCTTTCTGAAATGCTGTGTCAGGAACGATTGATGGCCCAAGCTCGAGCTTGAATAAAGAACCTTATGTGTTTGCATCTGTCTCGTGTTCCTGGTGGTCTTTTTGGGGGGAGCTTGTGATCTAGGCATAACACTTTCTTCTATGAGTTGTATGTCATTTTACCACTCAATGTTCAGTCTCAAGTTCATTTGTTATGCTCAGATCTTAGGGTACTGAAAGACAACCAGACCACATATGCAAGAGCAAAGAGCCTTATTTGGGCTTAAGCTCCATCTCTCCACTATCACCAACACAGTGGATCAGGGAGGAGAGCCCTGAGCAGCTGCAAAGCAGGGTTTTTATTGATGTTTGAGCAAGGACCATGAATTTAGAGCTTAGCCATTACTTGACTGGGTGACTTTCATCAAGGGTAAGGTTGTTACAATGTGATTGGTTAACTAGCATTGAGGTATTTTCTGTGCCGTGAATGTTCTACTACAAGGTTGGTGGGCTGCATTCCTAACATTGAGCATGACCTTAGGAATATTAGGTATTTACCTGTGCCGTGAATATTCTATTACAAGGTTGGTGGGCTGCCCAGCACAGACACCCCACCCTGAGATATGATACTGTCCCATTCTTGTGGTTATCCTCAGGCTGTTTCTTGGGTGGGGGTATTTTTATGATTTTGTTCCTGAAATTGGTGACCTATGGCCTAGTTTGGAAACAAAATAGAGTTTGTGTCATCCTTTCACATTTTGGGTTAATTTTTAAATGGTGTGTGGGGTTGGGTACCACTTTCATTCCTTTGAACATGCAGATTATTTTAGGATCACTTGTTGAAAAGTTCTCTCTTTCTGATGAAGGGTGTTGTATCCTTGCTGAAAT
Organism: Meriones unguiculatus; assembly: GCF_030254825.1. Lineage (NCBI taxonomy): Eukaryota > Metazoa > Chordata > Mammalia > Rodentia > Muridae > Meriones > Meriones unguiculatus. The sequence continues at coordinate 110,489,056 of NC_083356.1, forward strand.
CAACTGACCAGAAATGCTTATTTCTAGTTTCTTAATTCAGTTCCACTGGTTCTTCTGTGAGCTACTTTCCTCTCTGTGAGAAATACCTGACAGGGACTATTTTTGAGAGGAAGAATTTTGGTTTGTGAGTTCATAGCGGGGAAAGCAGGTTGTTAGGGGTCAGCGCAGGGATACGGGAGCAGCACTGTACTCCTCAAAGACAGGAAGCAGAGAGCTCAGTGTGGAACAAGGCTGGCCATAATCTGTAACACTTCTTTCCTCCCATGGGCTCACCTCAGAATGTTGCCCTGACCTCCCTGGTTGGTGCCACCAGCTGGGAGCCGGATGTTTAAAAGCATGGTTCTATTTGGGAACATGCCACACTTAAATCATAACATGCCTGTCATGGTACCAATACTACACAGTGATAGCCCAAACTTTCTGCAGTAAGCCTCAAAATAGAAACTGTGTTGTGTTTGTGCTTGTCCAAACTGTCCTTGCGCCTCTGTGTGTCACACTGTGCTGTTTTACGTGTGCAGTATTCTGCTAGAAGTGGACTCTCTGTTGCTCATGGTAGCAGCTTGGGTACTGATTCACTTCACCAGACCTTTGAGGTTGTTTTTGTCTTTTTCTTTAATGAGTGGTTGGAAGATTTTGGTTGTCGGGAAAGCCCTGAGCTGGGGTAAAATGGTGGATTCTTTTTGTCATGCAGTTCTTAGGGAAATTATAAGTTCAACTCCCTTTCTCTGCTAAGGTTCTTCCAGCAAGAACCTGGGTTTCCTGGAATGCCTCCCCTTGTAAATGAGGCATTCAGCCAATGACCTTTGCCCACTCTAGATATTCCTACCCTCTCCCCAAAGTTCTATATTGTTCACCCCGAATAAAATTGATCTGCCTCCCAGAAGCTGATCCTAGAGTGTTGTCATTTCTATTCTTATGAGGCTTCTGAACTCTCCATCTGTCGACCCTGCTCTTTTTGCTACATGGTCCAAAATCAGCCAACATCCCAGGCACAGAAGACAGGTAGAGTCACTTTGGTAACATCTATTTCCCCTGCAATGTGAAGCTTTTTATGTTGCTCATGAGGTACAGTCTTGGCCATATGTACCTCCTCCCTGGGATGATAGCCCCCCCCCCCTTTTTGAGGGTTGCTTCATTGCTGCTGTTTCTTCAGTGATCTGCCTAAAATGGCTTCCTAGACTGGCCCAGCTAAAAACAGATCAGTGGTTGACATTACTCTGATTTCTGCTGTGTGTGTGTGTGTGCAGGTGCAAGTGTGTATGCCTGTGTGTTTGTGTTATATTGTTTGTTTTCAGAGGCAGGGTCTAAGAGTCGTGAAGGTGGACTTAGAACTAACTATGCAGACAAGATGGTCTTACATTTGTGGGAATCGCGCTGTTTCGGCATCCTGGGTGCTGAGATTACGAGTGTGAGCCCCCTAGTCTGGGTGTGAGAGAAGCTCTCTTCCTTGTCTCCAGAGCTGGTTTCTTATCATGAGCCAGGCCTGATGTCTACTCAGCTACCCTCTAACTGTCTCCTTCTAAACAATAATTGTTTGTTGTTCTTGAGATCATTCTCTTTAAGCCCCCACAGGCCATATACCCTAAAATAACTTACCCTGACTGAATGCCACAGCAGTCTGTCCTTTGGGCCCAAACCTTATGTGGTCAAGTCCTGAGTTTTGGACTTAGACAATGGCTTACTTTCCGGTAGGTGACGCTCTTTTCTTAAGGATGTTGCGAAGGCGTGGTAACATCTGGTCTTATCCTCTTGTGTGTCCTGGCATGGAATTTTCAACAACAAATACACGGAGGTCCTTTCTGATAACATACAAGATTGAATGGCTAAAGCATGTATGGGGTCAAAGAAAACAGCTTCTAATGTCGTATTAGCCTTATTAACCTGAGGTTTGGTTTTTGCATCTGGCTAAAATAAATACAAACAAGAAAACAACAACACAAACTTGCATGCCTTGCTTATACCAGGAATACAGTGTAGCAGCATATGCAGGGTCCCCGAGATGTCTTCACGGTACCCTGGAGAGACTGTGTCTCTCTAGCAGCCAGACTGTACTGCTTCACTGTTCTTGACAGTTGCCATATTTCTAGTAGTATTTTGGCTCATTTACAATGTCTACTTTAATAGACATATGAAAATAAAAGACGTTGGAGTGACCGACATTGCTCAAGGACTAAAACAACGATAGGTTTTAAAATTAACCGTCCCAAACCTCCATGAATTACATCTAACCCTTTTTCCTAATACATCCCACCCCTTATGGTACAGAATTCTGTGTTGAGACCTGAGAACTACATGACCCTGAACTTTTTAATGGAAACGTGGATCAGTCTGGCTTGATGTCTTATGACCATGGCTCACACACAGCCCACAGAGAAGATGTAGAAAACTGAATTTACTTGAGTTGTACTAGGCACAGAAGAAGGTACATCTTACAAGGCATACATCTTAGACAGGTGTTATTACATTTGTCATGGATGAATGGGTGAGAGCAGACCAACTAAAAAAATACAGAAGAAAAAGATAGGAACAATTCTCAGAGAGGTAGGGAACTTACGGAAAGAAGTGGAGATAATAGAAAATAGTTACCACGGTCCTCCATGAAGCGGATCCTAAGGGGGCCTGGGTACCAGTTTTCTTGACTCCCATAAGTACAGTTTCCTTTCTCAAAATGTCACAGCGTCTCTGGAACTATGGCAATGGTGAGTTGGTTTACCTGTTCTCATGCTCTTAAATAAGGACCCTGGAAGCCTTGTTCTGTCATTGGTGGAATATACTTTATAGCTGTGTACATTTTTCTGTTAAAAAAATAGCTTGAATGGTTACAATTTCGTATGAGTTTTCTTCAGTTGTAATTTGTTTCCTTTACTAGGAAGTATATTAAACATGACAAAGAAATATTATTTTTTTATTTCTTATCTTTTTTGATTTTTAAACATCTAAAGATTCTGAATACGATATTAATAAAACTCATATAAGTGAGTAATATGTAAACTCCTTTGAGCTTTAATATATAACTGTGTAATAAAATATCCTTTATATACTAGAGATAGGTAAGATTATTTTCATTATGAAAATATAGACCCAGTAAATTACATTCATAGATAAGTAAATAAAAGTAGATTCAAATATGTTTATTGCTTTATATTGTAATTACTTTCATAAGAGACCTGTTAAAAACATTTTGAGTTAATCACGGATTTTTCAGTTGTCTTTGGACTCAATAGATTAAACACAAGTTTCGAATTTATCATTTTGACTGTTAGATTATCTCAAGTTTATAAATGGAGACAATCTCATCTCACTCAGCAGTTATAAGACAGATTATAGACTTTTTATGTTTCATTCATTTTTTTTGTTCTTTGAAATATTTTTCTTTTTTTCAGATTGTAAACTTTCACGAATTAAGAAATGTTTTCTAAACTATTAAGAGCAAAATGTACCCAACCACGTACCTCATTTGCCATTTTTGCACACATTTTAATATCTTCATAGGTTAACTGGAAAAACTAGTAATCTCCTCTGTTATAATAGCAGACACACCGTGATTCTCTTATGTACTGTGCTACACGTTCACCAACACATAGGAGTATTTTCTCAGTCTTTGAGCTAGGAGAAACGACGGACTCTGAAATGGAAATCTGTGTGCCCTGCCCTTAGGGAATGGGGAAGCCGAGGCAGGGAGGGGAAGCTCACCGCTGGTTTGCGGTGAGTGCTGAGGCCTTGGTGGGTCCCACCGCTGTCCTAGCAGTAGGTATCATCTTGGCGAGGCAGTGGCCTTTGGCTACGGGCAGTGCCTCTAGAGAGGCCGTCAGGGGTGAGCCAGCAGAGGACAGTACTTAGAAGCTGGGGGAATCGGTGCCTTGGTTTTAGGGCAAAGAGGAGCAGCGCACCTCCGTGCTGGCCTCTCCTGACAGTCCTTGTCCCCCAGACCCGCAGACTAGCTTCATCCCACTTCGGAGCCGCTTCTGCCTTACCTCGATACTTGGGGGATTTTATTAACCGAGAACGATGGGAGTCATCGCGCCCTGACATTGTTGTACCGTTTCTGGCTCACGGCAGCATCAGCTATCAACCATCGTTTCCCACCGCTGTCCTCACGCTGAGACTCCTGCGGGCCCACGTCTGGCCTGCTGTGGTGAAAGGTGCCTTGAGCCCTTGAAATTTCTCAACCGCCACTCACGAATAGTCTCTGGAAAAACCTGTGTGAATGGGAAGATCTCGTACAGGTGTTGGGAGCCCGATTTCTGCTTCGGGATCTACCAAACTTTCTTCGAAGGCAGGTGCACGAATTTAACGACCAAAGCAATGACGCCCACCCCTTCACACTTTCAGAGATACCTAAGGGTTTCACCGAATTGAATTTTCAGGTGTTTTGTTTGCTTTGTTTTCCAGAGGCGTAATGTTATTTGGGGCTTACACCTTTCACAGGAGAGTAGTTTCAAAGGTTCGTCCTCTGAGCTTCAGCAGGACCATGCCTCACGAGCTACATGCGAGGGTGCAAGGATCCTGGGGCAGCCTTCACTCCTGTTCCTGCCGAACATGCCCAGTGCGACGGCTCCCCTTCCTCTCCTCCCCCCGGTGCATTTTCCCCTTGTGTTGAGAAATGGGTCTTTGTCTTGACTGTTGCTGCATTCCCCTGAGGAACATAACTGCCAGGTAGGCTTCCTAGCTGCACGCAGTCCGTTGCTTTCCCGACTTTTGAGCCTTTTATTCTTCTTCTCTCATCTCTCCAGTTATACTGCCATTTCTATTTTGCTTAGTCAGACCATAAAATTTTCCAAGTTTCCAAATTGTAGTCTGTTACCAAGGCCCTGTTCAGGGTGCTTCCTCCTACATCAGCGGCACAGGAGAGCTCTCGTGTCTGTTGGGAGATTTATGCTCTGCTCTTTTGGCTTGGTGGGTGTGAGCTACACCGTTCAGGTCCTGTGAGGAATCCCTTCCCTCTTTTGGGATGTGCAGTGCGTATGTGCTTTGTAAAATAGTGACCACTCTCTAATTCCCACTATGGCACAATAAAGATGGGAAAAAGTTAAGTCTTAGAGAGGAGATTTTTTTTATACAGTAACAAAGTCTTCCATATACATCCTTGCATTCATGATTACCCACTGTGCCTTTCACAGACTTTCATTCCTCCATGACGTTCAGCAATTAACAAAGTTTGATTACAGTAAGGAATTTACAGAAGAAAGTAAATACTCTAAGTGTGCAGAATTTCACTCATCACTCATACAGCCAAGGCATAGGCAGATAGCAAGAGCTAAAGGCCGTCGCAGTTGATAATCAAATCCAAAACTTGATTACTACTTGTAGAATTGAACCATCAGTTTAAATCACCTTGATTAGAAAGGAGTGGTTATTTGTTTCAGCGAAATAGCACTTAGCTTACATAAGGTATCACCTCTTTGGGGTGTAATGTTTCTGGCAGCTGTACTATTCACATGAAACGCTATTCACTGACAAATTGCCCTGCATCTCTTCATGGTTGCCACATTACAGCAGGCTCCATCCAGACGTGAGCGCGAGCATATGCTAATGAGCTCACCAGCCCTGCTGCAGAGGCCTTCACCTACAAGCACCTGGCGTTAACTAGTTCAAGAACAGCCAACTGAAAACATTTGCAATGCCGTACAGAGACTGCAAAATTTGGAGCCCCTCTCCAAAGTTTCAGTATTTTTACTGGTTCCATATTAAAGTGCAGAATTATTTTTGCCTAGTTACAATATATGGGTCAAAAAACAACTGTCGGAATCTTGAATAATTTATTTTATTATTTTACTTAGTAAATCACTTAATTGCATTTTAATCACTTCATCCTGGAACTTGTTTAGGAGTGGAAATCTGCAATGGAGGGATTTGCTTTGTTAAGGATCACATTACGGGTTGGAATGGATTCAAAGTTATGCATCCACTTAACCATCCAGGGCCCGACAGGCAGAGTAAGGAAGGAATGCATAAACTGGAGTAAGAATGCAAAGCAGAAGACGAGGCTAGCTCTGGTCCGTAATGCGAGAATGGAAGGCGTTCACTGGAAATGGGATCGTTTTCGTGGGTATCTTTTAATGTTTCTGCGCTGAAATACATCGTGCAGTGAAGGACCAAATGACTCAACAGCACCTATGAAAATGAAGCTAAGTGTCGCTTAGGATCAGTGACTTGATTTTACTAGTAATTCATACTCAGCTCAAATGCATGCAGTTATTTATCAAAAGCACTGAAATGAATGCATATATTTGTACAGCACTTTTCAGAGTGAAAGACTGGAAACTACCCAGATTTCTATCAAGGGAATGACAGAAAAAATAAATAAATAAAACAAAAAACACCCACACCTAAAAACTGAAACAATATAATTAATGTAGATAAATCCCACAAAAATATTTAGAAAAAAATTCCAGACTCAAAATAATATGGTTGAATTGATTCAACATGTATGTTGGCCTATAAATTGAGTCATATTGATCTATAAACATATATAGTTTTATAGGTCAATATGAATATATGTGCATACACAAAAAAATCCTTAAAATGCAGAAAAGCAGTTTCCAGCCTTCAAATTCAAGGCAACAGACACCCAGAAGTAGAAAGAATCAGTAGAAGAATGAGGGAATACTCCAGATGTCTCTTCACATTATTTAATGTGTTAGCTATATTGGTCTATTCAAATTTTAGAAAATAATTCCACATATAAATTTATTACATACTGGTTTAGTTACATATATTGCTTCAACAAAAATTAAAACATGTATTAATAGACCATAAAATAAGGCAGCACAGTAAGACAGGACTACTAAGGACATAATGAGAACTGGGGAACTTATTCACAAGATAGGAAGATGCCATATTGTATGAGGTGAAAGCTGAAATGAGAGGAAAGGAATAGGAGAGGAGAGAGACAAAGGGACTTGGAAGGTCTTATCTACTTTAAATATGATGTCACAACAAGACACAAAGTCTGCTCTATGGTCGGAAGCTATCTGCATGTGCTCCTTATTATTTGTTTAGCTGGACATGTCATTTATTCCCAATATTATATAAATAATGCTATTTAAGATACAATCTAAATTAAGTCACGTCTATGTAAACTGGAAAACGGTAAGTGTCATATGCAGTTGACATTTGAGCAAACTTGAGGATAAATGTGTCTCCATTTGTGCAAGCTACTGTTCCATGCCACCAGACAGGAAAACCAAACTCTCATTGTTGGATAAACATTTGCATTCGGATTGGAAATCAGATGGCTGCTGAGCTGTGGAAAGCACAGAACTGAAGAACTGAACATCTGGTTTCTGTTGCACTCCTTCCTACATTGTCACAGCTGAACTCTCCTTTTTGTTGGGACTGGAGACCATAAATGACCCCTTCCAGGGTTTCACTGTTTTTTCAATTCTTTTACTTTTGACGTTATAATTACCTCATTTGCCACTTCCTTTCCTCCCCCAAATGCTCCCAGAGATACCTTCTTGCTCTCTTTTAAATTCGTGGCCTCTCGGTGTATTAATTGCTGTTACACATACACACATATGTATATGTTTACACATACATGTTCCTAAACACATAAATACAACCTGCGTAGCCCTTCATGTTACATACTTGCATTTTTCAGGGCTGACTATTCGGTGTGATAATCACGCGTGCTTTTCCGGGGGGGGGGGCTGTTCCATGCTTAACATGTTTTTGTTGCCTGTACTTGAAGAAGTTTTACTGTCTCTCTCCATCCGCTTTGGCAGCTCTGTTGTCGTCATGTCAGCTCCTTTAAGCAGTCATGTTGGGCAGACACTGTCAGTGTAACTTCCTGGAACACAGTCTTGCAGCAAACTCCTCAGTTCTCTGGTTCTCACAATCTTTCCATCCCTTCTTCTGCAATGACTTCTGACACTTACGTGCAGAAGTTGCTCTGTAGATATTTCTTACCACATCTTTTCCTGTCCATTATATGATTAGGTAATAAACATACAGGCAGAGGGAAGGCAAGATTTCAACCTTTCTTTTATTAGTAACTGTCAGCAGCCATGGAAACAGGAAATACACCAAGGAATAGAGATCCAGGAAATTTGTCTGCAGTCACTGGCAGGTGCCCTTGCCAATGTGGTGTTCAAAACCAGCTGTGAGGATGAAGACAAGCTCCCTCACCACAGCCAATGCTGTTGGAATCGCTCCTCACAAAAAGGGAACCTTGGTGTCCAGGTCCTTTTATCCTGCTCTTCCATAAGACACCCTCCACAAGGAGAGCAACAGAAGCAAAGTATCTGGGCACAGGGGTCTTTTCTGAGACTGACACTCTAACCAAGGACCATTCATGGATATAACCTAGAACCCCTGCTCAGATGTAACCCATGGTAACTACAAATGGGTTCCCTAGTAAGGGGAGGAGGGACTGGCTCTGACATGAACTCAGTGGCTGGTTCTTTGACCACCTTCCTTCTCCACTGAGGGGGAAGCAGTCTTGCCAGGACACAGAAGAGGACAATGCAGCCATTCCAGATGAGACCTGATAGGCTAGAGTCAGAGGGAAGATGAAGAGGACCTCCCCTATCAGTGGACTAAGAGAGGGACATGGGAGAAGATGAGGGAGGGAGAGTGGGATTGGGAGGGAATGAGGGATGGGGCTACAGCTGGGATACAAAGTGAATAAACTGTAATTAATAGAAAAATAAAAGTTTAATTAAAAAATAAAAACAGCACAGAAAAAAAAGAGTCCCTTTGCTCTGCCCAAAGTTTGACTGAGTATTAGCATCTGCTTCGATCCCCAGGTGGGTGGAGTCTTTCAGAGGACAACTATAGAAGGCTCCAGTCCTCCTCTCCTCAACCACTTCAGGTGTCTATTCTATTTTCTTTTCTGAATGAGGATTAAGCACCCTGCATCCCTTGGGTCCTACTTGTTACTTAGCTTCTTTAGGTCTGTGGATTGCAGTATGGTATTCCTGTACTGTACGGCTAATATCTGCTTATAGGTGAGTATATACCATGTGTGTCTTTCTTGGTCTTGGTTATCTCACTCAGGATGATCTTTTCTAGTTCCAACCATTTTCCTGCATATTTCATGATTTCCTTGTTCTTAATAGCTGATTAGTATTCCACTGTATGGACTTACCAAAGTGTCTTTATCCATTCAGTTGAGGACCATCCAGGTTGTTTCCAGATTCTGGCTATTATGAATAAAGTCACTATGAATGTAGTTGAACAAATGTCCTTGTTGTATGGTGAAGCGTCATTTGGATATATGCCCAGGAGTGGTATAGCTGGATCTTGAGGAAGCACTATTCCTAGTTTTCTGAGAAAGAGCCAGGTTGATTTCCAGAGTGGTTGTACAAGTTTACATTCCCACCAGCAAAGAAGGAATGATCCCTTTTCTTAACAACTTCTCCAGCATGTGTTGTCACTTGAGTTTTTGATCTTAGCCATTCTGATTAGTGTGAAATGGAATCTCAGAGTCATTTTCATTTCCCTGATGGCTAAGGACCTTGAGCTTTTCTTTAAGTGCTTCTCAGCCATTCAATATTCCTCTGTTGAGAATTCTCTGTTTAGCTCTGTACCCCATTTTTTAATTGGATATTTTAGATTGTTAGTGTTTAATTTCTTGAGTTCTTTATATATTCTGGATATTAACCCTCTATCAGATATAGGGTTCATGAAGATCCTTTCTCAGTCTGTAAGCTGTCGTTTTGTTCTGACGACAGTTTCCTTTGCTTTACAGAAGCTTTTCAGTTTCATGAGGTCCCATTTATCAGTTATTGATTTTAGAGCCTGAGCTGTTGGTGTTCTGTTCAGGAAGTTGTCTCCTGTGCCAATGAATTAAAGGCTCTTCCCCACTTTTTCTTCTAACAGATTTAGTGTGTCTGGTTTTATGTTGAGGTCTTTGATCCACTTGGACTTTAGTTTTGTGCAGGGTGATAAATATGGATCTCTTTGCATTTTCTACATGTAGGCACCCAGTTAGATTAGCACCATCTTTTGAAGATGCTGTCTTTTTACAATTTTATGGTTTTGGCTTCTTTGTCAAAAATCAAGTGACTGTGAATTTTTAGGTTTAATCCTGGTTCCTTGATATGATTCCATTGATCTACAAGTCTGTTTCTATGCCAGTATCATGCAGTTTTTATTGCTGTTGTTCTATAGTGCAGCTTGAGATCAGGGTTCGAGATACATCCACACAATCTGTTGTTGAACAGGATTGTTTTAGAAATTCTGGGTTTTTTCATCTTTCCATATGAAATTGAGAATTGTTCTTTTAAGTTCTGTAAAGAATTGTGTTGCTATTTTGATGGGAATTGCATTGAATCTGTAGATTGTTTTTGGTAGAATGGGCATTTTTACTATGTTATACCTATTGATCCATGATCATGGGAGATCTTTCCATCTTCTGATATCTCGTCAATTTATTTCTTCATAGACTTGAAGTTCTTGTCATACAGGTCTTTGACTTGATTTGTTAGAGTCACATCAAGATTATGTATATATATATATATATATATATATATATATATACCACAATTTCTACATCCATTCTTCAGTTGAGGGGCATCTGGGCTGTTTCCAGCTTCTGGCTATTACAAATAAAGCTGCTACAAACATGGTTGAGCAAATGTCCTTATTGTGTACTTGAGCCTGTTTTGGATATATGCCTGGCAGTGGTATGGCTGGGTCTTGAGGAAATGCTATTCCTAGTTGTGTGAGAACGCACCAGACTGATTTCCAGAGTGGTTGTACAAGTTTACATTCCCACCAGCAGTGGAGAAGGGTTCCCCTTTCTCCACAACCTCTCCAGCATGTGTTGTCACTTGAGTTTTTGATCTTGGCCATTCTGATGGGTGTAAGCTGAAATCTCAGGGTCCAGAAATTGTGGTGCATCTACACAATGGAAGTGATCTAAATGCAGGCAACAGATTCCATGTGAGAGACAGCCCCCCATTCTCCTTACTAGGGAACCCACATAAAGACCAAGATGCCCATCGTACATATGTGTAGGGGGCCTAAGTCCAGTCCATGACTGGTCCTTAATTGGTGTTTCAGTCTCTGCAAGCCCTGCTTGGCCCTGGTTGACTGGTTCATTCTAGGTGAGAAGGCTAACACAGATCTGGTCCTCAAAGTTTGGTGGCTGCCCATGTGAAAGGACTTGGAAATATCAGTTGGCTCTGGGATCCACAGCTATGCCTTTTGACTGTTTCTAATTTTGTATCCAGCCCCTTTGCTGAAGGTGTTCCCTGAAGCTGAATTTTTGGGGTCATTTATGTATACCGTCTTATCACCCTCAAATAGTGACACTTTGACTTCTGCCTTTCCAATTTGTATCCCCTTGATCCCTTTGAGTTGTCTGATTGCTCTAGCTAGGACTTCGAGCACTATATTGAAGAGATACAGAGAGAATGCAGTCTTGTTTTGCCCCCAGTTTAAGTGGAATTGCTTTGAGTTTCTATTTATTTAATTTGATGTTGGCTATAGGCTTGCCATTATTGCATTTATTGTGTTTAGGTATGTGCCTTGTATCCCCGATCTCTCTGAGACTTTTATCATGAAGAGGTGTTGGATTTTGTCAAAGGCTTTTTCTGTGTTTATTGAGATGATCAAGTGATTTTTTTCTTTCAGTTTATTTATTTGCATGGTGATATACACTTATATGTTTATATGGTGAAATATACATACACATAAATATATTTGGATATATTTGTATATTGAATCATTTTTGCATGCCTGAGATGAAACCTACTTGATAATAGTGGATAATGTATTTGATGTGATCTTGGATTTGGTTTGTTAGTATTTTATTGAGTATTTTTCCATCAAAGTTCATGGGGGATATTGGTCTAAAATTCCTTTTCTTTGTTGAGTCTTTGTGTCATTTAGGTATCAGGGTGACTGTTTCTTCAATAATTAACGTTGGCAATGTTCCTTCTGTTTCTATTTTGTGGAATAGTTTGAGGAGTAATGGTGTTAGCTCTTTTTGAAAATCTGGTAGAATTATGTGGTAATGCCATCTGGTCCCCGGTACTTTTTGGTTGGGAGACTTTTGAGGATTACTTGTGTTTCCTTAGGGGATATAGAAAAGTTTAAACTATTTATATGATCTTGATTTAGGTTTGTAAAGTGAAACCTATCAAAAAAAATTTGTCCATTCCGTTTAGATTTTTCCAATTTTATGGAATACAGGCTTTTGAATTAAGACCTAATGATTCTTTGGATTTTCTCAGGGTCTCTTGTTATGTCCCCCTTTTCATTTCTGACTTTGTTACTTTGGATATCTGTCTTTTAGTCAGCTTGGCTAGGAGTTTGTCTATCTTGTTGATTTTCTCAAAGAACCAGTTTTTTTGTTTTATTGATTCTTTTTGTTTCTAAGTTATTGATTTAGTCCCTGGGTTTGATTATTTCCAATCATCTACTCCTCTTGGGTATGTCTGCTTCTTTTTGTTCTAGAGCTATTGGTGTGATTTTGAATTGCTAGTATGATAACTCTCCACTTTCTTTTTGAAAGTACTTAATGCTATGGACTTTCCCTTTAGCAATGTGTTCATTGTGTCCAATAAGTATGGGTAAGTTATGCCTTTCATTGAATTCTAGAAAGTTTTAAATTTCTTTCTTTATTTCTTCCTTGACCCAGTGGTCTCTGAGTAGAGAGTTGTCCAGTTTCCATGTGTTAATAGGCTTTTTGTTGTTTCTGTTGTTGCTGAATTCCAGCTTTAATCCATGGTAGTCTGATAAAATACAAGGGATTATTTTAATCTTCTTGTTTCTGTTGAGACTTGCTTTGTTTATGGTCAGTTTTGGAGAAGGTTCTATGAGGTGCTGAGAAGAATGTACATTCTTTTGTGTTTGGGTGAAATGTTCTGTAGATATCTGTTAGGTCCATTTGATTCTGACTCTTCTTAGTTTCATTATTTTTGCATTTAGTTTTTTTCTCCATGATCTGTCCATTGGAGAGAGTGGTGTGTTGAAATCTCCCACTATTAATATGTGGGGTTCAATGCATGAGCTTCAGAAATGTTTCTTTTATAAATGTGGGTGCCCTTGTATTTGGGACATAGAACCAAAAGAAAGGAAGCAAATACACACACATACACACACACACACACACACACACACTCACACAAAACAAACAGGAACAACAAAATATCAGGAATTAACAACCACTGTTCATTAATTCATTATTTATTTCCTATCATTTCCTGAGTGTAGTTAGCTTTCTTTTGGTTGGAGTTTTTCTTCTAGTATCTTCTGTAGGGCTGAATTTGTGGCTAGTACTGTTTAAATTTGTTTTTGTCATGAAATATCTTGTTTTCTCCCTCTCCAGTGATTAAAAGTTTTGCTCGGTATAGTAGTCGGGGCTGACATCTGTGGTCTCTTAGTGTCTGTAAGATATCTACCCAGTCCCATCTTGCTTTTAGAGTTTCTTGTTAGAAGTCAGGTGTAATTCTGATAGGTTTGTCTTTATATGTGATTTGGCCTTTTTCCATTTCAGCTTTTAATATTCTTTCTTTTTTTCTGTATATTTTACTGTTATTATATGGCTGGATGATCTTCTTTTCTAGTCTAATCTGTATGGTATTCTGTAAGCTTCTTGTATGTTTATAGACATTTCTTTCTGTGAGTTGGGTAAGTATTCATCTATGATTTTGTTGAAAATATTTTCTGGGCCTTAGAGCTGGGAGTCTTCTCCTTCTTCTATTCCTATTATTCTTAGTTATAGTCTTTTCACAGTGTTCCAGATTTCTTGTACATTTTTGTCAGAACTTTTTCTGTTGAACATTTTTGACTTGTGTATAATTTCTTCAATTATATCTCTTATACCTGAGATTCTCTCTTCCATCTCTTGTATTATGTTGGTTATGCTTGTGTCTGTAGTTCCTGTTCTGTTCCCTAAGTTTTCCTATACCAGGATTACCTCAGATTGTGTTTTCCTAATGGCTTCTAGTTAGAGTTTTAGGTCTTGAACATTTTTCTTTATTTATTTCTCCTGTTTGGTTGTATTTTCCTGTGGTTCTTTAAGAGATTTATTCAATTTGTTCACCTCGTTGACTGTATTTTTCTCTTTTTTCGTGGAGGACTTATTTTCCTCTTTCAAGGCCTCTATCATTTTCATAATCTCAGTTTTAAGATTTTTTTGGGGGGGGTCACATGTAATAATATCTTCTGGGCTTGCTGTGGTAGAATAGTTGGTTTCCAGTGGTATCATATGGCCCTGGTTTTTTTGCTTGTGTTCTCACACTGACCTCTAGCCATTTGGTTGTACCTGGTGTTAGCAAACCTGGTAGTGTCTGAAGGTAGTTGGCCTCTGGGTCCCAGAGGGTAGCAGTCCTCTGGCTTTCGTGGGTGATAACAGATATCTGGGGATTCAGGGAGAACTGGTCGTCTCTGAAGGTTGCCAGACTCTGGGATTGCAGGTAGGTAGGGGACCAGGATATGGGGCACACGATGCTGTTGGTCCCTGGTGGGTGTCGGTCTCTGTCTCTACTGTTCCCTGATGGCTGCTGCTGCTTCTTGAAGGCTGCTTTCCCCCATGATTGCCAGTCTGTCAGTGTGCAGGTGGAGATACGGCCCGGTAAAAGAAAGGGGCCAGAGGATGCTGCTGGGAGCACACTTGTTCCTTGGTGGTTACTGGGTCCGAAAATGGGACGAAACCCATAGGTGGCGGGGTGGGGAGGGCTGGGTGTAAATGGCCAGAGGCAGACTGTGCCTGCGGGCCTGTGCACCTTGTATTCAGCAGGTCAGGGCTGGGGAAAGGCTCTTACCTGCTGGTCTCCAGCAGTAGTGTTTCAGGGAAGCAGAGAGGACCCAGAAGATGGTGCTTGGAGCCTGCTGCTGTTCAGTGCAGACAATAACTGTCAAGGATAGTTTGCTGTACGGATAGTGTGATACCTTTTCCCTCTAGCTTTTGTACGGCATCTCCTTCCTTTGGTCTATCATGTATATGCGGATGTAGGGAAAACCAGCTTAGAGACGGGTTTTATTTGGGTCATAGATTCAGAGGTTTTAGTCTGCTGTCAGTTGGCTGTATAGAGAAAGGACAGCTGCCCTGGACAGCTGCTTACTTCACATCAAACGTAACAAAACTGAGGGAGACAGGAAGGGTCCACAGTGTGCTGGGAAAGGCTTGTCTGCAGTGGCACTTCCTCAAGCCTGGCCCCGTCTCCTAAGGTTCCGGACACAGGAACATTTCGTATTCAGAGAACAGCACCATCTGTGTGTCAGTGACCTCAGAATGAGAGAATGCACATCTTTCCAAGTAACCCTGTAAAATTTAAAAGTTTGCCATCTGTTGAACTGTAAAATGTTCTAAAATCCAATATACTGTCCATAACACAATTAAGATATTCAATGATAAAAAATAGTTTAAAAAATCTCCTTGGATTTTGAGGGATAAACAGATATAATCAATTAATACATCTGATGAAATTAGAAATGTTTAGTATTGGGAAATTGTTAAAAGCTGAGTCGCTTGACCCCCGAGTCTCTGTTCTCCGATGTGATTGTATTAGGAAGCAGGGCTTCTCAGAGGTTGCTGGGCCTGTGACAGAACACCCAGTTCCAGCTGTGCCAGCTGTTAATTAGGCAGGATGTAGACTGACCCAGGGGACTGTCTGAGCAAACTTGTGGGAGATTACCTTGATTTAAACCTCCCTGCTGTAGGTGGGGCCATCTCCTGATTGAGATTGTAGTCTATACAAGTTTCACACTAAAAAGGATATTTGGAAAGAAATTCATAATATTAATTGCTAACATTAGCAACAAAGAAAAGCTTGAAGTTAATTTCTTTCTAAATTAGGCAGCAGATTGAATAAACTGTAAATATCACACAGAAAGCAGCAGTAGAGATCCCAGTAAAGTATAAGCTAAGGGTAGGGGAACACTATTTACTTATATAATATCATCTTTGAGTGGTAAGCCAGACATAATTTTACTAACTAAAAACATTAAGAACAACATAAACTATAAATAAAAATTATTATTACTAACCAAAAGAACAAAAAACATTTTAATATAGTAGTGATTGGTTTAAGACATTTTTAAAATATGACAATTTTATGTTAAAGTTAAAATGTTGATTCAGTAGTGACTTTTATAAGTTCTTATAGGTTACTGAGAAATATTCCAAGGTTGGACTATAGCTCAGAAGCACAACGCTTCCCAGCTTCCCAAGACTGGCCTGTGACACCCGTAATAAAAACAGCTACTTCAGAAAGAAATAAACTCAGTTTTCATCACTGCTAAATCTGAGTTGTCAGTTAAAATTTTTCTGAAGGCCCTTACAGTTCCGTCTGATAGTTTTTGTAAAAATTGTAGAGGTCGCACACTTCAGACACGGGGCTCATTTCAACAGCGCCAGATTTAACTTACAGGCCCACCGTATGGCTGATTCAATCGTCTTTCTGTGAATTGTATCACAAGAGGGTGAGCTGGTGTTTTAATATCATGATGTGTTCTGTGGGCCGTTTGCCCGCAAGGCATCTACGCGAACAAACAGGATGGGGCGGGTACTGCTTCCACCGAGCGGAGTGTCCCTCTGCCAGCTGTCCGTGCTGCCCCTGGGGAGGGCACCCGACCTTCCGGCTTAGGGTGGAGCAAAGCTTTGCTCCTCGCGACCACTTGAACAGGTTACTTACAAATTGTGCTTTTCACAAAGCAACAACACAAAAATGGAAATAAAGTTCTCAATCTTTTTTTTTTTTTTTTTCCAATTGGAAATTTAGCAGTCAGGAAGGAATACTTCCACCAGTATTTACAAAAACCGATTCCATTTAAGCAAAAGAAGACATTTCTAGTTACCACAACTTTAAAAAAGTTTATTCTTCTCTCATACATTGCATCGGGCCACTTGCAGTTTCTCCCCCCTCCGGTCCTCCCGGTCCCCCCACCGCCTTCCTTCTCCCCAGATTCCTCTCTCCCCACCTCTACTCCGTTCCCCTTCAGGAAAGAGCAGGCCTCCCAGTAACGTCGACTGAACATGGCATAACAAGATGCAAAAAGGCAGTGAGGCACAAAACCTCAAGACTGAAGTTGACAGCAGGAGAAAGGATCAGCGACCCGACCCCCAAGGTTAGGAATCCCTCAGGAGCACCAAGCTACACACAACCCTAACAGGGTTCGGATCCATACAGGGTCTGTGGCTGTCGCTCTACTGTTGACTCCACTCTACTGTGGGCTGTGTCATGGTGCCCTCATCCCTCTGAGTCCTATAATCCTTCCTCCCCATCTTTTGCCTGGGTTCTGTTCCCCAGCCCCGCCCAATGTTTGGCTTTCGGTCTGCGCATCCTCTCCCCTCAGTTGCTGAATGAAGCCAACTTCTATGTCACATCACGAACTTAAAATTGGGGCCGACTGGAGTGGTTTTCTGCCAATATCTGGTGAAAATAAGATGCGTAGTTAATCAGATGGGAAGGCAGGAATGCGTGGAACCCGGGTGTTTTCACCATTGCCTCGTAACAAGTAAGTTAAGGGCGGAGTTCTACAAACTTCTTTGTAAGTAGAGCTGGTTAGGGATCCAAGATTCAGTACGATGAGTTCTTCCACATTCAACTGTAAAGAGCACACATTAGTCGAGCTCTCCCTAAAAGCTTAGAAAAACAAAATGAAAAGAAACAAAACCAAAAAGCAAAACCAGTTTCACTTTGCGTATGTCCATTGATAGGTTCTCACAAGGGCAAGCAAAAATGAACCCATCAGAGCCTCCTCCGATTAGAACATTTAAAACTAAAGTTATTTGCATAGATGTTTTGATTAAAAAAAATCAAAATGAGCTTTTGTCTCTTTGCTATTGCTTTAAATAGAAAAAAAATATAAAATCAAAATAAGCAAAGTTATTTTCTTGGAATAAGCTTCCTCTTTATTTTCTTATTTGATCATTTTGAAATTTAAAAACATGTTATTCTTTCAGGAGGGAAAGAAAATGTCTTGAAATTCAGGGTAGATCTTCTAAAGATCTGAAATGTTATATTTTTCTTCCTGCTGTAAAAAAAATTAACAAATGGAAGACAAAATTTTGCTATTATCATCTGAACTAAGTGCAAGAAATTATTTTCATTGTAAGAAAGGCGTGATTAAACATGAAACTTTTTGTACTCTCTACTTTGAAAATTTAAGTGTTTGTTAAAAAGGATAATTTCCATTATCTAAAAAAGTTATAAATTCTCTTTCTCATTAAGACATGAAGTATAAAAATCTGCTTTTCTCATGCTGGTTATGGAGGCTGACTAGCTGCTCAGTTTGCTAAATAACAAAAATATTCTTTATTGTACTCTGCTTTTAGAGCTGAATACACTAGTTACTTTGTCTGCTACTGTGGACAAACCCTTACTAAGTAACAGGTTAAGGAAGGCAGGGATCATTTTGCTGGAGTTGCAGGGTAGAGCCTATCCTGACAGGGAGGAGATGGTTATAGAAGCAGAAGGGATAGTGGTCTCTCACAGCCTTGTCAGGAATCACAGAGTGAGGAGGAATTGGGATGAGGCTTTGAAACCTCACTGTTCCCAGGGAACCCTTTTCCTTTGCAAACTCCCCCTCCTAAAGGTTCCACAGGAGCATCACTGTCCGGGACCAGTGTTCACACACATGGCCTGTGGGACATAGTCTGCAATCAGACCACCTCAGTGAGACAAAAATTTTCTCCCCCCTTAGCTCATGTCTGACAATAGGAGAGAAGAAATTAAGCTTCTTTAATGTTAGATTAATAGAAAATGATGATGTCGATATTGTTTCTAGTGTATTTGTTCTGTGGGAAATAGAAAATAAAGTCTAGTGATGTCTTTATGCCTGTGTGATGTGAAAATGCATTAAATCCAATCTGTGTGAAAATTGTTACCCATTTTTTTCTTAAACAAAACTATAAACTTTGTTTTTATGTTTGTTCATTTGTTTTGTTTTTTCGAGACAGGGTTCCTCTGTGTGGCCTTGTCTGTCCTGGACTTGCTTTGTAGACCAGGCTGGCCTCGAGCTCACAGCAATCTGCCTGCCTCTGCCTCCCTGAGTGCTATAAACTTCCATATGAGAGATTCTGAGTATCTGCGTGGACTTCTGAATGGCTAACACACTTGGTTTGGGGCATTTCAGGCTACAGTGTATTCAGAAATCTGCTCGCTGAAGCACAGACACCACCACCAGTTTCCCTCTGAAGCTAGGTGGCTGCGGAGCACTTGTGCAATGAAACCATTGGAAAAAACAGCATCTTCAACAAATGATGCTGGTCTAACTGGATGTCTACAAGTAGAAAAATGCAAGTAAATCCGTATTTATCACTCTGCACAAAACTAAAGTCCAAGTGGATCAAAGACCTCAACATAAAACCAGACACATTAAGTCTATTAGAAGAAATAGGGGATGAGGAGCCTTGAACTATCATTGGCACAGGAGACAACTTGCTGAAAAGAGCACCAACAACACAGGCACTAAAATCAACAATCAATAAATGGGACCTCATGAAACTGAAAAGCTTTTGTAAAGCAAAGGACACTGTCGTCAGAACAAAATGACAGCCTGGAGACTGGCATAGGATCTTCACCAACCCAGTATCTGACAGAAGGCTAATATCCAGAATATATAAAGAACTCAAGAAGTTTAAAAGCAAGAAATCAAGTTATCTAATTAAAAAGTTTGATACAGATCTAAACAGGGAATTCTCAACAGAAGAATATTTGCTGGCAGAGAAACACTTAAAGAAAAGCTCAATGTTCTCATCAGGGAGATACAAATCAAAACAAACCTGAGAGTCCACCTTACACTCATCAGAATGGCTAAGATCAAAAACTCAAGTAACTATTACAAATAAAGCTGCTACAAACATGGTTGAGCAAATGTCCTTATTGTGTACTTGAGCCTCTTTTGGATATATGCCTAGGAGTGGTATGTCTGGGCCTTGAGGAAGCGCTATTCCCAGTTGTCTGAGAAAGCGCCAGATTGATTTCCAGAGTGGTTGTACAAGTTTACATTCCCACAGTGGAGGAGGGTTCCCCTTTCTCCACAACCTCTCCAGCATGTGTTGTCACTTGAGTTTTTGATCTTGGCCATTCTGATGGGTGTAAGGTGAAATCTCAGGGTCGTTTTGATTTTCATTTCCCTAATGGCTAATGACGTTCAGCATTTCTTTAAGTGTTTCTCTGCCATTTGATATTCCTCTACAGAGAATTCTCTGTTTAGCTCTGTTCCCATTTTTTAAGTGGATTACTTGGTTTGCTGCTTTTCAGCTTCTTTAGTTTTTTATATATACTGGATATTAGTCCTTTATCAGATAGAGGGTTGGTGAAGATTCTTTCCCAATCTGTAGGCAGTCGTTTTGTTTTGATGACGGTATCCTTTGATTTACAGAAGCTTTTCAGCTTCATGAGGTCTCATTAATTGATTGTTGCTCTTAGAGCCTGTGCTGTTGGTGTTCTGTTCAGGAAATGCCCCTTAACTGAAGGATGGATGCAGAAATTGTGGTACATCTACACAATGGAGTATTACTCAGCAATGAAAAATAAGGAAATCATGAAATTTGTAGGTAAATGGTGGGACCTAGAAAGGATCATCCTGAGTGAGCTGTCCCAGAAGCAGAAAGACACACACGGTATATACTCACTCATATAGACATAACATAGTATACACCTACTAAAAACTGTACATCTAAAGAAACTAAGCAAGAGAGAGGACCCTGACTAGAATGCTCAATCCCCATCCTGAAAGGCAAAGAGGAAGGACATCAGAAGATGAAGAAAACAGGAAACAACCTAGGAACCTGCCACAGAGGACCTCTGAAAGCCTCTGCCCTGCAGACTATCAAAGCAGACACTGAGGCTTATGGCCAACTGTTGGGCAGAGTGCATGGAATCTTATGTAAGAAGTGGGAAATAGTAAGAGCTGGAGAGGATGGGAACCACACAAGGAGAGCAACAGAACCAGAAAACTTGAACACAGGGAACTTCCCAGAGACTCATACTCCAACCAAGGACTATTCATAGAGATAACCTAGAACCCCTGCATAGATGTAGCACATGATAGTTCAGAGTCCAATTGGGTTACATAGTAAAGAAAAGAGGGACTGCCTCTGACATAATCTGATTGGCCTGCTCTTTGATCACCTCCCTCTGGGGGGGAGCAGCCTTACCAGGCCATAGTAGAGGACAATGCAGACACTCCTGATAAGATCTAATAGACTAAGATCAGAAGGAAGGCGAAGAGGACCTCCCCTATCAGTGGACTTGGCGAGGGGCATGCATGAGGAAGGGGGATGGAGGGTGGGATCGGGAGGGGAGGAGGGAGGGGCTTATGGGGGAATACAAAATGAATAAAGTGTAATTAATAGTAAAAAAATAGAAAAAAATTAAAAAAAAACTCAAGTAACAATACATACTAGAGAGGATGTGGAGAAAGGAGAACCCTCCTCCATTGCTGGTGGGAATGTAAACTTGTACAACCACATTGGAAATCAGTCTGGTGCTTTCTCGGACAATTAGGAATGGTGCTATCTCAAGATCCAGCTATATCATTCCTAGGTATATATCTCAAATATGCTTAAGTGTACAACAAGGACATTTGCAAAACCATGTTTGTAGCAACTTTATTCATAATAGCCAGAACCTGGAAACAGCCCAGATGTCCCTGAGATCACTTTGGTGTTTGTTTAGCTTTCTTTTGGTTGAGTCCCACACCTCCTGTGCATTTTGTATTATAAATGCTTTGACCTCAGCAGTTTGGCCTTCACTGTTTCTCTGTGATCTTCCACTTTTGGCCAAAAAGCTGAAAACACAACAGCTGTGCTGAACACACAAAGCAGAGGACAGAGCTGCGCATGTGCACTTTTCCTGTCAGCTGATGCTTATGGAGACCGAGAATGTCGCCATCTATAGCACAGTTTAGGTCCCACTTTTTTTCTCTCTCTCTCTTTTTTTCCTCTTTTTTTAAAACCCTCACAACTGTCATCTCTTATTTATCTCCAATGAACTGTTGAGAAATTTAAAGATGTTTCCTTCTGGATTTCAGTGTTCCTCCTTTTCATTTTTGTGTTTGTGCTTTTGCCCTTTCTCTTAATTAGGTGAACTAATGGCTTATCTATTTTACAGGAGGCTTTGGCAGCAAACAAATGACATTTGGCTTTGTACTGGTTGTAAACGTTTTAAGTATATCATTTGCGTTTTATCCCTTTCATCAAAATTTCATGGGCTCGTCCGATTGTTTTATTTATGCTGTGTGTGGTGTGTTTGTGGTTTGTGTGTGTGGTGTGGTGTGTGTATGTGAGGGAACCCACAGACTTGTACCTGTCCAACTCTATTGCCACCCCTTGCTTCTCCCTTAGACTGAGTCTTTGATTATTTTCTGCTCCTTTTTTCTTTTAGAAATACAAATGCATCTCTCTGAGACGTTTTCTTTGCACTGCCCCAGTTAAATCTCCAGACGTCTCTGTAACGCTCTCTGGAATGTTTGCCTTTATCGCTCTCTGAAGTTATATGAGAATTAACTGTTTTAGGATGATTTTATCTCAGACAGACTCTGAAATGCTCATAAATCATAAACACTGCGCTGTATTCTGTGACTGTAAAGTAATAAAGCTGTAAAGGAAAACAATAGGCAGAGCAGAGGCAGACCTCTTCCCTTTTGTCTCCTACACGCTTATGAACACAGCCCATCTTCGATACAGAAAGGAGCTACAGCAATGAATAAGCACTGTGACTACAGAGATGCTTTGATTATAAACAAGCGTCAGGTTTTCCGCAATGCAATGAAGCTGCTGTATTTCAGTATAAAATAAAATGGAAATTTTTAATCTGAGCTTTTACTCACCACATGACCTTTTCCCAGTCCAGTGTGAATGTTGACATAACCTTTAGGTTGTGTATACAAAAAGTGCCAGTTATTTCTTTTAACTGCTATTATGTAAGTGATTGGATAGCAGTATGGGAAGGAAGAGACTTTTTTCTTGACAATTTCTTTAATAAATAGAAAAATTCAAAGGAAAGTAAATAAGCAAAAATACAATTTCCATTCAGCCCTTTTCATGTAACTATTCTAAGATACATTTGGTTGAAGTTGAGCAAAATACTATCGTATTAAGAAAAAAAAAATGAATTGTAAGCATGTTTAGAAACTATTTGAAGACAGTATTTACAAGTAATATAGAAGCTTATAATCTTTTTTCTGTGTGCTAGATAGAAGTATGAATTGAAAGAATATAAATACTCAGAGGAGACTGACCTCAGAAAGTCATGTGGAGAGGATGGTTGTTTTAAGAGACGTTGGAGGCACTGGGCTTTATGGATTGATAAACTTCACCAAGTGCCTTAAACATGCTGCCATAACCCACAACAGACTGAGATTGCTCTATTATCCTGTGAAAAGCACAGGTATGTTCAGATGTTTGCTTAACACATGGCATCTCAAGAGCTGCACAGTAAAGGCAGTTTCAGCCTTCATAAAGTGAGAGAATCAGCATCTGTTTTGATCCACTGCTAGGTAGAGTCTTTCAGAGGCCCTCTGCTCCTGTCCTGCTACTTGTTTTCTCC
Source organism: Meriones unguiculatus (assembly GCF_030254825.1). Classification (NCBI taxonomy): domain Eukaryota; kingdom Metazoa; phylum Chordata; class Mammalia; order Rodentia; family Muridae; genus Meriones; species Meriones unguiculatus. The sequence continues at coordinate 110,512,512 of NC_083356.1, forward strand.
TACTTCCAATGTCCATCCCATTTGTCTTTCTAAGTGAGGATTGATCATCTTACCATGGGTCCTCTTTCTTGTTTATCTTCTTTAGGTATACAGACTTGGGCAGAGTGCAGGGAATCATATGAAAGAAGGAGGAGTTAGTATGACTGGAGAGGACAGGAGCTCCACAAGGATCAAATATATCAGGGCACAGAGGTCTTTTGTGAGACTTTCTCCAACCAAAGACCATGTACGGATATAACCTAGAACCCTCCTCAGATGTAGCCCATGGTAGCTCAGTATCCAAGTGGATACCCTAGTAAGAGGAACAGGGACTATTTTTGACATGAAATCAATGGCAGGTTCTTTGACCCAACCTTCTCCCCACCCCCCCTCCCTGCAAGGGAGGAGCAGCCTTGCTAGGCCACAGAGGAGGACATTGCAGCCAGTCCTGAAAATACCTGATAAAACAGGGGCAAATGAAAGAGGAGGAGGACCTCCCTTATCAGTAAACTTGGAAAGGGGCAGGGAGGAGATGAGGGAGGGAAGGTGGGATTGGGAGGGAATGAGAGAGGGGTCTACAGCTGGGATACAAAGTAAATAACCTGTGATTGATATAAAAAATTATAAAAAATAAAGAGAATCAGTCATAATATAAAAGAAAGGTGATTTTGAGGACAAAATAGTCTTGCATTTATAAACTTTAATTGAGCTTTAATGATGAATTTTATTTCTACCAATTGGAGAACATTTTATAATACTTATAGTGACCAATAGAGAACAAGGTAACCAAGTGTATCAAATTCCTATTATTATTATTTTTTCTTATGTTACAAAAATTAGGGGCTGGGAAATACCATCTCACTTGAAGTAACATTTTTTTTCTTCATGGATACTCAGTAGCCTGGAAATGAGATTAAAATCATGACAATTAAACGGCTGTAACATCACAGTCAGGGTTGTACAATCTACTTGTCTTCTATCTTTCATCTTTTCTAGGACAGCTTGAACCACTGTCTAATAAAACATAAATATAGTGTGAATACTAGTAAAGGAAATAATATTTTTATTCACAGATTAGTGGAAGATTACCTTGGAAAACAAGTCTCTACATACTAAGACATTTTAGTCATATCAAATTCATTGTTCTAGGACAAGAAGGGACAGGGTTGAATATCCCACTCCGTGCAGTCACTGGCCTTTTTCTCTTCCACCATTCTGTGCATCTTTCCTATGGTCATCTAGGGGCTGGCCCCCCCTTTCCCCCCCAGAGGACAGCTGGCAGCCCCTTCAAGTTTGACCTCCACATCTGGCTGGCAGAAAGAGAATGTTTAGGCAGAAAGAATATTCAGGATTTGCAGGTGACTTTCATGGATAAATCCTGAGAATGCTTCATATTCTTCAACTTCCACTCACAATTTTTGTTAGAACTTAATCCCACATATCCTTCTGATTTCAAATAGCATGTGTGTATGTGCTTAGATATATGCATGCAATGTGGCTATCAGGATTTTCTGTATATTTAGGAAAAAAACCCAAAGGTTGTCAACCCAGCAAATGGGGTCATTTCTTGTAGAAAAGAACTTCAATATGATAATTCCATGGTTAAGACTTTTACTATAATTAGACAATGTACTAAAAGAGCACATTGAATTAGCAAAAGTTGTGAAATGAAATCAAGCTTAAAATTAAAGACATATCAAACTTAATCAGAAATATTCCCATTTGCATAAAAATTAAGGACTTTAAGACATATTGGAAAATTACACCCATGTTATGATCTTGAAATGATTCACTATCAAAAAGCACTACATACGCCAAGCTTTATTTATAATTTTGACAGATTTCTCATGAGACTGCAGTATAAATTTAGAACTAGAAAACCCATTCTAAATTAACACAGACAAAAGTTTAAATCAAATTATATAAAATGCAGTAAGGGATTGCTATTTCTAGTAAGCATTAAAACTAATTTAAAGCTTTCTGTAGTAAGAACAGATTTTAAAAGTAATTTTGCTCTCAGAAATTTATCATACAGATAAGTACAACACATAAGAATGCTTGTAGCCAGTACTGTAATGGAACTGACCGATCAAACTGAGTAGCGAGTCTTTTAGAATAGATGAGGCCTACAGCCAGCCGTGGTGAATGGACTGTGATAAGCTCCTACCAATACCAGTGCTGTAAACTACACTAATTTTATTATGCCCCAAATCAGAAATAAAATCTAAACAACACAGTGCTAAGCTAAATAAATTTGATGTAATGCACAAGCAAGAAAAGTAGTAGGTGTTCCTTGTCGCATACCGTAACAGATATCAACTAGAAATGGACTCTACACTCAAACATACAGTACGAAACTATGAAACTGCTTGGAAAAGCTTGTCGGTGCAAACCAACATGGTATTGATGTAGTTAAGAATTTTTTACAGACTCCCGACAGGCTTTCTCTTGTCACCAGATGAAGCTTCCAGTACCAGATTTGGATTACATCTAATTTAGTTTTTGGCCAAAGTATCCCAGTGGAATCCCCAAACACCAAGCCGTTACCAAGACTACGGTTGTGGCCAACAAGCTAACATCAAAGCCCCGTTTCTGGAGACCACACCTACACAGCTCATTAAACGGGAGGATGCTGCGCCGGAGGCTGCATAGAACCTTCAGTCCTACGCCAAATAAGACTGGCGCAGAGAATAGAAAGGAAAGAAAGCAGAAAGAAAAAATACGTAGTGATAAAATGATTGCTAACAATATTCAGCTGTACTCACAGATCAGCGCCTTCCTCAGGCGTCATCACAGAAGCTTCCTCCTGCAGCAGACGAGAGCAAGTACAGAGGACCGCAGCCAGACGGCAGGCAGAGAGTGAGAGACATTGCAACACTCATCTGTAAATGAGAGGTCTCCATCAAACCCCTCCTGTCAGAGTTCAGGCAGCCCAGTGCGAGGGGAGGTAGAAAGAGTAGAAGAGACAGAGGGGAAGTGGCACTCGCCTGAAATCTCAGCGCTCAGGGAGGCAGAGGCAGACAGATGGCTGTGAGTTCGAGGCCAGCCAAGGCTATTTTTTAATTCACGAAAAAAGGGGAGGGGGTAAAAACCAAGAACACAAGGTCCTCTAAATCAGCGTGAGCAAAGCTCATATGAGCTCACAGAGACACACAGCACACACACGCCTACGCCGGCCACACCAGGCCCTCTGCCGGCACAGCTTCAAGCCCAGTGTTATCGTGGGTTTCCGAGAGCATGAATGAATGGGTCCCTGACTTGTGCCTTCTCTTGAGGTCTTTTTCTTTTGTTAGGTTGTCTTATCCAACTTGATGTGATGGTGTTTTGTCTTATATATTTGTTGTTATATCTGAAAATGAATGATAGCCACTAGGGTGAGAGATAGGAGCCAAGCTGTTGTTTTTATTTGCTTGGAGTGGGAGGACTGTTTTCCTCAAAGGACTGACAGTGATTGGGAATGTAAGCCGAGTCAGTGCTAGTCTTGTGTTCAGGAATGGTGGACCAACAGATGACAGATTCTACAGGGTTTGGTTTTGTTTGCTTGTCTGTGTGTGCTTTTATTTGGTTACATTTTTTCAGTGTTGTGTTTTGTTTTCTGGATTTGGGGGCTTTCTTCTAGCGTTGGGTAGAAAGAATTCAAAGTTAAGTGGCTGGAAAAGATCGAGAGAGATAGAAGCAGAAGAACATGATCAAAGTGTACTTATATTTGAGAATTGTTTTAAGCAATAAAAATATAATAATAAAAAGAAGATTTTTAGTTGTCAATCCCAAAACTCATGGAACTAAAGTGAAAATAGACAAATGGGATTGCATCAACATGAATATAAAACTTAGATTTCATCACCAAATAGACAAGAGAGCCAAAGGCAAACTGTGAAGAACGGGAAGCTATTTCTAAGCTAAATCTAAAACAAATTCATATCACTGAATTTTGAAGAAGAAAGCAGAACACTGTAGATTTGACTCTGCTCCTTCTAAATTATGATTCTAATTTAGTATTTCTAAGTAGGACCTTCTTTGAGGTGATTGTGTCATAAGAACCCTCTATGTTGGGTGGGACTGAGTCCTTTCTGAAAAACGACTTTAGTCTGCAGTCCTGCCTTTCACCTTGTCGAGATGCGGCCGGAAGGACCTCACCCGAAAACCAGGCCAAGAAGTGCCTACTTCTAGACTCCTCCTGCTTTCAAATTTATAAGAAATGAACTTTTACGGACCAGGGGCGCTCAGGGGCCCCAGTCTGTGGTGGGGAGAGAATGTGTGCACAGTGAAGGGAAGTGTGACTGGAGAGGCTGTGAGAGGAGGCCTGCGCTGCCACCGAGGCCATGGCCGCGGAGTCCAGGGCCCTGCAGCAGTGGGGGCTGGGCGGATGTCCATGACCAAGCTGCCCCCGGAGGTAGCACAGGCCCTCCCTCCCTGCTCTGGGGCCATGCTGCTGTCTGAGGCCTGTGTCTCCCTGCCCTGGGGCCATGCTGCTGTCTGAGGGCTCCACAGAGCCAGCCCTGCCCCTTCCAGGCCGCAGCACTGAAACAGTGGGCCCTTGGTCTCTTTGGTTGGAGAAGTTACGAGGGTGGAGGGCAGACGTGATTCCGGCGCAGAATGTGAAATTCACAGAGAATCAATGAAAAGTTAAAATAAAGGAAGAACTTTGTCCTTTAAAATGTCCCCAGAATATGAGTTTTTGTGACAGCAGCCCAAGTCATACGGGGTTACACAGTCTATCTGGAGAACTTGTCTGTGAGGTTCAAGCCCTCTACAGTCACAGTCGACGTCAGAGCTCACTCAAAGGTGACAAATGTAGGCATCTGTATGTAGGCATCCGTAACCCTTCCGTACACACCTTCACTCCCCAGCTCTCAACTCCGAATTTTACTTATCATCTTTTCCAAGTCAAATCAGATCCATTAAGGAATTTATGATGTTTTGCCTGGATCAGATCCTGGTGATGCCGAAAGAAGAAGACCCAGATCCTCGTGATAAACATCAGAGCCTTGAACTTGTATGGGAGGCCGTTTGGACATGCAGCATCGAAGGACCTCTGGTGTTCTTTGCCTGGAGCAGTACAATGCAGCATTTGTTTCTGTGGGTCCTGATTCCCAACTGTACATACTGTTAATAAACTTTATCAGCTTTATCAAACAAAGCATTATACTTTATGTTAGATAATATGGGGCACATGAATAATTTGTATCACTAATAGTTGGATTAAAAAAACAAATATAGTAGAAGAAAACTTTCTCAACTTAGTGTTTTGAAAACAGAAGGAAGACCTCCCCTATCAGTGGACTTGGGGAGGGGCTTGCGTGGAGAAGGGGGAGGGAAGGTGAGATTGGGAGGGGAGGAGGGAGGAGTTTATGGGGGATATAAAGTGAATAAAGTGTAATTAATAAAAATTAAAAAATCTTATAAAAAGAAAAAAGCTACAGAATAGACTGAGGTTGAACTTGCTAATAATACATATCTCTCATTATTAAGAAATAAATTATATGGCTTGTATATGCACAGATATGTCTAACACATACACACTTATAAATGTGTGTGTGTGAGTGTGAGTGTGTGTGTGTACAGCAATTTCTCAGGAAAGACAGTTTGTACTGTTGTCACATTTTCAAAGCATCCTGGAGCTCCAACAGAATTAACAGCCGTGATTTCTAAAAACCATCCTTGCTGCTATCATTCACTTTAGCCAGACGAAGGAAAGTTCTGGATTCTATGGGTTATGTCAGCACTGATCTGTATGTTGATAGTCTCACATGTGAGTATCAGAAGGTCGCTGAGCAAGAAGCTGGAAATTGTGGAGTCGCGTTCATAACAGACACATAGGAGAGACAGGAAAAGCAGCCTTTGTTCTGGTGTCCTCTCCTCTGGAAAAGAAGCAAGGGATTCCGAGTTCGGATTCAAATTGATTTCCGTCAGAATCCCTGACATGTGAATATGATCTGAAATTTATGAAAAAATAACAAACTGAAAGATGCCGGGTACAGGGGAATGACTGATGTGTGGACATGTTTTTTAAATCACTAAATAAAATGGTAACACGTAGTGGAGGAGTCTTAGAGGAGTTGGACATTATCTGCCTGGTAATTTTTATGTCACCATGAGTGAAAAAAATTTAAACAGATGATGGATTGACTTGAGCTTCAATTTAGCCTTTAGTTATAGTTATGGGCAAATTTCACTCTGCAGTGGTAGAGGCGTAGATGCAGGCCAGTGAGCTGCATGATTACATCTTGATGCATATGGCAGCGGCTTGTCTGTTTCGAGATGAATCTGAACTCATCAAGAAAATGCTGTGAGCTGACATTTTGCTTTCTTTTCATTTCTGCTGGACAGTAGCAGCCTATTCAGTTAGCATGGAGAGGGGACGGCCCGTCTTCATATTGCTAACATGTTTTCCACCTGAAAATTAAAAGTATGCATGCATTCTCCTTGTTCTTTGTAATTTTAAATTTGTATTCAGAAAACATGTATTGCACCTTAAAATATGTTTGTTCATGTGATAGTTGCATTTTGGAAATAGCAAAAGCAGTTTGTGTTTTGATATTTTTATTCTGTTTCTTTCTGTATAGTAGTCCTTTGATGTGATTTAAAGCTTCAGAATAACATTTGACAAATAAGACAGCTACAAGGAAAAAATGTTCAAAATGAAAACCATAGAATCCTACGTTCTGTTTTGTTGGTGAACTATACGTAAGATGGAGAAGAGTTTAAATTTTGATTATATGAGTTTGACCAGATTCCCATCATCTTAGAAATTTCTGCCTTTTTTCTTTCTAGTCAGTTCTTGTCAACTTTGTTTACTTTTAACATAATATTTTTATTGGTTATTTGAAAATTTCACGTAATATACCTCGATCACATTCACTTCCCAATCCTCCCAGGTCACCGCAGCCCTTGAGACCTCCCCCAAGACAAAGAAGAAGAAGAAGAAAAAGGAAAGAAAGCACACACCAAATCCAAATTGTTTTGCCCATTTACTCACTGGAGCACAGTCAAACTCCAAGTGGCCAGCCACTTAAAGAAAATGGAGGCTAGGCTCCTAGGCTAGGCTCAGACAGTAGGGGAGGAGCACTTATCAGTGGACTAGGGAAGGCTTATAGGGGAGAGGGGACTACAACTGGGATACAAAGAAAAATTGTAAATAATGATAATTTTAAAAAGTTAAAAAAAATCCCGGGTCCTTTTCGACTCACACTTCTGCCAGAAGCCCTCAGTTGTGCATAGCTAAACTTTAGCTTCCCTACCACAACGTTTTTTAAGCGTTCTCCTCAATAGCTTCCTGTATGACTGTTACTTTTGGCCGGGACGTGGTTAGGAGAGTAAGGGTTATCACAGTTTCCTTCTTTGCCTCTCAGTCTCAACTGTGAGTCAGTTCTATTAATACTCTACAAAAGCAGGTTCTTTCCAGACCTTACTTGCTCATTGCTTACTTTTATCATTGAGGGAATCCTTGTAAGTGCTATGATCTGGCACCTGGTCATTCTATGTGCCTTAACTCAGGGTGTTCAAACTTAGTAATGCTGCATGGATCAGTAGTCAATATATTTCAGATCTGAGAATTATGCCATCGTAGGAACATAATTCAAATTTGATTAAATATATTTAACTGAGCTAATAGGTTGCATAAATTAAGATGAACATGTCTAAAGAAATAATTCAAGTTTTGATAAGTTCACACAGTTTAGGAGTGCCCTCTGTGTGTGTGTGTGTGTGTGTGTGTGTGTGTGTATACGTGTGTGTGTCTCACTTTGTAGCACAGGATTACCTCTAGATCAAGATTTTCTTTTATCAGTTTCTCACATTTCGTCACCTGTTTCAGCTTCCCCAGCTCTGGGTTTACAGTCACGCACTACCACACCATGCTGGAAGTTGGTACCACAATCTCAATCAATTTAAAAATACTGCTGCAACCACTGAAAAAAAGTTTAGAGGCTACTCCTTGGTTCCCCTAAGATTGTTAACTTACGTCTTCTATTTGCCTAAGACTATAATTTTTCTAATTTATCTATATTGTCCCCTGCCCACATACCTTGCATAAGCCTTTATTCATTTTAACATAATCATAATTTTAGTTTTAAGCATGTGTAATCATGTGTACTTGTGTGTGTGAATATGAGTGTGGGTGCAGTGAGTTTTGAGGCATAGATTAGAGACAGTGCCTCTTAGCATACCCGTAGACTCTTTTCTTGCCCCTAGACAAGCAATGATAACCACCATTATCTCCTAATGCGTAAAGGTAATTAACTCATTCTCTTCAACCTCTCCTTTTCTGCAGGGAGGCAAACTTGAATTATCAAAGACTTAATCTATAATTGGTGATTTAAGTCTTGTTGGACCCTACTATGTTTTGAGAGCATCGCCAGCAGCTTGCATCTAGCAGACAAAAGGACCAAGAAAAAGAGGCATCAGTCCCAACATGCTGCCTTTAACTCTCATCAAAGGGTTTGCATTTTTAACTAGGGCAAGTAAATGATTGACATTATGTGGCCTCTTCATTAACTCGTTATTTTATCCATAGAGTATTTGAGATTCACAGATGCAAATTTATAACAAAAAGTAGGTTTCTGAGCCCATTTCCTTCACTAAAACGATGCATCTGGTCTTCCTGGACTAGTCACTGTGATAGATTTATTTCCTGCTCATTGCCTTCTCTTTTTATACAGCTCCATTTTAGACTGAAACTGAATCTATGGTTTCTGTGGTCCATTTTCTATCATTTTGACAAATTCCTGAGAGAAACTATTTAAAGGAAGCAAAGATTTATCTTGGCTCATGATTTCAGAGGCTTTTGTTCATCGTCCACGGTGAGCTGATTCTGTTGTTTCTCAGCCATGGTGAGGAAAATCATTCTGAAAGAGGGAAAGGAGAAAAACAAGAAAGGTCCGTGGACAGGGTATGTCTTTCCAGGAAAAATGCCTAGTGGTGTTTTTGTTGTTGTTGTTGTTGTTTTGTTTTTTTGTCTAGCAAAGACTACTTCTTAACTTCTACCATCTTTCAATAAAATCAGTAAATTATCAGTCCATCAATCAATCAATCGGTCACAGTGATTTAGATTTAGAAAATCTTTGCCAGATTGTTGGAGGATTCTTGACATTTTCTAGCTATATCTTTGGTATGTTTATGGCACAGTATGTTGTAGGGATTTTATATTTTATGTCTGAAGAGTTTTTCTGTAGTGATTTAATTAATGTGTGATACAATTCACCTAAAGTGCTTCCAGATTGCTTTCCTGTCGTATTTCACATTCCATCGACATCACCAGCTCTATCAGCTAAAGTGTACATATGCATATAGATACATATATGCGCTCTTACGCGTTTTCAACCTAAAAAATATCATTATTAGCTTAACACAGTAATTTAAATCTGTCACCTACTGGTAGCTTTTAATTTTACACTAATGCATCCTTGAAAAAGCTTTCTAACATCTGCAGTCCCTGGCACTTTGTCTTAAACAAAAGCTGTCTGAAAGTTCAATGGAAAAGGACCATGCCAGGTACTTAGAGATTCCAACTTCTCTCCCGGCATCACTGAAACAAATTTGAAACTATACCAGTACTTGGAGTCATAAATTCCAGAATTCTAGTTAAGAAGCAGATGGGCTAGCAAGGCAGCCAAATTCAAGACAGCCAAACAAGAACTGATTAGTAAGCATGTGATGAGCTCATGTGGATGGATGGTTTTTACTCTGAGTGTGGCTAGTGCTTTAATGTTCTATTTTAGTGCAGTTTCAGGAAAGCTCTGGTTTATCTGTAACAAAAGTTTGATAGACTGCTTTGTAAGCAAAAATGAAATACTTGGTATTTACTTATTTCTCTGACTGGTCTTTTAGAGGTTGAAAATCTTTTCTGTGATTTTGATGCATATCTTCCAGCTCATGTGTTAAAGACCCGCTCCCCATCCCTCTGCCTGTGGATCAGGACATTCTGCTCAGCTACTGCTCCAGTGCCAAAGTGCTACCATCATCCTGCCATGCTCCCACCATGATTATAATAAAATAACTGAACCTGTAAGCAAGCACGAAGTAAATACCTTCAATTGTAAGAAAAGAAAGATTAAAGAGAAGGAGAGGAGGAAGAGGAGTAGAAGCAGGAGGTGGGGGAGGAGAAGGAGGAAGAGACAACGATGAAGATGAAGTGCATCCAAGTTGGAAGTTACAGTCTTTTGGGGACTGTCCCTAAAAGGGATATAAGAAAGGCAGGCTCAAGAGATCACCCAGAAGAGACTTGTGATAGGGATAAGGAAGGGAATGAGGAAGGAAAGCCTACTCAAGAAGGAGGATGTGATTATTTGTGTGTACTTTATTTAGTTACTTTCATGGGTATTCTTTTACTCATCATGAGCATGAAGTTCCTCAGGTAAATTTTAGGACCCTTTATATGGTTTCCTGTCTGCGTTTATATCAATTTAAAGAAAATGATGTCATGTTTGCAACCCTGGTGGTGTCTATCATCCTGAGTACAGATAGCTGCTTTAAAATAGCTATTATCTTCTGCTGCTCAGGGTGTTATGTTCTTTATTTGTATACACACCCTTTGCCTTCCTCTACAACAGGGTTTTAAAATTATGTGCGAAAATCTTACGTATTTTTGTTAGGTAAATACATATGTTTTTGCTATTATGTTATGATCAGTTGTTTTTCTGTTAAAATACTACTAATTTATACACATGCTAAATCCAGAACATTTCTTTGTTCCATTAATGCTACTCTAGTTTTTTTCCCATTTGCATGAGGAATGTAAATGTTTTTTCTGTAAACTGTGTGTATCTTTAAGTCATGTTATACCTGCATAGAAGCTGTGTTTCCCCTGGTGTGCTATATACATTGTTTTTTGAGAATAAAACTTCAATTATGAACCTGCTATTAATTTCTTCTACAAGAATATTATCAACTCCTTTAGAATAGAAACCCTTTTATAAACATAAATGCAGAACTAGATTCATGACAAATGTCATTAGGTTGCATATATTTTCATCACAATTTTGGTAAATTGTATAACAGTAAGAACAAACAAAATGGGATTTTTTTCTTGTCAGTCACATGTATACCAACCTTGCAAGAATATTCTAGAAATCATTTTCTTACACATTTCAGCACCCAGATGAGACACTCTGAGAATGCAGATCACCAGGTAGGGGTACAACTTTCACCTAGATCAAGTGAATTGTGGTTTTTCTCCCTTTCTCTCACAGTGTCTGCAAGAAAACTGGCCATAAAACCCCAGCCGCACTAATGAGATTTTCTTAGTGTAACTGTAAAAGGCCCCAGAGGGGCTTGGGAGACACATCCCTCCCTGGGAATGTGTTAAAGTACGGGAGGTGGTGTATTCCCTCAGTTGTCTGAGTGGTGGAAGAGCACGGCAGAATGCAGGAAAGGAGCCCCGAACATCAAAACGTTGGGATGAAAAAAGATGAGAACCTGGCTCACGTGCCATTATTTTCTTTCTCAGAGCTCCGTTATTCTTACTGCCTTTGATAGTATCTTATAACCTATTCTGAAGCTTGAAATTAGAGTCCTACACATCTGCTTTGCTGTAATGTACCAAAATTCATCAGGAACTTGGAAATTCTGTTTGGTGGTAAAGCAGTGACTTAATGCCTAGGTAGGGGAGGGCAGATATTTGATGGCCATAGTATAAGAAGCTTCAAGAGCTAAATATGACAGTGATGGACATCCAAGTAATAGTGGCTCATTTTTGTGGCTTTAAATATAGAATTAAAAGAAACTTAAAAAAAAACAGGTGATATAATGGCACAATTACATGCAAAGGAAACAATTAAGTTAGTGTCTAAAAATAAGGTGGGCATTTTAAAAGTAGACACACCTTTATAAAGGATCACAGACTTTGGAGGGTCCTTAGAAAACATGGGAAGAACTTTGACTTCTGCTAAAAATACCTACAATGATTTTGAGTTGAAAATAGACCATATAAATGCAAGAAAAAAAAACTTTTTGTAAATCTGCTATGGACATCTGTCATAGAAGTGAATTGACAGAGGTCAGTGTGTATAGTGAGAAATGTTTGGAATTTCAGAAAGATGGACCACTTCAGTCTTGCCGCAGCCACCAGAGACCTAGCCGATTGGCTAGGCTGAGCACCTAGAGCAGTGGTTCTCAACCTCCCAGTGCTGCCAGCCTTTAGCACAGCTCCTCATGTTGTGGTGACCCCCAACCATGAAATTATTTTAGTTGCTACGTCATAACTATAATTTTGCTGCTGTCATGAATTGTAGGTGTCTGACACTCAGGGTATTTGATTTGTGACACTCGTAGAAAGGTCTTTAGATTCCCCAGGGGAAGCAACCCACAGATTGAGAACCACGGATCTAGAGACCTTCTACACCTGTCAGCACTCACCCTGCTCATCTCATTCTGCAGGAGCAATTGCAGAAGGATGTATTTCATAGCCCTCTGACTCCAGGTAACAGCATGCTTATAAATTTCTTGTTGTGTTAGTTTGACACAATTTTCTTTTGTCATTCCCACCTCCAAAGATGTCAACGTGCTGGGCTAGACTAAACACACATCATTAAATAGTGGTCTTGGCAGAAATAGACTAGGAGAGATAGGAGGCAAACTAGGTCTTTGTGTCTTCATTGAAACAGAGTTTGAATGTGTTCCTGAGAGCCGTGTGCACTTTCGACTTTGTCACGAAGCACAGCAGTAGGTGAAACTCTCCTTTCAGTGACGTGAACTGCTTGATCAAAGTCACCAAGTGTGCGTGTGAGGCCAATGGGTGCTACAGTGATGTGGATCCGCGTCCTCTCTAGAGAACTGCTTGATCAAAGTCACCAAGTGTGCGTGTGAGGCCAATGGGTGCTACAGTGATGTGGATCCGCGTCCTCTCTAGAAATAGATGAGCTTGACCAAACTCACTAAGTGGTGCGTGTGAAGCCAATGAGTGCTAATTGTGTTTATAATGAAAGGTAATAAGTAAATAAAAATGTGTTGATGTCACATTAAACTATATTAAGAAATTTAAGAAGAGTCTATGCTATACCTATTATAGCAAGTCTTGTTAATTTGCACCAAACTTTTAATTTTCACCTATAATCTACTGGATAAAAGCACTTTTATGTTATCAGTTTAGATAATTATAGAAAGTGAGTTACAAGCTGAAAAAATACTGTTATATTTAATAATTCTTGCTGGATTTATGTTTCCATGAAAAAGGTATTATTTAAATTTTTATGTTATTCTTAATTATGCATACATGTATGCCTGTATATACATATGTCCTTTGTGTGCATGTGCCCATGGAGGTCAAAAGAGGATGTCAGATTGTCTACAGCTGGGGTCACAGGAAACTGTAGGTGCTCAGAACTGAATTCTGGTTCTCTGAGGGAGCAGCCAGAGCTTTTAACCACTGAGCCATCTCTCCAGGCCTAAGAAAATTTTTATTTCTTTATATTAGTATATTGTAAATTAGGTTTTCTTAGGCTAAGACATTTGAAAAAATTTTCCTGTTATATTACAACAACATTTTAGAAATAAAAATACATGGGAATAGTAAACAACAGCTTATGATCAAGACCTAAGTTTGAATTTTCTCAAGACTGAAAGTTGTTTTAGACATTAGGAATAAGATACAATAGACCTAGAATTGCCAAAACCCTTTGAAACTGAAGAAAACATACCATTTATTGTCAGAATTTATTAAAACATCTGCTGTTGCTTAAGTTCGGACATGCAGGTAGATGACAAAAACGAAGAGGTCAGACACAGAATTACATTGCTGTATCATTACAGAATGCATGATGGTGTCAAGGAATATCTGGGGTAAAATGACAGTGTTTTAATGAAAGACGTTATGAGAAAGTTAAACATCCATGTGGGATGAACATTGAATATAAACATTATAATTTTTTTTACTACTTATTATACTGCATTTAAGATTGGTTGAATATTAATTCTAAAAATAAAATCATGAAGGTTGAAGAAAACACTGAAAAAAAAAAGTTCTTTGTCCTTGGGTTAAGTAAAGACTTCTTAGATTGTCTCTAAAAGTCATGAGTCATCAAACACGGAAAATGCCAAATGGGACAATTATGATTCAAATGATAATCTTTTACATCAGACACTGCAGAGAAATATAAAGAGAAGTTTCAGGATGGAATAAAATGCAAAAACCTTTGTCATAAGAAGGCTTGCATAAATATGGAAAGCACACCAACATCTTCATCAGAAAAAAAACATTTCATAAAAAGTGATGACAAAGTGGTTGTACCAGTTTACATTCCCACCAGCAGTGTAGAAGAGTTCTCCTTTCTCCACAACCTCTCCAGCATGTGTTGTCACTTGAGTTTTTCATCTTGGCCATTCTGATGGGTGTGAGGTGATATCTCAGGGTCGTTTTGATTTGCATTTCCCTGATGGCTAATGAGGTTGAGCATTTCTTTAAGTGTTTCTCTGCCATTCGATATTCCTCTGTCAAGCATGCTGAGGTTGGCTACCCAGAAGCTATTTAAAGTGGACTGGCTTTACCCAGGGTCAGATGATTGTTCAAGGTTCCTGAATAAACTGCATTGAAAAAAAAAAAAGAAAAAAAAAAAGAAAATATTAGTCATTGATATGTTCTTTTAAATACTTTAAACCAGCATATTTATTATAAATAAATGATTGACTAATTTATAAAAAAAAAGAATTCTCTGTTTAGCTCTGTTCCCCATTTTTTAATTGGATTACTTGGTTTGCTGCTTTTCAGCTTCTTTAGTTCTTTGTATATACTGGATATTAGTCCTTTATCAGATAGAGGGTTGGTGAAGATTCTTTCCCAATCTGTAGGCAGTCGTTTTGTTTTGATGACAGTGTCCTTTGCTTTACAGAAGCTTTTCAGTTTCATGAGGTCCCATTTATTGATTGTTGCTCTTAGAGCCTGTGCTGTTGGTGTTCTGTTCAGGAAGTTGTCTCCTGTGCCAATGAGTTCTAGGCTGTTCCCCACTTTTTCATCTAACAGATTTAGAGTATCTGGTTTTATGTTGAGGTCTTTGATCCACTTGGACTTTAGTTTTGTGCAGGGTGAGAAATATGGATCTATTTTCATTTGTCTGCATGTAGACATCCAGTTGGACCCGCACCATACAGAAATTGTGGTATTTTTACACAACGGAATACTACTCAGCAATCAAAAGGAGGAAATCATGAAATTTGCAGGCAAATGGTGGGATCTAGAAAAGATCATTCTGAGTGAAATATCCCAGAAGGAAAAAGACAAACACGGTATATACTCACTTATATAGACCTATAAGATAAGATAAACATAATGAAATCTATACACCTAAAAAAGATAATCAAGAGAGAGGACATGGGGTAAGATGATCAATCCTCATTTAGAAAGACAGATGGGATGTGCATTGAACGCATGACAGGAGTCTACTGAGCGCATCTGAAAGACTCTAACTAGCAGTGTTTTCAAAGCAAAGACTCATGACCAAACCTTTGGCAGAGTACATGGAATCATAAGAAAGAAGGGGAGTTAGTCTGATGGGGAAAGGATAGGAGTTCCACAAGGACCAAATATATCTGAGCACAGGGTCTTTTCTGAGACTGACATTCAACCAAGGGCCATGTATGGATATAACCTAGAACCTCTGCTCGGATGTAGCCTGTGGTAGCTCAGTAATTGGTTTCCCATAGTAAGGGGAACAAGGACTATTTCTAACAGGAACTCAATGGCTGGTTCTTTGACCTCCCCACCCCGCAAGGGAGGAGCAGTCCTGTTAGGCCACAGAGGAGGACTTTGCAGCCAGTCCTGAAGATACCTGATAAAACAGGATCAGATGAATGGGGAGGAGGTCCCCCCCTATCAGTGGACTTGGAAAGGGGCACGGTGGAGATGAGGGAGGGAGGGAGGGACTGGGAGGGAATGAGGGATCGGGACACGGCTGGGATACAGAGTTAATAAAATGTAACTGATAAGAAAAAAATAAAATAAAATAAAAGTGATGACAACTTGTGACCTCATCTTTAGCCAAATTTAAGTGAACAGTAAAGAGGTAAATGAAAAGATGTTCAATGTAATGAAATTTCGAGAATGATTAACATTCATGAAGACTGTCTATGTCGGTAGTGGTGAGGTTTTGGAATTCGTGTGTTGTTGGTAAGTATGAATGCTTTACTGAAAGGTGTGGGATTGCGGGTAGTGGAGCCTGGTTAGGGAATTAAGTCTGTGGCGGGGTGTCCTTGAGGGATGCACCTTGCCTTGCGCCTTTCTGATTAATGGTCTTCTACTCTCTGTCCATCAAGAGATTGGTAACAATTTCGCAGCCCCTTCATGAGGCTACGAAGGTGAAGCGTAAGAGTAATGTGGGTGCCCGTGTGTGTAAAGGTCGGAACCATGGGACTCCTGCCCAGAAAAAGCTGCACATGGAAAGGGTAGCTCACCCAAGAAAGAGGCTTGGTGTTGCAGGTTGCAGAGATGAAGGAGTGAGAGTACTTAGGGGAAGCCAAGGCAAGAGGGGCATGGCCTGAACCCACACTGCTTAGACTCCTTAAACTATTTTTCAGAGGAGAGACTCAGGCAAGCTGGTGCTTCTGAAATTCCAAATCCCAAACACATCTTGGGTTTCATATCAAAGAAAATAGCATAGAAATTCTACTCTAGGTTTGTAGACAGGAACTAGGTTTTTGGATGCAGCTCTCCTAGTCCCAGAAAGGTCCCAGACCAAAGGAGTGGGAGCTGCTGTACTTCCGTAGCGACTACCACGATGAGAAGTTAGTCTCCACTGACAGTGAATTGATCAGGAGCTGAGAGGCGGTCAAGTCTTCCCCACCGCAGCGTATTTCAATGCTTGTTAGTTACCAAAACTGGACCACATAAAAAGTTGATGGGGCTCTGAAAGGTCACACATAATTACTTCAGGTTGACGTTTTACAGACTTGGATTGAAGAGATGCTGGTAAAACACAGTCCTTGTACTTTGGTTATCTAGCATGGGTGCTGAGGACTAAGGCTATTAACTCCTGGCTGCCATTTATAATGAGAAGGCAGTGGGAGAAGAATCCAGTGGAATGCTTGGTCTTCTCAGACTTGTGCAGTTATCAGCATCTGGATGTGCCATAAACAGAAGTGTTTGAATATCTGATCTAGCTGTGGTGAGCTTAAGTAAGAGTTTCTATATTTTGAAAGGTCTTGGTGGATACTACTGGAATTTGATTTCTGTAGAAGGAGACACTAAAGTGTAGTGCCAGGTCACTAATAGTCAGGATGGAGATTTTTGGGAGACCAGAGTCTGTCAGATTTTATTTTGGTGAGCTAAAGGGATCTGGTCGTTCTGTTCCCATAATCCTTAGCTTTTTCAGTTCCATGAGATGAGGTACTTTGAGAAGTCTATGAGGTTGGGTGAAATCTGATATCTGAAGATGAGCCGGGCTCTGAAGAATGTATGAGCTACAGATGCCCTAACCCCTCATGTACAGCAAGGCCTTTCCTGATTTGGCAAATCAGCTGGTAAGTCTCCACGTCTACCGAAAGGGCTAGAATAAAGTTTTTTTTTTAACCATAGAGGTCTGTGAGGACTCGTTTTTATTTTTCATTTTTATAATTTCAATTAAATTAATGTACTATCCAATATTCAAGTATTGTATGAAATATAGAAAAACAGTTCCCTACTCAACCATAAAACAAAATGGGAAGAAAAATGTATTCATGAAGTGAATGTGATATCTCTATGTGTTCATATTGTTCTGAAAATAATTGTGCAATAAATCTACAAAACAAAACATTTTATAAAATACAACAGAAGACACAATTAAGGCTGTTAGAATTAATATGCAGAATAAAGATTCAAAGTCCAGATATAATGGGTAAAATTTATGATTCAATTACATGAAATGCTCACTTTTCAATGCTAACATAAACTACAACTGTATTTGGCCTAATTATGACTGATAATGGAAACAAAATAAAAATTCACTAATAAATTATAATACATTTTATTGTTAATATTAAATGGTATTTAAACATGATATTTTAATATTAATTTATGAAATATACTTGTACTTTTAAGCATTACATTTTATGTTCACATATTTCAGAACTATGAAAAACACATTTTATTCAGAAGATAGTAAGCTGGAGGCTTTCTTTCTGAGAGAAGAACTAATTATTTATTGAATAAAATCTATCTTCTATTTTAATATTGAATTTTATTAACAGAAAGAATTAGATATTTGTTGTAACTTGAAAATGCATTATTGTTGATTAACAACTCAGGCTGCTTGGCAAAGTTACTCTCAACTGTATTTTTCAAGTCTACAAAAGCAAAGTCCATTTATTTAAAGTTCGTAATAAGTGCTGACATCCTCATTAAAATATATAAGTTTAAAAATATCAGAAGGTACATGAAGTGTGTTCCATAATTCAATGTACACAGTTTGAGCATTTCTGTTTAGAGTCTAATTTCTTCAAGATTTGATTCCCCAAAGTATTTTAGACAAGAAAGAATAGATAAGCTATTATTATCTAGGACACAAAAATTGTTAATATGAATATTTTACCTTTTAGCACTGAATAAAGCAGTTTAGCTGTTATTTTATCCATATGGCTTTATGGGTATTCATGAGAGATTTTCAATGTACATTTTAAAATAAATAAAACAATCAATACTTTGCTTAAATCATTTAAATTGTGTACATCTAAGTTTTATAACTATTGTGCTTATCTGACTAAAAAGCAGTTAAGCTCTTCTCTTTAATTTTACCTGACTGATAGCTATAAAGGCTTTTATTAACATTGAGAAGCTGGCTATGTTAAGAGGCAAGTATGTTCAGCATTGGACAGTAGTTAAAAAAAAAAAACAAAAAACAAAAAACAAAACCCAAACCAAAATGAAGCATAGCTGCAAAAGGGAGGTGACATGCGCCTGGTTTTATACAGTGCACTCTCAGGAGAGCTCACTCTGTCATCTGAGAGACCTGACTGACACTGTTCTTGAGGGCTCTGCCCTCATTAGGTGCCATTTCTCAGCACAATGAGGAGCAAGCCTCAAGATGAAGCTGTGTGACAACAGGTCATACTCACTTGAACAGCTTTCTGCCTCTTCATGGGGCTGTGCCCTCACTTGCTTCAGGTTGTGGTTCCACATTATTTATTGACTAGTTCTTCATGGACCTTCTGTTTATAACCAACCTCTCCATGGTCACTCTGCAGGCCTTTCTTTGTCTTAATCCTCATTATAACACTTATATCGCTATTATTTTTTTATTTAGTTGATTTTATAATATACATATTTAACGTGATATAGTTCAGTTACATTTAAATTCATAAACATCAATTTTTGTTGTCACTATTTCTAAGTAATATATTCTTTTTATTTATTTCATTTTTTTCACATCGTCATTTTTATTTATTAATTTACATTGTATCCCAGCTGTGGCCCCCTTCCTAATCCCCTCCCAATACTGCCCTCCCTCCCTCTTCTCCTCTCATGCCCCTGGTAGGGAAGTCCACTGGTAGGGAAGATCCTCCTCCCCTTCCATCTGACCCTAGCTTATCAGGTCTCATCAGGACTGGCTGCATTGTCCTCCTCTGTGGCCTGGTAAGGCTGCTCCCCCCCTTAGAGGGAGGTGAACAAAGAGCCAGCCACTGAGTTCATGTCTGAGACAACCCCTGTTCCTCTTACGAGGACACCCACTTGGACAATGAGGAACCAAGGGCTACATCTGAGCAGGGGTTCTAGAATATCTCCATGCATGGTCCTTGGTTGGAGTATCAGTCTCAGAAAAGACCCTGTGCCCAGATTTTTTGGTTCTGTTGTTCTCCTTGTGGAGCTACTGTCCCCTCCAGGTCTATCTCCCCTTTCTTTCGTAAGATTCCCTGCACTCTGCCCAGAGTTTGGTTATGAGTCTCAGCATCTGCTTTGATAGACTGCTAGGTAGAGTCTTTCAGAGACCCTCCGTGGTAGGTCCCTGTCCTGTTCCCTGTTTTCTCATTCCTCCAAAGTCCATCCCCTTTGTCTTTCTTGAGTAAGGACTGATCATCTTATCCAGGGTCCTCCTTCTTGATAAGATTCTTTGGGTGTACAGATTTTAGTATGTTTAGTATTATATGTCTAATATCCACTTATAAGTGAGTATATATCATGTGTGTCTTTCTGCTTCTGGGATACGTCACTCAGGATTATCTTTTCTACATCCCCATTTGTCTGCAAATTTCATGATTTCCATGTTTTTATTTGCTGAGTAGTATTCCATTGAGTAAATGTACCACAATTTCTGTATCCATTCCTAAGTTGGGGGACATCTAGGTTGTTTCCAGATTCTGGCTATTATGAATAAAGCTGCTATAAACATGGCTGAGCAAATATCCTTGTATAGGTGAGCATATTTTGGATATATGACTAGGAGTGGTATAGCTGGATCTTGAGGAAGCATTATTACTAGTTTTCTGAGAAAGCGCCAGATTGATTTCCAAAGTGATTGTACAAGTTTACATTTCCACCAGCAATGGATTAGGGTTCCCTTTCTCCACATCCTCTCCAGCATGTATTGTCACTTGGGTTTTTGATCTGAGCCATTCTGATGGTGTAAGGTGAACTCTCAGGGTATTACAATCTTTGATTGAGCTATTTCTTCCCACTGACACATAAGGCACCTAGTTCTTGTGAAGTAGTAGGATTGTTTTTCAGGATTCTGAGTTAAGAGGCATTACGTCTCTTTTTCTGCCCCTTGCCCAGTGCCAGACATACTCTTTGTTCGCTCTCACTGTCTCACTCAGACTTCTGCTGCAGCACAAACCAACACACTCTCCATTTCAAGGAACTGTAAGAATCTAAATTAAGCAGAAGGAAGGGAATGTGAAGAATAGAAATCAACAAAATTAAAATTAAAAATAATGTGGAAATTCACTGAAGTCAAAGATAAAACAAAATGCTTACTAAAGATGGGATTTAACACAGAACCTGATTACCTTATTCTGACAGCCGTGGAGGGGGTTTCTTTTTTCACTGTCTAGTGAACAAAGTGTGAGAAGCTAGATATATAGCTTTCCGTTATCATTTATCCTTCTAAAATTATTGATAACTCAAATAGCACAGTAATTTATTTCCTCTTTTGCATGGCATTTAAAATGTGCTGCTATAAAATAATATGCAAAGTGGCATGAAAGCAAAAACTGTAATTTCACAGAAATATTAAAACGATACTAATTTTTAGAGATGAGAATATACATTGCAGGCACATTTTTGGATCTACAGATAAATGCTGACTTGATCTGTAATATCCTAATTTTAGCGCATTCACACAATTCCAGGCTTGGATTTGATATATGCTTACGGGTTGAATGCATGGCTTTTCTACTGCAGAAGGAATTCTGTTCAATTGTAGATCCTAACAGTGTTAGTGATTTCTAGGAATAACAGTCTTACAGACACGTTTGGAAGTTTAAGTGTGCTGGTGAACTGCAACATGTGACAGGCGACAATCAAAAGTGTGTGTAGGAAAGCTCTGAATTGCAAGCAGGCTTTCTACTGAGACACTCTGTTTCTACGACTCCTAGAAACAGCAGCCTCGGGAGATGCAAGATCAGTTCACCTTCCTGCACCACTCTATGGCTTCACTGCATTTCTTCCTCCCTGTGGGAGAATCTCTCTCTACACAGGGGAGTAGAAGTTTACTTAAAGCAGAAATGGACACACACCTGGTATCAGTGACCAAAACAAAATAAGCTTTTTTTTTTTTTACTTTTTGTAGTGAATTAATAGAAAAGGTTGTTAAATGCTTCCACAGGAATCTGAGTGTTCTTGTCTCAGTATAATATCGCTAATATAGTGGCAGCTTAATTTCTTCGTAAATATTCAGTTTAGCTATAGCAGCTGCTGGGCTCTACCAGCATCCATAGTTTTGTTTTAAAATAGAAATAGCCATTTTGAGGAGCAAACAAATTGCTTTATTTAATACTGGTGTTGCTTGCCTCATTTACTGAAGCACTTTGCCACAGCTGGAAAATTCAGCTGCTTTCTTGTTCCTAACATTGCAAATAAGATAAATTGTAGGAAAAATGTATTAGAAAATGAAATAGTTTAATCATTATTTAAATTTGGATTTCTGCAAGTCAGAAATATATCATTCTCAGAAAATGAATATATAATTTAAAAGATATATTAATAATTAATAAATTAATAATTGTTCTAACCATGTCGCAATAAAATTTGAAATTCTTTTTTTTTTGTAAAAAACATTTTTAATTGCATTTAAGTTTTAAAGAAAACTGAATTTGTGAAGGTTGAAATTCCTTATGTAGTCATGTGAAAGAGATGACCATGAGACTTTATGAGACTTGTTTCAAAATTTATCAGATGCTCAGGGCTCATATTATCCATGGGTGTCTGGAAAATGTAAAACATACTTATTTATGATGATGTTATAAGCTGGTTAGCAGTATAAAAATGACTTATCTAAACAGTTATCGTTATATTTGTCAGTAAAGAGCTAAACTCACATGCTGCTTTGCTTTGTTTTGTGTGTGTACTTGAATGTCCTCTTGTCTGTCTCCAAACGTCCAGCATGTTGATATGGGGGGGTTCCAGCTCAGGTAGAGGTCACGGCACAGTAAGGAATGTATCTAATTTCTTCCTTCTCTATATATGACAGAATAATTGGCTGAGTATGTTCTGCCTCCTGATGTGACAGCCAGAAGACAGCCAGATTTGTATGAAATAATTCTTCATAGACACTGCAGACAGAGCTTAAGCCTGCAATTTTTTGAGAAAAGAAAATTCAGCTAAGTACTATTGGCACCCAATCATGTGCTTGTTCTTCCTTTTATTTCTTTCTTTCATTTCTTCTTTTTTCCCTCCTTTCCTTCTTCCTTCCTGCTTCCTCTCCTTTTTCCTTCCTTCCTTCCTTCCTTCCTTTCTTTCTTTCTTTCTTTCTTTCCTTCTTTCCTTCTTTATTTCTTCCTTCCTCCCCTTGCTTCCTTTCTCCCTTCTTTCTCTTTTCTTTCCTTCCTTCTTTTATTTCTCATTCTGTCTGAGAAAGGGCCTCATTAAGCAGCCATATGCTGTTCTGGAAATCGCTATAAAACCACAGACATCTACTTGCCTCTCAAATGCTAGGAGTAAAGGTACAGGTTACCATCCCCAATGGGGGACATCTTTTTCACTCCAGCACTAGAAATAGAACAAACAAGATTGTCATAACCCACACTGAGCTCAGAAAACAGGCTCAAGTCTGACAAGGAAAAGGTCATAACACTGGCTATGCAGAGAGGAGAAAAGATAGAGGAGAGAAAATAGAGGAAAGGGAAGAGAGGAGAGGAAAGAGAGGAAAGAGTCTGAGGATCTGCAGAGGGATCCCTCTACACTAAAACCTCTAACTAGGTACTGATTTGTGAAGATCTGTGGATACATGAAAGGAAATCACTGAAGACCAGGGCAAGAAAAACCAGAAAAAATGAAAATAAATTATTTACAAACAATAAAAAAGAAAAGTTTGTGATGTACCATCTAGCATATGGATTTTATAGTGTACAAAATACTTAGTAGACTCCTCAGAAAGTTATTGCTTTGGAAAAGACTGCTTTGCCCTGCACAATGATTACAAGAAACTTTACTATCAAAATTTATCAACAAGCATCTTTTGGGTATATGTCCAGGAGTGTTACTGCTAGATCTTGAGGTAGTGCTATTCCCCATCTTCTGAGAAAGCACCAGATTGATTCCCAAAGTGGTTGTTCAAGTTTACATTCCCACCAGCAGTGGAGGAGGGTTCCCCTTTCTCCACAACCTCTCCAGCATGTGTTGTCACTTGAGTTTTTGAGCTTAGCCATTCTGATCATTGTAAGATGGAAACTCAGAGTTGTTTTGATTTGCATTTCCCTGATGACTAATGATGTTGAACATTTCTTTGAGTGTTTCTCTGCCATTCGATATTCCTCTGTTGAGAATTCTCTGTTTAGCTCTGTTCCCCATTTTTTAATTGGATTACTTGGTTTGTTGGTGTTTACTTTCTTTAGTTCTTTATATATTCTGTATGTTAGCCTTCAATCGGATGTAGGTGGTGATTTTTTCCCAGTGTGTAGGCTGTGGTTTTCCACCATTCAACAAGAACATTTGCTCAACTATGTCTGTAGCAGCTTGATTTGCATAGCCAGAATCTGGAAACAGCCCAGATGCCCCTCAGTGGAGGAATGGATACAGAACCTGTGGTGCATTTACACAGTGGAATACTACTCAGGTATTAAAAACCAGGAAATCATAAAATTTTCAGGCAAATGGATGGAACTAGAAAAGATATCCTGAGTGAGGTATCCAAGAAACAGAAAGACAGGCATGGCATACACTCACCTGTAAGTGGATATTAGCTGTATAATATAGGACAGCCATCTACAGACCTAAAGAAGTTAAACACTAAGGAGGGCTGTAGGGAGGCTTAAATTTCATTCAGAATGGCAAACAGGATAGACGCCAGAAATGATGGAAGAGAGGAAACAGGATAGGAGTCTACTCTAGAGTGTCCTCTGAAAGGATCCATCCAACAGGGAATTGAAGCAGATGCTGAAACTCATGGCCAAACTTTGGGCAGAGCTGAGGGACTCTTATGGAAAAAGAAAGGGGTTGTGTTAGAGGGACATGGAGGGGACAGGAGCCCCACAAGGATACCAACAAAGCTAAAAGATCTGAGCCCAGGGGTTCCTGCAGAGACTGATGAACTGATGGAGGACAAGTACAGAGAGCACCTAGACAACTTGCTCAGATGTGGCCAATTGACAGCTCAATCTCCATGTGGATCTCCGAGTGAGGGGATCAAGGGCTGCCTCTATCATGAACTCAGTTGACTGCTCTCTGATCACTTGCCCCTGATGATGCAGCCTTGCCAGGCCACAGAGGAAGAGGATCCAGGCAGTCCTAATGAGACTTAACAAGCTATGGGAAGATGGCAATAGTGGAGAACTCCCCCTTTTAGTGGAATAGGGGAAGGGGATGAGGGGAAGATGGAGGGAGGGTGTGACTGGACGATTGAGGGAGGGGCTTCAATCGGAATATATAATGAATAAATTGTGAAAGAAAATTAAAACTAAAAAAAAAAAAAAATTCCATCAAGCCTAAATAGAGAAAGCTGATTAGAAATAACTACCAAACTAGCATCATTGATCTTTTTTAATTAAATTTTTATTTTTATAACATTAGTGACAATTTATTAACTTTGTATCCCAACTGTAGCCCCATCCCTAATTCCCTCCCAATTCCATCCTCCCTCCCTCATCGTCTCCCTGCCCCTTTCCAAGTCCATTGATAAGGAAGGTCCTCCTCCCCTTCCATCTGACCCTAGCTTATCAGGTTTCTTCAGGACTGGCTGCAATGTCCTCCTCTGTGGCCTAGAAAGGCTGGTCTTCCCTCGGGGAAGAGGGGAGGTCAAAGAGCCAGCCACTGAGTTCATGTCAGAAATAGTCTCTGTTCTTCTTACTAGGGCACCCACTTGGATACTGAGATACCATGGGCTACATCTGAGCAGGGGTTCTAGGTTATATCCATACATGGTCCTTGGTTGGAGATACAGACTCATAAAAGAATCCTGTGCCCAGATATATTTGGTCCTTGTGGAGGTCCTGTCCTCTGCAGGTCATATTAACTCCTCCTTCTTTCATATGATTCCCTGCACTCTGCCAAAGGTTTGGTTATGAGTCTCATCATCTGCTTTGATACACTGCGAGGTAGAGTCTTTCATAGGCCCTCTGTGGTAGGCTCCTCTCCTTTTACTTGTTTTCTCCTACTTCCAATGTCCATCCCATTTGTCTTTCTAAGTGAGGATTGATCATCTTGCCCTCTTTCATGTTTATCTTCTTTAGGTGTACAGATTTTAGTATGTAGACCTAAGTGAGTATATACCGTATGTCTTTCTGATTCTGGGATACCTCACTCAGGATGATCTTTTCTAGATCCCACCATTTGCATGCAAAATTCCTGATTTCCTTGTTTTAATTGCTGAGTAGTATTCCACTGTATAAAAGTACCAAAATTTCTGTATCCATTCCTCTGTTGATGGACATATGGGTTTTTTCCAGGTTCTGGCTATTATGAATAAAGCTGCTATGAACATGGTTGAGCAAATGTCTTTGTCGTGTACAGGAGCATATTTTAGATATATGCCTAGGAGTGGTATGGCTGGGTCTTGAGGAAGCACTATTCCTAGTTGTCTGAGAAAGTGCCAGATTGATTTCCCAAAAGGTTGTACAAGTTTACATTCCCACCAGCAATAGAGGAGGGTTCCCCTTTCTCCACAACCTCTCCAGCATGTGTTGTCACTTGAGTTTTTGATCTTATCCATTCTGATGGGTGTAAGGTGAAATCTCAGGGTTGTTTTTATTTGTATCTCCCTGATGGCTAAGGACATTGAGCATTTCTTTAAGTGTTTTTCTGCCATTCTATATTCCTTTACAG
Organism: Meriones unguiculatus; assembly: GCF_030254825.1. Taxonomy (NCBI): domain Eukaryota; kingdom Metazoa; phylum Chordata; class Mammalia; order Rodentia; family Muridae; genus Meriones; species Meriones unguiculatus. The sequence continues at coordinate 110,538,865 of NC_083356.1, forward strand.
AGAATTCCGCTTAGCTCCGTACCCCATTTTTTAATTGGATTGCTTGATTTATTGCTTTTTATCTTCTTTAGTTCTTTATATATTCTGGATATTAGCCCTCTGTCAGATATAGGGTTGATGAAGATCCTGTCCCAATCTGCAGGCTGTTGTTTTGTTCTGATGACATTTTCTTTGCTTTACAGAAGTTTTTCAGTTTCATGAGGTCCCATTTATTGATTATCACTCTTAGAGCCTGTGCTGTAGTGTTCTGTTCAGGAAGTTGTCTCCTGTACCAATGAGTTCAAGGGCATTCCCCACTTTTTCTTCTAACCGATTTAATGTGTCTGATTTTATGTTGAGGTCTTTGATTTACTTGGACTTTAGTTTTGTGCAGGGTGATAAATATGAATCTATTTTCATTTTTCTGCATGTAGCTATCCAGTTAGACCAGAACCATTTGTTGAAGATGCTGTCTTTTTCCACTGAATTGTTTTGGATTCTTTGTAAAAAATCAAGTATTCATAGGTGTGTGGGTTTATTTCTGGGTCTTCTATTCAGTTCCATTGATCTATCTTTCTGTTTCTATGCCAATACCATGCAGTTTTTATTACTATTTATTTATTAGTACAGCTTGAGATTGGGGATGGAAATACCTTCAAATGATCTGTTGTTGTACAGGGTCCTTTGGGAAATTCTGGTTTTTTTTTTTTGTTTCTCCATATGAAGTTGAAAACTTTTCTTTCAAGGTCTGTAAAGAGTTGTGTTGGTATTTTGATGGGAATTGCATTGAATCTGTAGATTGCTTTTGGTAAAATGGCCATTTTCACTATGTTAATCCTACTAATCCATCAGCACTAGAGATCTTTCCATCTTGTGGTGTCCTCATCAATTTCTTCCTTCAGAGACTTGAAGTATTTTTTCAAACTGGTCTTTCACCTGCTTAGTTAGAGTCACCCCAAGGTAGTTTATGTTATTAGTGGCTATTGTGAAGGGTGTTCGTGCTCTGATTTCTTCCTTGCCCTTTTGTCTTTGGTATTCAGGAGGGCTTCTGATTTTTTGAGTTAATTTTGTATCCAGCCACTTTGCTGAAAGTGTTTATCATCTGAAGGAGTTCTCTGGCTGAATTTTTGGGATCGCTCATGTATACTATCATATCATCTTTGACCTCTTTCTTCCCAATTTGTATCCCTTTGGTCTCCTTTAGTTGTCTTATTGCTCTAGCTAGGACTTCAAGTACTATGTTGAAGAGATATGGAGAGAGTGGGCAGCGTTCCCTTGTCCCTGATTTCAGTGGGATTGATTTAAGTTTCTCTCCTTTGAGTTTGATGTTGGCTATAGGTTTACCGTATATTGCCTTTACTATGTTTAGGTATGTGCCTTGTATCCCTGATCTCTCCAAGGCTTTAAACATGAATTTTGAATTTTGTCAAATGCTTTCTTGGCATCTAAGATGATCATGTGGTTTTTCTCCTTCATTTTGTTTATATGGTGGATTACATTGATGGATTTCTCTATGTTGAACCACCCTTGCATGCCTGGGATGAAGCCTACTTGGTCATGGTGAATGGTATCTTTTATGTGTTCTTGGATTCAGTTTGCATGTATTTTATTGAATATATTTGCATCAATGTTCATAAGAGAGATAGGCCTGAAATTCTCTTTCTTTGTTGGGTCTTTGTGTGGTTTACATATCAAGGTGACTGTGGCTTCATAGAATGAGTTGGTGATGTTCCTTCTGCTTCTATTTTGTGGAAAATTTTGAAGACAATTGGAGTTAGCACTTCTTTGAAGGTCTGGTAGAATTCTGCTTTGAAACCATCTGGCCCAGGGCATTTTTTGGAGGGGAGACTGTTGATAACTGCTTCAATTCCCTTGGGAGATATAGAACTATTCAGTCTTTCTACCTGATCTTGACTTAATTTTGGTAGATGGAATCTATCAAGAAAATTGCCATTTCTTTTAGATTTTTAAATTTTGTGGCATATAGGCTTTTGTAGTACGACCTAATGATTGTTTGTATTTCCTCAGTGTCTGTAGTTATATCCCCCTTTTCATTTCTAATTTTGCTGATTTGGATAGTTTCTCTCTGCCTTTTAGTTTGTTTGGCTATTGTTTGTTTATCTTGTTGATTTTCTCAAAGAACCATCTCTTGTTTTCATTGAATCTTTGAATAGTTTTATTTGTTTCTAACTGATTGATTTCTGCCCTGAGTTTGATTATTTCCAGCTATCTGCTACTTGGGGTATATTTACTTCTTCTTCTTCTTCTTCTTCTTCTTCTTCTTCTTCTTCTTCTTCTTCTTCTTCTTCTTCTTTTTCTAAGGCTTTCAGTCTGGCCATTAAGTTACTTGAATGAGATGTTACACATTTCTTCTTGAAGGCACTTAGTGATATTAATTTTCCTCTGAGTACTGCTTTCATTTGCCCCATAAATTTGGGTATGTTGTACCTTCATTTTCATTGAATTCTAGGAAGTCTTTAATTTCTTTCTTTATTTTTTCCTTAACCCAGCTGTCATTGAGTAGCAAGTTGTTCAGTTTCCATGTGCGTGTAGGCTTTTTGCTCTTTCTATTGTTGTTGAGGTCCAGCATTGTCCATGGTGGTCAGATAGAATACAGGGGATTATTTCAATCTTCTTATATCTGCTGAGGCTTGCTTTGTGACCAGCTATATGTTCTATTTTGGAGAAGGTTCCATGAGGTGCAGAAAAGGAGATATACTCTTTTGAGTTTGGGTGACTCAAAGAGTTCTGTAGACATCTACTAGATCCATTTGAATTAAGGCCTCTGTAAATGCCTTTATTTCCCTATTTGGTTTCTGTCTAGATGATCTGTCCCTTGGTTAGAGTGGGGTGTTGAAGGTGTTGGGATCAATGTGTGATTTAGCTTTAATAATGTTTCATTTATAAATGTTGGTGCTCTTGTATTTGTGGCACAGATGTTCAGAATTGCGATGTCCTCTTGGTGGATTTTTCCTTTGATGAGAATGAAGTGCCCCTCCTCATTTTCTTTGATTAATTTTGGTTGAAAGTCTATTTTATTAGATATTAGGATAGATACTCTAGCTTGTTTTCTGCCTCTTTTGCTTGAAAAACATTTTTCCCAGCTCTTTACTCTGAGGTAGTGTTTATCTTTATTGCAGAGGTGTGATTCTTGGATGCAACAGAATGTTGGATCTTGTTTCCATACCCATTTTGTTAGTCTTTGTCTTTTTATTGGAGAGTTGAGTCCATTGATGTTGATGGATAATAGTGACCAATGAACATTATTTCCTTTTATTGTGGAGTTAGCGGTGTTGCTGTGATTCATTGCTTTTTTTCTTTTAATTCTTCTTGGGAAATTATCTGTATCCTCTGTTATCTTAGGTACAGTTGTTTTAGTTGAATTGGAGTTTTCCTTTTATTATTTTCTGTAGGGCTGGTTTGCTGTGTAGATATTGCTTAAATTTAGTTTTGTCATGGAATATTTTGTTTTCTCCGTCTATGTTGATTGAAAGCTTTGCAGGGTATAGTAGTCTGTGTTAGCATCTGTGGTCTCTTAAAGTCTGCATGACACCTGCCCAAGCCTTTCTGGCTTTCATAGTTTTTGTTGAGAAGTCTGGTGTGATTCTGATAGGTCTACCTTTATATGTTACTTGGTCTTTTCCGCTTGCTGCTTTAATATCTTTTCTTTGTTCTATAGATTTAGTGTTTTGACTATGATATGATGTGAGGAGTTTCTTTTCTGGTCTAGTCTATTTGGTGTTCTGTAGGCCTCTTGTATATTTATGGACATCTCTTTATTTAGGTTGGGAAAATTTTCTTCTATGATTTTCTTGAAAATATTTTCTGGACCTTGGAGCCTAGAATTTTCTTTTTCATCAATTCTTATTATTCTTAGATTTCCCCTTTTCATGGTGTCCTTGATTTCTTGCATGTTTTGTGTTTGGGACTTTTCTGATTTTACTTTGTCTTTGAGAGAAGTATCAATTTCTGCAAGTGTATCTTCAGCACCAGAGATTCTGTCTTCTATCTCTTGTATTCTATTGGTGATGGTTACCTTTGTGTTTCCTGGTCCTTTCTCTAAGCTCTTCAGCTCCAGGGTTTTCTCAGTTTATGTGTTCTTTATTGATTCCAAATCTGATTTTATGCCTTGCAACATTTCCTTCATCTGTTTGAATGTAGCTTCCTGTCTCTGTATGATGGCTTCTATTTTTTTGTTCGTTTCTTTTCTGTATGTCACTAATTATGCCTCTACTTGTATTTGTTTTGCTATATTTGCCTATGTTTCTTTGAGAGCTTTCTTCATTTCTTCTTTCTTTGCCTCCACTTGGGTAGTCAATTCTTTGAGAGATTTGTTCATTTCCTCTTTAACTCTATGTATTTGTATGGTTATTGCTCTGAGAGATTTGTTGGTTTCCTCTTTATGTGCCTCTAATAACTGGATAAGGATAGGTTTAAAGTCATTTTCCTGTATGGATTGGAGTATCGATTAATTTTTGGGGTTGCTGGTGAAGCCATAATGTCCTGATTTTTGTTGGGTGTGTGCTGACCTCTGGCCATTTGCTTATCTATGATCTTCACTGTTTGTTCCTGGATTCTGCAGTTCAGACTGGTATAGTCTTTCTCTGTTGTCAGGAGAATTCTTCAAGGAGATGAGAGACGTCCAGTGGTTTCAGCACGTGCATTGGTGTTTCAGCTGTACCTGTGGGAGGAAAGTCTGAGTGCGCAGAAGGACAAGTTTGGTCAAGCATGTGGGTGGAAGTGTGCCTTGAGGGACAAGGTGCTAGAGAATGTAGAGCCCTTGAGTGTGTGGAAGGGGCACTATCTTGCAGGTCTAGATGGCGATGCATGCGCTGAAGGTGTGACAGGTTCTGATGATAATCTGGGCCACAATTTCCTTATGCAAATTCCCTGAATACCTCAGTGGCCTACAGCCTGCTGGTATTTGGCTCTGTCTGATCTCTAGACGTTTTTTTGCCTGAACTCCACTGGTGGACCTGCAGAGCAGGGGCTTCAATATCCCAAGAGTCCCTCTGTTTCCCACAGTGGGTGTAGCTGATGCCTGGTTGCTAGCTTAGAAGGACCCTGGATCTGGGGCTCTGCCCGCACTTGAGGGTGCATTCACTCTCAAGCAGGTCACTTTGGCTAGGACCCGAGTACCGCAGCTCTCTGCTCTCAGGTTTGGACCTGCTGAGTCATATGCAGGAGGACTGACAAGCTCCGCCGGCTCAGTGGTGCTGCCACCGCCGAACTAGGGAGCCCAGCTGTAAGGAGGCCAGCTGTAGGGAGCCCAGCTGTAGCCGCAGAGTGAGAAGCCGGTCCAGATGCCTTCTGGGAAGTCCTGGGGAGCCATAACAGTGATCCACAGACCTAGGTGGCCCGATGCCTGTTGTACCTGAATTGTTTGGCTGGTCTGCTGGACTATGTGACTGTACAGCCAGCTGTCTGCCACTGAAATGCTGGGCAGGCCTTAAAGTCACTGGCTGGGAGGCTCTGAGGAGTAGATATGGCCACTTGCAGATGTGGGATCCAGGAGGATGATACCACGGATCTGGGAGGCTGGCACAGCTGGCTGCCACCACTGAGGAACTAAGAGCCCTGCCTCTGCGGTCGCAGTCCCCAGGCAGTGAGATCTGTGCTGAGAATCTCTGTGAGCCAGCTCTGCCAAGGAGGAGGGAGGCCTGAAAGAGGGGAGTGCAAGAGGATCAAAAGATTGTTTCTCTCCATCCCCAAAGAAGTCCATGGCTGACCTGAGTCTAAAGGTCTCATCATGTGATGTTCCCTCTTGTTCAGAAAGCTTCGCAGTCGATTTTCTGGCTTTAGCTGTCCCTCCACTTACCAATTCCGGAGTTTCAGATCCTCTGTCTCTCATATACTGTGCGTGCTGGTCACCTCCATCTTGGATCTCCCCCGAAGTCATTGATCTTAAGGTGATAATACCTTCTGGTTAATCAAAACCTGCCAGACAAAGAAACAGGAACATATGCTATGTGGTCAAGAGAAAAAAAATGGCCTGAAAGAAACTGGAAGGTAAAGTGGGCAAAGGCACTTGCTTCCAAGCCTGATGACCTGAGTTTGATTTCCCAGGACCCAAAAAATGGAGAGAAGAGACCTAATTTCTTCAGGTTGTCTTTAGATTTCCACCATTGTGCCATGACACACAGCTGCCATGAATGCACACACACACACACACACACACACACACACACACATAGAGAGAGAGACAGAGACAGAGACAGAGAGAGACATTTACAAATGTTTTTAAAAAATGCTTGGTAGGTTTAAAACACTAGAAATAAAAAAGCATTAACTTGTCGCGCGCAGCCTTTGCCGATAAGGATGACGCGGCAACAGAGGATTTGTCCAGCAGCAGTTTTATTGCGAAGCTCTTGAAAGTAGATGGAGAAGGACCCCAAACCCTGTGCGTGCTCTGCTTAAATAGCCAGCAGGGTGACTTGCTCGTCTGTGATTGGTGCTTTACACAAAACCCAATTAGCATGTGTTCTCCAATAGGGAGAACAACCAAACCTACATTAGCATAAAGTGGCGCATGCGTACATCGCAAGACAATGTTTGGCAAGAAGAACCAGGAAGCAGGAAACCGGCGCCATCTTGTAATGGCGGGAGCGGCTCCCGACATTAACTGTCATGATTAGAGAAAGCCAGGAGGTACTCAAGATAAATATGAGCTGTGAAAAGAATTTTAATGACCTCCACAATATAGCAATAGAACTATTTGACTATAGCACAGAAAGACATTCTTAAATTATGTAGTATTTGAGAGTATTGTAGTGAACCAGTTTCCCTAGTTGATAAACTATCTCTAATGATTTATTAAAATATAAATGCAGCAACATAAGGAAGGGAAAGAGAAAAGGAAAAAGGACTGTTTCCCACAGTTGTTGGAAGTAATAAGCCCTTGTACAAGTAACATGCACAATCAGTCACAAAAGTCAAATTCTAATCTATTTATTAAGTCAGTTGTAAAATGAAAATCCGGAAAAGAAACCAGAATAAGCTGGGCATACTCCAGTGCTTGGCAGTGAGTAGTGGAGCAACCTGGGTTGAAGGCCAGTTTAAGCTGCATAGAAAGTTCAAAACCTTTACAGACTGAGCTCTGATGACAGAAGCAAAAATAAAACTTAAAGACCCAGAGTGAAGAAGGATGAAGTGAAAGAAAATGCTGTTTTGAAAACAAGAAAAAAAATAGCATAAAGAGGTTCAAAGTAAAATTCTATTCTCACAGAAATATATATATATATATATATATTGTGAAATAAAGGTCACATAAATACTTTGTAAGCAAAAGCTGAAAAAATCATCACCTTGAGACCTGCTTTTGGAGAAAAGTTCAAGGCAGTTTTTCAGGTATCAGGAAAATGCTAGCCAAGGGCCTTTGTATGGACACACAGCAGGAATGACATGAGGACAGTATCACATGCCTATTCTCTGACACTTAAAGGAAAACAGACACACCAGACCTAAAACAGATCATGTTTTGTGTTTTGATTTATCCAGAATTAGTTTTTATGAAATAAATAGGTAACAGATAAGTAGACAAAATGGAAATGTGAAATGGCAAATTACTTAAGAGACATATGTAAATATATAACTATACTATAACCATTATTGGAGAAACAAGCAAAAGCCGAAGATATGTAACTAATAATCAATGCCTTTCCATATTTAATACAAAATTGAGATTTAAAAGCTCTCGTAAGTGGCAGACATTGTCAGACTGGAGAGTAGCTTCTTGGAAGAAACTTGATTATGATTTTCACCGTTAAATTTACTTATACATAAAAATCACACTATATGTCATTATTACATTCATTATTTTAATAACTTTTAAGAAGAAAAAGATCTCACTTACTGAAATATTTCTCAGTTTTTGAACCCTTCATTTATTTCCTTTTCAACAGTTTACAAATCTGTTATATTTTTTCCCGGTTCTAATAATTTTATTTGACATATAATGTATGACTGATGAAAATAAAGTTATGCTTTGAATAAAATTTTTGTATCTTCATGTCAAATGTATTTTTTAGCACATATAGAAGTGGGCACACCTGATTGTGGGTTTTCATTGTAAACTGTGAAAGTGTCATTTTATTTTGTATTTGTTGGAAATGTGGGAATACTCTTTTATATATAATGAAGATGTGTTTATGCATTAGTAAAGTTGGAATGACTGCAGTGATTTCAGTGTTACCAACATTGGATCTGAATAATATTTTCACACTGGAAGCCATTCTATAAGCTGTGCTCTCATGATTTTTCTAGATAACTATTTATGATTCATTCTTTTTAATATGCTGTTTCCTTTTAGAACTTAGAGTTGGCTGGCCTTAAAGTCAGTCTGTATTACTTAGACTAACCAATGCAGAGTAGTGAGCTTTGAAACCATGCAAATAACTTAGCAAGTTTTGTGTATTATGTTAATATATGTAACAATAATCAAAGAAAAAGAGACTATCCAATTGAAAGTGAAAGGTTGTGGGAGAGGTCTGAGGGAGGAAATAAAGAGGGAAACATGATATAATTCATTTGTATTAAAAACCAAAACTTCAGCAGGGATGGGGTAACCAGGCTCTCTGTTCTCTGGTTTGGCCCTGGGATCACAGAAAACAGAGAAGGCGGAAGACCACCCTGCCCTTTGCCCTCAGCAGAGCCCCATGCCAGGAACTGCAGGAGAAATGTCCCACCCTCTGACTAAACGACCTTTCTAAAAATCAACACGAGCCATCCGTCCCTTCCTTCTATTCTAGCCCAGATTACAGTAACTGTGCAGACACTGTGCTGAGCTCTGTGGCTTTTGAGTTCTGTGCTAAAGTGTACAATTGAAGAAACACCAGTGAGTGTGTGCGTGTGTATGTGTGTGTGTGTGTTCCTGGAAGCCGAACCTAAGATCTCATATAAGCTAGACAAAGAGTTTTAACTCAAGATGTAAACATATCCTTGAAATCCAAATTTTAAGATGTTAAAAAAAATCTGTTTTACTTCAACACTTAAATTAAAATTTAGTGAATTTGTTTTTGTTTGCTAATTCAGTCAAAGAATTATCACTTTGATTCAAACATATTAGGTTTGCAAATAAAACTGTAAAACATAAAAAAAAAAAAACCAAAACTTCTTTGCAAAACTTAAACTAAAAAGTAAATCTGCATCTTTTATGTCTTGTTGGAGGTTGGTCTGATGTGTGTTCCTGGCACTAAAGATCTGGTTACACCTATCTTTGTTCTGAAAACCTGCCTAAGACACACATGATTGGTTGATTAAACGGCCTCTATCTGGGCAGGGCAGAATGGGGTGGGCATGGCTCAGGTTCTCAGGCTTGAAGAGGACATGAGAATCACAGAGACAGGTAGAGGAGAAGAGAACATGAAGGAGAACTTCATGAAGGGTTAGTGTGGAGAAAAAAAAACCACGTGGGCCCAGAGGAAGGACTCTAATAATGGCTTGAAAAGGCCCAGATGAAAAATACACTCAAATACCGTGGGACTATGGGCAGAAGGCTGACCAGATGAGGAGAATTAAGGTGGATGGCGTTGGGTGGGGGCTGGGAGAAGGATGGCGAAGTTATTGAGCCAGTGTAGGTGAAATGTCTGCCAGACCCTTATAATTTTATAAGGCAATTATAAAATCTAACAGTGTCTGTGTCTTATTACTTGTGATATTGGGTTAAATAATACCACAGTGATAATCTTAGGGCAAATAATAAACATTACATATAGCCCAACACGCATTTTTTAAAATGTCTCTTCTTAGAAACCAGGTATCTTAAGAATAATAATGAAATAAGAAAAGCAAAAACAAACCCAAAAAATAACAGCAAAAAAAAAAAAAAAAAAAAAGGAAACAACCAAAACAGAATAGAACAAAATAAACAGAAGGAGCCAAAGATAAAGAGAAACAAATACAGACACAGAGACACACATGTTCCTGCACACAGGAATCCCATAAAAACACAAAACCTGAAACCTGCATAATACATATGCAAAGGACCTGTAAGTTAAGAAAAAATAAAAAATAATAGGCCTGACGAAACCTTATGAGATAAAGAACATGCAAAGATGCCACTGAGTTGGTTTTGTGTTGGCCATCTGCTCTGGGCACGCACTGTACCCCATCTGAGGGTGAATTGATCCCAGTGGAACCCTTGGAGAGAGCTGACTTTTCATCTGTGAGTGTTATCAATTCGAGATCCTTCTGGGTGAGGGATGGGGGTATGTGTCTGCTTACCCTCTCGGCTCTTGGGCAGTGTCGGAAACTGCCCACATCTGCGCAGACCAGCTCACCAGTCTGTGTGAACTCGTGTGTGTCACTGTCCTGCTTTGTTTACAGGGTCTTGTCTCTTTGGTGTCTTCCATCCCATCTGGCTCCTTACACTTTTTATGCCCCCTTTTCCAGAGAGTTACCTGAGCCCTGAGGGGAGGGATTTGATAGCCAAATTCCATTTAGAACTGGGTGATCCAAAGTCTCTCATTCCCACACACTAAGATATTATGAGCTGTTTTAATTTTCAAAAGAAAGTTAACAGGAATTAACAGGACATTGAACAGGAATACATGCCGAGACTGTACTTTCATACTTTACAAGCCACCTTGCCTCTCATCGCACAGAATCCTGTATATATTATGATCCTTTCTTCAGTGGATTTCTTCCATTTTGTCCAGATCACTGTCTGCTATTATTTTCCTGAAATTTTACAAGAGATTTGAAAGGAAATGTCTCTCAAAAATTCCAAATGCCTGCCAGGCATGGTAGATCATGTCTCTAACCCCACACCTTGGGAGGATTAAAAAGGAAGAAGATTGTGACTGTAGGCCACTGTGTGCTACACAGTGATTTTTGAGGCTAGCCCGAGTTGGACCCTGACTAAAAACAAAAATTCAGTTAGGAAATTTAGAATTTATCCCATCAAAGTAAAGATTATGGATTGTATACTAACACTCTTAAACACACCTCACAAGAATGTGCTTCACTCTTTGAGAACTTCAGTCAACTAACATTTTGGTAAGCTCTGTCACATAGCAATGTGCAGTCAAAGCCAGGGCTTTCCTTTATGATATTGGAAAACACACGATTTGATAATTTATGCTCAAACTTTATATGAGCAATTTAAAATTAAATGCAATAATATTTCTACAATTTGGCTGCTAATAAAGGACTTGAAATTATTAAAGCATAAAGATTTTTTGTAAAGTTCTTTATAGTTACACTGAAAAATTTTAAACAGAAAACTAATGACTCGTGTCTGACTTTATTTAACAGGGTAACATTAGCATCATAAAGTGAGTTTGGAAGTATTTGTATTTTTACATTTTAGAAATGTTTATGGATAATTCTTAATAATTATTCTTTAAATACTGGCAGGCTACATTAATGAAGGCATAGACTACTAGGCTTTTCTATAGGATGTTTTTGATTAATATTTGTTACTTGTCTACATTTCCAACTTCATCATGATTCATATTTGGCAAAGTTACATGTCTTGAAGAATGTATCTCTTTCCTCCAATTTTGTAACCTGTTGCATACCACTGCTCATAACAGCTCATCATTGTTTTTTGCTTCTGAGGCATCTGTTCTCTTACCTCATTTAGATTTTTTTTTTTCTTTCTTAGGTTAGGCAGGAGTTTCAAAATTTTTAAAGAAACTTTTTATTTGCTGAATTTTGTTCTCTATATGACTTATTTCTGTTCTGATGTCTATATTACCTTCCTTATATTTTAGGAGTTAGTTTGTTATTTTTCTGAATCATTGTGAGATAAATTTTTTTTCATCTTTTTCTGCATTTTTAATGATGATGTTTAGCTGTATAAAATTCTCCTTCAGTGTGCTTTTGAATTCCATCAGGTCTGACTTACCATGTTTCTTTTCTTTTTTCTCAAGGCATCATTAAAATCCATTTTTGATTTCCTCTCTGACTCAGTCATTGCTGAAGAGAGTTTTGTTTAATCTCTATGATTTGTGGATTTTCCGGAATACCTCTTCTTATTAGTTACTTCAGATATTTTTTACACTGTGTTCAGCAAAGATACTTAAAAAACACCAATCCATATCTTTGACTAACATTGGTGAAAAGATTCTCAAAAAATGATCAAAAGATACCAGGAAAGGCCCTTCTCTTCAGTTCACATTGGAATACTTAGGCTGAGCCCTAGTCCCCGAGAACAAATGCATCAGTGGCAGGGATGAGACAGATGAACTTGCCAGCAAGAGTAAGTAATGGCAAACAGGCAAAAGCAAACCTTCCTTCCATCTTTTTTCTGGGCTTCCCACATTTGAGAGTGGCTCTTCCTGGTCAACTAATCTGATGAAAAAAAAAAAAAATCCCTTACGGGTATGTCCAGTGATTTGCCTTTAATTAATTACAGAATTCTTACAATTCTTGCATAGTTTCCTCATATTTTCTTTCTCCAAATCTCTTACTTATTATCAATATATTTAGCATCAATATTTTTAAAAATATCTAGTTAATATTTTTTTAAGACTTGCTTATTTATTATGTATACAATGTGTGTTTGCATGCTAGAAGAGGGCACCAAATTTCATTTTAGGTGCTTGTGAGCTACCATGTGGTTGCTAGGAATTCAACTCTTGACCTCTGGAAGAGCAGCCAGTGCTCTTAACCTCTGAGCCATCTCTCCAGCCCCTAGATAATATTTTTAATATCTGTGCTAGTAAGTTTTTGTCAACCTAACACAAACCAAGACATATCTGGGAAGAGAGACTATTAGTTGAGAAAATGTCTCCACGAGACTGGTCTGTCAGAAAGTCTCAATTAATGATTGATATGGATGGACCCAGATTCCTGTGGCCAGTGCCACTGCCAGGCAGGTGGTCCTGGGTTGTATAAGAAAGTAGGTTAAGCAAGCCAAGAAGAGCAAGCCAGTAAGAAGCATTCCCCCATGGATTTTCGGATTTTCTTACAGCTTCTGCCTCTAGGTTCCTGCCCCTAAGTTATCTGTTATCTGAGAGTTACAAGCTATAATAAATATTCTCCTTCCCAAGCTGTGTTTGGTCATGATGTTTATCATAACAAAGAAACCTAGCAAGGACAAGATGTTAGGTTCCTTTCTAACTTTCCAGTTATAACGGTAGAAGTTTGGAGATATAAATGTGCCTCAGACAGTCAACAGTCTTTTTTGTAATTGTTTTGTGTAACTCCTACTGGCTTTGTCCTGTACTTGCTAACCATCATCTTCTAAAATTTTAACACGAAACATCCATATTCAATTCTAAAAGGTGCTTTGGGTTACTTGGTTTATTAATAACAATTTTAATCATTTCTGTTACAGTTTACAGATAATTACTAAGCTTAAATTTTTACTGAAATTCTCATAAAAAAAACACTTAATACACAGAAGTTGAATCACTGATACTTATGGTATATATGGCAAGATGGCCATAAAGTTAACTCAAGTTAATTTTAAAGTTTGCAATAAAGAAATAACTTCTTTAAGAAACAAATAGCTTTAACCTAATTTAAACAATATACTATAAACATGTATACATTTACCTGCACATGTATGTACTGACCAATATGTTATCACACCCTATAAATTTTTGTATAATTTAATGTTTCCATGTCCTAACTAAAATCAGTCCTAATAGAACATCTATAAAACAACTTCCAGACCTTAGGTTCAAGGAACACTGTTGAAGATAAGGCAGAAAGACTGTAGGAACCAGAGGACAGAGGATATGCTGGGAGGCTGTGCATCTTGGTAATTCCAGAATTTCATCCGTAAAGTTCCATCATCATGACTTCCCAAACACGAACAAAGACAGCAACAACAGACCTGCTCCCATCAGAACAGAGTTTCAGTTCTTCACAAAGAACTACGGGCAGCTAGGGAAAGCGGGGAGCGGAGAAATGGACTCCGTCAGAAAAATCACCTAACTGGTTATACGATATCACGTGGTCAGCCCTGAAAACCATGCAGATAAGTAACATTGCTCAGACAAGATATATGTATACATGCATTCATGTGTAACAACAATTAATTTAAAAAGGGGGGCCATAAATTTGAAAGAGAGCAAGGAGGAGAGTATGGGAGTATTTGGATGGAGGAAAAGGAACAATAATGTAACTATAATCGCAATAATAAAAAAATGAAAAAATAATTTTAATAAAATGAATGCTTTTATTATACCTTTAACTGAAGTTGAGGTACTACAATAATTGGACAGTATGTTATACTTTAAATATCATTTTATTTTATAGGGAATCACAGTTTTATCAGGTGGAGAAGCCTCCGCGTTTTTCCTGGTGAGGTGGTGAGGATGATTTTGGAATACTGCCACTGGAGCGGGAGAACACCTTTGACAGAGTTGAAGATACCTTTGCTAGCACTTTAGAGCCTTGCTTGGAAATAATGTTCTTGGCCATTTCTGTTGGGGAAAAATCATAATAAACTGAGTGATTGTTGAAGCAGTTGCATTACAACAATGATTTAGAATTCAGAAGTTGGTGCTGGTAAAATAATCTGTGAAAGATAAAGCATGGTTGCCTTACTTTCACTTGATTTGCTATGCTCTCCCGAAGGCATTGGGCCCAGCAGTGTCTTCATTTATGGGTCATGAACTTTGGTGAGGTAGAAGACCCTGGCTAAGATCATACAGGTAGAGTGAGTCTAAGCTGGGAATTCAGTCCAGTGATTTTGTCTCTGGGGTGTGGTGCCCACTTGATCTTGGAGCATCTCCTGGTGGACATGCAACATCCACCGCTTGTCCCTCCTGAAAGCTACTTGAAAATACCTAATGAGCTGAAAAGGGAGATGCATTTCAATGGTCTGTGTGTGGGTTCTACTTTATACTGTTCAAGTGAAAGCAGAAATATATTAAAATGCTGTCATTTTTGGTCAATTTTGTGTAAATTTCCTTTTGAAAGTCCATAGGTATGTTCCTTTGTCATGTAAGATATAATTGCATAGATAATGAAAATGTCAGTATTTGGATTCAGTTTTCTGTATCAGCTATTAATAACCTGAATCTTTAAGAAAATATCTCAACTTATGACGACTTGTTATAGGACTTGAAAACACATAAGATGTCAAAAACCCAACATGTTCCTAGCTGTAATATATGACTTTCAAAAGTCAGGAATCCTTAAATATCCATATTTAATTTATCTTTAAAAACAAAGTAAACTCGGAAAAGGCTACTAAGAACCTCGCATTTCACTGACCAATGGCTCATGCCAGCTCCCCTGAGCCACTTACTACACTTTTCTTGCACCATCCACCTTGTTCAGCCAGCAATCCTCCCCCATGGATCACACCGCTAATGAACAAACCCAGGCCCTAAAATCCCGGGCTCTGTGCAGCCCAGCAGCCATAGAACCTTAAAGAGCTTATTATAGTGTTCCTCCTCAACTATTTCCATCTTATTGTATAGTGATAGATGTATAACTGTGGCCTAATAAATGTTAGTTACACTGTCTGTTGTTCCTTGGCCTTCAAAGTTAAAGACAATTTATATAATAAACTTTAGACCTCTACACAAATGCTATGGATACTATATCAATTTCGTATTAATAATGTATAAGGGAAAGGTCACTCATCCTGGAAAGATCAATGATAAAAATATCTACATTCACAATAATATCAATAAGAGCTACATTTTGTTGATGGTTAAATGTTTAGTTGCATTTTGTACCTGAAACATATTCCTTTGAGGGACGTGAACAGCTGGCCACACTTTTTGATCCTTCAAAGATGGTGACAAACTGTCAAGACAAATTGTCAGGCTTAGTCTTTGGACAGTAAAGACATACCAAGAATATACCAAGAAATATCCAAAGATATATCAACTATTTACGCTTTCATACAAGTGAAATCTATGTTTTACCACCTGGAGTGAGCCTCCCACTCCCGAGACTCAGGCAGGTGAATTTTACCAGCTATAGTTCTAAGGATCTGTCTCTGTGATTTGCCCGTGGCCACACAGCAACCAAAGGCTGAGCTCTGTTGACACTAGAGAAAAGTTAGCAGTTTACCCACCCCTTCTTTGCACTCATTGCAATAAACTGTATTAAATTGCAAACATGTTTCTGAGAAAAGATAAAATGATAAGAGAGAAGCAAAATGCTTCACTTTGCAACCTTCAGTTTTCTCCATAGATAGCTTATCAGTTTACAGGGTTCTGAAGCAAGAGTCACTGTGGTTTTGATATTACCAGGGACATCCAGATACTGGTTGTATTCTGGAAATTTGCATCATCTCTTTGAATGAAGGAAGAGTACCTGTCCCTAAAGGGCAAGACACAGCTACTGCCAAGGCTCCAGTTCTCAAGGTAATTTCAAGTGTTCAAGAGAAACTTCAGTGCTTCTTGGCTATTTGATAGTCTGCTACTGAGTATTCTCTGTTTAGCTCCGTACCCCATTTTAACTGGATTACTTGGTTTGTTGGAGTTTAACTTCTTGATATTCTTTGTCTATTCTGGATATTAGCTCTTTGTCATATGTAGGGTTGGTGAAGATCCTTTCCCAGTCTGTAGGCTGTCATTTGTTCTGATGACAGTGTCCTTTGCTTTACAGAAGCTTTTCAGGTTCAGGGGGTCCCATTTATTGGTTGTTGATTTTAGAGCCTGTGCTGTGGGTGCTCTGCAGGAATTTGTCTCCTGTGCAAATGAGTTCAAGGCTCTTCCCCACTTTTTCTTCTAAAAGATTTAAGTGTGACTGGTTTCAAGTTGAGGTCTTTGATCCACTTGGACTTTTAGTTTTGTGCAGGGAATTGTTCAACATCATTAGTCATCAGGGAAATATAAGTCAAAACAACTCTGAGATTCCATCTTAACATCTGTCAGAATGGCTAAAATAAAAAACTCACGGGACAGTACATGTGGAGAGCTTTTGGTAAAAGGGATCAAGTTCGATATTGGAGTGCAAACTTGTACAGCCACTTTGGAAATCAGTCTTATGCTTTCTCAGAAATTTGGAAATATCTCTTCCTCAAGACCCAGCTATACCACTCCTTGGCATAAACCCAAAAGCTACTGCACCATACGAGGACACTTGCGCAACTATATTCATAGTAGCTTTATTCATAACAGCAAAAAACTAGAAACAATACAAATGTCTCTCAACCAAAGAATGGATAAAGAAACTGTGGTCTAGCTACACAGTGGAATACTATTCAGCTATTAAAAACAAGGAAATCATGAAATTTGTAGGCAAATTGATGTATCTGGAAAAGATCATCCTTACTGAGGCAACCTAGACCCAGAAACACAAGCATGGTATATATGCACTTATAAGCAGATATTAGCTGTATAATACAGGATAACCATACTACAACCAACAGACTTAAAGAAGCTAAGTAACAAGGAGCACCCTAGAGAGGATGCTTAATTCTCATTTAGAAGGGCAAATAGAATATACAATGGAAGTGGTTGAAAGAGGGAATGGGATGGGAGCCTACCACAAATGTCCTCTGAAAAACTCCACTCAGCAAGGCATCGAAGCAGATGCTGTGACTCAAAGCCAAACTTTGGGCAGAGCCCTGGGAGTCTTATGGAAGAGTGCGGGCATAGAAGGATCTGGGACAGACAGGAGCTCCGCAGAAGACCAACAGAGAAAATAAATCTGGGCCCAGGGGGTCCTGCAGAGACTGATGTACCAACCAAGAACCATGCATGGAGATAACCTAGATTCCCTGCTCAGATGTAGCCCATGGCAGCTCAGGCTCCCTGTGGGTTCCCTAGTAAGGGGAGCAGGAGCTTTCTCTGACATGGACTCTGTTGCCTGCTTTTCTATCACTTCTCCTCAGATGGGGGTTGGGGGGTGCTTCCAGGCCACAGAGGAAGAGGATGCAAGCAGTCCTGATGAGAATTGATAGGCTGGGGTCAGTTAGTAAAGGAGGAGGGCTCCCCATTTCTGAGGGCTATGGGAGGGGGTGGGGGAAGAAGGACGGAGGGAGGAACTGGGATGAAACTGAGGGGTTCTATGATTGGGCTGTAAAGTGAATAAATTAAAAAGAAATAAATTCAAAGAAGCCAAAACCATTCAATGGAAAAAAGACAGCATCTTCAACAAATGGTGCTGGTCCAACTGGATGTCCACATGCAGAAAAATGAAAATAGATTTATATTTATCACCCTGCACAAAACTAAAGTCCAAGTGGATCAAAGACCTCAGCATAAAACCAGATACTCTAAAGCTGTTAGAAGAAAAAGTGGGGAACAGCCTAGAACTCATTGGCACAGGAGACAACTTCCTGAACAGAACACCAACAGCACAGGCTCTAAGAGCAACAATCAATAAATGGTACCTCATGAAACTGAAAAGCTTCTGTAAAGCAAAGGACACTGTCATCAAAACAAAACGACTGCCTACAGATTGGGAAAGAATCTTCACTAACCCTTTATCTGACAGAAGACTAATATCGAGTATATACAAAGAACTAAAGAAGCTGAAAAGCAGCAAACCAAGTAATCCACTTAAAAAATGGGGAACAGAGCTAAACAGAGAATTCTCGACAGAGGAATATCGAATGGCAGAGAAACACTTAAAGAAATGCTCATCCTCATTAGCCATCAGGGAAATGCAAATCAAAACGACCCTGAGATATCACCTTACACCCATCAGAATGGCCAAGATGAAAAACTCAAGTGACAACACATGCTGGAGAGGCTGTGGAGAAAGGGGAACCCTCCTCCACTGCTGGTGGGAATGTAAACTGGTACAACCACTCTGGAAATCTATCTGGCGCTTTCTAAGACAATTAGGAATAGCGCTTCCTCAAGACCCAGCTATACCACTGCTAGGTATATACCCAAAGTTTGCTCAAGTACACAAAAGGGATACTTGCTCAGCCATGTTTATAGCAGCTCTATTTGTAATAGCCAGAACCTGGAAACAACTCAGATGTCCATCAACGGAGGAATGGGTACAGAAATTGTGGTATTTTTACACAATGGAATACTACTCAGCAATCAAAAAGGAGGAAATCATGAAATTTGCAGGCAAATGGTGGGATCTAGAAAAGATCATTCTGAGTGAAATATCCCAGAAGGACAAAAACAAACATGGTATATACTCACTTATATAGACCTATATGATATGATAAACATAATGAAATCTATACACCTAAAAAAGATAATCAATTGAGCGGACATGGGGTAAGATGATCAATCCTCGTTTAGAAAGACAGATGGGATGTGCATTGAACGCATGACAGGAGTCTACTGAGCGCATCTGAAAGACTCTAACTAGCAGTGTTTTCAAAGCAAAGACTCACGACCAAACCTTCGGCAGAGTACAGGGAATCATAAGAAAGAAGGGGAGTTAGTCTGATGGGGAAAGGATAGGAGCTCCACAAGGACCAAATATATCTGGGCACAGGGTCTTTTCTGAGACTGACATTCAACCAAGGACCATGTATGGATATAACCTAGAATCTCTGCTCAGATGTAGCCTGTGGTAGCTCAGTAACCAATTGGTTTCCCAAAGTGAGGGGAACAAGAACTATTTCTAACAGGAACTCAATGACTGGCTCTTTGGTCTCCCCACCCCCCAAGGGAGGAGCAGTCCTGTTAGGCCACAGAGGAGGGCTTTGCAGCCAGTCCTGAAGATACCTGATAAAACAGGATCAGATGAATGGGGAGGAGGTCCCCCCCCTATTAGTGGACTTGGAAAGGGGCACGGTGGAGATGAGGGGGGGAGGGAGGGACTGGGAGGGAATGAGGGATCGGGACACGGCTGGGATACAGAGTTAATAAAATGTAACTGATAAGAAAAAAAATAAAATTAAAAAAATTATAATCTAATGCAAGTGAAAAAAAAAGAAATAAATTTAAATCTAAACTCCCCCCCTCCCCAGGGAGGAGCAGCCCTGCTAGGCCACAGAGGAGGACTTTGCAGCCAGTCCTGAAGACACCTGATAAACCAGTATCAGATGAATAGGGAGGAGGTCCTCCCCAATCAGTGGACTTGGAAAGGGGCAGGGAGGAGATGAGGGTGGAAAGGTGGGATTGGGAGGGAGAGAGGGAGCGGGATCCAGCAGGGATACAAAGTTAACAAACTGTAATTAATATTAAAAAAATAAAAATTTAAAGAAAATCTAAAAAGGAGGAAGAAACAACCTTATCAGACAATGAAAAAGGGAGAGAGAAACTTCAGAGAGACTTGCATGTTTTCTTTCCTATGTCTCTCCATGTAATCTTTCTCAGACTTTGGAGTCTAAGACTGTAGAGTCCTACCAGACTTTGCCCCCATAGTCTTCTTGTTAGAATGGCCTAGGGCTCTCTTCTCCTTGTATGTTATGTTTCATACTCTGCTGGATTGCAGCCACCTCCAATTTCTGATGACAACAAAGCACAGCAATAAAATGAAAGTAACAGGTCCACTCCATACTTTTCATCAGCTTGGAAGCTTACACTCTCTTGTAAGAAGCATTTTCTTTTAGAATTTTAGATGGCATCTCATCTCCATGACCAACACTTGTCAAAGCAAGGAGGTGTGAATGGCAGCAGGAGAAACAAACAAGCAAAAAGCTCCTCTTCACCACCAGGGTTTATGTCATCAAAGTCTTTTAAGCAAACTTCATTTTCTCTTTTCTTTCTATGAAATTTCAAAGTTGTACCATGAAATAGTGAAAGAAAATGGAAGAAACAGTATTGACTGCTCTTTGAGCTTTGATTTTCCCAGGCTGGATGTATAGTATTTATGTTCAGATCCTCATACTGTTACCAGGTTTCAGTTGTAATCGATTCGGGATATGCGGGTAGGAGGGAGCAAGTTCATGTAGAGATGCGAGAATGACAGTTTTATCCATCTCTCAGCAATGGAGAGGAGAGCAAACAAGAGGTTTACCAGAGCAGAAGGCTGTGGACTCGTTAGGAATTTAGAATCATTCAAAGAATGTTGATGGCTCCCAGACTTGAACATCAGAGCCTCTCTTCCATTGACATATTATTTTATTTTCTTCAAGGTATGAATTAACTGAGTTGGAGATTGTTACATAGATGCTTAAAGGTTGAGTGTAGAAGTAAATTTTTTTTAATTGGCAAAAAATTGTTTAAGTGTGAACAGGTTTTTATTAATTGGCTCTTAAAGCAGCACTATTTTGTAATACTATGAAGTTTCTGAGTTGCTGGTCATTTTGTAATTCTGTATTCACTGAGGTGGGGTAAGTTATGAAGCTGATTTAAAATAAACCAAGAAGACATTGTGAAAAAGAATAAAGAGAGCTGGATGCCATGTGTCTAAACTCAGCATGCAGGGGGACAGAGGCAGGCAGAGCTCAGTGAGTTTGAGGCCAGCCTGGTCTACAGAGCAGGTTCAGGCCTGCCAAGGCTACACAGAGAAACCCTGTCTTGGAAAAACAAAACAAAACAAAAGAAAAAGAATAAAAACGAATAAAAAAAGAATTAAAAAAAGAATATACGGCCGAATCTATTCACTGAAAGGGTTGAGGGAGGAGAGTGTTCCTCAGACCATACCATGCGAGTTGGCTGCATGTAAAGTCATTCTGTGGGAATAGTGCAGCATCTTTGAGGCTACCCTGTGTCCTGTTCACATCTACAACTTAATCACTGGACGCTTAGCACTAGGCACAGTCAAGTAACTCTCACCTTTAGGCTTTTCTTCAGAGAGAGATCAAGCTATTAATGCAATTGAAGTTAGGTGCTAAGAACCAGCAGCGACTTACTCTACTCACCTACAAAAGGAATTCTGATTCAACTCCAAGGAGCAAAAACTTTCAAAAAGGGAATTTCAGATATGAAGGACAGGTCTCATTCAGATGGGGAGATCTGAGTGAGAAGGAATTGTTTATAGGGTAATGTTTCCTGATGTTCCTCAATAATGCCTCTCAGTCTCTGATAGAACTTGAAAACTGAGCTATTTTCAACTGGATCCCAGTATACAGAAATTAGAAGATATTGAAAATCATTTACCTGAACAGTGTTTGAGTCACTTGTGTGTAGTTCCTGAGAACTTTCTGTAAAAGGCAGGAAAAAATTTCATATACATATACATGCATACATACATACAGACATACATACATATATTTGTTGATATTAATCCAGTATTTTCATATGAGATCATATAACATAGACATGTAGGGTTATTATTTTTAATGCATAGGCAATTGGGACAAGTTTGAAACAAATGAGAGATCTAGAATAATAGAGCTGGTATTTGCCTTCCGCTTGGAAATTTCTCAGGAGAGACAAGCTCTGCGTGTCAGTAGCTGGACATCTACGCAAGGCCACTCAGGCCTTGTGCCTGTTTTCCTAAAGCTCAAAAGACAGATCATCAGACATCTTTGCACCTGGGAAGGTGAGAGAAGCTTTTGCTGCTGAGCATCGGGGCAGGTGTCCGGGGCCTGCTGGGAGCAGGACTTCTAAGCAGCAAATGTGGTACAAGGCCATTTTTGCTGGCTACGAGCGAGGGCTCCGGAACCAAAGACAGCGTACAGCTCTTCTTACAATTGTGGATGTTTATGCCCGAGAGGAAACAGAATTCTACCTCTGGAAGAGGTGTGCTTATGTGCATAAAGCAAGAAACAATACAGTGACTCCTGGAGGCCACGCAAACAAAACCAGAGTGATCTGGGGAAAAGTAACTCGGGCCCATGGGAACAGTGGCCTGGTTCCTGCCAAATTCCAAAGCAACCTTCTTGTAAAGGCCACTGGACACAAAATCCGTGTGATGCTGTACCCTTCCCGGATTTAAACTAAAGAAAAGTAAATAAATAAAAGTGGATTTGTGAAAAACAAACAAACAATGGAAGACAGATTATCTTAATGCTGAAGCTTAAGGGACCCTCCAACTTTAGCATGTCTATATTGTTTAATTACGAACGATAAGCGAGCCAGGCATGGTGACACACACTCTCAGCAGAGGTAGTCTAATCTTTGTGAGTTCAAAGCCTGCCTGGTCTCCATAGCAAATTCCAGTGCAGACAGAGCCGCATAAAAAGAGCCTGACTCAAAAACAGAACACATAAATGCATTAAAGAAGAAAGCTATGATGTTTTGAAATGGTGAGTCAATACTCAGAGAAAATCCAGGGGAATCACATCAGATCAAAAAGTTGCCTGAGTCTTCAAGGGAGATGAGCATATCATTGAAACACAAGCAAGTAGAAACTAATTTGCAAGCAAAGGTTCCTGGAGACCCATTGTCAAGGAGACAACTAATGTAGCAGAGAAACTCTGTTGAGTCTTAGCTTCATTGCTTAGAACTGGCTGACAAATTAAATCTGAATTTTCTGGCTCAGTTTTCTCATAAGTAAAATGGAAACGAGACTATTCATTTTGACTAAATTATAAGAAGACAAGAGGACATAGAGTGCGTTCAAGTACTGTGTACACACTAAGTTATCAAAACCCATCACAAATAGATAGACATTATTCTTTGGAAGAAATATAGATTCCAGAAAAAAGTAAAAGTAAAAAAAAATATCAGCTAAAGAAGAATTATTGGGATGGCTGACAAAATTAGTAACTTTACGATTGAATAGTTATATTCCTTAGGGATTTGGTTCTACTTTATATTGTACACAAGTGAACTGACTTTAGTTTTGAAATTATTGAAAATATTTGGGTTTAATATGAGGGCCATAACTGTGGACACCAGTTGTTCTTGTTGCTTAGGCACACATAGGCACATAGGCATTAGGACCATCTACTCAGCTGCACTGATTAAGAGTTATATAAAAGTTCCAGGTATTTAATCGGCTCAGCTATACACACTTACTTGAGATTTTGTTTTGTATTGTATGAAATTAGGCCTAAGCATGTTGAACCTGACCTCCCCACTGAAATTTATATTGAAATATCCAACAATTCATGTTTTCTCAGCTTCGATGTCCAATGGATACTTTAGTCTCATAACAAACTGTTTCACATTCTTCCTCTCCACTCCTTTGGCTTCATTCATTCCTGTATCACTCAATGTTTTTAACATCTAGATGCCAATATGTTGTTTTGGGCTTTGATGAACATCAATTCAGCAAGCTGATTTTCAAAGAAGCAGTCAAGATTAAGTAATTAAAAGACACAGCATTTAGACAACTGCACTGGAGAAAGTGAAGCAAATACGTGACCTAGATAAGGCACAGAGGCCGTTAATTTCATCTCAGGGGCTGGGATCAGAAGAGACCTCTCTGGGAAAGTGAAATGGAAAAAGTCTAAGGTGAGAAAAGAATAAGACAGGCTAAAGAGAAAGAATACTCCAGAAGTGAAAGGCTCTTCGGGATGGAAGGACAGCAGAGTTTTCTGGGGCAGAGGAAGCCACAAGGGAAATGGAGGTACAAATGGAAGAAATGGAGGACAGTGATGAGCTAATGATGGAAGGTCTTGAACTATTACAGTCTCTTCAAATTATGTCCTTAGTAAAGCAGAAAGGACTCTTCAACTTCTGGATTTATCTAATGTTCTTATCATTGGACTCTTCACCTCAAGCTAACATGTAAATCCCCAAAGAAAATGCATAATACAAACACCCAAGCAAGACAAAGCAAAATAATTCACAAAATCTCACCACAGGAAGCGAGCCCTAGTGTGCACTTGCAGACAGGCGCTGAGGAGTGAGAGCCGAGACCAGCGCTAGGCAGTTCCCAGCCGGACCTTTTCCGGGCCGGACCTTAGAGCCTGTTTCAGAACTCGGAAATCTCCCTGGTGACTAACATCATGCTTACAGGTTGTGATACCTCCATGGTGTTCAAACACAATTACAACTGACAATGGTGAAAACTCCCCCTGCACCCAAGTTGAGAGAAAACTACCCCGTACCATGTCGAGTAGGTTTCAGGGCCACAGTCAGGATACGTTTGCGGCTTGAATTTCAAGCCCACACTGTAGTAAAATCGACCCTTATACCTCTTCTCTGTACTGCTATTATCTAGTCAGATTTATCTCCCAAGGTCTGAACTAATATTGGACTAAACCGTCCTAAAAATGGGGTAAGATGTCCATGAAAGCTGATATTTTAAAAAGTGAAACAGCTCATTCTAGCCAGACTTGAAAGTGAACACTCTAGCTGGTCTTTAGAGGGCCTCTGGAGCCTAATAGGGGTGCGCGCTGGTCTTTAGAGGGCCTCTGGAGCCTAATAGGGGTGTGCACTGGTCTTTAAAGGGCCTCTGCATCCTAATAGGGGTGCGCTCTGGTGGAGCAAAGCGTAACTTCTCCACGAGAAAATTAAATCCAGTTCTAGTCCAGATATAAAGCTAGCATAACAATACATGCTTCTTTTCTCCCAGGAAGATGGTCATGATAAATTTACATACTTCTGATCAAATTCATGTAAGACAAAGCGTTCAGCTAGTTTTATTAGCTGGTTGAAATGATAATGGATGCTTCCCCAAAACAAACATCCTAAATAGAAAAATAAACACTTTCAAGGTTGATAACTAACGTTTTCTAACCTAAGTAATTAGGCTATCACAATAGTCAACAAAGTTTCTTGTTCATCAGTTTTTAAAAGTTAAGAAAAATATCCAACCTTCTAATGCATTAGCCTTTGGATCTGGTACACATTCTTCTGCTTCACTAAAATAAAAAGAACAAATTTTAATGTGTACATTTAACAAATGAAGAAGATACTGGCTAACAGCAATATGTCCTTCTTCCTATGAACACAGACATGGGACAGCATGTGCTGTGTCATGTCACTGAGAACACTGACATTGCTGTGCAAACATGGTCTCATGCCTCCTGACCATGTTTTGTACTTAACCAGTGATATCCCTTCTTCCTTTATACCTCCAGGAAACCACTATTTTACTTTGTGTCTTAAGGATTTTGCCTACTCTGGATAAGCAGAATCAAAGCTACGTTTGTCATTTTGTGATTTAATGTCCAACATCATCCACATTCATGCGTACTGCACCAAGTACTGATTTTCTTTAAATAGTAGATATATTCTAAAGAATTTGTAAGAATTCATCCACTGATAAACATTGTATGTTGCTTACTTTGCTGCTCTGTTGTGAATCATGCTGCTTTGGATACAAGTTCACAAATATCAGTTGCAGTACCTGCTCTCAGGTCTTTGAGAAATATACTCAAAATTTCTGGGTCACATGCTTGTTGCATGCCAAGTTCTTTAGGAAAGCTTCACACTTCTTTTAACAGTGATTTCACAATTTTATAATTTTACCATCAGTGCATAAAGGTTTCAATTTCTTTTCATCCTCAGTACTCATTTTCTTTCCTTCCTCCTTATCCTCCCTTTTCCCTTCAGCTATTCTCATGGGTTCAAATGGCATATTCTGTGATTTCATTTTGCATTTTCTTAGTGATTAGTGATGTGAAGTAACTTTCATGTATTTTTTTTTTGTACATCTTTTTAGAGGATTTTTCTGTTCAGGTATTTTGCATTTTTATTGTGCTGTTGTTTTACTTTGAGGTAGGAAACTGAACAGGAATCTTTCTGTGCTGATCCTAAGGATATCCTTCAGGTTTTAACAACAACCTCAAACAACAACAGCACCCTATCACATTAGCAACTATCTGGTTCAAGACGTTTATCCCCTGGGGAGCAGGTACTGAGACAAATATGTGGTAGAGAAGTGGAAACACAGCATCGCATGCTGAGAGAAAACTTAAGACTTCTAGCAGAGTGAGCAGATGGAGTCAGAAGTGAGGGTTTGGTGATGGGCACTTTCTTAGATGCCGCTTTCCTAGCAGCCCCATTCTTTCCATAAGCCCTACTTTCATCAATTTTCTATGTTTGTATTTCGTTAAATTTTATCTACCCAGAAAGAAGGTCGTCTTGGTTGTATGATGATGAACTCATAATTCTGTGTATGAAGTAATGTGTTGGTTCAGTACCATGGATTTCTTCTTTCTGTAAAATACAAGTCAGGTTTTATATGCAATAGAGCTTGATATATACTTTCTCCCCCATTGGAATTTTTGTATCCTAGTCAATATTTCAATGAAAGTTTTAGAGAGTACTTTAAATATTATTTAAAAATTAATAGACATATAAGTCTTTTTAAACGGCTCTGTAAAGATATTCTACATTATGATACTAGGTTTTGAACACATTTTAAACATAAACCTAGTATAGCTATTGAAATTGTACAATCTATTTTTAGACTTTAACATACTTTAATTGCAGTTTATTGTATTAAATAAGAGAGCAGAGCTACAACTTTAGGCATCCCATACTCTTGTCTGATCAGGCATTTTTAGCACATACTCTGATCTGTTTGTTGGCAAATTCAGTGCTTCTGATGTGACTGTAGTTACATGTGTTTATTTTCTGTAGTTTATTGCAGCTTTTGTGCTAGCCTAAGAACAAAAGCACAAAAACTTTGTTAAGATGTTTCATTAAGGCAATTGTATCATTAAGAAATCCCACATCATAGGATTTTCCAAAAATCTGATTAGTACAGACTTTTGGACAGGGTAAAACCAAAAGGGTCATTGAGTCTCTTCTCACTTGACAGCTTGATGCAGTAACACAAACCGTGTGCTCAATCATGATCAAGAACTTTAATGGATGAATGTAAAAATGATGGTCAAAATACTTTGAATAACTTGTTGCGTGTAGAAAATATGTGGAATAGCATATATAAAAACCTTACATTTACCATGTAACTTCTAAGAAAGGTAACATAACTTTTATTAAGTGAAAGCATGAATTCAAACCAAGATAATGGTTTTCTTTTTGTTATTATTTGTTTTCAGTGCTGTGGATTGGGCCTACGTGTAAGCAAATGCTATGCAACAATATGACTTTCCACAGATCATTTATAACTTCTTTATAACTTAGCCAGCACATCTGGATTCATCCTATTGACGTAAGGTTTTCTATGGATGTGCAACAAATATGTACAGCCAAATACAAAATGCAATCCATTGTTTAATTAATGAGGCTGAATTTCCTTAAGCAGTTTCCATTTTCCATTTTTCCTTCAGCTAGGAGTAATAGGTTTTTATCTATCAAATAGTTAATTGAGTTTCATGTTCTGTTAATTATTTAATCTACACTATACATCTGCAGACCTATGCAGA
Organism: Meriones unguiculatus; assembly: GCF_030254825.1. NCBI lineage: Eukaryota > Metazoa > Chordata > Mammalia > Rodentia > Muridae > Meriones > Meriones unguiculatus. Next base: position 110,566,802 of record NC_083356.1, read on the forward strand.
TAATGACTCTCCCTTAGTATGCTTTGCTGGATAATGAAGGTGAAGCCTAGAAGAAAAATGGATGAGTTGTTCACCTTCCTGACTATGGGGAGTTTTGTGTGTGACCTACCTTATATTGTGTCTTGTCCCTATAAGATGATGCTTCTGCCAGGCTTTTGGGAGAGGACACACGGAGCTCAGGAGCAGCTCTTTCAGCCTGTGTCTCACTGGGTGCTGTCTGATTTCCAGTTGTTTCAATGATTTCAATATTTTCACCAGATGTGGGATGACAGCATTTGCTTAGTGATAAGAACTTTCTCAGGCTGCTTGTGCTCGTCTCGGGAGAAACAGCTTGGATTTCTACGGGTTTCACTTCTTGAACTTGGTCTTCAAAAATTTCTTTTAAACACTGGTGTCCAACAACCTCTCCCAAAACAATCTCATCCTCATCAGAAACGATGCCCTCTCTGAAGCTACTTTCTGAATCTTTTTGACTAATATCATGAGCTACTAACCGAATAATCAGATCTTTTTTGCTACTAATATCCTTCAAAAGTTCTACTCTGGTGATATCAGGCCTTCTTACATTTTGAAATGAATTTCTGCCAACAGCCTAGAATTAAACATACAATCAATATTAAAAATAAATATCTCAATTACTTCTCAAATATTACTTTGTATCATAGCTATTTTTTATGATTTCTTACTTCAATCTAGCAAATCTCTTCAAATACCTTTTACTAATATATTTTCATTATTTTAAAAGAAGTTTAGATAAAAACTATGCAGTACTTGCTTTTATCTAGCATTATTTTTACATTGAGATATTACTCTGTCATAGCTTATTCCAAATATCTTGTCTAACAGAATGGTTTAAGTTATATATTTTATTTTAAAATAAACTTGATGTTTTCTTTTTGTCATTTTTCTTAAAAATTGTTATAGAACTACATAATTAACTTGTATTTTATGTTCTCAGTAAGGAATTCTGTGTAAATATAGACATTCACTTTTAATGAAATAGGAAGACTTTACTTCTACTGATAAAAACAATGACTCACTGAAATCATGATCTTCAGATAATTTTTTACCCTATAATCTTATTCTTTGTTTTTGGTAAAAATATGTAAATCTTCATTTCTTTCTTATATTTCATTGCAATTACTCAAATTATCTCACTTTTAATTTTATAAATAAATCCAAGAATAGGTTACTGTAATTCAATAAACAGATCATTTCATTTCTGTAGCTTTTCACTATATCATAGAAATTATAAATTACTTCATAACTAATCTTTGACTTAACCTTCCTTTGCAGCATTCCAAACCGTATTTCCAAGTGATAACATTTTAGAAATAGTGTGACCTCAAGATCTAGCTATAGCACTCCTAGGCATATATGCAAATTATTCTCAAGTACACAACAAAGACATTTCCTCAACCATGATCATAGGAGCTTTATCTGTAATAGCCAGCATCTGGAAACAACCCAGATGTCCATCAACTGAGGAATGGATACAGAAATTGTGGTGCATTTACACAATGGAAATCTACTCAGCAATTAAAAACAAAGAAATAATGAAGTTCACAGGCAGATGGTGGGAACTAGAAAATATCATCCTGAGTGAGGTATCCCAGAAGTAGAAACAGATGGTATATACTCACTTATAAGTGGATATTAGACATATAATATAGGATAAACATACTAAAATCTGTGCACCTAAAGAAACTATGCAAAAAGGAGGACCATGGGTAAGATGCTCAATCCTCATTTAGAAAGGCAAACAAGATAGACATCGGAAGAGGGAGAAAACAGGGAAAAGGACAGGGGCCTACCACAGAGGGCTTCTGAAAGACTCTACCCAGTAGGGTATCAAAGCAGATGTTGTGAATTATAGCCAAACTTTGGGCAGAGTGCAGGGAATCTTATGAAAGTAGGGGAGGTAGAAATACCTGGAAGGAACAGGAGTGCCACAAGGAGAGAAACAAAACCAAAAAATCTGAGCACAGGGGTCTTTTCTGAGACTGATACTCCAACCAAGGACCATTCATGGATATAACTTAGAAACCCTGCCCAGATGTAGCCCATGGCAGCTCATTGTCCAAGTGGGTTTCCCTAGTAATGGGAACAGGCACTGTCTCTGACATGAACTCAGTGGCTGGCTCTTTGGTCCCCTCCCCCTGAAGGGGCGGGCATTAACCAGGCCACAGAGGAAGATAATGCAGCCAGTCCTGATGAGACCAGTTGGAAGGGGAGGAGGACCTCTTCTATCAGTGGACTGGGCAAGGGACATGGGATGAGAAGGAGGAGGGAGGGAGGGAGTAGGGCAGGGAAGGGACTACAGCTGGGATACAAAGTGAATAAACTGTAATAAATAAATAATGAGAAAATCTGTGGAAATAAATTATTTAGAAGCAATTCTTTAAATATTGTAAACAATTAACTTTATTTGTTATATGTAAAAAGTATTAATGTTAGAAAATCCAAATACATGCAACATAGTTGTAGATTTGTTACTGAAGGTGGTTTAAATATGTCTCATTAGGTAAAAAGTATGGCCTCTCTAAGCAGAGTATTAGTGTTAAACCATGAGGCAAAGCCAAGAGCCTAAAGTACCTGACCTACAGGTTTTGTTTATGTTTTTTGTTTGTTTGTTTGTTTGTTCTGGTCTGTCCCTTGGTTGACAAAGGACATGGCACACTCAGATTGGCTTGTGAGATTGCTGTGCTCGGAATTGTACATTGTTTATTACTGTTGTTGTTTTTCTGCTACTATTACTGCTGCTGCTATGACTAATATTATTATTAAATGGATTTTTCCCCTCAAAAAGAATGTGGTATTTGTTTTTGTTTAAACTCACTGTTTTCTGTTGTTTGTATGTGACCTAAGTAAAGTTGGTAACCAGGAAAAGAATTTGTTATAGATGGCTTTATAGATGATCAAAGTTTATTTTAGTAATATTAGAAGATGTCCACACAAACTTTACTCTCAGGGAATTGATTATATATAAATGAATGCTACACAAATATATGCTAATGTAGCAATGAAAACTCAGACAAAAGAAATTGGAAGGCTCAAAGGGACTATCATGTATTGTTAAAAATAAATAACATCAACAGAAGTATAATTGCACAATAATTTTAGTATTTCAGCTTGAAAACATAAAGCACACACCTGCAATTTTAGCACTGAGAGGCAGAGGCATAATAGTCAGAGGCAACTCACGAGAGCCTGGGTTAACTTTTTTTCTGGAGATACATGAACAAATATCTGCTCATCTCAAAGAGAGCACAGGAATAGAGTAAAAAATACCATATAAACAAAGAAACCACCACTGCCACCACCACCAAACAATTCTGCCCAACTCTAGCTTATTAGTTTTACTGAAACTAGTGAGTTTACTGTGGCTGTTTACAGTAATATGGGTGAGAGATTACTTATAGAAGCGCATATTAGTACAAAATTCCACCCCAGCATGGGTGATGAGTCATTCTAATTTCATCCCTTGGCTCCCTGGACAGTTTCCAGGTAGCTTTCCATTGTCTAGTGGCTGTTACTGCTGAAATGATGTTGAGGAGAATCTTGTGAATCTTATAAGCCCCAGGAGCTTCCTGAGACTTGAAAGTGTTATTTAATAACACTTGAGTCTTAATAAGCCTCTATCTAAATCAGAATGTTATATTTGGAAGAAATAGCTAAACATCACCAGCCTTCATAATGAGTTCTAGGTTGGTCAGGTCTAAACAATGACTCTGTCTTCAACAACACAATCAAGCAATCAAGCAATCAGATCAACCACTAATTAACTTATTATCAGCCATAAGACTTAATTCAGAGATTTTTTTTGCATCATTCTGGCAAAAAACAAAATTGAAGTGTTTATTCTTGAGAACAGAGAATATAGCTTTATACTTGTGTCAGGGCAATGGCAGACTACATCCATTAAATGAGTAAATAAAAACCAACAACAAACAAGCCCTCAAAAATGAGCACATTCAATGTGAGGAGTTTGAGTAGAACCCCCATACCAGGAATGGGTTGTTTCTTATTTAGCTGTAGCTCAAAGGGGCCCTATGGAAAGGGGTCCTAAGAACCCTCGAGACACTGGAAGGCTATCAGGTACCCCTCCACAACCTGACAGTAAAATACGCTAGACAGCACGTGGAGAGACAGAGCTGGTGCCTGACTAGAAGCTTTGCTTCCTAACTACCGACTGGCTTTTGTGGCACAGGAAGGCACTTTGCATTCTGCTGGAGGTAAATAGCAGTTTTCAGTATTGTCTACCTGCAAACCATGGAACATACAGCAGTGACCTGACCAGCCCAGCGGCACAAAGTTATGGCAGTAGCTAAATTTTTGCTTACATGTAAACTTAATGAGATAGAACCCTGTGCTGCTCACGTGGCCAAGAACCCGAGACTAGAGAGATCGTTGGCTTAGCAGGAAACCAGTTACTATTCCTTTGGTAAATAAAATGATTTCTCATGGACATATGGCTATACTCATAGCAATACTTTTTGTCAGAGAATAATCTTCTTGGTAATTAACACAGAGATCCACGACTGGAAAGTGTAAAGAAAGAGACTCAGCCCTAAAGGGGGTGTCTATGCCAAACCCCACCCTCAAGACCCAGGGATCTGTGGAGAAGAGGAACCGCGAGGGTCACAGGTGTCTCCTAGACAACGCAGCAGGGCTGTTGAACATATGAATTCACAAGGAGGGTGACAGTATGACAGGACCTGTGCAAGTGTAGATCACAAAACCTTCCGGGAGTGAGGAGAGAGAGTGGGCACGCAGTTCATCCCTAAGCCCTGTGTAAGTGCTCTCACGCTGAGAAACGTAAAACCAGTGTTCTCTGATGGAGTGTTCTAGGGGTGCAAGCACACTCCAGGGGCGCACTCATGACCAAGAGTCCTGACTTGTACAAACTGAACTCTGTGGATTTTTGTGTGCTTTTTTCTTTTGGGAATTTTTGTCTTTTTTTTTTCTACTTGTTTTGTTGTTTTTCTTCTTTTTTTTTTTTCTAATAGAGAGACAGGAAGAAAGAATTTGGGATTGTCTGAGTGGGAAGGTATAGAGGATTTAAGAGGAATTTGGGCTGAGATATGATTAAAATATACCATATGAAAAAAATGTAAATAAAAATATAAGAAAGAGAGTACTGTGGCGCCTTAAATAAACACTTTATATGCATGCTTTTATAAATTTTCAAATAAAATTACATTTCAGTCATCCTAATGTTCATAAGGACACATACTTACATTTCCATGCTTCAAGAACTATCTGTAGTGGGTTATCTTATGGAAACTAGCCTTAGGCCTTTCTTGTGGAATATGGAACTAATATGGCAAGTCCTTGAAAATCATGACTGTGGAGATGAGTCGGTGTACAGTTCCCCTAGGAGAGGAAGAGAGGCCTAGAACCAGTTCACTGTTCGCGTCGTCTCCCTTGCTGAGATACTTACCTCCAAAGGTTTCACATCAAGCCGGCCTGTCTTGTCCAGTGAGATGCGCCTTTCTTTATGTCTGGTTCCTAATTCTGACACATCCTGGGAAGAGGGGCCTTTTCCGCTTATGGATGCTCTTCTCAGCTCCGCGATGCTGCGTCCAGTTCTCCTTATGCAGTCCATCTTAAGTGTCTCCAGAGGCTGGGTTTTCATGGAAATGACGGCCAAGTGTTCTGAGATGATGTTTGGATCTATTCTCAGTGGTTTATTCCTGACGTGTGGAATTATTCTAACCGGAAGTTGGTCTCCTAATATATCTTCGAACTCTTTGTCAGAGTCAGAGCTCATTTGTGCCGCATGCTTTTGTGCCTTTTCGATGATCCTGTCTGTGTCTAGATCTCCAAGAGCAGAGTAAGAGCTCTTTGTGCTAACTCTACTTAAGGCAGCGCTTGAAACTCCATCGACAATTAAGCTAGCCACTTTTTTAGGGAAAACCTTCTTTGTACCTTTCGTATCATAGAGTTCCTTATTGGATTCAGATTGCATTATTACATTACTATAAACAGACTCAATAATCTGAGAAATCATTTCAATATTTTCCGGATCTAATGATTGTTCTTCAGGATTTGAATCCACAAGACTAATGTTACTTTTGGAGATTTCAGCGGATACAGACTTTGTCAGCTGAGATGCGATCGTATTCAGCTCGGGCTTTGTTAAACCGTCTGTGTCTTTGCTGGCCACACCAGGCTTCCTTACTAGTTTAGCCAAGAACAAGGCCAACGCTTCTTCTAAAACTTTAGAGTCTAATATTAAATCCTTTACAGATGCAGATTTTTCCTGGGACTTAAGTTCGTTGATAATGTTCACCACTTTTTCCATAATTTTGACAGCTTCTAGAGCCAATTCTGAGGTTGGAAGTTCTTCCTCTCCTTGAGGTTGAAATTCAGAATTGGAAATCTCCTTCACCATTGAGAGTCCTATTATGTCAGAGAGGACATCACTCTTACCCATTAAATCTTCAAATACAGAGGTAGGAGAGCCAGAGTGTTTTAAAAGATTGGCATAAACTGAATTAACTACCTTTTCAATAGCCGCATCGTCAGCCAAAGGCGCAGTGTCCGATTCCTTGGCAGGCTGCACAACTTTGATCTTACTTTTGGAGATAAATTGTTGGATTGAATTTACTATTTTTGAAGCTATGTTTTGCATATCTGTTTCTTCAGAATTAGTTATTTCTGTTTGCACTTTTGGAAACACAGACAAAAGCTTGGATAAGAATCTTACAGCAATTGCTTCTATTACGTTACACGACAGTTTATGAGGGCGCGACGCCTGTGCTGGAGTAGTTAAGGCAACATTGGTGAGGATGTTTTCAACAACACTGTCCACTTCTGCACACTGATATGGAGTCAACTCGCCACCAAAATAGTTCTGTAACTGGTTGCCAGCCACTTCTCGTAGAACTAAGTCAACTATGGTTTGTGAGAGGAGCTTGCATCCACTGACGATACAATTTTGTAAGATTTCCTCGGATCCAAACTGTGGCAGAAGATTATTATAAATTGTCTGAACCACCAATTGAATGACTTCATCATCATTTGGATGCAAGGATTCTACATACTGTATATCCAAATCTTCATTTTTGGAAATCTCATCTGCAACTGTACTTACTAACTTCATTTGAAGGAATTCAAGTTGTGTCAACAGATTTTCTTGAGGTATTCTAGTTTTGATGTTGTATAGTTGTGAAAAGACTTTTGCTAAGAGAGCAGAAATCACATCATCTAGAAACTTGAAAGGCAACTTTATGGTGTACGGAGATGAGGTCTGGCATTCTTTACTGACCGTCTGCACCACCTTTTGGGCCTTTTCCTCAACATCCTTTGATCCCAGAGGCATGCATGCTGAAGCTGGTGTCTCATCAGAAAATAGTAGGTTGAGCTGATGCTGAAAAATTTCATTTATCACTGTGCCAGTTAATCTTTTTGCTAGATTTTCCCCATTATTGTTGATGTTCTTGCAAATAGACTCTTGAGATTTACATTCCTTTAAAACATTACAAACACAAGAGTGAACAATTTTATTCACTACTGCTTTTTCAATTGATGACATTCTACTAATGGAAGGCGCCTCATCAAGGGAGGATTGTTCAGATGTTGGATGCATGTGTGGTGCTTTATCCCCACTTTCAGTATTCATGCTGCACGGTGGTACTTCTGAAGCTGCCTCTTGGAACCCAGGAGGTACCGTCTGACCTGATTCTTTGACCGCTTGTGGGGCTATCTCTTTTTCCTCTTCTGGCCTAAATACTTTAAGTTCTGCATCTGAAAATTCCTTCAACATTGAATCGATGAGTCTCATAGCTATGTCAAAAAGTTCATCTTGATTCTGATCATCCTTTACATTTGTAGCTTTATCACACTTTTGTGTTTCTGGTGGAAATGCAAATACAAGTTTGCTCACCATTTCAATGATCACATCTTCTAGAAATTTAGCCGGAACAATCCCAGGTTTACTCTCCAGTGAGGATGGAGGATGCTCTGGCATACGAGGCTGAAATTTAATGTTTTTCTCTCCTTTTATCTCACTCTTCTCTGCTTTTCTTTTAGTTTCTGATTTTTTGCTTTCTCTCTTTTTGGCAGTGGAGTCTTTGTTAACTGATGGGGACAAATCCTTTGTTGGAACAGGCTGTGCAGGATCTTGAAGTACAGCCAGTGGTTTATCACTTACAAGGCTTCTGTTGTATGTTGGCTTGGGAAAATCCAATGCCTCTTGTGATAGCATTAAAACATTGTCATAAATATTTTCAATGACGTTTTCAACACGTTCAGTTTCTGAGTTCTGTTCTCCAGGGACATATATTTCAGCTACAGTCTGTTCACACTCTTCCTTGATTGGCACCTGGGCTATTTTTATAGTTTTCTCTCCCTTGGTCTCTTTAATCTTACTCTTACTCTTGGGATTGTCATCTGTTTTCACTGAACCTTTACTGGATTTTCTGTCAATTTTCTTTTTATTGACTGTTTCAAAATCACATCTACGTGCCCCCTTCTCAGGACTATTCTCATCAGCAACTGCAAAATGGGTGTATATTTCAAGAACCTTCCCCTGCTCTTTCATTACAACTAAGTTCTCTTTCTGAGTTTCATCACTTTTACGTTTGTCACTCAAATGCTGTTCCTGAGTACCTTTACTTTTCATACTGGTTTTTGACGACAGAACTTTTGAGCTATTTTCATCTTTATGAGTGACAGACTTCAGTTTTTTTTCATCATCTTTCTTTGTGTCTGTGACATCTGCAGTTGATCCTGATATGAAGTTGATAACATTGCTTTTCATAATGTTAGCAATAGAGCTAAGTATTGGACCTTGAGTATCATCTTTTTTCACTGATGTATCTTTAGATAGAGCAAGCTGTGTCTGGTTTAAGGTTTTTTTAATCTGCATGGATGTCTTCTCTGGTAGGAGCTGAACCCTTTGGGTGATATTTTCTGGGTCTAGAAATGAAAAGAAAGTTGAACACCAGGCTCCTGAAAATAGTGGCTGAATCTTGAATGAAGAGATAGCCTTCTGGGCCAAAGAAGAAACCATTTCTATAGCAATGTTTCCAGTGTCACCTTTCTGAAGACCATCAGACCCAAATTTCCCTACAAACTGATCATACACAATATTTGATATCTTATCAACTGTCTCCTTCCCAACTGGTGGGAAAGAAAATATTTCTTCAGCGTGTGGTAAAACTTTAATTTCACTTTTCCTGAATTCCCGTACCAGAGAATTTGCAAAGTTGATAGCTAAGCTTACAATTTCTGCCTCTGACTTGTCCTTTTTCCTGGAATCTTCAGTAGGAGTTGCAAAAGAACAAAACTTGTGAGCAAGGTCAACAATTACGTCTTCTAAAAATGCAGCTGAAAACAAAGAGGGTTGTGCCTTTTCCTTCCCGGGCTTCGCAACAACAGAAGCATCGCCATACTCAGGTATGTTTTTAGGAGGTGAGTCTTCACCATACAAAAATGGTCGCAATCGGTGATCCATCATTTCCTTAATAACGAAGCCAGCTACTTTACTGAGGAACGATCTTCCCTTTTTGTGTGCACCTTTCTGTACTTCTGCTTGGAATTCAGTTTTTTTCAAAATATTATTACATACAGAGTCAACAAAATTCTCAGAAGTTTCTTCCTGTGGGCTGGCTTCATCCTCCTCTGCTATGGCAAATCTGATCTCATATTCATAAATTTCTTTTATGATATCATTGCTCAGCTTTGAGGCTGCAGCCAGGAACTCATCCTCCTCATCTGGCATAACCTCTTTCTCCTTTAGTTCATTGTCAGTGTCATCTGGAGGGAAGATGCTTCCTAAAAGCTTGTAAATCATATTTTCTATCAGAGAGCAAGGGAGCACTGTGATGCATGATGGCAAAGCATTGGTGTCCTTCAAGATGACACTGAGCACATTTTTGATGATGTTTGCAGCTTCAGGGGAAGAGTAAGAAGAAGGCATTAATTCTCCTGAAACTAATGACTGCACCTGATAATCATAAATTTCTTCCAATAGGAAATGGTATATTTTCCCCCCAAGACAAGAAGTGCCCTGTTGTACGGCCCTGTGTAGCTGAGTCAGAGATTTATATTCATCTAACAGATTTGCATAAACGGAATTGACTGTTTTTTGAACCATTTCTTTATATGTCTCTGAAAACCATAGACTCTCATCCAAATGTTCTGCAACTAAAATCTCAGATGTGGTGAACTCTAAAACAATTGATTTTACTAATGTTGTAACAATGTCCATTACTTTGGCGATTGCTCTCTCTGGGGTTTCATCAGCAAAGCAGTTCTGTATGAATGTCTGAAGAATTTTGCAGACAAGCTCAGTAATTACTTCCTCCAAAAAGACAGCTGAGTTCACAATGAACGACAATTCTCTTTGGCTAGAGTTTGTTGCTTTCGGCTGGCAGGTTTGAGCAACTGGAGCTGAAAGAATACTTTTATCTCCTGATAAGAATGACTCTAGATGATGATTGAAGATCTCCTTTATTATACAACTTGCTATTTTTGAAACAGGTATGCTACTTAGACCTTTTTTATCTTTTGAGAGAGATTGGTATAGATCTGAACAGGAAAGATCAGCATAAATGGAATCAACCATTGTCTGAATTTCCTTTTCTGAAATCATACTCTGTTTTTCATTTCCATGTTTTACAATACATATTGCATGTTTTGAAATTATTGACATGATTTCATTTATCAGTTTTATGACTGTGTTACTTAGGTCTGATTGAGAAGAGTCAGAAAGTTCCATGGTGGAATGCGATGGACTTATTTGAGACATAAGCTGAGTGACAATCTTCTCTAAATGAACATGAGAGAGCATGCTAGTATATATTGTTGAAGCCTGTCTTCGAAATCTTGACTTACTAATGTCATGATGAACTCTGTTTACCAAAACATTTTGACTAAGTTTGGAATGAAAGCTTAAAGGCAGATTTGTTGCAAGATCTGGTGGAATTTGGAAATCAAGAATTTCAGTCAGAATGATTTTGGTTATCTGAGCAGCCAATGCCTTTGTGTCATGCAGAAAATCTTTATTAGGCATGGTTTCCATTTCATATTCTTCTAAAACCTTGCTGTACACAGTGTCGATAATGTTCATGAGCACATCTTTTTCTACTGGGGAAAAACACAGCTCCTCAGCATTCTCTATAGTGGTAACGTGGGCTTTTGAAAATTCCTCTGTTATCCAGTATATGAGGTTTTCAGCTTTATCAAACAAAACATTTTCTGCATTTCTTGTTGACTGCACTTGTACAATGCCAACCACCCTGTGAAATATTTTGCTCACTACTCCAGAGACCACATCTTCCAAAAAGGTTGAAGGATAAGCACTAGCATAAAATACGTGCTCTTGCTCTCCATTATCATCAAAGCATTTGTATGATGAAGTAGACACTTGCTTTTTTTCCACAAATGGCTGAAGATGCTGTTCACAGATATATTTAATAATGAAGCCTGCTATTTTATCGATGAAAACATCATTACTCTTCGTGATATTTTGTTCCACTGATTCTTGAGAACCGGCGTTTTCTAAAATATTCTTGAGAACAGAGTCAACGAGATGCTGGACATTGTCTTCCGAGTAAAAAAACTTGGTTTTTTCTTCATCCTTTGAAACTTTAATTTCATGTTGGGAAATTTTTCTCCTAATATCACTGATCAGATTGGAAGCAATTTCATTAAAATTTACACCTTCTTTGTCCTTTGGAGCTTCCATGTTTGAAGCCTTTGTAGGCAATGAAGGGAAAATTTTAGATAATAGTACTCTGATCATATCTTCTAAAAATGTATATGGTAGTAATGTATTATATGGAGGCAATGCCTGGTTTGGTTTCATAGATTTATTAGTGTTACCAAGAACATTATAAACAATACTATCAGTCATTAAATTGTAACAGGAAGCAGATGACAAATCACCAGAAAACAAGGGGTGAAGAAGGTAGTCTGATATAGCTGCCATGATTAACTTGGAAATGTTTTCCACAAAAGCATCACCATTTTCAGACTCATCAATGTCAGGATCGAGCCCATGCTGCCTCAGAACATTCCTATAGACTGAGGTGACAAGTTCGTCCACAATATCCTCATCACCAAAGGGAAAGGACAACTGCTTATCACATATAACAGGAATCTTAGCTTTGTCTAAGTGATTGTTCACTGAGTTTACTATTTTTTGGGTCATATTTTCCATCTCCACATTAGTACTAGGCTTAGGACTAAAAATCTTTGATAAAACTCTGGTAACGATTTCCCCTACAAACTGCTCAGGGTAGACGCTAAAGAATGATGGCCTCTGAGGTCTGTGAGACTCTACAGCTTCACTGAGAACTTCCTTGACCATGTAAGACACCTCATCCAGTGGAGTTCTGGGGCGAGACAAACTCTCTCCACACAAAAATGGCTGAAGATGGTTATCAATAATCTCTTGAATAATGAAACTGGCTATTTGGTCAATCATAATTGGGCTTCGGCTGATTATATTTTTCTGTATTAAATCAAGAGAATCAGACATTTGTAAAATATTACTGTAAACAGAATCTACCATCTTTTGGAGGTTTTTATCTGTATGCAGATATTGATTATCACAGATAGTGAAACAGATTTTATGTTTTGAAATGGCTGACATAACCTTATTTGTTATGCAGTTGGACATTTCATTAAAATCAGAACTCATCAAATACTTTTTTTCTAAAGATGAAGGCTCAGCAGGCAGGGGAATAAGCTGAGCTAAAAGTCTTTTGATGACATACTCTAAAAATGATTGTGGAAACATGGTACTGTAACCTTTGGGAGACATGGGTTCAGAAATACATTTTCTTAGATTGTTTTGAAGCTTATAGAGTATGATGTCTGCATTGAGAGTGTGGTATAAATTTGACTTGAGCATTCCCTTGAAGCAAGATGGAAGCTGATAATCTACAATCTCTAACAACATGCCATTAGATATTTGTTCAGCTACTGAAAGATTATCAAACGGCAGATTACTACTACAGGTTACTATAAATTCATATTGCTCTGAAACATTGTAATAAACAGACTCAACGATCTTAGTAACACATTTTTTATGGGCTGATGGAAAATATAAGCGTTCTTCAGGATACCTTAGAACGGCAACTTGAGCATTATTTAACTCTTTCACTATTTTGGTGATTAGTAAGGTATTTATCTCATTGAGCCAGGCTTCAGTGATGTTTACGTTTTTCCTCCACAATGATGTAGACAGATTAAAAAATAATTCTAAGATTATCTCCTCCAGAAATGTGGCTGAATACACACCACCACTTATACCTCTTTGATATAGATTATGAAAGGATACTGAGTTCATTCTCCGTGCTTCCTGTCTGTCAGGACATGACAAAGACAAAGGCTTTACGGCACATTGTTTGCCAAATGGTGTTTGACTTTTAAAGCTAGTTGTATTTAAATTATTAAAGGACCTGGCAAGAAAATTATTGTCATAGCTCACAAACTCTACATCAGCTTTAGTTGGTTCTGTTCCTATTAATTCTTGCCCTTTTGCTTTTGGGAAAAAAGGCTCTATTTCGCTTGTTCTGTAGTTCATGTATTTGTTTTCAAAAGGAGTTTGTTGAAAGCCATGAGATAGCTTATCCATCAGAGACTTAACCAAGCTGTGGGAAATAAAATTAAGTATACAGTCTGAGGATAATAAATCTTGATCCATGTCTGCCAGATTTTCCAAAAAGTCTGACTTGCAATCTCCTTGAAATTGTTCATAGTCCGTTGGTGCCTTAGGATGATCAAAACCTCCACCTTGAACATTCTGAAGTACTTTCAAATGTTGACATTCTTCTGCTACTTCACGAAAAAGTGAACTATCCTCAAAAAATGCAGGGCTTGTGCACTTTTCTAGAAGTGTTCTAATAAGCTTCTCACACACAATATTGAGAAGGAAAATTGATTTAGGGGAGAGCCCTAGACTATTTGTAATGATTCCATTACTTTGTTGATTATTTGAGGAGAAAAATGTTCTTGCTAGTTTACTGGGACTTAACTCATCATCTGGAGATTCATCTGGTAAAAACAAATCTAAAACAATATTAAAGACTTCATTGACGACTTCTTTGGATTCATGAGATTTTAGGCTACCAACCAGGCTGTTCAACCTAGATGAGAGGCAATTTAATTTATTTCTCTGAGAAAGATGATCAGTTCGGTGAGATGGGTCCCAGTCTCTGGGGCCTATCTGACTTCCCATGGTATTGACTTTGTTGAAAATGGGCACATTATTTCTAAATGTGGAATATGACTTGTTTCTTACATTATTTTCAAAATGATTCATTCTTAGTACTTTGGACAACACAAAAATCACCCCTTTTAAGAGATCTTGAAAGATATCATCAAAGTCACAAGGTATCACTCCTGGACAGAACATATACTTTGCTTTTATGGAAGCCTGGTGGGCCTTGTCAGCAATTATCATGTTGCCATTAGAAAGAATTTCAATAATAACTTCGAATATACTTAAGGCAAGTTCTCTAATGGAAATAGACCTGCTCTCATGTACTTGAGAATGAATTGAGATATTTTTGTAACCTATTGCATCTTGGACTTCCCATGGTTTCTCTTTGCTACCTTCTTTGGTGCCATCACAAATATTTGAAATTAGGTACCAGATAACTGATTCTGAGAGATGCTCACAAAACTGATAAATTAAAGAATTACTGTATATGCTTTTTAGAGTCTCTGTTGCGGCATTTTCTCTCTTTGAGGATGAAGATACATGAGACAACTTTTCCTCTGTTGAAACTACAAAAGAGAAAGAGAACCATAAACATAAGCACACTTTGAGTATGGTTTATAAAAAATATGGAAAAGTTAACTTGCTGGCAAAGCCATTTTGACTTTGAACCACCTTACTAAAGTCAAAGACAAAACTTAATTTAGTAAAAAAATTGAACTTTTCCTAAATGCTTTTCAATTGTGAATCTTAGGCTGTCTGTTGAGAAAGCAGACGTTTCACATTCAAATCATGACATGGGTTGACTGTATGGTTATGACAACTAGGAGACCAGATTTTTAAGTTTACTGAAACATGCTGCCATAGCTCCAGTGATATGATTACTTAGAAGTATATTAGGTCAAATGTTTGATGCTATGCTGCATTTAATTTTAAGATGTAAAAGTTTGTCTCACACTATCAGCATGAATAGATTATGTGTGTATCAACTCCAGAATGGTCTGTGATAAACTGGAGCAGAAGCAACATGCACACCTACTTTGCACACGTTTTACCTCGTGATGCATGCCCAAGCAAAATTTTCTGGTTTCTTTTTTTTTTTTTTTTTTTTCTCCTTTCCCTCCTATCTGTAGGCCTGGAGGGGAAATAATGGGTCTTTTAGATTGGACACATGAAACAGTTAACTTAGTAACATTTTTGTGTGCCATGGAAGTTTAGAAACAATCAACTAGTTACTGTGCCTTTCCAAAGTTATTTAAAAAAAACAAAAAACAAACAAAATGTAGACTCTCAGACAGGGGATCCTTTAAATACATCTTTTACTGTTTTGCCAAATTATTCCAGTTTAGAAACTAAGTTATCTCTTGCTTACCTTCAGCTCTGAAGTTCTTCAAATGTGTGATCACAGACGTAGCAACATGTCTTGCCACCAAATGCATTTCATTCGGACCCAGTTCGTGATCAGCAAAAACAATGGTGTCAGTTTCCTCCAAAGTCTCTGCTGTTGCTTTGGGGGGTTTATTTTTTTTCCATTTGCGTAATAAAGGAAAATTCTCTTGACAGGGTTCAAGATCTCTATGTTCTCCATCATGTACCCATGTCATTCGTTCACACCACGTTGTGAGCAAATTTTTGTCTTCATTCATTTGTCCTTCATATACTTCAGACAGAGAATTCTGCTTTGACATGAAGAATGGCTTCATGGTCTCCACACTTTCATCAGGGTGTGGCTCTTGGGGAAAGCCATAGCTGGACAGTACGGTGTTCACTATATTTTCCGCAGCTAAGCATATCCTAAGCGGAGAAGCATTTGTCTGGATCTCATCTGGCTCAGCTGGGTTGGTGGCCTCATAATGAAAAACCCTCGGGTTTGCACCTTTCCCCATTTCTATAAACGACATGACTTGTTTCAGTGACTCCTCTGTGGAATCGCTTGCCCTTTTAAACAATTTTTGTAGCATGCTGCCTTCAGGGAGAAAGCTGTTACCTCTTGAGGATTCCTCAAAATGTCCAGGGTTTAGTGTCCTGTGGCTGTGGTCCTGTGACTTGCTTCTGGAGCAGGATGGCACAGCTTTTGACCTGGGCCTTCCCATTGGCTCCAGGCTCTGAACTGCGTTTTCTACATCAGCACTGCTGTGGGTAGTGCTGCACTTTTCATTCATGCCATTCTCTGAGTTAGGCGCCTCACCAGATGCGTGGCTTTGTGCAGTTTTACTCCTTCCGTTGGTGTCCCTTATTGTTGATGTAGATATTTTCACATCAGGTGTAAATTCAACCTGATTAACAATGTAAACATTCTCAGTTCCTTTGAACCAATTGTCGCTTGCAAGGTTTGTGATCAAAGATTCACTGAAATGACTACATTGGTCTATCAGTGTACCAATAATCTCACTTGCAGCGATATTCTCGCTCAGTATGCTGGCTGGAGATGGTTCCATTTGGCTTATTTCCTTGTCTAACTTATTCTTGATTAAACTAAGCATGTCACTGACAGTAGTGACCGAATATGTAAGTAATTCTGAATGGAATAAATGAACCTGTAGGAGTGTATTTTGTATATTATCCTTGGATACATTTGTACTTGACTTTGATTCATCACCAAAGGCTCGAAATGGTTGTAACTTCGGCAACATCTTTTTGCTTAATTGTCTCTGTTGCACTTGAAAAAGATTGTCTATAGGCATTTTCACAATTTCAGAAAACTCATATTTAGAGATATGCTTAAACTTCAGGTCCACAAATGACTCCAACATGTTTAAGACTCTTTGTACAATCTCTGGTACAATGTGGTTGCCTGGGCTCATTGTCACTTGGCCTTTCGTCCTCATGTTGCAGGTCTTTGCGTTGCTGAGGAGGCGCCTGCCTGGGACACCATACTTACCTTTCACAGCAGCGAGTTCTTTCCCACTGGTTAAAGTTCGCTTACTGTCTTGAGTCGGTATCTGAGACAGGAAGCAGAGCTGTAATTTTTCAAATAGCATCTCTACAATTTCCCGTCCAAACATATTGATTTGTGCTTTTGTGTCTGCAGCTCTTGTAGAGCTGCCTTTAAAACGGTCATAGAGTCTGTTTTCATAGTCTTCAAGAGGTGGCAAATTTAAAAGTGAAAGTGAGTACTCTAAATCTTTTGCTTTAATTGAAATTTCAGTCAAAATGTTTTCAGCTATGGTTAAAAGTTTAGACTTTTCATTTTCTGTTTCACTTGTTTCTGTTTGCCATTTGTCAAACATTTTTTGAAATATACCTTCTTTAGGAAAAATTTGTTCTAGTTGTGAAGAAACATTCTCTAAGTAAAAACATGCCTGTTTCTCCGCAGGTGAACCTGCACCCAGATTCTGCTTTGGTAGGGGAAGGTCATCCAGATGTGAGAGGTTAACTGGAGAAGCCAAGTCATGGTCGTTTGCAGTGTGCAGCTCCTGCAACACCGAATGAACAATTTCACTCGCTTCAAGGATCTGCTCAGATGGTAAGGCTTTCGGAGTCACGCTGGCTCTGCTCTGTGCAGCTCTTTCAAGGTCTTTCATAATTATTTCTAAGATACCAGTTATTATATCCTTCGCATAAATTCTTAATTCTGAGACGGGGAGTTTTGTTTTCAGTATGGTTTTGGCGTCCTCTGCAGGTGGAGTTTGTGGCAGCCCAGTGGCAGTTTTAGATCGGTTCTCTTTGGGAGTCTTCTCTCCAGCAGCTAATTTGGTCTTGCTTTTAGACTTACCACCACTAATGCCGAGATGTGGCTTTGTTTTAGATTTAGAGAGAGAGGTGATTTTTGACCTCGCTTTTAAACTTGTTTTACATCCTGGCCTAGGGCTGTTCTTTGGGCTAAGTCTAGAATTTTGTAGCCTAAGAAGGTATAAGTCATCATAACTACCATCAGGGGGAAACCTCTCTTCTAGGTGCATGGAGACAAAGTTTGATAACTTATCAAGAACTATTTGAACTAAGTATCTTCCAATTTGCAGTGATGAATATGGCAAGAGAGTGTTTTCCAGCACAAGAGCATTCAAGCTGTCAGCATGAGGATACATCTGTGGTATCCCGAGTCTAAGGGGGTCACTTCTTTTTCTTGTTGGCTTAGTTTCTCTAAAGCATTGCGGCCTTACTGATGAGCTGTTGTCCTGAATTTCTAATTCTCTCCTGCTTTTTTTATTTTTGTACAATGATGTCACAATCACCGAGTGCATTTCTCCCAAAATATTTTCCACTATATTATTTGATACATTGTCAATATGCGATTGAAAGAATTTCTTCTGTGTTATAGCTGATGTCTTACTTCTACATTTAGACACAACATAGGGGATTTTATTAAATGGGGCTAAGTGGCCTACCATTTCCATTATTTTTTTATTCAAGGTCTTCAAAATCTCTTCCACGGCCCTGAGTTTTTCGTTTTTTTCTTTTGATTTTGATTCTGCTTTTCTCATAAATATTTCTTCCAAAACAACTCTCTGGCTTTCATTTTCCAATGCGATTTGGTTTTCTTCTAAGAGGTTATTTGTACACTGTGGTAATGTGTCAGGTTTTTCCTTCTCATTGTATCCCAGCAAAACCTCATTTGATATGGTTAACTGGGAACATCTAGGATTTCCTGGTGAGGATAAAAAAAATTGCTTTACAGATTCTTTATTGTGTAAAATCTTTAAGATACTAGTAACAATTTCACTCACAATCATATTTTTTTGAAATAAAACGTGGTTTGAATATGTGTGCATACTTTGCATCTCTAAGTCTAAGTCATTTTTAATAAGCTTCAAAATAGCACTGGCAAGGAAGTCGGCATAATCCTTAAGGCTAGTTTGTGATAAATGGATGGTGCTTCCAAAATTTTTTTTGCAGCTGGCAAAAATGGGTTCTGAAAGCTCTTGGCTAGGGACAGCTTTGGTTGTTGATAATTTTAGGACATTCACATCAGATTCAACTTGGCCTAATTCATGAAAACTGCTGTCATCTTGTTCACCATGTTCCAATTCTGGGCTAGCAAATACATTTTCTTTAGACTGAAAGGCAAGAGTCATTAATGAATTCATTCTTTCAGTGGCAAAAGATTGTAACCGATTGAAAATAGTTTCGGTAATAAAGTTGGCGTTTTCCTCACATGGGTCAGGAGCAGGCTCCTTGGTGTCTCTTTCTACCTCTACAGGCATCTGATAAACATCAGCATAAGCTAAGTTCTTATTTTTTGCATATGAAAAATTCTCTGGTTTTCCCTCAGTTCCTTGTGTTATAGAAAGAGGCTGTTGACACAGTGATTTTGGAAACATATCATAGAAGGCCAATCTTGTGGAAGCAGAATCCTTTGCATTTATGGCAAGCATGACCAAAGAAGTAAGTTTACAAAGCACAATGTCCACTATATCCTTGGACACCAAAATTACATCTGCTTTAGGTACTGACACCTTAGGAATAATATTTGTACCCATAATAACTGGTTCAAATTTTGCTTTTGGGAGTTTGCCAGGTATACCATACTTCAGAGTTGGCGTGGCAGGTGAGAGGTTATTCTTGCACACGATGTTTTCATAAATATCACATAAGATCCCTTCAATGGTATCTTGAATTTGAAACTCGAGTATTTTTCCATATTCTGTCCTATTGACTAGCCTTTCAATAATACCATCCTGCTCATCTGAGCAGCTCTCTCTGTCAGAGCTGTTTCTCTCACACTTGCTCTTGCATGACACAATGTCCAACACAGTGTTAACAATCTGACTTGCAATATTCTCAGAAACCACAATGTTGCTTGTCAAGAGAGGACTGCATTGTTCTTTATCTAACTCAAGTTTGATGCCTTGTAAAATTTTCCTAGCCACTTCTTTTGCATAAATATTTAATTTGGACAAAGACAGTTGGCACCATGAGTCCATCCTTTCTGGATTACTATGATCTACTGGACAACAGGGAAGTTGCTCCTCAGAATATGAATCTTTGCCTGACAAAGCTTTGCTTAGTGTTCCTCCTTCCTGCTCTACTGGCAAAGTCACTGGAACTCTGAAATCGACTTGGGGACAAACAAGTGATTCTACTTTGGAAGCAGCAAAAGTTTCTAAATTTTCTAATATTGCCTGCACAATATCTTCTACTACATTTATTTTGGTCTGTCTGTCAACGTTCCAGCTGGGCTGAAGGTCACACGGATGCCCACTCAGTGCACTGACAGGGGAGCTTCTTCCGTAGGTGGGCTCACGAAAAGAAACATTGGTTGAAAAGATGATTGTTCCACATCTGCTTTCACTTACATGCTTTCCTGTCATGGCGGCTGAATACAGCTTGTGAAACACTGTCCTAACGACGTCATTTACCACGACAGTTACATCTGTGTCTGACACTAAAGGGACCATTAGATGATCTGTGGAATGAGCAGATGTTTGAGAAGTCGACACAGGAGCATTGTGGGCCATGCCACGAAAATGAGAGAGGGAAACCAACTTTAACTGGTTGATTAGAGCACTTTGAAAGATTTCATTCAAAATATTTCTTATAATGGGAACAATTGGAGATTTGTGTGGTTCTTTGAGTTTCACTTCAATTTTGTTTAAGGTTCTTTCCAGAATCCACTGGTTAGTAGAAAAGCTTCTCATTTCTTCTCCGCATGATGTTCTATCTCTAATGAGTTCTTTACTTTGTGTGTCATCATCTAGATATGCCTCTGATTCAGCTCCTCCAGGAAGGAAATTTCCATAAGTTGGTCGGTATCCATGATTTTCCATGCCTTTGTTCTCACATTCAGGTTCAGCAAACATATCAGAAGATACGGCTCCTACAATTAAGTCGACTATTTTTGTAAGCATTTGTGTCTCCTGTGGTGAGCCTCTTACATCTTCTGTATAATCTGACGGGTTCATATTTAATTCCGTTTGAATGGCTTTCAAAATAACATTTGATACCTTCTTAGAATAAGTGTACAGAGCAGATAACAATGATTTATCATGGGACTCTGTGAGAGAACTGTTGCTTTCACATTCCCAACCTGCCGTATTCTCTTTTTTATTTTCATCGTTGAGAACATCAATATTTTCTACATTTCCACTGGCAAATCTTTCCAGTTTAGCAAAAACCATGTTAAGAATATCTGCAGCAACAGTTTTTAGTTTACTTGGGCACATTTCTTTTGATTTCTCTATATTGGAAGGTGCTGCATGTTTTTCTTCATTTTCGGCCATAATTTTGGAAATTATTTTAGAGATCATGTTGGTGCACTTGGCCATTTCCTCCAGAGTTGAAGCAAATGATAGATTGTCGATATCAAGTGATTCTGAGGCAGTTTTCAATCCAGAATTTTTAGTGCTGTTATCTATATTAACATCACATAATTTTGCAAGTACATATTCCAGAATTCCTTTGGAAAGGAGCTGGACATTAGGTAGTGTTGGAGTATCCTTATGTAAGCTCTCTGGAGTATCCTTATGTAAGTTCTCTGTGTTTTCCTGATTGCAGGATGGCTGAGAATCAGGGTGCTCACCTGTGAGTTTGCGTAACATTTCATGCAGCGTTTCCCCAATTCGATCTAATACCTGCAGTTTCGGGCTATCCTTAATGTCCTTTTCACTGGCAACACTGTGGTGGACACAAGGCGTGGCCAAGTACTGGCGAAAAGAACTGCTTTCTCGTTTATTTAACAAAATGCTCTTTTTCCTAGTGTCTTCAGAGCCACATAAAGTTGTAGGTTTTGCCTTATCTGTAGAGGGTGAAAATTTTGTTTGATCTTTGTTTGTACTTGATATCATTTCACAGATACATGTCAGTAACGGACTTTCCATACTATCCTTGACACCGATGCCATAGCAGTCTACTGCCTCGCTGGAATCAGTAGGCCATCCTTTGCTTGTATGACACTTGCTATGGTTTGGTTCCCTAGGATTTGGGTTTATCTTGCTGATTTCCAGTTCATTCTGTATAGCCTGCAAAACAATGTTGACTATTTTCATTGTGTAAGTACTAAGTTGAGAATGTAATGATTTCCCTACCAGTGAAGATTTGTTGCTTGTCTGCAACTTAGGACAAATAAATAACTTTAGGCTTTTAAAAATTGTATTGATAATCTTATCAGTGATATCATTTACACGCTTAGACTCACATTCTCCAGACCTTAACCGAGAATTGTTTTCGAGCTCTATGTTGAGAGAAGATAAATATTTCATTTTCTTTTCACTGTCAAACCATACATTGAATGGTGTTTTACTTGATGTATCTTTGGATATATCAGAATGATATAGACAAGTTTGATTAAAAGCATTTTTAATGGTATTAGGAATATATTTTGAGGCCTTATAAAGTATATTTATCACAGAATCTGTTATTTCTTGTGCAAACACTTGAATTTCTGACCCAGAGAACATCTTTCCCAACCAATCTTGATCGGCTAGTCTTTCAGAAGTTTCTGAGATGAAAGGATGAGGAGGAGCATCTTCATCAAGCTTGCTTCCTGAGGGACTAGATGAAACGGAAGACATATCACTGATCATTTCTATTAAAATATGTTTTACAATGTTTTCTGAAGCTTTTTGTATTTGGTGCTTTTGGTCTTGGCTGAAAATTGAAGCATCAGTCCTCAGATGGTGCTTTGTCTTGGGAATGTCATCACTGCTGACAGATAACTCCAACTTTAACCCGCAGTCCTGACATTCTACTTTGCCCTGAGAAGTAAGTTTTGTTGATGGTTTATTACTTCTTTTAGATTTGAAACAAGTATCCCTCTTTGTAGGCCAATGGTGAGGAGTATGCTCTTGTGGTTTTATTTTTTCATCACTGAAAGATGAGTCAAGTACGCTTTGCACCAAGTTATCTATTTCCTCATCATCGTCCTCAGAATAAAGAACCATGCCTGGGACATTAACAGGTGGGAATGGTCTTTTAGTCCTAAGACCATTAAGTGATCTAGGGCCAGCAAGTCTGTACTTTTCTTCAGGGTTAGAAAGACTTCGTACTCTGGGTTGTCTGTGTTTTTTAACACTAGTTTTTACTGGATCCCGGTGAAGCTGAGTTAAGACATCATCCAGTAACTGAAGAAGTACCACTGTTTCTTCAGATGCGAAAAGTCTCTCATTATTGAGTTCAGTTTGGACATAGCCTAGTATAGTGCTGATTGCTTCTTCTACATGACCAACTAGAGAGGACTGTGAAAAAATATTTGATATTAAGTTTTGTATCTCTTCTTTGACAATGAGATTAGCAGCATCAGATGCAGGACTAGATTTCTTTCGGTCTGTTTTTTGATGGACTTTGTGTGTTGGCTCTGTCTTAATTTTTTGGTGGAAATGTTTAGTTGTATCTTCAGGAAGAAGTTCATTTTTCTTATAAGATGCAAGAGTCTTGAGTTTTTCTAAAATGGAATGTACCATATCATCTGCAATATCACACATTGGCTCCAAAGTATGAGACAGTGTGTCTTCAGAGGTTTTTGTTTCTACGGTTAATAAATATTCACCACTAGCTGATATACTTGGGTTAATGTCCACTGATAAATCTTCTTGTGAATACATCTGCACACATTTTTTCTCAACAGCAGACTCTAGCTTCTCAAGCATGTTTTCCACAATCTCTGAAGCTACTGAGCATATGTCAACATTGGACAGCAACTCTTCTCTCTCTCCATCAGACTGGTCAACAAAAACTTCAGCTGTCACAGAAGAGAGAGAAGGAATGGCCTGGCTTAAGTCAGACATTAGTTCTTGAAAAATACTTTCTAAAATAAGTTTTGTTTCTCCTTTCAAGTGACATTTAAAGTTTACTAAGACATTCTTCAGATTTTTCATTTCTTCTATGGCCTTTGCTTTTTTATCATAATGCAACGGAATCTCTAAACTCTCTGTTTCTGTGGTAGCATCTTTGGATATTTTAGTGCTTGTTTCCAATGATGTTAAAAGTTGACTGTCGGATTTACTGCTGCCTACTCTTGTAATTGGATAGTCTGACGTGGATTTTTTGTAATTAACTGATGAACTTGTAGATTGTCCTTTTCTTTGGAATGTTGTGCCAGTACCTGTGCTTTCTGCATGTGCAGAGGAAGGCTTCACGGGTGGGGATGTTCTCACAGGTGGGGATGTTTTTGCAGGTGGGGATGTTTTCATAGGTGGAGATGTTCTCCCAGGTGGGGATGTTCTCCCAGGTGGGGATGTTCTCAAAGGTGGGGATGTTCTCAAAGGTGGGGATGTTCTCAAAGGTGGGGATGTTCTCACAGGTGGGGATGTTCTCACAGGTGGGGATGTTCTCACAGGTGGGGATGTTTTCACAGGTGGGGATGTTTTCACAGGTGGGGATGTTTTCACAGGTGGGGATGTTTTCACAGGTGGGGATGTTTTCACAGGTGAGGGTGGATTCTTGGCTGGCATATCACTGGCAAATGCACACAGATCTACTGGAAACATGTCAGCTGTGTAGCTTCTGAAGGTAAAGCCCTCACTACACGTACTACAGAAGCTTGAACTATCTGAAGAGAGGTCTGAGTCATCAGACACTGGGTACATATTGCTCTGCACTCTTTCCTCATACTTCGTGATGGCCGGATACAATACACTGGTTACTGTAGCTACAACCCAAGTCATTATATTTTGAATTATGCTATTTAGTTCTTCAGAAGTTACCTAGAAAAAAAGAAAGTCATAAATATTTACTCTATATTTGGGAGATAATGGGGGTAGCATCCCACTTTTTATACTAAACAGTTCTTACCAGTATGATTTATAAGAAAATGACCAAGACTCTATTTGAAATTCCAGACTATTTTAAGCTGGTTAATTTCATACTAGAGAGAAATAATGTGAACATAAAATTTAATTTTATTTAAATTATTTAAGAGGATATATAAATTGTTTCCCAACATTTATTACTTGGGTAAATAACCTTAAAATAAAGTTATCAATTTGCTACCTAGTCACATTTCATGAAATGTTTTTAGGAAAAAAAAAACCAATATGACATTCATAACTCTGCTATACATTTTAAAAACAGATGAAATTATTTCAAAGTACTTTTCCAAACAGGTATAGTAAAAGTATTTTGGAGTTTTGTAGATTCTATATGAAGATAAAAAACTCATTCACATCCATTTCATACCATAACAACAAACAGTCTCTTTTCATGAAATTAAAAAATCAGTGCATTTTAGACTGACTTTGTAGCTTAAATAACTTCTCGGTGTAAACTAGCTAGGAAAACAGAAAATAGATTAAATGAAAACACAAGATATGACAGCAAGGCTGACATGTTGCTCTCACTCAAAATCTATCTAAGGTAAACTGAGTTTATTCATGTTTTAAGTCAACATTACAAGAAAAGCTAAAAATCCAAATAGCACCCTCTCTGATGATCCACTTTTGGAGCTCTTGGAGAGTGCCTCACAAAAGAGCACCTAGCTCTGATGCCACAGTTTTTTATAATGTTGTTCATTGCTATCACAGGCGATGGATAGCGCTCTGATAAGCAGAGATTAAGATGACAGGAAATACAAAAACGTTATTTACATAAAAACCTTTAATCAATAATTCTAATGAGAGATTTTATATTTTAACTTAGATGATAATTATTCTAGGTGAACAATAGTTAATGCATATATAACAATATCTAACCTATTTTCTTATCACAAGATATAGTGAACAACAAACTCGTATTGTTGTTCTTTAGATGGAGGGTAAAGCATTTACAATTCTAATATAAAAAGAGGGCATCTCCTAACATTTTTCATGTAGCAAAATGAGGTTAAAAAATCTCAGTAGAGACGGTGGGAATGGCCAACCACTGACTGGCCCAACCTGAGACCCACCCATGGGAGAGAGCCAACCCCTGTCACCGTTTAATGACACTCCCGCTATGCTTGCAGACAGAAGCCTAGCATAGCTGTCTCCAGAGAGGCTCTACCCAGAAGCTGATCAAAATAGAAGCTGGAACTCACAGCCAAACATTGGGTGAAATACAGGGAGACTTGTGGAAGAGTGACAGGGAAGGGTAAAAGGACCTGAAGGGGACAGGAGCTCCACAAAAAGATTAACAGAGCCAACTAAGGAGGGCCCAGAGGGTCTTATGGAGAATGAAGCACTAACCAAGAACCATGCCTGGGGTGGACCGTGGCTTCCTTTCTTCACAGAGGTAGCCAATGGGCAGCTCAGGCTTCATGTGAGTCTCCCTAGTAAAAGGAGCAGGGGCTGTCCCTGACATGACTCTGTTGCCTGCTTTTCCACTTCCCACTGGGTGGGCTGCCTCACCAGGCTACAGGGGAAGAGGAGGCCCTTAGTCCTCATGTGACCTCATGCACTCCAGTGAGTGGATGGGAGTTTTCTGAGGAGTAAGGTAGGCAAGTGGGGAGAGAGGGAGAGCGTGTGGGATAGGGAGGAGAGAAGGGAGAGGGTTACATTCGGGATGGAACATGAATAAAAAAAGGATGCCATTTTCTCTGTGTGTGTGTGTGTGTGTGTGTGTGTGTGTGTGTGTGTGTGTTTCAAGTCTCAGCTCACAGGTGACCAAGTATGCCTGTGACCTTAGGTAAGTTTTTTTTTTTTTTTTTTTTTTTTCCCCCATGAGAATTGCTATAGACGTATGCAGGCATCTCATTCTTTAAAAAGTTCACCGGTAATCTGAAAAGCTATGCTGGCTAATTAGAGTCCATGAGAGATGAGTCTGTTATCTCACGCTGCTCAGCTGTTCATCCAGGCTGGCCCTCGCCTGTGCCTCTACTCTACATCCCAGAGGCCTTTCTGAAATGCCAAGAGGAGCTTTGAACTAATAGGAAACTATTAAAATCACCTAAGAGCAAACTTCAATTACAATAAAAGGTAAAGTGTAAGAACAACACAATCCAGTAGGTGATTAGTATCTTATTTGCAATTATTTTCTAGAATGGCACATAGTAATTAACACATTGCCTTATTGCTTGATTTTTATGATACATACTTTATCTTGCAAGCAGTTTTGTAGATTTTGTTGCCTGTAAAGTCAAGAAATAGTTATAATTTAGCTAAGTTAAAACAAATAATTTATAAAAATACTTTTTAAATTTCTATAATTTATTCAGTTTCTTTTTTATGTTTTTCTACATAAATATAAAATGCTCTAAAATTTATTTTGCTTTATTTAATGTTATACTAAGATATGATCTTGTAGCCTAAAAAGTGTGCTTTGTTTACTCAGGAGAGTAGAATCATTGTAAGCGATGTATCACATAACAATGCCTGTGTCTGGAAGTTCATTATGTGATTCTTTGAGGTGTGACACAGGATTAGAAAGGAAGGCTCAGGTGATTTCTCTTTTTTTCTGCTGATAGAGATGAAGAAATTGAAAGCTTTTTTTATCGTAACTAACTGATAACCCTTTATCTGCTTTTTAAAAGCCTGCAGTTCCATCATCCCTTTGCCAGCCTCGATCATCTTCATGTATGATGTGGTGAACACATCCCTTCATGTGTTGCCTTTGGTTTTTCCCATGTATTGCTGACAAGTAACTTAACTGTATGTTAATTTGATCATAATATTGTTCCAAATTATTGGACTTTTACTTAACAATTAATACAGGCTCTAAGCAGAATCTATCCTTCAGAGGAGTTTAAAATCATTCATCTGCTTATTACAATTCAACTCCCACTGATAACACAATTTATCTCCATTCTCTGTCATGAATTTTCATTTTTACCTTAGCCTTCTTATGCATTTACACTTTAAAAAACGGCAAATGAGTGAAGTATTTAAAGGAGGTGAAAAGTGGCTGACAATGGAACAAACATGGTGTCTTCCTGGTAATGTCTGTCATGAAACATGGCTAAATCAGTACATGTGAGGAGCAGAGTCTGGTCAGGCAGTGAAAGGCTTTGTAATGCTCTTCCTTGGCATTTATTTATTCCATAAGTACAAGTAATCATTATCTGAACACAGTGGACCTCTCTCCTCCTCATTTTACCCCATTTGGATGAGATTCATTCTCTCTGGATATAGTACAGAGCTATGTATTCTATGAACATTCACTGAGTTATAGTGAATCACTAGGTGAAAGTATTCTTTGACAAAGCTTAGTCTAAATATGAAAATCATTTGCCATCAGAGATCTTTTCATTTATATAGTCATTTACCCAAGAATCTAGCTTTGTAATGAATGTAGTTTAAGTTTGTACTTCATTTGACTTGTTGATTTCTTTTTAAGGTTTTAGCATTGTGCTGCTGAGAAGAGAGTTCTGTGTGCATGCAGTGGCTGGGCATGAGAACTGGATTTAGATTCTGAGCACATGCATAAACCTGGGTCATATTCAGAGAAAAACTGTGTCATAACAATAAATTATCAAAGGGAAGATGATGACCACCAGTGATGTTGACTTTTGTTTTCCCTCTATGCACATATATAAACATGCATATCACCCCCAAATGAATATTTTCTAAAAGATGGCAATGGATTTAAAACAATGGCCTCTTCTCAAGCTGAAAAGCTAACTGACTAAAGAAACCTAAAATAGCTGTTCCACAATATTTGTTTGAGAATTGAAAATCTTTGGTACTCAACATCTCTTCTCTAAAAGATTCAATTTACAACACTAGTATAATTCTGGACAACACTGTTCACAGCAGTATTATTCATAATAGCCAGAATCTGGAAACAGCCTAGATGACCCTCAACTGAAGAATGGATACAGAAATTGTGGTACATTTACACAATGGAATACTACTCATCAATTAAAAACAAGGAAATCAAGAAATTTGCAGGCAAATGGTGGGAACTAGAAAAGATTATCCTGAGTGAGGTAACCCAGAAGCAAAAAGACACATTTGGTATATATTCACTTATAAGTGGATATTAACCATATATTATAGGATAAACATACGAAAATCTATAGTCCTAAAGAAGTTAATCAAGAAGGACCCTAGGGAAGAGGCTGAAACCTCACTCAGAAGAGCAAACAGGACAGACATCAGAAGTTGGAGTAGACAAGGAACAGGACAGGTGCCTTCTACAGGGGGCCTCTAAAAGACTCGACCCAGCAGGGTATCAAAGCAGATGCTGACACTCATAGCCAAACTTTGGGCAGAGTGCAGGAAACCTAATGGAAGAGGAGGGATATAGAAAGAACTAGAGGGGATAGGAACTCCACAAGGAGAGCAACAGAGCCAAAAAAAAAAAAAATGGGCCCAGGGGGTCCTGCAGAGACTGATACTCCAAGCAAGAACCATGCATGGAGAGGACCTAGAACCCCTGCTCAGAGAAAGCCAACAGGTAGCTCAGTGTCCAAGTGGGTTCCCTAGTAAGGGGAGCAGGGACTGTCTATGACATGAACTCAGTGACTGGCTCTTTGATCATCTCCTCCTGAGGGGGGAGCAGCCTTACCAGGCCACAGAGGAGGACAATGCAGCCAGCCCTGATGAGACATGATAGCTAGGGTCAGATGGAAGGGGAGGAGGACCTCCCCTATCAGTGGACTGAGAAAGGGCCATGAGAAGAGAAAAGGGGGAGGATGGATGGTACCAGGAGGAGTTGAGGAGGGAACTTATAGATGGAATACAAAATGAATAATTTTTAATAAATAAATAAATAGAAAAAAGGAATGATGATCAAGTCATCAAAAAGGTATGGTGAAAAATGGCAACTAATAGGATTTTATCAGCCTTTTGAAGCCCACAATCTCAAATGCATAGGTAAATATTTCAAAGAGAAATACAAGGAAGCTTGCTGGAGAAAAACAAAAAACAAAAAACAAAAACAAAACACAGACATTGGCTGCAGAGAGCAAAGTACCGGGTATAAGGAGGGAGGAGAGCATTCTCTTTGTCGAAAGTTCCAGCTCGGTTCTGAACGTTCTCAAGCACTGAAGTCTCACTGAACCCAAGGAGAGCTACTAAAGGCAAGGGGACGTTAGGTAACCAGGCACTTAAGCACTTACTAAAATATGAATTCAAAATTCCACAAACATAATTTCGGTACTTACATATGTGAGTAAACAGGAGAAGAAAAGATACCCTGCGGTGGAGCACCGCCCTGAGGTCCTAAGCATCAAGAAAAGAAGACTGAAATTTATATTCATCCTTGCTGTCTTTGAGATTGCAATATTGTTTTCAAATACTGGTTCTCAGTTGTAACTAGTTTACAATCTTTTAAGGACATTTTGCAGCAATTTCCGAAGTTCTTAGCATAGAGTTTAATATACTGTACAATCTCAACTCCTTATTTACCTCTCCAATGCCTCTTGATGCCTACTTTGGTATGTATTCTAAGGTCTACACATGAAGAATAAAACTGACTGTCCTCCTGCTTCCTAAGCCTCTGGACTATTTCCCTGGCCTTTGGAGAACCATGTAGTTATACTTCTCATTTGCTGAGTCTGTGTTAAGACTTTTGACAATATCCTGTGAAACTCACCTAAACAAATAGATATCCTTCCTTAGCATTTTCAAAACACTCTAGAATGCTTATGTTAAATACTTTACATGAGCTGGGAAAAGGGATTATCAGGTAAGAGTTCATACTGCTCTCATGGAGAACCCAAATGCCGTTACTTAAAGCCATGTCAGACAGCTTCCACAGGTGTGTAACTCCCGAGCTAAAGGATATGATACCTTCCTGTATATTACTCAGGCACCTGTACTTGTACACATGTGCACAGACATACCAACAAACAAATTTTAACAGTAATATTAAATATTAAAAACAATATATTCTGATAAACACATGTTTACTTACATATTTGGAAATTTTAATAGCTTTACCACAGTATTCTCAGTAACACCTGTTTGTGGAAGGTCTTAATTGATTCATGTTTTCCTAACACTTGTCCAATGATTTGTTCTTTATCTCATCCCTTCCAAATGTCTGACTTAGTTTGAGAACAACACAGAGAAATTCTGCTCCTGAGTATGGTTAATAAAGTGACAGATAATGCCTTTCTGTACAGGAGCTCCACTGCTTTACTAGATCAGATGCGCAGATTTGTGTATGCAAATGAACAGGTAATGAAAGTCTTAGAATGGACTGTCAGGAGAAAAGTTGTGTTTTTACTTAGAGCTATTTCAAATCAACTTAATTCTTAGTGTTTTCAAATAATGAATAACAAAGATATATCATGCATATATATAATATAGATTGCTGAGTGCTATATTTTTTGATGTGTGTGGAAATGTTTGCTTGTACTTGATTTTGAAGAAGAAACAGGTTCAGCATGCACAGCTGTGCCTGGTGACGTGTGGTTATAAACCCACGTGTGTGCTAGGGAGATGGACCAAGGCTGACCTCTGGAACTTTCTGGAGATCCTGCTTAGCCTACTTCTCAAATTCCCGGCCAGTGAGAATTGCTGATTAAAAATGAAAAATGTGTGTTTTCATGTATGATACACAAGAGTTGATTCTTTGACTTCGACATGAGACCTACACATCTGTGCACTTGTACACATAGAAGCACACACTCATACATTCACGTGTGCCTGCATATATGTGAGCATGCACACCCTGCATATATGTGAGCATGCACACCCTGCATATATGTGAGCATGCACACCCTGCATATATGTGAGCATGCACACCCGTCCTCCCATAGAAAGACGAGTGTTCACATCAAAGAGTGTTCAGGAACAATAACTGTCACAGACAATCATTTCACTGTATGTGCACAAGTAATTATTAACTGAGCTGATTTCTCAAGCCCAGGAGAGGGAGTTTTTAAGACACTGGGTCCTGCTTCAAGTTGGAACAAAAATGTACTAAGACAGAGAAATACCTACTGATGGATGAAGGGACAGAGAACATTGGTATAGAGAGTTATCGCTTCGCATCATTAGGAGATTTGTTAGGAGTTGGGGGCTCTGAGGATCAAGTCCATGTGTCTGAAGGCTCTTCATAGAAAATCCATAGAATTTATATACAATCTAGCCAGACCTCTTGTACCCTTTATTCTCCAGGTAATCTGTAAGTTAATAAAAATGGCACCCAGCATACTGTGGAAGTAGATGTTATTCTGCACTGCTTACAGAACAGTAACAGGCTAAAGGTACACATGCTGAGTGAAGATGCACCCAGCATTGGCGTAAGCAGTGCACAACTCAAAGCTGTGTGGACTCACAACGGCAAACTATGCTGCTACGGACACTGTTGTACATTGAAAGATGGACCTTAAGATGAAGGTGGGAGTATGAAAAATCAAGGACATTCTTAAAAATGAAAAAGTAAAGAAAAAGAAATGTGCCATTTGAAACTGCACTCACAGATCTGGAGAGCCTTATTGTTAGTGAAATAAGTCAAAAGTGCAGAAAAGCAACCATTGAATGTTAGCCCTGACATGAGAGATTTGAGTTGTCAAACTTGTAATAACAGAGAATAATGGAATGGAAGGAAAGGGAAAATGAAAATTAATAGATATTACAGATCCAGTATGCACTGTGACTCTTCTTAACAATGTTTTGTTTTATATTTAAAAATTGTTAGGAGAGATGATCTTCAGGATTCTAACAATGCACACATGCACACATGCACAAGTTAACTGTGAGGAAAAGAATATGTGGACTGGCTTATATCATATATATGTGTAGAGGTATATCAATAATTTCAAATATCTCAAATTATTAAGTAAGTTATCCTAACTTTATATAATTTTATTTGTCACCTATGTTCAAAGTCTGGAAGAGGGAAAAGATAGGGTACTGCACAAGCAAGAATGATATAAAAATAAAAGCATAAAATACTACAAGATTATTTCAATTTTGATTGTCATCATCAGAAATAGCCCATTAAATCCAGCAAGAGGCTAAAACATATAAAACTCGTGAAGACATTGAGGAAGAGGGAACAGGAGGATTGTGGGAGCTGGAGAAACAGGAAGTGTGCTGTGCCATTTTTGTCTCCTAGAAATAGCAGAAATGACACCCATTGAGTCTCACCAACATGATTACCTGGACATGAACTGAATATGGACAAAATCATAGGCATGTTAAAAATGAAAGGGAGAAGGCCAGGATGCCTCAATCCTATACAAAGAAGTACAGGCAGCTAACGAATGCTGACAGGACACGTACACATGGAATATCATACAGAATGAACACACTGCACTCAAGTACTTAAGAGGATATATGTATATTTTAAAGAGAGAGAGGAAGAGCATATAGCAGGTTTTGGAGGAAGAAAGGATTTTATATTATAATCTCAAAAAGGAAAGAAATAATTGAAAGAATCTTTGTGCCCCAAATAACATAGCCCTAGCTGCTCTCTCCCAACAGGTGGCAGCTCTTTTGCACACTCCCCATCGAGTTAGTAATCGTGGCTTGTGGCTTGTCAGGACTAATATTTCCATTACAGGGACAAGGCTCTGGGTAACAGTACTGGCTACTTTCTCCTTCTTCATTTGGTACTCTGCACAAGTTCTAGCAGAAACCATTGCATCAACTCATTAGCAAAGAATTTGGAATCGGCATAGTAAGTAGCAGGTGAAATGTGTTTTAAAGCTGTACAGTTTATTGCTAATGTTTACCTGGTTCAACAGCGTAGCTTGATTTCCTGCTTGGTCTTCCATTCCAATCATCTTGCATCACCTTCTACATAAACAAGAGGGATTCCTCTAAATATGATGGTTTTCCAACTATGACAATCAGAATATAGTTGTATTCATATAAAACATAGTATCATTATACAGGTTAGTGAACTTATATACAATTGAAATTGGCATCAGGAGTGAAAACTGAAGCCTTAGCTGGTTAGCAGGAAGGTTCTGTGTCCCTGCGAGGGCACCTCTTTCCTACAAACTGAATATTTGGTGGTAACCCCAAATCAATTACATGAAGAATGCG
Source organism: Meriones unguiculatus (assembly GCF_030254825.1). Lineage (NCBI taxonomy): Eukaryota > Metazoa > Chordata > Mammalia > Rodentia > Muridae > Meriones > Meriones unguiculatus. The sequence goes on from NC_083356.1 coordinate 110,600,714, forward strand.
TACAAGTCAACGCACTTAACTAGAAGTACAGGATATTGTTGAGGAAAAAAATCATCACGGTGGCACTTAGAGAGAGAGCACGCACCCTCCATGAGGGATTGTGAGTTTTCATTCTTTTCTTTGTGCTCAACCTGCTTGCAAAAAAAAAAAAAATTCATGACAATAGGCATCTTCATTTTTCAATATTTGAAACCTGAAAGTAGGCAATGAGAAAATTTTAGGCTCTTCATGGTATGCCATAGAAAATTAAACTTTTTTGTCATAAACTTGGTAGAATTTATGTTTCTACACAGAACCTTCCTGCTAAACATCTAAGGCCAATTTCACTCCTAATGCCAATTCCAATTGTACATAAGTTCACGAACCTGCATAATGATACCATGTTTGATATGAGTACAAATATATTCTGAGTACCATGGCAGACATCTACTAACCATTGGAGGTTAATATGTAGAGTGAGTAAAGCATGCAATGCTCAGGTAGGTCAACAATGCAGCTTACAATACTATGTTTGTGCACTGAGGTAAGCTGTTTTCTGTACCTCACCGAACAGTGATCAGGGTGTAACACAGAAGTGATCTCATTGTACAGTCTGGAGTATTTCCATAATCAACACACATAGCATATTATCATGCTAGGTTTTACTCCCAATCCCATCAACAAAACAGACACATGCTTTTCTACTTCTTGTTCCTTATAATATTTGAAGATGTACAAAACAGAGATGTGTGCTGCAGTGTTTTAAAGACAGTTGTAACAAGTCGTTTTTCATCTCTTAAATTTTAAAGCCTTTGAATTTTGGTAAACAACGTGACTATTCCAGCAGCTAAATTTTTCCTGATTGTTAGCATATTTAACAGGACATAGCAAAATAGTGAACTATAAAAAGTACAGTTTACAAATATTTATTTATAATAACATGTATATAGACATAACATCATGTTAAGCTTGATATGTTTTTATATTTTGCATTATTTGATATCAATTGTTACACATTCTACCTTATATCAAATTTTATTATCTATTTTAATAATAAGAGTTCATTTGGAGGGAATTTGTTAAATATCTAGTGTGTGGAAAACCATGTAAACTCTTGAGAATAGTGCATCAGTTAATATCATGCTAATATTCAAACCAAGGGTGTTGATTTTATTGATAAGATAACAAGTATACATAATGGCTATAATCTTTGATCACTATTGACAACTTTTCATGAGCAGATACCTGGTTGCTGGTGAAAAATGCCAAATTAGCATTATTATAAGCCCACTAAGGAAGCTCAATTGAGTCCTCTGAGGGCTCCATGTACACAGTAAATATTAAACCTTGTGGATTATATTTAGACACACTTAACTTGAATCATTTTTACTATGGTATGATACATCTAGTAAGATGACATTATACTGTAAGGTTAAAAGATGGCATTTTCACATATTAAAATGACCATAAGATATCTCCTTTATTCTGATTGAATTTAGAGTAAATAAAATTATACATACCTCTTCTTTTTGAAGACCTAAAGATGACCGTGAAATTCTATTATTCTTTGTGGGTGAATTTTGAGCTGAAAAAATTGACTCTCTAGTTGATATGTTTGCAGGAACTAGAGAGAGAAGAGATAGCTTTCAACGTGAGCGTCCTGTAGCGCCGAGGGTGAATCATAAGCTGAAGGTGTGCGCTAGCATTCTGCCCACTAAGCTGCTACACTGACCAGAAGAGTCTCAGTCACAAGTCCAACTTCAGGAAGTTTCTCCAAGAACAACAGATCATTGTTGGAGGTCTACTGCCTCAAAATGTCACTGCTTCCCTGTTGCTTCCAAAGAAAAATCTGAAATTCTTATCTTAGTTTCATGAAAGTAATGGGGCCCCTGGACAAAATGGACTGTTTTAATTTTATTCAGTATGAAATGACAACTTACAGTTTGTCCAAATGAATAAACAAAGCTGTGTTTTAAACTGATTCTAGGCAAAAGGCATAAAAGTGATAAAGACTTGTTTAGGAAAGATTTTTTTTTTTCACTGCAAGATGTACAGTAAATCAAAAAGAGGAAGGGAACTTTAATAATTAAGGAAAACTAAGCAATCCTTTCAAAATTAGGTAAAATAGCTTTCAAAATTGTAAAATGGGAGATCCAAGATGGTGTTAACCAGCATGCACCGTATCTGAGGGGCAGAGGATCTGAAACTCCGAAACTGAGGGGTAGCTGAAGCCAGAACATCGACAGACATTGAGGATTCCTGGGAGAAAGGGGACAAACCTTGAGCTGAGACCATTTGGCTTCAGGTCAACCACGGACTTCTCTGCAGACTTCTCCTGGGGACTCACTTCCCCTTTAATGGGCTTCCCTACTCAGTGGTGGAGGCAACAGCCCAGAGGCAGTGGAGGAGGCCCACCATGCACACAGCCCCTGGCAGAGAGCAGAGTGCTGGCTGCTCTCGGCACAGAACTCCTTGCTTGAGATTCGAGACAGAGAATACTCAGTCTCCTGGCATTTCCCCACAACAGGCCTCCCTTTTCCCTCCTTGCTGGGGGCGGAGGCTGCAAAGGCAGCCCACAGTTCCCAACTCAGAGAGCAGAGTCCAGTACGCAGTGTCCACAGCTTCTAGTACAGAGCACAGCGCTGTCGGCTCCACCAGGCCAGAAGGCATCTGTGCCAGTAGCCTCCTAGTTCTGCCTTGGTGGCTGGACTCACAGTGGACCGCAACACCAGCTCCCAAGTTCTGCGGCAACATAGGGAATCTTTGTACAACATTGTCAACATTGAAGACCCTGCTCTGTGGGTCTACCAGTGAAGTCAAGGCAAACAGCTCCTGGAGCCCAGACAGATCTGAATACCAGAATGACAGACAGTATGACAGGCCAGTAGACCACTGAGGCATTCAGGAAATCTGCACAGGCTCATTGCGCACACAAACTGCACTAGCATCCGCACCACCTCCTGCGTCTGCATCCCCCCACCTTCCAAGCTACACTCTCTAGCACTCTGTCCTTCAAGACACACTTCCACGCACACGCCCACACCTGCTCCCCGCAAATGTGATTCTGTGCCAACGGCTCTTTCTCCCCTAGGTACAGCTGAAATACCAACGCACACTCTCAAACCAGTGGACCTCTCTCATCTTCCGGAAGAATACCCCCGACACCAGAGAAAGACGGACCCAGTCTGAAGTACATACTCCAGGAACAAACAGTGAAGGTTACAGATAAGCAGATGGCCAGATGTGGGCATAAGAACACATCCAACAAAAATCAGAACACCATGGCTTCACGAGCAACCCACAAAATAATGGAAACTTCAATTCATCACAAACACAGGAAAATGACTTTAAAGCTATGCTTATCCAGTTATTAAACCCACATAAATAGGAAACACACAAATCTCTCAGAGAAATAGCCACACAAGTGGAAGCAAATAAAGAGGAAATGAACGAAGCTTTCAAAAGAAATACAGGCAAATATAGCCAAACAAATAGAGGCACAAGTAGAGGCACAACTAGTGGCATATGGAGAGGAAATAAAAAAGTAGAAGCAATCATAGAAAGATAAGAATCCACATTCAAACAGATGAAGGAAATGGTGCAAGGCAAGAAAACAGAATTAGAATAAATAAAGAAAATACAAACAGAGAAAGCCCTGGAGCTAGAGAACTTAGAGAAAAGATCAGGAACCACAAAGGTAAGCATCACCAATAGAATACAAGAAATGGAAGAGAGAATCTCTGGTGATGAAGATACACTTGCTGAAATTGATACTTCTCTCAAAGAAAAAGTAAAATCAGAAAAGTCCCAAACACAAAACATCCAAAAAATCAAGGACGCCATGAAAAGGCAAAATCTAATAATAATAGGAATTGATGAAAAAGAAAACTCCAGGCTCCAAGGTCCAGAAAATATTTTCAAGAAAATCATAGAGGAAAATTTTCCCAACTTAGAAAGAGATGTCCATAAATATACAAGAAGCCTACAGAACACCAAATAGACTAGACCAGAAAAGAAACTTTTTACATCACATAATAGTCAAAACACTAAATCTAGAGAATAAAGAAAAAATATTAAAAGCAGCAAGGGAAAAGGGCCAAGTAACATATAAAGATGGACCTATCAGAATCACACCAGACTTCTCAACAGAAACTATGAAAGCCAGAAGGGCTGCAGATGTCATGCAGACTTTAAGGGACCACAAATGCCAACCGAGACTACTATACCCAGCAAAGCTTTCAATCAACATAGATGGAGAATTCAAAATATTCCATGACAAAAATAATTTAAGCAATATTTACACAGCAACTCAGCTCTACAGAAGAAACTAGAAAGAAAACTCCAATCTAATGGAAACAACTACACCCAAGAAAACATAGGATACACAGAACTTTCACAACAAAAATTAAAAGAAAACAAGCAATGAATCACAGTAAGACCACCAACTCCACAATAAAAGGAACTAACATTCATTGGTCACTATTATCTATCAATATCAATGGACTCAACTCTCCAATAAAAAGACACCGACTAACAGAATGGTTGCAGAAACAGGATCCAACATTCTGCTGCATCCAAGAAACACACCTCTGCAACAAAGATAAACACTACCTCAGAATAAAGGGCTGGAAAATATTTTTCAAGCAAATGGACCCAGAAAACAAGCTGGGGTAGCTATCCTAATAGCTAATAAAATAGACTTTCAACCAAAATTAATCAAAAAAGATGAGGAGGAGCATAAAAGGAAAAATCCACTAAGAGGATATCACAATTCTGAACATCTATGCTGCAACTACAAGAGCACCTATATTTGTAAATGAAACATTATTAAATATTAAATCACACATCGATCACAACATCTTAATAGTGGAAGACTTCAACACTGGTCCACCAAGGGACAGATCATCTAGAAAATAAAGACACTCAGATAAGTCCTAAATCAAATGGACCTAATAGATGTCTACAGAACTTTTCACCCAAATTGAAAAGAGTATACCTTCTTTTTAGCACCTCATGGAACCTTCTCCAAAATAGACCATATGGTTGGTCACAAAGCAAGCCTCAGCAGATAAAAGAAGATTGAAACAATCCCTTGTATTCAGTCTGACCACTATGGACTAAAGCTGGACCTCAAGAACAACAGAAATAGCAAAAACCCTACACACACCTGAAAACTGAACAACTTGCTACTCAATGACAGCTGGGTTAGGGAAGAAATAAAGAAAGAAATTAAAGACTTTCTAGAATTCAATGAAACTGAAGGCACAACATACCCAAACTTATGGGACACAATGAAAGCAGTGCTAAGTGCCTTCAAGAAGAAATTTGTGACATCTCATACAAGCAAATTAATGGCTCACCTGAAAGCCCTAGGGGAAAATAAAAAGAAGCAGACACAACCAAGAGGAGTAGGTAGCTAAAAATATTTAAGCACAGGGCTGAAATCAGGAATTAGAAATGAATCAATGAAACTAAGAGCTGTTTTTTTTTGTTTTGTTTTGTTTTGTTCTGGTTTTTTTTTTTTTTTTTGAGAAAATCAACAAGATAGACAAACCATTAGCCAAATTAACTAAAAGGCAGAGAAAAACTCTCCAAGTCAGCAAATCAGAAATGAAAAGGGGACATAACAACAGACAATGAGGAAATCTAAACAATCATTAGGTCTCACTACAAAAGTCTATTTGCCACAAAATTTGAAAATCTAAAAGAAATGGACTTTTTTTGATAGATTTCATTTACCAAAATTAAATCAAGATCAGTAAATAGATTGACTAGTCTTATATCCTCCAAGGAAATAGAAGCAGTCATCAGAAGTCTCACTTCTCAAAAAAGCCCAGGGCAACAGGGTTTCAGAGCAGAATTCTCTCAGAACTTCAAAGAAGAGCTAACTCTAATTCGGTTCAAAATTTTCCACAATATAGAAACAGAAGGAAACATGAAGCCACAGTCACCTTGATACCTAAACCAAACAGAAACCCAACAATGAAAGAGAACTTCAGACCTATCTCTCTTATGAACATTGATGCAAAAAATACTCAATAACATACTGGCAAACCAAATCCAAGAATGTATAAAAGATATCATCAACCACGACCAAGTAGCCTTCATCCAAGGAAAGCAGGGGTGGTTCAGTATACAGAAATCTGTCAAGGCAATCCACCATAAACAAACTGAAGGAGAAAAATCATATGATCATCTCCTTAGTTCCCACTCTCTCTATATCTCTTCAACTTAGTTCTTGAAGTCCTAGCTAGAGCAATAAGGCAACTAAAGGAGATCAAGGGGTACAAATCGGAAAGGAAGAAGTCACAGTATCACTGTTCGCAGATGATATGATAGTATACATGAGAGGCCCCAACAATTCAACCTGTGAACTCCTTCTGCTGATAAACACCTTCAGCAAAGTGGCTGGATAAAAAATTAACTAAAAACAAACAAACAAACAAAAAAACACAACAGTAGCCATCCTGTATACAAAAGGTAAAAGGACCAATAAAGAAATTAGGAAAATAACACCCTTTACAATAGCCACTAATGACAAAGCACCTTGGGGTGACTCTGACCAAGCAAGTGAAGGACCTGTTTGAAAAAAATCTTCAAGTCTGAAGAAAGAAACTGAAGAAGATATCAGACGATGGAAAGATCTTCCCTTCGCATGGATCGGTAGGATTAACATAGTGAAAATGGCCATTCAGCCAAAAGCAATCTACAGATTCAATGCAATTCTCATAAAAAACATCAACACAATTCTTTACAGAACTTGAAAGAAAAACTCTGAACTTCATATGGAAAAACAGAAAAATCAGAAATGCCAAAATGATCCTGTGCAATAACAGATCATCTGGAGGTATATCCATCCCTGATTTCAAGCTGTACAGAGCTGTACTACTTTATTACAGAGTAATAAAAACTGCATGTTACTGGCATGGAAACAGAATGGAGGATGAATGGAATCAAATTGAAGACCCTTAAATAAACCCACACACCTATGGATACTTGATTTTTGACAAAGAAGCCAAAACCATTCAATGGAAAAAAGCATCTTCAACAAATGGTGCTGGTCCAACTGGATGTCTAAATATAGAAAAATGAAAATAGATCCGTCTTTATCACCCTGCACAAAACTAAAGTCCAAATGGATCAAAGACCTCAACATAAAACCGGACACACTAAATCGGTTAAAAGAAAAAGTGGGGAAGAGCCTAAGAACTCATTGGCACAGGAGACAACTTCCTGAACAGAACATCAACAGCACAGGCTCTAAGATCAACAATCCATAATGGAACCTCATGAAACTAAAAAGCTTCTGTAAAGCAAAGGACACTGTCATCAAAACAGAATGACAGCCTACAGACTGGGAGTTCTTCACCAACCCTGTATCTGAACGAGGGCTAATATCCAGAATACATAAAGAACACAAGAAGTTAAAAAGCAACAAATCAAGTAATCCAATTAAAGAATGGTACAGAGATAAAGAATTCTTTGTAGAGGAATGGAGAATGGCAGAGAAACACTTAAAGAAATGCTCAAAATCCTTAGTCATCAGGTAGATGCAAATCAAAACGACCCTGAGATTTCACCTCACACCCATCAGAATGGCTAAGATCAAAAACTCAAGTGAGAATACATTCTGGAGAGGATGTTGAGAAAGGGGAACCCTCCTTGCTGATGGGAATGTAAACTTGTCCAACCACTTAGGAAATCATTCTGGCACTTTCTCAGATATTTAGGAATAGTGCTCCTTCAAGATCCAGCTATACCATGCTTAGGCACATATCCAAAAGATGATCAAGTATAGAACAAGGATATCTGTTCAATCATGTTTGTAGCAGCTCTGTTCATAATAGCCAGAACCTGGAAACAACCCAGCTGTCCCTCAATGGAGGAATAGATACAGAAATTGTGATATGTTTACACAAGGAATACTACTCAGCGACTAAAAACATGAAAATCATGAATTTTGCAGGCAAATTGTGGGAACTAGAAAAAATCATCCTGAGTGAGGAATCCCAGAAACAGAAAGACACACATGGTATGTACTCACTTATATGTGGATACTAAACATATAATATAGAATAAATCTACAAAAATCTGTACACCTAAAGAAGCTGAGCTAGAAAGGAGGCCCTGGATAAGATGATCAGTCCTTACTCAGAAAGATAAATTGGATGGACATTGGAAGAAGGAGAAAACCAGAAACAGGACAGGAGCCTACCACAGCAACCTCTGAAAAACTCTACCCAGCAGTGTATCAAAATAGATGCTGAGGCTCATAACCAAACTTTGGGCACAGTGTAGGGAATCATATGAAAGAAGGGGGAGATAGTAAGACCTGGAGAGGACAGGAGCTCCCCAAGGAGAGCAACAGAACCAAAATATCTGGGCACAGGGGTCTTTTCTGAGACTGATGCTCCAACCAAGGACCATGCATGGAGATAACCTAGAATCGCTGCTCAGATGTAGCCCATGGCAGCTCAGCATCCAAGTGGGATCCCTAGAAAGGGAGCAGGGGCTGTCTCTGATATGAGCTCAGTGGCTGGCTCTTTGACCACCTCCCCATTATGGGGGAGCAGCCTTGCCAGGCCACAGAGGAGGACAATGCAGCCAGTTCTAATGAGAACTGATAAGCTAGGGTCAGATGGAAGGGGAGGAGGACCTCCCCTATCTGTGGACTTGGAGAGGGGCATGCGAGGAGATCAGGGACTGAAGGCTGGCTTGGGAAGGAATGAGGGAGGGGGCTACAGCTGGGATACAAAGTGAATATACTGTAATTAATATAAAAAATAAAAATTTAATTAAAAAACTGTAAAATGGAGTAAAATCATATACTTAATACCAGAATCAGTAGTACTATTCATAATCTTACCTCTTTCCTCACTTATTTTTTTCGTTATTCCATTTCTCTATACAGCAAAATATTAAAGAGAATAATATTTGTTAGTATCAATACTCCTGGAAGAAATTTTTTTTCTATCGGATAACTAAATGAATCTAGACACTTGCTTCTCCTCATGCCTAAGTCAGACATAAAGAGTGTACTGGCACAGTGTGTGTCATTAACTCCTCAGAATACTTTTCACTATCTCAGGTGGAGCTAAAAATTGAACTCCACTCATAGCCATGCACAGGTTACTTTTCTTCCATTCTGGACTTTATTTAATGGCACAGTGGCCCATTCAATGGATAGTTTTAAAACAATTGGATTAAAAAACAATTACAATTCTACCAATTCAAATCCTATGCAGCACTATATAATGCCTATTCAAAACACTCCTAAGGGTCAGAGCTAGAGCAAAAAATAGTCACTCCAGATTACTGTAACATTTCCTGTATCTGTGCCTTACCAGGCATGTGTCTTCAAGATGAGTGACTGTCTTACTCATCTTTGTATTCTATTTTCCCAATTTTCCTGTTTCCCCATGGTTTGGCTCCTTCCAATGTTCATTTAATAGTGTGAGCAAAGACTTTCTATAGTACCAGGAAATGGCAACATCACCATCAAAACTGAAAATGGCTTTGAATTTGTTTTTGCTAAATTTCACAGTCCATCAGTAATAAAGCTAAATTGACTATTTCTTACCCCAGAAAGGGATCAGTTTTTCTTGCAAGAATTCATCTCTCCTAATTAATCAACACAAGGTTAGTAGAAGAGACAGCACATGTAAAGAAAACTGAAGGTGAAGCAGCCCGGCTTTGAAACACTCTACCTTCTGTTCCGAAACGCTGTTGCACACTTCTGTCTGATAAGCGACTGAGGATGCTGACATTTTTGTAATGTTCTTTGCACTGCTTGGAGACTGATTAACTATAGTTGCTGCTTCTAGGAGTAAATAAGAAGAAAATCTTTAGGTTTTGAATACTCTGTTAGAGCAAAAATTGTTGTCTTAAATTATTAAAATTTGAAACATTAATGAGTAATGATACTTCCGAGAGGGATCCAGCTGAAAGAGTAGATCAATAGCGTATTGGAATTTCTCACATAGAAATCCCTGCATGTGTGTGATGAAGCCATCCTTCTATTCCCAACAGAACTGATCTATAACTCTTAGGATTATTATGTGCTTTCTGCAATTTTCCATGAATGAAATTACACAGTGTGCACATTTCTCCCTTGTCTCTGTTTTGGAGGAAGTAAAGTGATCTCTTTCATGCAACATGATAACGTGGTATGTTCCACACTTGTTCCTTTTTATTTGGATACAGCACACTTTGTATTTTACCATCAGTTCATAGACATCTCAGTTGTTTTTCATTTCAGCCATTTCTGAAATGGACTTCTGTGGTCTTCATGTGCAAAATTATGTGAATATGTATACATATATGTATGTATATACACACATAGGAAAGCGCAACACATATGTAGTTAGTACTTACTATATATCTACTAATCAATTAATGTAAAGTTCTATCAAACTATTGCTATGTCTTTTTATGTACTTAACTTAAGCTAATAAAACTTTATCTTAAAATCTTCCTGGCCATATAACTTTAAATAACCTCAGAAACTTTACAGTAGTGATAGTAACCCTATTTTAGTAGAACACATACTGAAATTTTGATGATGATGTTATATGTGGGACAGGCTGGAGACAGATAAAATGGCTGCCGCCTTGTTGAAGATGGTAGTCATGAAGATACAAGGCATACTATCACCTTCCACTTGGTTTATTTCTATTTTAATTATTTACTAGGAAAAGTTTAAAATCCTCAAAAATTATGGAAAGAAAAAGTCAATGCCGATTTTGAGTAGCAATGTACAGAAGATAGTATATAATATCATATTGGATACATTATATAAACACTAATTAAAATATTATAGATATATTGTCAGAACTATGAGAAAAAGTGAACTAGAATCTTTTTCTGTGTGTAGACATATGTGGGTACATGTCTTTTATGGTGTGCACATGTTTACATGATATAGATTTAAGTGTGTGTGCATGTATGTGGAGGCCTGAGGTCAACGAAGACTCTGCTATGACCAGGCTCTACTTTAAATACTTGGAAACAGAGTTTCTTACTGAAGCAGAAACTCTTCTTTTCAGCTGGCCAATCAGATCCAGGTGTCTATTCATCCTCACCACCTGACCCAGCACTGGCATTAGGTACTCAGAATGTTGACATGAATGCTGGGGATATGAACTCAGGTCCTTCTACTTCTGTAAAAGCACTTCAAAGATAAACCATTTCCCTAGCACATATATTAGTTCTATATAAGAGTAATACAATACATAATATTAATTATATGCTAAATATAAAATATAATTAAGATAACATATTGGTTATATAATGTTATATTAGTTTTAATGTATAATATATATTAACTATATAGATATAAACTTTCAACTTAAAATTTATTTTAACTGAAAGTAATACATTTAAGAAATAGAGATTAAAAACATTATGAAATTAAAAAAACAAACAACAAAAAAGCAAAAGTAGTAGAATCACTTGATGTTAGAAAAGCTGATTTAAAAGAGACACTAAAGCAGCGGAGGTGAAACAACAGCAGAAAGATAACGAGGCACAAATGTCTTTAAAGGAGGGGCAGGGCAGCAATCTCGACAGACGATGTACTTTCTCCTAACAAATTTGTAAAACATATATTTCATAATTAAAAGGAAAATTTACCACATCTAACTGACCATTGAATGTATAGAGATGTGTTACACGAAAAACTTCTGAAGGAGAGGAATATTATGATATAGTGACAAGATTGGTATATTCCACTGAAGAAGGTACAGTGTTGATTTACTGTTTATTTTTAAGGAAAATGCATTTTATAATGTAAAATATACCCAATAAGACTGTTCAGAGAGCATGGTAAAAACAATAGCCAGGCAGGAAATGAACTCGAAAAATAGACTTTTGGTGTGGCAGCTTATGATTGTAATCTCAGCACAAAGGACACTGAGGCAGAAGCATTGCTACAAGTTTGAGGTCACCCTGGGCTACAAGATGAAACTCTGAAAACAGCAACAACCACGTAAGACCCCAACAATGACAACAATGGTGATAAAACCAAACAAGACATGGACAATAGTGTTAAAAATGAAGCAGCAGTGATTACTAACTGTGACAGCTATTGGGGGAGGGAGAGGAAGATTTTCTTATGGGCCATGGTACTTTGACCAAACTGTAGTCAGAGGCGGAGAAAAGCTAACTGGAAATGGGGCTTTTGAGACTAAAGCTGTCCCAACCCCAGTGACACACCTTAGTCAACAAGGCTGCGCCTTCTAATTCTTCCTGAAACAATTCTACCACCTAAGTATCCAGTATTCAAATATATGAGCCTGGGGGGCATTCTCATTCAAGGCATCATAGAGATGAACATACTCAAACTCATAATCTCTGGGGTAAATAGATAGTTGAAGATTAGGCAGCATTGTCTTTTTTGCCAGGTTTCTGGATTTTGTAAAAAGCAAGCAGATTACACACAGGGAAGAAAAATAAAATCGCAACTTTGTTTTCTTTAGCTTTTTTATCAGTAAATTTCAAGGTTATTCTGTTTTCACATTATTGTAAGTTTTTACAACTTTGAGAGTTATTAATGAAAATTCGTTTTTTTCATTTTCATGTTTATCATCAGAGTACTTCTTGAAAATTCATAACATGATGAGTTTAAACTGAGAACATCAGTGACACAGCATAAGTGACACAGCAGCTTAAAATCAATGTGTTTAGCTTCTACTCTATTTCTGAGTTTTCTAAAATCATTCTGAGAATTTAAGGTATTTTGCAATCAGTCAATCCATATCTACTATTTATCACTAATAAATACTGTTTTAACTGTTCTTAAGTGATAGTCTGATGACCAGTTGGAAACACTAAATCAGCTATGTAGAGATTAAGTTCTATAAACAGTACACAGCATGAAACCTCAAAAACCAGTCATTCATCATGATAAACCAAAGTTTTATCTGCATTCAACTGAAGGTCACACCCAACTCAGTCTTCCTCCAAATCATTGCTCTAAATATTTGGTGCTTGTTAAAATATTCAATTACCTGATGTTCCTTTACATGGTTTCAGCTCAGTGTCAGGATAAAGTACTTTTATATCATCAAACTGCTTCTTTTTCTTCTTTGTTGAAGCTTTGAAATATAAGAAAACATATTATTGGTAGTGGCAATGAAACTACCAAAATTGACTATCCTTTCATTATCAAGAGAAGTATTAATCTATTTGGGAATTTGGAGGAAAGAAAGAAGATAGAGAAATGTCAAAAGGGAAGATATAATTATTTCTGAATATGCCTTCAACCTAAAAGGCATGTTTTTAGCTTAAAGGGCTTTTTTTATTTTTTTTTATTTTGGAAAGTGGAAAGCCCACACCATAATCTGCTGGAGCATGTAGTTTCCTGTCTGTAGGATGCGCCAGCATAGCGACACGGATGAAGGTCCACTGGGCCAAACGGACTATAAGATTCTTGGATTTCACATGTCACACGCACACACATTGTTGTGTGTGTGCATACATAAGTTTCTCTAGGAGAATTTACTTGGTAGAAGAGGATATTACTACAGTGGTATACAATTGTGAATTTGATATCGTTATTTGTTGTCACTTCAATATTATAAAAATATTAACATCCTGCTTTCTAAAGGTGATTTGATGTAGCAGTGTTGTACACTCAAATTTCAGGGGGATGAACAGATGGCTTAGACGTTAGGAACACCTGTTCCTCTTGCAGAAGGCCTGGGTTTGCTTCCCAGGACCAACAGTTCCACCGGTATGTTGTCCTCTTCTAAGCCTCACAGACACCGGCTATGCAGATACTGTGTATACGTATATACAGACGTGTGTACAGAAACACACTCATGTATGTAACATAAATTTCATGAAGACTGAAAAATGGACGATTTGCATTCTTTCCCTATTGCATGAGACAACAGGGTTACAGAGCTTGTGAAGTGACGTGTCCTCTGAAGCACAGAGCTGTAGTAATCTTTAATCTTTCAAAAAAGTAAATAAATAGAGTTAATTCATCTAGGAAACTTATTTTTGTAGGTTCGTTTTCCTTAAAGTTCTATGATATACAGAAATAGAAATTTAGTCTTAGAGTAATTAAAACTGTTAGAAAGCTGTAGCCAGATAGAAGGTCGCAAGCTTCCAGCGGCTCATGCAGTTAAGGTTATTAAAAATATGTGATTCGATATAAATCGAATGTGAAAGATTAGAAAGAAACAGTGACTGGTGATTGTGGGCTGAGAAAATACACTCAGAGAGGCAAAATAAATTAGAAATTTAATCTGTTTAATAATAGTCAATATTCTTATTTGACAGAACTGTGAAGCCCTAATTTGTGCTAGAATTTTAAAAGTCTTCAACAGCTGTTTAGTGCATGAGGTGCAGTTTTAGACAGTGAAAGTGTCTATGAAAGGCTAAGTGACTTGTCAAAACCATCTGTAGGTCTCAAAAATTATAAAGAAGGAGCTTTCTAACTGGAGCAGGAGTCTGGCTCCAGAGCCTGCGCACGGTGCCAGGAAGGGACAGCATCACCGCAAACACAGGGCGCAGAGGAGGCTTCCGAGTTTACGTTAGGACGGCACTTCATGTGGCCAAGAGCACTTTCTCCATACCTTACACTCAACTTAGAGGGAAGTAGTTTGGGGTTAGCAGAAGAAATTATCAGAATTATATAGGCGCACAAAATCAGTTGGGAGAAGTTAAATAGTGGGATCCAGCTGAGATCAGGTAATGGGGTGATGTAGTGACAAAGGGAGGGTCTCATCTCAAAGTGAGGCCAAGAAGGGACAAGACTGTCGGTGGCCATGTTCTTGTCTCAATAGTATACATCCCCAGAACATTTTTTAAAAATACTGCTATGTTAATTGATAACTACTATAGAGAGTTTTGCTGTGGTTTCTCGATGTTACACAAAATACAACTGCTATGGATTAGGCACAGCCATGTTATGCTCCTTTATTCCTTCCATTTTCTTTCTTCCTTCTTTTCTCTACGACTCTTTCCTCCATCTTTATTTTCTTATTTTTCCAGTTTATTTCTATTCTTACTAGTTGGCAACATAGCAAAGCACCATGTTGATACATAAGAACAATTATTTTACACATTAGTTTTAAAGTATTAGTAGTAAATTATACATTATCTTAAGCATGGGGAAATGGAGTAGAAACAGTAGGGCAATCAAATTTGTCTATTGAACCTGTTGATAAAGTTGTTTTAGTTAAGGTGTGTGTGTGTGTGTGTGTGTGTGTGTATACATGCACGCGCAAGTGTGATCTTTCCAACTCTAACAGGAATGTGGAATGGTGAGTTTAGCACTCCATATAAAGTGGGTGGCAGGTACAAGCAGGTAAGATATTACATGCAACAGAGATCAACGCTTCCTACTTAGTGGATAATATTCTCACATTCATAAGTAGTTCCATTTTGTCCTTTATATTCAAATGCATTTCTTCCCATGTCATCTTTAATGCCAGTATCCTGCATTTTTTGTATATGATAAGCCATTTTTTTCTCTAGTAATGCTTGTTTCTAAAATATTAAAGAAAGTACACTGATTAGTATTAATTTGGCATTTATAAATACAAAACAGATGTTTAAGCCATAAAGTATAGTAGCAACAAACAATTACTTGTGTCTTGTGACTTAAAAGAATATAAAACTTAAGGAGCAATAAAGAGTCCATTTAAAATTTTAAATTTAAAGAGCCTGAGAGTAGTAAGGAGTCCATTTTTATTTCTGATCAAATACTTAGTGAAATTTACCTCACTGAATATGTTGGAACAATTATTACAGTCTTTGAAATGTAACTTTTCTTTGTGAATCTCTGGACTACTACTGACCATTGACATGTCAGAAGAGAGATCCATGCACAGGGAGAGCCTTGGAAATTTTATTCAGCATTCCTTAAGAGAAAGAATCAGTAAACATGAAGAAACAATCAAGGTGGCATAAAGGATCATCATAAGTTGTAAGATAGAAGAGAGCTTTGTGTTCCTATGAAATGCAAATATATGTATTTCACAGGCTACAGTATAAAGGCTTTAGGAGTCACACTGGCTAGAATACGGAAATAGTTCTTGCTTTCATAACAGGGACTAAGTAGTTCAGATAAAAACTAACACGAGCCTCATCTAACAAATTATAAAAAATCTGGTTAACCAAAATGTTTCCAAAGATAGAAATAAACTAAATATGCAAAGTCAATATATGGCATCTAGTTGAAGAATGCTGGGCCTGCACAGAAATAAGGCAGTGACCTGTAAAGATAAATCCCTCAATTACAATTAACCCAGAAAAGACAAAGAAGTTGGAATTCAGACAAAGAATATCAATCCACTCAGCATAGTAACATTCCATGTGCTTGCAAAATAAAATGATGATATTGTGGATACAAAAGAATTTACATAATTCAGTATGTGAGATTAGCAATGAACAGGAATTGACAACAGATCTGACATTTTAGAAGAGATCTGTATGAGTTTGGTAATAGAAACTATCTTAAAAAAAAACCCTGGAAGAGAAAAAACTCAGACTTCAGAGATACATGAGACAGCTTAACATAGTTGCTGTTCTGGAATGGGGAAAGCATATATGTGCATGTGCAGTTAGTGTTCATTGCAAACATGTCAGGATTTGGAAGCAGCATGGACACATGCCACATGGTGGACACACATGGTGGACACACATGGTGGACACACGCCACATGGTGGACACATGCCACATGGTGGACACACGCCACATGGTGGACATATACCACATGGTGGTCTGTAAGGTTTACAGAAAGGCTTGACTGAAGCAGAAGACCAACCTGAACGCGGGCAGTACACTGCCAGAGGACAGACCTCAGCCTGAATGTGAAGGAGGAAGGTGAGATGAGCACAAACATTCATGTCTCTGCTCTTCTCTTCACATGGCACCGTGGCTGCCCTGTGGCCCGCTGTCATGATCCTGTGCTCTTGTTTCCCTAAGATGACAGGCTGGATCCCCTCAACTGGAAGCCACAATAAACTCTTCTTTCTATAAGTCACTTCTTGTTACATATTTGACCACGGGGAGAAAGTAACTAATATGAGAATTATCTGGGAATGGCTGCCTACAAAATTCCAAAGTTTCCTCAAATGGTAAACTCAGAGGCTCAGGAGAAACCTGAGCAGAATTACAAACCAACTGAATGAGATAGTGATGCACCAATACCAGATCTAGAAAAAGACACTGAACAAGATAAAAAAAAAATCTTATTTCTTCTACAAGGTTCCACACAAAATTTTGGCAATTTTTATCAAACCACATATAATACAATTTACAATACAATCTGATGGAATGAATTGATTTAATGACCACATATTCCAGATTGATTGAACATTTAAATTTTGATTTACATTATGCACTGATATGCCAATTATATTAAATAAGACATGCCTACTTATTCACATGAATAGTGACTCTCATACAAGACTAAGATGTACATGAGAGAAGCATAATTGAAAAAAAAGTCAAACTTCAATTTATGATATTTTCATAAAAAATAAAATAGATACTTTATTTTCCAACATTGTGAAGTTTAAGCAGATTGTTATATTGCAGCACATCAAACTTTGTAAATCCTACCCGTTTGTAAGGAATGAGTTACTCCACATTCAGAATTTTAGATCTACACTTATTAACATAAAATTATTTATAGTGTTTTATTAGTTGAAGAAGCAGCATATAAAATAATCTGTAAGATATGAAAGCAAGAACACGAGACAGGGCACAGGGCCGAGAGCACTGCCAGAGGACTGGGTGCAGTTCCCAGCGCCTCACGGTGCTTCACAACCATTGTGACTCCGTTTCCAGGGCATCTGACGCTCACTCTGGCCTCTGTAGGTTCATGCACGCTGTTAAACACTCAGAAACATAAACTAAAAAAAAAAGTCTTTAAAAAAAGATACAAACGAATGTGCTTACTGTTTGGAATGAATGAATATTCATAAGAATATTAAGTATTATTATGTCTTTGTGTACTTAACAGTAACCTGGTAAAAGGATTCTATGTGCTGCAGGTTTTCCTTATTCTGCTTTGCATTCTAAATCACAAAGAACAGCATACTATTAAACTTCAAAAAGAGTAAAAGTTTTTGAAAGATAGGGAAATCAAAGATTTTTTAACTAAAATATCTAGTTCTCGAGAAGAACATTTTTTTTTTTTTTTGGTCAGAGTAACATTTTCATAAGAACTAGAGTTATTGTTTTATCGTGAAGGTTAATCTGAAAGAGGCTACACCAAATACTGGTGCGATGCTTTTCACAGTATAAAAGTGCATTAGTTGCTACAGGTGAAAGTGTACCTGCGGAGTGGAGTGGGCACAAGGCCTGTGTGTGTCTCAGAAGACGGAGCTCACAGGACTCTGAGCCGGGAGTTTATGAACAGGCTTAGGCCACATAGTAAGATGAACTTTTAAAGTATTTAACACATATACATGCCTACATACTTGTGTGTGTGTGTGTGTGTGCATTAACTGAGTAACAGGTTACACAAATATTTACTCTCTCTTCCAATGTCGCAGGAAAGAACCTAATGTCACCCACCTTCCTGTCGCTCTCTTCCCGGCTTTTCCGCCTTTGTTCTTCTACCCTCTGTTCTCTCTTCACGTCTTCTCCAATCTTCGAGAGGAGCAGCATCTCCTTTGTCTTCCATTCCTAGGAACCACAGTATTACCATGCTTGGTAGGTGCGTGTTCCGTTTTCATGGCAAATGCGTTTTGTGCACCAGCAGGAAAAACTGACAAGTCAAGGGCCCAACAAACATTGGACCAGATAATGTGAAAGTCACCCAGTGCTTCTCGAACGAGCTTTCCCTACTGTGCTTGCATTAAGAAAGCAGATGTCCCTCAACCGAAGATGAATACAGAAACTGTGGTCCATTTACACAATGGGATACTTACTACTCAGCTATCAAAAACAAGGAAATCATGAAATTTGCAGGCAAAAGGATAGAACTAGAAAAGATCATCCTGAGTGAGATATCCCAGAAGGAGGAAGACACACATGGTACATATTTACTTATAAGTGGACATTAGATATATAATATAGGATAGGCATACTAAAATTTGTATACCTAAAGAAACTAAGCAAGAAGGAGGACCTTAGGGAAGAGGCTTAATCCTCATTCAAAAGGGAAAACAGGATAGACACTGGAAGTAGTAACAGGATAGGAGCCTTCCACAAAGGACCTCTGAAAGACTCGACCCACCGGGTATCGAAGGAGATACTGAGACTTAGCCAAACTTTGGGCAGAGTGCTGGAATCCTTATGGAAGAAGGGAGAGATACAAAGAACTGGAAAGGACAGGAGCTCCACAAGGAAAGCAACAGAACCAAAAAATCTGGGCACAGGGGTCTTTTCTGAGACTGATACTCCAACCAAGGACCATTCATGGATATAACCTAGAACCCCTGCACAGATGTAGCCCATGGCAGCTCAGTATCCAAGTGGGTTCCCTAATAAGTGGAGATCAAGGTCTGCCTCTGACATTAACTCAGTGGCTGGCTCTTTGGTCACCTCCCTGTGGTGAGGTGGCCTTACTAGGCCACAGAGAAAGGGTATCCAGACAGTCCTGATGAGACCTAATACGCTAAGGTCAGATAGTAGGAGAGGAGGATCTCCCCTAGCAGTGGACTAGGAGAGGGACATAGGGAAGGAAGAGAAAGGGAGGGTGGGACCAGGAGGAGATGAAGAAGGGAGATACATCCGGGAATCAAAGTGAATAAATTGTAATAAATAATAACAATAAAATAATTTGAAGAGAGAAATCAGGTAAGTAGCTGGGGCAAGGTGCTTTGGGGGCAAGGTCAGGCTGTCTAGTTTGTCAGCCTGGGTGCACTTCCCAGAACCCTCACAGCAGAGGGAGAAAACTCGTCCACACACTGTCAGGACTTCTCCACCATGGCATGTGCACACATGACTAAAGAATTGTTAATTACGAATTAGCTATGGTTAATTTTTACTAAGATAATTTAAAAAATACTTCTTGTGCACACTGAAGTTTAATGGGAAATGAAGCAATGATTAATACTTTTAATAGTTATATCATAGTTATCTTTAAAAGAATTGTTTCATTATGTAGCTTGTAGTATCTGCCTCCACAGTTTATGGAGTAATTCATGCACTATAGAGATATGAAAGTTTAAAACCGAAGTGTTTTCAAATGGTATAATACAATTAAACTTATTTACAAATGGAAAAACTGTACACATTTTTCCTCACACATTTAAATTTACCTCTTACCTCTTCAATTTTTCTACGAAGACTAAGTTTTTTTCGTGTGTATTCCCGCTGCCGTCTCTCTTCTCTGTCCATGCGGAGTATGCGCTGCTCTTGTGTTGTGCGCTCAAGTTGATCCAATTCTTTACTTATCATATCTAAATATCTGAGTTAGGATGAACATATGATTGCAGGTGAATTGGGAAGCTTTAGCCTTATACTCCAAATCAAATCCTGCCTTGTTTGTTATGGTTTGAACCACAGAAATGTCATAGGGTTTTCATAATTTTTGTTTTGGTTGTTTTTGTCAGGTCCATCATCATTTTTCAGATTATATGTTCTCATAATATCTGGTTCATTTTAAATTTTTTCTTTTTGAATATATATTTGTTATCATGGTCAAAGAAATTGTGGGGTTTAGAGCAAACTAGCTCAGTTTTACACAGTGGGTTTAGGAATCTTTGACTTGCAAATAAGACAGAAAGCGATCAAAGCTTCAAATGTATTCATTGGGAGGACCTTTAGTAACAGAGTGATCACTGGGCTCTTGGTAGCAACACAAAACTCTCTGACAGCCCGGGACAGCGACACAGCATGTCTTATGTCATTGCTGAGGAGCAAAACTACACAGTGTAGAAGTCACCACTATAAAAGCTCTCACTCTTAGTAAAGGAAGAAGACTTGCTTTCAGAAAAATAAATTTGGTAAGGAATGTTGATTTGTGATTAAGAATGATGCTGAGACTTATGGGCAACCTTTGGGCAGAGTACAGGGAATCTTAGGAAAGAAGCGGGAAACAGTAAGATCTGGAGAGGACAGGAACTCTGCAAGGAGAGCAACAGAACCAAAAAATCTGAGCACAGGGGTCTTTCCTGAGACTGATATTCCAACCAAGGACTATGCATGGAGATCTAAGACCCCTGCACAGATGTAGCCCATGGCAGTTCAGTGTCCAAGTGGGTTCCATTGTAATAGGAACAGGGACTGTCTCTGACATGAACTGATTGGCCTGCTCTTTAATTTCCTCCCCCTGAGGGGGGAGCAGCATTACCAGGCCACAGAAGAAGACAATGCAGGCAGCCACTCCTGATGAGACCTGACTGACTAGGATCAGAAGGGAGGAAAAGAAGTCCTCCCCTATCAGTGGACTTGGGGAGGGGCATGCATGCAGAGGGTGGAGGAAGGGAGGGATTGGGACGGGAGGAGGGAGGGATACAAAGTGAATAAAGTGTAATTAATAAAGAAAAAAAAGAATGTGAACTATCTGAATAAATTAGTAGTTATTTAGAATAGTTATATTTTCTTCAGATATATTAAAACTCCTGTATTTGAACTTATTTCTCCAAACTTAATGCTGTTGGTCTTTAAAGACCATTATAAAAAGTTTTGTTTCTTTTTCAGCTGCTGCTTAAATAATTTCTTCTCTGGAAAGTCTCTGGGATCTGGTGCTTCCTCCAGCTATGACTTCATTAAATCTCCACTGGACTTGGGGAGGGGCATGGCAGGAGATGAGGAACAGAGGATAGAATTGGGAGGGGATGAGGGAGAGGGATACGGCTGGGATACACAGTGAATAAACTGTAATTTATAAAAAAATAAAATTAAAAAAAAATCTTGGGTTCCCAGAAAACTCAAGTCCCTGGAAGATTCAGCCTATAACTTCAGGATAAAGATTCCTAATTCCTGTACTTCTCTGATTTCCTTTACATTCTTGCTATGTTGAAGAGCACTAAACACTGTCTATTACTTAAAAAATAAAAGCCCTTGCCTGATGCGTCTAAAATAAAAAGGGGGAACTGTAGAGAGCTGCGGAATGCTATGCCTTAAAAATGGAGCTGGTTTCCGCCTTCCACCTTCCCGATGGTGAGTGCTCTCTGTCACGAACAATTCCACATTTGGCTAAGGCTGAGGATCTGGCTTGCTTCCATGTATGTGGACCTATCTGCATTGCCCACGTGGCACGCCTGGGTTGGCTACCCAGAGGCTATTTAAGCTGTGGGCTGGCTTTCCCCAGGGTCCGAGGATTGTTCAAGGTTCCTGAATAAACTGCATTGAAAAAAAAATAAATAAATAAAAAAATAAAAGCCCTGCTTACACTGCTTTTCAGTACAATAAATTTCATTCACACACACACGCTGCTATAACCTCAGTCTCACCTATGCCTTAACAGACGTTCTTGGTCCTTAATAGACTGAGTATTCTCCTGTAACAACCAGTTCTGGAACCGTGAGACCTCAGAACAGGTAGGAAGTTGACTGGTTTCTTGCAGCTTATGTAGCTGTTTTGAAATCAATTCCTATTTTAAAAAAATGTAAGAAATACATGTTATTTTTACATTTCCCAAGAATATAATCATTAAAATTCTTATATTTTGTAAATGACAAATTTTTAAACTACATTTAATTCTAGTTCGCATCCACTACTAATACAGAATGACACTAAGGATTTGTCTCTCTGAAAAAAAGACAAATATTTAATTGGTTCACCAATACTACATTTCTGAGTCTGTCTATTTTCCTATTTATTTATTCTTAATGACACAAGACCTCACACTCTGCAGCTCAGGCTAACCTTGAACTCACAGCGCTCCTACTTAAGCTTCGCAGAGTGCCAGGACTTCAAATGCATACTGACCTTAGTCATTCTCATTTTCTTTAACATTCCTACTTTGTAATATAAAATTCTGAGAACACACTTGCCTCTCTTTGACATCTCTTGACTCTTAAGAAAAACATGCGCAGATCCCCTGTAAACCTCAATGGCCTGCAGGCCACTGGTATTCAGCTCTGTCTGAGCTCCAGGAGGTATTTGCCTGAACTCCACTGGTAGACCGCACAGAACATAGGCCTCCATGTTGAGAATACTCTCTCTCTGTTTCCCACAGCAGGTGTGTAGGTGGGAGGGATCTGATGTCTGGCTGCTAGCTTAGAAGGACCCTGGATCTGGGCTCTGCAGGCACTTGAAGGCTGCACTGATTCTCCAATCAAGGACCATGTTTGGATAGAACCCCTGCTCAGACATAGCCCATTGCAGCCCAGTATCCAAGCAGGTTGCATTCTCCTCCTCTGTGGCCTGGCAAGGCGGCTTCTCCCTCGGGGGAGGGGAGAGGTCAAAGAGCCAGCCACTGAGTTCATGTCAGAGACAGTCCCTGTTCCCCTTACTAGGGCCCCCCACTCAGTGGCTGGTTCTTTGACCTCTCCTCTCCCCCAAGGGATAAGCAGCCTTGCCAGGCCACAGAGGAGGAGAATGCAGCCAGTCCTGAAGATAACTGATAAACTAGGGTCAGATGAAAGGGGATTCCTCCTCCCCTATCAGCGGACTCGGAAAGGAGCAGGGAGGAGATGAGGGAGGGAAGGTGGGATTGGGAAGGAATGAGGAAGGGGGCTACGGCTGGAATACAAAGTGAATAAATTGTAATTAATATAAAAACTAAAAATTTAAAAAAATAAAAACTTGCACCCATTTATATGACACAAACAGAGAGGAGAGGGGAGAGGGAGAAAAGCCAAGAAAGGAAGGACAGAGAGGGAGGAGGAAAGAGGCAAGGAAGAGAAAGAGAGATGTACGCTGTACGCTATACACAATTTTGACTCAAGACTCACTATCTGTAATTTAAGAATTCTTCACTTTTATGACTTTTTGTGAATGAATTCATATATATATACACATATCTATCTATCTATACAGTCAGCCTGAATTTTAAATATTATGCAGAATATTATAAATGTAACAAAAGAAAACACTGGTTTTAAAAATTGCTTTGGTTTTAGCTTTAGAATCTTCTAATGCAACAGACAGATTCTGGTGCCAGCTAAGGCCTGAGTAGCATAACTGACTTACTGAATTACTTACTAAATTAACAGGTAAATATAAATAATAATGTTAAATATTAGTATCACTAATCCCTTTAACCTTATTGGGCAAATGTTGCAAGTTCCAAAAATTGTTCATTCTGCTTCCAAATTCACATGCAATTTTATTTAATCAACAATTAAAACTTTTTTGCATTTTTATTAATTGTTATTATTTATTACAATTTGTTCAATTTGTATCCTGGTTGTGGCATCCTCCTCCTTCTCCTCCCAATCTCACCCTCCCTCCCTCTTATCCCCCTAAGCCCCTCCTCCATTCCTCTGATAGGGGTGGTCCTCCTCCTCTTCTATTTGACTCTAGCCTATCAAGTCTCATCAGGACTGGCTGCATTGTCTTCCTCTGTGGCCTGACGAGACTGTGCCCTCCCTGATACCTCCCAGGGAGAGGTGATCAAAGAGCCTGCCCCTGAGTTCATGCCAGAGAAAGTCTCTGTTCCTCTTACTAGGGACCCACTTGGAGACTGAGTCTATGGGCTACATCTGAGCAGGAGTTTTAGGTCCTCTCTGTGCATGGTCCTTAAAACACAAGACAATATTATATACATAAATAAAACATTCTATATCTTCTATTTTAACAAACTAATATAAATTCATAACTCACCTGTTCTCTTAAATAGTTTCTTTCAAAGTCTAATTTTAAGCTGGTAAGGTATTGCCGGTATTTGTTTAGCTCCCTCAAGCTACATACAATCTAAAAAAAAGAAAAAAACATCAAAATTGTATAAATATTTTAAATATATTAAAGTTGAACATTCCTCACAATTGCTTTTAGGAGGAATAAGAGCAATGATGACCTTTTTGGTATGAACATTAAAAATTATTAACAGTTTCATAGTTGGCACCTCCACATTTGTAAGCAAGAAATTTCTATCTAAAAATAAAACATTCTTATTGCTGTAATATAATCAGAAATTTATCATTCACAAGTAACTGTAATTATTAAAATAATGGAAATTAATTTTAATTGGATATTGTAAGTATAGTGTTCAAATAAGAATAATCTCTCAAGATGTTAACAGACTATCTTCCTACATTCCTATTTCAAGTTTATAAAAATATAAATCGTGTACAAGAAAACAATATCAGAAAAAACATCTGGGAACATTAGTATACCTTTGCTTCTTCAAGATACATGTCAATAACCTCTTGATATTACAGAAAAGAAAGTAAAGGAAATAGTCACATATGAAGCATTCATGTCTGATTCCTGTATTCTGTAAAACCCACCAAGTGTCCGATTAGAACAAGGGTCATGATGATACTTCTGAAAGACAGTCCCTGGGCAGAAGCTGTCTGCAAAGGCTGACAGCTGACTAGAGCTGCAGTGGTGTGGAGGAGTTGGAACGCCGCAGATCCAGAGCCCAGTTTTACTTTGACGTAGGGTATCTTTACACATTCCTTTCCCACCTGTACTGGAACTAACATACTGTCACGAAGACATAAACCCCTTTGTAGATGTATTAACAGAACCCTATTTTCCACTCATTTAAGGGAGAACAACGCTATAGCGGAGATATCTTTGCTTGGCTCTATAGACTTCTGATTTTTCTGCCAACACATTTGAAAAGCTTCTTGATTTATGATTTTCTTTGTTTGATTATTATAAAAACTTCCTGAAGTTTTTTCCACATTAGATCAAGGAATTTGGAGTAATGGAAAATTGTGCTTCTGAGTTATGGTCACACATTTTTGGCAATTATTTGTTATTCCCTTTGAGGTAAGAGCTGTGTTTTTTCATCAAGAGACTGGCTTTCTATTAGGGTAAAGAAGCAAACACAGCATAGTGTAAGTTTTCATTGATTTTTTTTTAAAGCAACCTTCAACTCACTTTATTATTGCTGGTGATGTAGCCACCTTTCTTTAGTCTCCTTAGAATGTCTTTGCGCTTGTAATATGTTCTTAAATGTGGGTCATGGAGACTTTTATATTGAGTTTCCAAAAGTCGACAGTAAGGATCACTCAGGTTAAAACCATAGGAAGGTCGAAAAAGCTGCAAACACAGATATTAAAATATTACAAATATAAATTAATATATTTTCAGTTTTAATTAACCTGTTGACATGAATAGAAAATCAAACATGTAGTTTAAATTTGAACTGGGAATATGTGAGCAACAGGAGGATTTACTCAGGAAAGCTTTCCTTTCTTTCCTCACCCATGTGAAGTAATCTAAATAGTTGGCCTTGCTAAATCAGTTCTTTCCCTGCTGTATCACCCTCTGGCCATGAGACAAAAAACAGACAGGAGA
Organism: Meriones unguiculatus; assembly: GCF_030254825.1. NCBI lineage: Eukaryota > Metazoa > Chordata > Mammalia > Rodentia > Muridae > Meriones > Meriones unguiculatus. The sequence goes on from NC_083356.1 coordinate 110,627,024, forward strand.
AAAGAAATGAAATAGTGTATAATCTGTTTTAAGAAATAAAGCCAATGCCAAGATTCTGCCTTTTCTTTTTCCCTTGTTGGAGGAGACACTATACTCAAAAAAAAAAAATTAATTATGTTTCAATCATCTGAAAGTGTAGAAAAATAATGAAAAATCTTTTAGTATAATTAAATGGAAAAATGCATATAAAAATAAAGATGGAACTCAGATACTAGAGACTAACAATAAAGATTCATTGTGTCTTGGGACCTTTAACAAACCCAATGCATGTTGAATGTTATAGTCATACAGAAAGTCAATGTCCATGTCAAACAGTTCAACACATTGAAATACTAGTTTAAATCTTAAAGAAAATGGGTATTATCCTATGTGATAATACCAAACAGCCTCATACAATAAATATCATATAAATGTAATCTTGCCATATAAATATAAATATTACAACATAGATACCAGAAGAATGAAAGACAGTCAACTAATGCTCATGATTCCCTATTTTTTTAACTATGAAGGAAAATCCTAAATTACTTAATCTCATTTATCAACTAAATCATTATCAGAATAAGGTTTTGATGTGAGTTCTCAGTTAATTTTTCAAAGGGAAACTGATGATGGTAGTTTGTACAAGGGCTTCTGAAGAAGAAAAAGAAGATAGAAGTCTGTGTGGGAATGTGCTAACATCCTCTCTGTATTTCAGCTTGAACGCTCACTATCCCTCCTCCTCTACTGCTCAGATAAGAGCCTCCCCCTACCAACTCTCTTTTAATGGTGAAAAACATGTTTCTCAATATTTATTAAAGTTACCACTCAATATAAATGTGTTAAGCCTTATTCAGAATCATTTAGTCAAGAATTGAGGGGACTGGGATGGAGGGGGGAGTAAACCAAGTTTGGAGACAAATTGAACCAAAAATATAGTGGTTGTTTGTTGATTGGGCATAAAACACAATGATTAGATGACCTCATTCTGAAGCTACGACTAGAGAAAGAAGGCTCAGATGACCATGGACTCTCATTTCACATGGCCTTCCTTTTTCCATTTACAAGAATTATAATACCAAACATGAAAAATCATTTCAGATCTTCTTTAAAAAGACTTATTGCACGAGATAGCATTTGGCTCAAAAGGAAAAAACAAAAACAAAGACAAAAAAAAAAGTCTTTTATAGAGCATTTAGTCCTAGTTAGTATTGGTTAAAATTCTAGTGAATAATTAATAGTCAATAGTGATATTGCCTTTGAATCAAATGATTCTTAAATACAACTTAATAAATACATAGGCATGAAAAGGTCATACAATTAAATGTTAGTATGTTGCTAGGTAATATGAATTAAAATAGGGTCATGATTCTGTAAAGCCATTGGATGAAACTGCTTTATATACGATCTAAGCAGGACCTGAGGTAGCATTCCTGGTTAGTACTTATTTTTCTAGTGTACTCTTGGAGAATATAAGAGCAAGGAGGAAAAGAGAGCACAGAGATGTTAGACAATTGATACAGTAAGAAGCTGTCTTACCTTTTCACTGATATTCGTAGTAAAATATATAGTATCAGTTCCTGGGATCATAGGCAGCTTGACCCCAAGAGGAAGATCCAGGAGTTGAGCGGCTCCCACCCCTGGAATTGGGGTTTTGTGTGTCCCCTGTCGAATATAATCAGAGAATTTGTCTTTTCTGTTGGCAACAGTCTTTTGCTTTGATCCATATCCTCACGTAAGGATAGAAACTCAAGAACCAAAGGGCAAGGTCTGAAGGGCACACCTTTGCCTGGTCCCTCTCTCCAGCCAGCCTAGCGCACCCTGCTATACAGCCAGCTAGGAGCTGCTGAGAGGATCACCGGCCCCAGGCCCACGAGGCTGCTCCTGGGGCTGAGGCCCAGCATAGCCACGTTGGCCTGAGGCCCAGGACCTCCGCCCCAGCCCGAGGCCACTTTACTCACATCTCCGCATTGCTGACTGTCCTCAGCCACTTTGCTGGTGGCTGCCTTGTTGGCCGCCACGTTGGCCGTCTTGGAGCAGGCACTGAGGTACAGCTCCATAGCAGCTGGGGACTCAGGTCCTCCCTTGACGCTTCCTGGCTTCCTTCGCCTTGGTCCCTCAGTTCCGAATGACCGGTGCCGGCCCCCTGCGGCCCCGCGAGCTTACGTTCCACATAGAACAGTGGAGGCTGCGTAGGAGGTGGAGTGCCTCACATTGGGAAGTTCGGCCCCAGAGACTGTGACGACCCAGACCGTAAGTCTGGTTCTCCTGGAAACCCTCACCCCTCAGATGATCCAAACAAAAAGTGTGTAATCGTGCCCTGCAAGAGCCTGAGATGTGAGAGCTCAGGTATCAGCTTTACCAAAGGTCGGCAGAGCTTCCGTGGGCACCTCGGACCAGACATCTGGCTCTTTATCCACCTTCTCCAATAAAGACTTCGTACCACCCCATAACCACGCTCTTTTAAATTAAATGTCAGCGCCACACCCCACAAAGAATCCTGCTCCCTTCTGCTTCCTCCCTCCTCTACTTTTCCTTTCTCTTGCTCTTTCTATACCCTATATCTCTCCTGCTCTTTCTATACCCTCTACTTTACCCTACTTCCTCCTGGCCTCACCCATCGAATCTAATTTTGTAACGTTCCCAGATTCTTTTGAGTCAGTCATGAATGGACAGGGTTGAACACACTGTATATAAAATAAGATCCTTGCTTTTGAGCCGCTGCATGGACACAGTTGGTACTCAGCAGTAACCTTAAGAGCTAGGTTAAGAGCTAGGAGTGTGTTTCAAAGGTTCCTTGATCCATTGCCACTCTTTCTGGACAATATAAAACTATTAATTCCACATACTAAATAATTCCATAAATCTATAAACACCTTGTCAATAGCTACCTTTTTATTTTCAAGGTTTAAGGAAGGACATGATAATCTCAAAAGTGACATCCTTCCAAATATGAAAATAGAAATTACTATTGGGTAATCATTTGATTGAATACTTTCGTAAAAAAAAGACACAGAGACTGGGTGAAATGGGATTACTTTCAAATTTAAGAATTATTTATTTATTTATTTATTTATTGAGTTGCATTTTATTAACTTTGTATCTCAGATGTATCCTGCTCCCTTATTTCCTCCCAATCCCACCCTCCCTCTCTCATCTCCTCCCTGCCCCTTTCCAAGTCCACTGATAGGGGAGGACCTCCTCCCCTTTCATCTAACCCTGTTTTATCAATAGCTAATGGGGGGAGACAATAACTACACATTTTATTCCAACAAGGAAAACTCCCAGTGCCATTTTGGAATGGATTACATTTTGTGGAGTTACTGGCTAACCTTGTCTTATGGAAGCCTCCAGTATCTCAGGAGGTTCATCAAGGCTGTTGGTTGCTTTCTACAAACTAGTGGTAAGGCCCTACTGCTGATGGCACTACTTATGTCATCAAGCATGAATAGATCTGAGGTCTACCAGAGTTTTCATGTCTACTGACCAGATTCTACGGTGCTGAAAGGCACACTAAACACCATTAGAGGGGAAACAATACTTTACAACCCTCAACAGCAACCTGTCTTCAAAAAGTGGTGAAAGAGTGGCTCAAAAGTTATGGGAGTAACTAACCACTTTTCAGTGGTTGTAAGGCCATCTCCAGGTGATGGAACCCCTAGCTGACATTGCTAAGGTGGCCAAAACCCTGGGGCTAGATAGGTCATGGGCCTCAGGGAGCATCCTACACATGGCAGTAAAATGGCTCCTAGTGAAATATTGCTCAACCTTGGGTCATTGCCTGGTTCAAGCCTCTCCAGAGAAGCCTCTTCTTGCAGCAGATGATAACACAGAAATGCAAAATAGACAATGCACAGAGAGTGAAAGATTTTGGATTACTAACTGCTAAATAGCATATGTTCTTCAAACTTCTCCCCTAAAGGCTTAGGGATCTACGTGAAGAGGAGAGTAAAAGATCACAAGATCCAGAGGGAACAAATGACTTCAAGAAACATTGTCTTCTAGACTCAACAACTGAAAGTAATACGAACTAAAAAACACTGTATTAAACATGCACAGGACTTGTACCGGTTTAAGCCACTCTAAGCACTGAGACGGGTATAACCACCACATTCTCAGAAGTTTAAGCCACACAGTGTCTCAGCACTGAGAAGGGTATAACCACCACATTCTCAGAAGGCCTTATGTCTTCTTCCCAGGAGTTGTTGACCAACTCAAAATGAATGCCATAGGTTTTGGTTTGTTTTAAGACTTTTTCTTCTATTTTGACTTTTTTTTTGTCTTATTGGCTCATTGAAGGTTTTGATTTTTTGTGTTTATTTATTTATTTTTCTTTATAAAATTTATTTTTATTTTTATCTTAATTACAGTTTTTTCATTTTGTATCCCAACTGTAGCCCCCTTCCTCATTTCCTCCCAATCGTACCCTCCCTCCCTCATCTCCTCCTATACCCCTCCCCCAGTCCAGTAAAAAGGGAGGTCCTCCTCTCCTTCCATCTGACCCTCGTCTATCAGGTCACATCAAGACTGGCTACATTGTCTTCCTCTATGGCCTGGTAAGTTTGCTCCCCAATTGGGGGAGAGGGGGAGAATGATCAAAGAGCCAGCCACTTAGTTCATGTCAGAGACAGTCCCTGTTCCAATTACAAGGGAACCCACTTGGACACTGAGCTGCCATAGGCTACATCTGCGCAGGGGTTCTAGGTTATCTCCATGCACCTTCTTTGGTTAGAGTATCAGTCTCAAAAAGACCCCTGGGCTCAGACTTCTTGGTTCTGTTGGTCTCTTTGTGGAGCTACTGACCCTCCAGGTCTTTCTATCTACCCCCTTTTTCATAAGATTCCCTGCACTCTGTCCAAAGTTTGGCTATGAGTCTCAGCATCTGCTTTGATGCCCTATAGGGTAGAGTCTTTCAGAGGCCTTCTGTGGTAAGCTCCTGTCCTGTCCCCGGTTTATTATTTTTTTTAGAGCTGGAACATAAAGTAGGGTGGATAGGAAGATTGGGAGGACTTTGGAAGGACTTTGGGAGAGTAATATATAACAACATTATATGAAAAAATTTAAAAACACTAAAAATTATGAGCTTAATGTTGTAACCCAAATCAATTTTCATAGAGCAGAGACCCATGCTGTCTGGTTATTTAAGTTTAAGTTTATTCTTATTAGACCGAAATGAGTATTGCATTCAGAGGGCCTTTTGTTGTTCTTATTTTTTCAAAACCACATCATATTATGTACAACCACCGCAGAAATAAGGTGGTACTTTTCAATATTTTCAAGGAATAAATATTCATTTTAACACAGTTAAGTAAAGTACCTCTAATTGTGGTTTTGTAATTTCCTTACTTTTTAATCTTCATAATACTGAATTATAGGAAATTTGTTTTTTTGTTAACATGGAATAATTGTCACTGATTCATGTAGTTGGTATTGTAACCATTCTAATGCATGTGCTCAGAACAAGTGCCAATTAAAATATTACTACATGCTTATCATCTGCTGCCAGCTGGCTGTTTATATTAACAGTGCAGGAGATCACAGTGCTATTTAAGGTAGCTGCTTATCAGCTATGGCTTGATTATATGTTGTTGCTAATATTTTCACCTAATTAGCGAACAGTCTGAGAAAAGCTTTATCTTTAATATGGCTTCACACGTAATGAAGTTGAGAATAAAGTGAATCTTTGGAGACATTTCTGGAAGAAACAGAACAACAAAACCCTGTCTACCATCTTCTCCTTGCTGGGGCTTCTCCACCCAGAAGTCCCTTGTAGTGTCTGATGCTCACTCTGTTGTGTTAGTACCTGTCCGTGTTTGGCACTCTCTTCTCAGCCATGCGGCCTCAGCCATGGTTCTGATGCAATGTCTAGCTTCATGTCACCTGGCGCAGCTGGAGTTACTTGGGAAGAAGAAACCTTCACCTGAGAACATGTCCTTTCTAGACTAGTCTGTGGTACATTTTAAAAATTATCAGTGAACGTGGGAGGATCCATGCTGTGCGAGATGGATGGTGCCAGCCTTTCACGGGTGATCCGGGGTGTAGAAAAGATTAGGCTGACCAAGTCTTGGAGAGCAAGCCATGAAACAGCATTCCCCATGGCCTTTGCCTCAGCTTCTGTCTTCAGGTTCCTCCTCTGCTACAGTTCCTGCCTTGGCTTTCCTCAGTCGTCTGTGACTCAGGATACATAAACCAAAGAACCCCTTTCCTTCATCAGCTGCTTTAGGTCATGATGTTCTATCACAGTGATGGAAACCCTAACTAAGTGCCCTACAAGCAGAAAGGTGATGGTTTTTGCCTTGTACTGGGCCTTGAAAGAATCTTTGCAGTAGTTATAAATTCACTCAGTTTCCCTTATTGACAAAATTACTATATAAACAAGTTGTTTCATTTTGTATTCCCTGTATCTTTGGATCTTTCTTTTTCTCTCCCTTTCCTCATGAAAAATTCTTAGTTGAACTATTTTTGAAAGTTTTATGCAAAATGTCACAAAAAAAGATTTTAAGCATGGACTCATAAAGAGAAGCTCTTTTGTTTATGTCTATCTGTGCACTTGAGAAAGGGTCTAACTATGAAGCCCGAGCTGATCTTGAGTTCAAAACCCTCCTTCATCACTTCTGTACTGCTGGGTTTATACCCATGGACCACCCTGCCACACATGGTATGGTCTTCTTTATGGTCTTAATGTTTTGTTTTGTTTTGTTTTCCTTTCTGTCCTGGCCCAGAGAGTGAATACTATTGATATCTGTAATCATTAAGAGATTTCTATTAAGTGACCATTAGAACCATCTGTGTTTTCCTTCAATGATTTAAAAGAAACAAAAGTAAATGTTTCCTTCAAGCAAGCAAGAAAAGAAAGTTCAAAGAAAAAGTGTCATTTAAACACTAAGTATCCCATAAGTCCGCGTCACTCAGGTGCTTCATTTCAAGTATGGTCTACACCTGTTGTACATGTGTTGTTATTTAACATTGAATTTGTGTAGTGCTTTAGATAACCTTCAGATCCTGAAACCATTGTTTTTTGATTTGAGCTTAATTATGGGACAACAAGCTCTCATGAAGCAGTTCTTACACTGAAGGATTTATTTAGTATTTATTACAATTTAATCACTTTGTATCCTGGCTGAAGCTCCCTCCCTAGCCTCCTCTCGGTTTCACTCTTCTTCCCTCTCCCCTTATGCCCCTCCATTAGTCCACTGATAGGGGAGGTCTTCCCCTACCATCTGACCCTAGTCTATCAGGTCTCATCAGGACTGACTGGATGGTCTTCCTCTGTGGCCTGACAAGGGCTGCTCCCCACAAGGGAAAGTGACCAAAGAACTGGCCAGTGGATCTATGTCAGAGTTAGCCCTGATCCCCTTACTAGGGTAACCCCAATGGAGACTGAGATGCCCATGGGCTACATCTGAGCAGGCAGTCAAGGTCCTCTCCATGCATGGTCCTTGGTTGATTCATCAGTCTCTGCAGGGCAACCTGGGCCCAGAGTTTTTGCTTCTGTTGGTCTCCTTGTGGAGTTCCTGTCCCCTCCAGGTTTTTCTGACTTACCCTTCTTCCATAAGATTCCCTGCACTCTGCCCAAAGTTTGGCTATGTGTCTCAGCATGTGCTTCAATCCCCCTTGGTGGAGTCTTGCAGAGGACATCTGCAGAAGACTCCTGCCCTGTTCCCTGCCTTCTCCTACTTGTAATGCCTCTTCTGTTTGCTGTTCTAAATGATGATTAAGCATCTTCCCCAGGATCCTTCTTTGCAATAGCAACAAATAACAAAAAGTACTTTGGTGTGACTCTAATCATGCAAGTGAAAGACTGTATAAAAAAAACAAAAAAACAAAAACAAAAACAAAAAATCTTCAAGTGTCTGAAGAAAGACATTGAAGAAGATATCAGAAGATGGAAAGATCTCCCGTGCTCATGGATTGGTAGGATTAACATAGTGAAAATGGCCATTCTACCAAAAGCAATCTACAGATTCAATGCAATTCCCATCAAAATACCAACACAATTCTTTACAGAACTTGAAAGAACAATTCACAATTTCATATGGAAAAACAAAACACCCAGAATTGCTGAAACAATCCTGTGCAATAAAAGATCTTCTGGAGATATCTCCATACCTGATCTCAAGCTGTACAGCAGAACAACAAGTAATAAAAATATCATGGTACTGGCACAGAAACAGAATGGTGGATTGATGGAATCAAATTGAAGACCCAGAAAAAAATCCCACAGATGCTTAATTTTTGACAAAGAAGCCAAAACCATACCAAAAAAAAAAAAAATAGCATCTTCAACAAATGGTGCTGGTCTAACTGGATGTCTATATGTAGAAAAATGCAAATAGATCTATATCTATCACCTTGAAGTGGAGGATTTATAATATTGGGCTTTAACTTATTTTCCCAAATGTTTTTCTTTCTTTTGTAAAAGAAACAATTAAGCAGCTGATTTTCATAAGTTTGATTTTAAGACTCAAATACTTAAACTAAATTTTCTATAAAAATTTAAAAGTAATTCTCTGATTGTACTCTGCTACAAAATGCATTCTAGAAAACTTTGTTTTTCTATGGTGATCTTTTTCAGAAAATGATCATTAGTATAATTTTTAAAATTATCAATATTAAGTAAAATACTTGCTACTCTACTTTTTTCAACCTCTCACTTTTTTGTGGAATAAGGACAATAATTTATAGTTAGCATCTTTTTAAAAAGAGAACTGTGCTTTGCTAAGAAAATAGTTTCTGTTTAGTGATTAAACCAATAGTGACTGAAAGAGGATAGCAACAATGTTACGTTTTCTCACATTAAATGTGCCTGAATTCCACCTATATTATGGTTAATGATTTGTAAACCCTGAATGAATATAGGAAAGTTGATAATGGTTATAATTATGGCTTCCTGCATGTTTTAGTTTGAGCTGGCTTTCACTCATTTACACGTTTTTGAACCCACTGACTCCCACTTAAGCAAGCCTTGCAGTTACAGTCCCTGTGGCTCAGTCTCCCCAGTGGCTTGGTTTTCAGGTCTGCACCATTGCAGGGCGATCATGGATTTTAACTTGGTGATTATTTGGTTAAATTCTCTGCATGAATTATCTCATTGGATCTTTACATAGCTGATAATTTTAAATCCATTTCTCTTCCACTTAAAAGTAGAAGTGGCAAGTGTTCCCAAAGTAAAATAAGGTAAGTGATTCACAAAATCTTACCAGGAAAAATAAACGTAAATGATTGACCTCTCCGCAGATGGACAGATGACATTCCCTGCAGTCATGTGGGTTGTTATGTAGGTAGTACTTTGAAGGAAGGGTGCCCTGGTTTAACAACCTAGAGTTGGGGAGAGATGGCTCAGGGGTTAAGAATACTGGCTGTCCTTCCAGAGGGCTTGGGTTCAGTTTAAACCACCTACATGGAAGCTCACAGACATCTGTAAATCTAGTTGTAGTGAAACTCAGCCCCCCACCCCCAGCCTCTAGGGGCATTATACACACAGGGTACAGAGACACATAAGCAGGCAAAGCTCCTATATTCATAAAAATACAGCTTAAATTTTATCAAAATAAAACAAAAATGCAACTTTGCATTTTTCCCTAGGACTGTCATGCATCCTTTGACAAGATCACATGATATATGTAATTTTCTTTCATCCTGTAAATACTCCCATTTTTTTTGTGGTAAATTGAATTTTTTTAACTGACTATCTGAAGTTACAGCTTATAGGAAGTATTTGTATAAGGCAGAACTAAAGTAAATAAATGCTAAATCTGATTTGTCTGTTATTAATCGTGTATATATTTGAAATTACTAGTAAATCTTTAGAGTAAATATGGTTCATGAATAGTCTATGCCTTATGTGAAAATGTAAGCCTTTAAGTTTTCTAAAGACCTAGCTGATTGATCAATGTAAAAGCAATGTTTGTCAGACTTTAGTGTTCCTGTGTGTTATGTCAGTATAACAAGCTTTCTTTATTACACTAAAAACAAGCAACAAAACAAAGCAAAAACCTAGTCAGCATTTATATGATGGTTGTAAGTTTATATCCTGTATTAGCTACTTTTTTTTATTTCTGTGATAAAACACCATGACCAAGGCAACTTATATAAGGAAGGGTTGACTGAGTTAGTGTTGCTGTTCCCGAGGGCTGAGGGTCCACCACCATCACGGGAAGCTTCAAATGTGGCATCAGACATGGAGGCTGAAACAGCAAGCCTAGGGGTCATGTGTTCAACTGTGGGCACAAAGAGAGAGAGCGCATAGGACTGCCTGGAGTCTTAAACTCTCAAAATCCTTACAAGGACACCTACCAAAAATTGGTCCACAACTGAAAACAAGCATGCAAACATCAGAGCCGAAGACTCTGTCAATTCTTAACCCAATGGACAGTAACCATCAGAATCTGAGTTTATGAAGCACAACAATTACGAGATCTATTTAAGATCATCGCAGCATTGTAAACGCAATACGCATGAGGATTCTGTGCAGTTGTTAACAGATGTGCCTTAGTACATGTTCTTTCTTGTTCTCATTTTATTAGGGTTTTATCTTCTATCTATGGAAGCAAACATTGGTGTGTGAATATATCATACTTTCTGTGACCATGTTATCAAATGAATATTCAGTTTCTAGAATACTCTTAACTTTCTTCATTCAGTCGCTACTCAAATAAATCAGATTTTCTGTAAGTTTTATCTAATTTTATCAAAATAACTTGAGAGAGAATGTTTTCATTTCTACTGGGAATGCTGTTACTGTTATGAAGAAAGCTTTGAAAGTTAGTATTATTAATTGTGCCAAGATATTCAGACACCAGACAATCTTTTAAATTTCTATTTCTTATATGAAGTTGATGATTAGTAAGGACACATTTACTAATTGATAACATTCTGACATTTAAAAATGTTAATTTACAAAATATTTATATTGATCCTACTTTCAAAAAATATGCAAGGGTAGCACATATGCTTTTAGCAACTTTGTCAAGAATTAATTGAGTATGAATGGATTTATTTCTCTGGTATCAATTGTGTTCTATTTGCCTGTCATGTTTTTATGCATATACCATAGTATTTTGGCTGTTATAGCTTTCTGTATGTTTTGAGGTCATGTGTTACAATGTATCCAACTGTGTCCTCAAGATTGCCTTGGCTAATTGGTTTTTAAAGAACTAAAATTCATAGTAAATATGTAACAAAAGCAACAACATTGCATAACAAGATTATTGCCACAGAAGTTGTTAATACATGTTATTATTTAAATGAATTTAATTTCTATTATGTGTTTGAGACAATAAGAAATACATCAAAATTTTAGGTATTTATTTCATATATTATTGAAGCACCAAGTAATTTAAATGTATTAAATAGTTATAACTGATAGACTAATTAGATAATTGTTGAACATCTAGATTTTTTTAATGACATGTAACACCAGTGACATTGGTAGCAGAGAGCATTTTGTTGTGATAAAGAATGGCAGAGTGTTTCAGTGGGAAGACAAAGCAGAAATTATGAAGCCCAAGTTGTCATTTCACAGCCCTGATTTAAATTTATCATCTTCCTTGGAAAACAATTTTCTCTTTTAAGTTGTTTCTTTCTTAAATTATTTCCAGCGTGCTTCATTTTTCCTTTCTTTATCCAAGTTGTATTAATATGTGCATCATTTGCTTATAGACTCTGTCAGTGTACTAGCTTTCCATACATACACAGGAGAGTTTTAGTTTTCCTTTCTGTATATATTCTGTCTTTTTGTATCATTTTTAATTTTTTATTTCTAGTTCCATTTATTTCCCAGGTATAACATCTGTGTTGTGTATTCACTCAGCTCAAAATCTTTCTGGCTGCCACGCCATATTTTCCCTGGTGCTATAACTCTTCTACATCTGCACCTCTCACAGGGCTAGCAAGCGAGAAAAACTGTTTGAGGGACTTGCCTGCAGCCTTGGGACCCTCAGACAGCAAGATTGCATTCAGTTTTCTTTGCTTCCGGTCTCAGTGTCCTACCACTGTGAAGAGACACCATGAGCACATCAAGTCTCAGGAACGGAAGTATTATTGGGGGCTTGCTTACAGTTTTCGAGGGTTAGTCTGTTCTCATAACGGTGGGGAGCACGGCTGTCTGCGGGCAGACACGGTGATGGAGAAGGAGCTGAGACTCCACATCTGGTCTGCAGGCCGCAGAAGGCAACACGGAGCCACTGGGCCTGGCGGCAAGCGTTTGGGGCGGAGCTTAGTCCACTCCCCGTGACACACTTCCTTTCAACAAGGCGACGCTTCCCCTAACAAAGACACATCTTCCAATCCTTAACGAGTAGTGCCAAGCCCTGATGATTAAACATTCAGATATATGAATCTAGGGAGTCATTCTTTTTATTTTTTTATTTATTATAATTTATTCACTTTGTATCCCAGCTATAACTCTCTCCCTTGATCCCTCCTAATGCCACAGGGGAACAGGGACTGTCTTTGACATGAACTCAGTGGCTGGCTCTTTGACCATCTCCCCCTGAGTGGGTGGAGGGGGAAGCAGCCTTACCAGGCCACAGAGGAAGACAATGCAGCCAGCCCTGATGAGACCTGATGGGCCAAGGTCAGATGGAAGGGGAGAGCTTTATATTTAAACCACCACATTCCACTACCTGGTCCTCTTAGGTCTGCAGCCATATTGTGATGCAAATATGTTTTCAGCCCAACTTCAAAAGTCTCCATAGTCTATTACAGTTTCAGCACTGTTTAAAAGTCCATAGCTCTAATGAGTCCCAGGACAGTCAGGGCTAAAACAGATAGACCTTGTCTCAAAATAAATAAATAAAAGAAAAAGAAAAAAATCCAAAATTCAAAATCTTTTCCAATGGCATTTTTTTTAAAAACTGTAACCTCCATGATCACATACTTGTGGCAGGCAGTGTCACGTGGTACACATTACTATTCCAAAGGAAAGGAAAGGAGCAGAGAGAGCAAACACTGAGAAGCATGACTGAAACCAACAGGGCAAACTCCATATTCTCTGTCTCCACGTCTGATGTCAAGATGTTCCTCAGATCTCCAGTTCCTGCCATCATAACTTCCAAATGCCTCTCTCTCTTGGGAGTGTTTTCACACCAGGCCTTCAGCTCTCTTTGACAGGTGCCCCATGGCTCTAGCAGCTCCAAAATCTTGGGTTATCCAACAAAATCCAGGCTTCCCCTTTATGCTTCAAGTTCTTTCTGGGCCTCCATACAGAAATACCCTGACACCCTGAAAGGCCTCAGTGGCCTTCCTCAGCCAGGAAGGGAAATTCACCAAACCTTCACTGTGCTTGTGTTGCTAAAGTCAGAAACTGCTAAAGCTGCCAGGTTGATGCTTGCTGAGGCAGAACGTTGCCTGCCTCACTGAATCACAACTCATCAGCTGCCCGCAGCTGATGGTTTCATCCACTTCTTAAGCTTTTCTTTAATTCATTTTCAAAAGTTGAAAGTTTAGCTGCCCTGAGATCATGATTCTCCTAATTCCGTTTAGGATCAGGCTTTTTCTTCTTTAAATGTTTTATGTCCTTGAGCATTGGACTTAGCTTCATTATACTTTCTGGCACTTTTTTGTCCCTCAAATTTTGCCTCTGTAAATTTTGTATTTTTCTTTGCTCGGCTTGTTCTTTTTTATTTTAGAACTGTGTGAGAGTGTTCACTAATAGCCAAACAATAGAGCCAATATTAGGCTACTTTTAAATCTGCTTTGCCAATACTTTTAATCCAAAAATTCTTCAATTTAGGCTTGGGCAGATTTTCCAACAAGGCCAGAAAATAGGCACATTCTTGGTCAGAATATTACAAGAAACATCTGTAGGCCACTTATTACTATTTTTCTCCTCTGAAACTTCTTGAGCCTTGGCATCGTAGTCTACATTTCTCTCAGTACCACTGCCTTCCCAAGTTCCGATAGTATGGTCCTTTCAGCCCTATAAAGCATTCGGCTGCTTTCTTAAGCCAAAGTCCACATTCTACCAACAACTGCATCATCAGGCTTGTCACGGCAATACCCCACTTCTGGTACCCACTTCTGTCTTAGTCAGTTTCCTATTGCTGTGAAAGACACCATGATGAAAGTGACCCTTATAAGAAAGAGGAAGTAACTGGGGCTTGCTTTCAGCTTTAGAGGTTTAGTTCATTATCATCATGGTGGGAAGAATTGTGGTGAACAGGCAGAGAGAGAGAGAGAGAGGGAGAGGGAGAGAGAGAGAGAGAGGGAGAGGGAGAGAGAGAGAGAGGGCCTGGTGTGGACTGTTGACACTGCAAGCCCAACCTCAGTGACACACACATCTCTTCTAACAAGGCCACACCTCTGAATCCTTTCAAATAGTTCCATTCACTGCTGAAGAAGCACTCAAGTATATGATCCTACGGGGACACTCTTATTCACAGCAGCACACTTAGTAAATCAGCTGCAGACACATTCTATCAATAGGTCAGCCTCGGGTCTACATTCTGTGGGTAAAGTCCTCACATTTACTTAGACTTGTGCTTTGTTACATCCCTTGGTCATTTGTCTAGAATGTTCCTCTCTCCCTGTGCTATGGACTTCAAGTAGTTATTACACAGTTTAGATGATCTTCAGAAGACAGATAATCTTTTATGTTCTAGAATAACCCATTGTTTAACAGCTATCTCCTAGTTAATACAGGAAAGTGAAGTGTAAAGTGGTGAATCTTCTGGTTTCCACTAAATCTCATAATCTCAATGCTAGCAGGTAAATTCCGTTAGACTCAGAGACACACATAAAATTTCTGCATTATTCAGTCCCTTGACTACAGTGATTAATGAGTAATTATTGTAAATGAAAACACCATTAAAATATCTAAATACACATAATGAATCTAAATAACAATCTTAGCTGATTTATGGTGTGAGCTATTTACAATCACACCCATTTTAATACAATGATATTCTTGGCTCAATAGAAAATAGAAAATAGCTCCTAAAAAAAAGCTTTCATGGAAAAATTTAAAAACATGTTTTTTATTTAATTTTTTTTTCACAGAAGAGAAAGAAAGACCATTAGGGCCAGGTCAGGGAGAAGAGCAGGCTATGAAATAGTCTTTTAAGTCCTCATTTGCCAAAAATGAGGACTGAAGTGGAGGGAGGGTGTCACCTGGAAGGAGAGGGGGAAGATATAATGAAAGTAGTTTGTATAAATACATGAAATTCTTAATCAATAAAAAGACATTGTAAAGAAACACATTTTTTCTATTGTCTACAGATATAACAACAAACATCTTACTGTGAAATATCCTTTCCTTCAATGATTAATCTGTAGAAACCACACTGTGTATTTAAAACATGACCCTGACTCAGCTATTATGCCTTGAAAAGAAGTAAAATAATTGTGAAATAGGCTTATTTGAACTTACTGACTAGTTACACGAGCGAAAGGTATTTTTCTCATCACAACTGAAAGACTTTAGCTAACCATTCCTTGTCCCATTCTTTCTCTGCCTCTGATGGCCACTCTTCTTCTAACGTCTGTGAGTTCAGCTGTGTAGATTTTACATGTGCATAAGATCATGTAATGTTACTTATTTCTGGTATTCTGTTGCATAAATGGGATGATTCACAATAATGCATTATTCACTTCAAAAGTTAGATGAAAGGACTTGGAATGTTTGCGCAGGGAATCTGTGAAGATTTTCAAGGCAGGAGGTACACTAATCACCAGACTTAATCATTACAAAACTTACACATGTTTGAAAACATGATATTGCATCCCATAACTTGAGAACTTGTTGATTGTAAAAGACAAAAATAAGAAAGAAAAAAAAAAGAAAAACAACGTTTGTCTTCAGATTGGCAGAAGATACAATGTACAGTTATTTCAGAATTAAATATTAAATACCTAAAAATGATGATGAATCAAGTGAAATCTAGTTTCTTTAGAGTTAGCTTGAGATAATCTCTCTGTAGTAAAACCATTTTTAATTCTTTGGAGGGCTTTATTCCCAAGTTACTGTTACTCTCCAGGATAATCTTGTCTCTCAAGAAGCCTTTATTTTAGTACAATTTATTGATAAGGATAAAAAAGTTCCTCTTCCTTAAGATCATCCTTTAAAATGCACAAGAATTTTCAATTCTTCTCTGTTACTTTTATATGATATTTGGATTTAATATTAAGTATTAATTAAATGTTAACTATTCAATCGTAAAATAAGAAAATATAATGCAGAGTGATATTACAGAAACATGTAACAAAATTAAATCAAAAGTAAATAAAATAGAGACAATGTATTTCGAAGTTGCAGGAGAGAGTATCTTTATCTTTTCCTCATTCTTCCTCTTTGATATCTGCAGTCCTGAGAGTCAAAGGCAGTTCAGCAAGATATAGAATTGTTAATGTCTAAGAATAGGCAATATTCTTAGAGAACTCTTGTCTTATTTTTAGACAATATTGTCTTATTCTTAGACAATAAGAATTAGACAGGGGGCTAATAATCCTAAACACCCAGGCATTCTTGGGAGGAGATTTCAGGTCAAATCAGATCCAAAATGCAACCCAACAGATATGGAAGAGAAAAAAATATTGTATGTCAATCGCCTTCAAGCTTCATAGGTTATTTTTGGTTTTCTAGCAAGTGTACTGTTTTATTATCCATATCGTCATGTATGCTGAACATGTAAGAAGCAAAGAATAAGTAAGGATAGAGTTTCAAATACAGCTACTGGAAAATTATTTTATTATTTTGAGGACTAATTTTAGACCTAATTGACTCATCTTTCCATAGTAACAAAAGGGAAAAAGGATAGCATAGAATTTAATTTTCAACTAAATATTGTATGTCAAAGTAGGCCAGACACACTTACTCCTGTACCATTTTTTTCTACTTATTAGGTTATGCCAAGTTCTTAATCTGGTAAAAGAATTTAACAGAACATGATTCACTTGCATTGCTGGAAAACAAAGTGAGCTAATTCTAACAATTTATTGTGTTTCTGCATGGTGCATTTTATGCAAATTCCTTGTGGTATTTATGACACGGAGACTAGCACTTACTTGTAAACATTCAGTCAATGTCTGTGATGTCCTAGGTACAGGGCTGTAAAAATGGAAAGTTTCCAGTACCCTCGGGCTTTGAACGCAGATATCCTCCCTTCCTTAGAAGGCATTACACTGTTAGTCTCCATTAGACAAAGAGTAGTGCACATGACATCGACATGAGGCATTGACACTATCAATATCAGACAACTAGAGCTTCTCAACAAACACATAGCAGGTGCCAGTGTTCGAGGAAAGACTGTTTTCTGGCTGTTAGCCTCTCAAGGATGCTGTTCCAAATGAATAGTGAGAACAGCTGGGGTTATCTTCCACTGTCTATTGCCTAGAGACAATAAGGTCTAATAGTGCTCTAACTCACGCTGCCTCTCCAATTGAGAGATGGTTTCTATGAAATTGGATGAGGCATCACATATATGGAAGGAGAATGCATTCCAAGGAATGAAAAATCAGATGAAATAGCTGTATCTGCCCATTCCACATATGGACGTAATAGGCCAGTTAACAGTGGTGGTTCTCTCCACCGTGTGTGTTTTGGGGATAGAACTTAGAAACTCAGATGGTCAGGCTTGGAAGCAAGCATCTTTACCAGCTCAGCCTTCTCACCATCCTGAGATACTGACTGTCATTAAATTCCTTTTCTGTATCTGTGAGGATGATCACATTTGCAAGTATGGAATCATCCTCTTGTCCTGACACGAATCTCAGGTAATCACAGTAATGTTTTCATTGTGGTATTGGGTTTAATTTACTAGAACTTTATTGAATATTTTTCATGTGTATTTACCAAGAACATGATCTTGCATCTTTATCTGGGGAATGTTGGCCTTATAGAATTTATTTATATGGATTCCTTTTGCTTCCTTAACAAAGCAATTTAAGAATTAGTACATGCTCATTTTAAACATTTACTGAGACTAAACAGGAAAGGCATCTTGCCCCAGGCTTTTAGTTTATGACTTACAAGATTTTATCACTAATTATCAGTCTTTTCAGAGTTCTTGTGATTCAGTCAACTTAAAGTTGAGGAATTTGTCCATTTCTTCTATCTTACCAAAGGTCTTGGCAATATGGTAGTTCATAATAACCTATCATGATCCTTTGCTGGTTCTGGTCATATAGTTTTATGATCCTTTGCTGCTCTTGGTCATATAGTTTTATCTTTTAACTCTGATTTTGAATATTTCTTCATTCAGTTAAAGCTTTTTAAGTGTTGCTTACCTTTAATTATTTTTAAAGAGTACGTGTAATGCGTATATGTATGTGGGTATAAGAATGACTGCAGTGCTGAAAGAGAACTGTAGGATATTGATTCTGTGGTACAGTAGTCACAGGTAGCTGTGGTTCAGCTCATGTGGGTACTGGGAACTGAACTCAGGAACTCGGAAAGAGCAATGTGGATACTTAACGCTGAGCGTGACCTTCGGCACAATTCTGTAAGCCTTTAAAAGAACTGCTTCTTTAGTTCATGATTTCAGTTCATGTCATTTGGGTTTTTATATTCAAAATAGTCTTTTCATACAATATATTCTGATTATGGTTTCTCATCTTTCAAATCTTCCCAGATCCTCCCCACCTCCAACACACCAAAATCCACATTCTTTCTCATTCTTTGTCATTGGAAAACAGACATCTAAAAGAAAAAAGAAAAATAATAAAACAAGATAAAATAGAAACAAAGACAAAGCAAAAGGAACATGTATAGATGCATACACATGAACACTGACAAACACAGAAATCCCATGGAACGTAAAAATCGAGACAATGATATACAACCCAAAGACCTACAGTGGGGAAAGTAAAATAAAAACCAGAAAGAACATTATGTGACAAAACCAAACCAAACCAACCAGCCAAACAAAAACCACAAAAACAAAAACAAACAAACAAAAAATACTTCAAAATTACTATTGACTTGGGTCTGTATTGGTGATTTACTGCTGGACATGCAGCCTGGCCTTAGAGTGGTTATAAACCCAGTGAGACTTTTGTAGAGAAACTAAATTTTGATGTGTGAGTGGTTAAAGCTTCTGGGTTAGGAGTGTGGGCTTGTGTCCACTTCCACAGTCAGCAATGGAACCCCATCAGGCCCAGACCTCTGTGGGCCGTGTGTGTGCTGTCACATTCTCCATGAGTGCGTGCGTGCCTCACTCATGCTTTGTTCAGGGAGCCTTTCCTCTTTGCTCCTCTCCATCTGCTCTTACCTTCTTTCGGCTTCCCTGAGACCTGAGGGGACAGAATTTATGGAGACATCTGATTTGGAACTGACTGTTCTAAGGCCTCTCATTCTCTGCACTTTGTCCAGGGGTGGGTCTCTTCCCTGCATCTCTTGCTGGAGGAAGCTTCTCTGAAGATAGCTGAGTAAGACACTGATATATAAGATTAGCAGAACATTATTAGCGGTCATTTTTTTGCTACATTTCTTTAACGTTTGGTATTTCTTTGGTATTTGGTTTTCCCCTAGGTCTATGGCCTATCTAGTTCCAGCCTCTTGGCCAGTATTGGTGATTGGTTGCATCTCATGGAATGGACCTTAAATCCAAACAGATATTGGATGGTTGATCCCACAAGCTTTGTGCCACTAATGCAAGTGTTTGTGGCCTTTAAATGCAAGCTTTGGGAGCATGTAGAGTACGTCCAGTACTGTAAGCACTAGTCAGGAGGGATAAATGCTTTAGATATCCACCAGCTCAACTTCTCCATGTTCCGTGAGTTGAGTGGGTGTTGTCTTCAGCAATAGTGCCTGCTCATCAGTTTGGAGAGGAAACAATAGGCTGAGCAATAGTTTGAATTATTTGGGACTTCTCATGGGGTCCTTTTGGTCAACAACACAATTAGATGTAACCCATTTCCCAGAACTGGAGTCTTCATTTGACAACAAGAGCTTCCAGCTAGGGCTCCAAATCACTATTATTTGGTGATTCTCTTTAGATCAGCTTCATACATGTAGGCATTTTAGGACTCTTCTGCTGTATTAGGTTTCCATTCAGCCTCAATTGCCCTCCTATACTCTTTTACTCACCCATTTTCCCTCACTTTCCCATTTGATTCTTTCATTCCAGTTCTGTTCCCATCTATCCACAACTGTCTATTCTATTTTCCCTTCCTAGAGTGATCCAATTCTTTTGTAGTGGAATCTTAATCTATCAACATGGCTGATGAGGCAAGGAATCACATCCAAATACCTTCAAGGTTTGTGTGACATGCCCTTAGTGCATCCCTTTAATCCCTAACAATATAGCAAAGATTAGTTGGTTGAAGGAAGTCTAGTTGAGGGGCAGTGAAAGATTTGACAGAATGAATCAGAGATAGGAGATGCACAACTCTCAGGAGAACAAGCAGGAGAGAGAGTCTACCTAAGAGCAGAGTAGGGAGGATTAGTCAGTCAGTTGTGAGTTAGTCAGTTTCTGTGGAGTTCAGTTGAGTTGAGTTCGCCGAGTCAGTCAGTCAGTCAGTCAGTCAGTGGGTCAGTGAGTCAGTCAGTTGAGAGGCAGCGCAGTGGATTTGAGCTCCTGGAAGGTAAGTAAGTGAAGCTGAGAGGCAACTGGTTCAGTCATACAGAGACAGGCTGTGGAGAGAGAACAAGCTGGACAGAGTGGAAGACAGAATGAGACAGAGAATGAGAAGAAGCCGGAAGATTAGAACATATTGCCAAAGTTAGGATGAGGCCAAGCAGAGCAATTCAGTCAGAAGCTGAGAGAAGCCAGTTTGAATCAGTCAGGTTGGAGAGGAGTTTTGAGCCAGAACAGAAGTGTTAAACCTGCCAGTCAGAGTTCAGAAAGAACTAGAAAGGCTGAGCATATTCAACAGTAAGCCTCTGGGGTGACAATTACATCAGGCAAATAAAAGTTACATTTACATCCAAGTAATCACTTACTTTACATCTAACATCTCTGGCTGTATAGATTGTAACCTGATCATCAGATTTAAAAGCTGCCATCACCACAAAAGTCCTGGAATCTTGTAGCCTGTATACCTGTGATCTCGCTCTCCAGGCAGGAACTTCAATCTGGATCTTGAAGCTGGAAGCCACAGGCTTTTAATTTGGATATTGAGGCTGGATGACACGAGCCTTTAATCCAGCCTTAAATCTGGGTCACAGCATGTGCTGGAAGGTTTTGTTCTTTGCCTGCTTGTCCTCTCCCTGCTAGCACATCCCTTGGAAGCATTGGAGCTTACTTCTTCAGCATTCCAGCATATACAGAAAAGCAGCTGTACAAAATCCAGCTTTGTGGGACTGAGCAACTCCTAGATTCTTGGGCTCTCTATTCACAGCTAACCATTTTAGATTAATTGGACTTCAGCCTGTAAGTCATGCCAATAAATTCCCTAATACATACTCAATAACTTCTGTTTTCCTCACTGGGTCTTCGGAGCAGGTGGTGTCTCTGGTTTTCCTGCTGGAGAGTGCCTCTGAGTCCCTGCCAGGCGTGACTGCCGGAGTTCCTGTTACACAGGAATGGGGACCCGCTACAATGGTGGCATGGAGAAGGAAGAGTATAGAAAAGAGTCTGCTTAGTCCCCTGGGAGTGGTGGCCGAGAAGGAGAGGCTGCAGCAGGTGGTCTGCTTCCAAGCTGCAGACAAGACTGGGAAATCAGACTCGGAGGATGAGGAGGAGATGGAAACCACCTGTCACCCCCAGATATATTTGGACCTTGTGGAGCTCCTGTCCTCTCCAGGTCTTACTAACTCCCCTTCTTTCATATGATTCCCTGCACTCTGCCAGAAGGTTTGGTTATGAGTCTCAGCATCTGCTTTAATATGCTGCTAGATAGAGTCTTTCAGAGGCCCTCTGTGGTAGGCTCCTGTCCTGCTTCTCATTTTCTCCTTCTTCCAATGTCCATCCCATTTGTCTTTCTGAGTGAGGACTGATCATCTTACCCAGCGTCCTCCTTCTTGCTTAGCTTTTTTAGGTGCACAGATTTTTGTAGATTTATTCTATGTTATGTGTCTAGTATCCACTTATAAGTGAATATATACCATGTGTGTCTTTCTGCTTCTGGAATACCTCACTCAGGATGATCTTTTCTAGTTCCCACCATTTGCCTTTAGATTTCATGATTTCCTTGTTTTTAATTGCTGAGTAATATTCCATGATGTAAATGTACCACAATTTCTGTATCCATTCCTTCTTTGAGGGACATTTGGGTTGTTTCCAGGTTTTGGCTATTATAAATAAAGCTGCTGTAAACATTGTTGAATAAATGTCCTTGTTGTGTACTTGAGCATATTTTGGAATATATCTGGGCACAGGGCTTGTCTGAGACTGCTTCTCCAACCAAGGACCATGCATGGATATAACCTAGAACCCCTGCTCTGACGTAGCCCATGGCAGCTCAGTATTCAAGTGGCTGGTCTAGTAAGGGGAACAGGGACTATCTCTAGCATGAACTCTGTGGCTGGCTCTTTGACACCCCCGCCCCCAAGGGAAGAGTAGCTTAGCTAGGCCACATAGGAGGACATGGCAGCCAGTCCTGGTGAGACCTGATAAGCTAGGGTCAGATGAAAGGGGAAGAGGACCTCCACCTAACAGTGGACTAAGAGAGGGGCAGGGAGGAGATGAGTGAGGGAGGGAGGGGTTGGGAGGGACTGAGGGAAGGGGTTACAGCTGGGATACAAGGTAAATAAACTGTAATTAATATAAAAAATAAAAATTAATAAAATAAGATAAATCAGCAGTCACGATTCTGTGGTTGGTGTGTCCAGGGGATTTTCTGGGAGAGACTGCTGCGTGGCTCTGCTTGTGCTCTTGAGCCCTACTTCATTAACTTCCACTGTTAGCATTCTTTCTTTTCTCCTGCTGATTTGGGCTGTTTGTTTTTAGTTTTAATTGACTCATTAGGTAGAACAGTAGATTTTTATTTGATATATTTCTAAGTTTTTGTTATTAGTTGTTACAAATTTCTTTTCCATAGTATGTGTTCTCATTTGTCTCAAAATTAATCTTAAATAGTCATCTGGACCTACTTGTCCCATTGGGTTATTTATGAAAAAAATTGCTACCTTTTTGAGTATTAGCATAATTTCAAATATCAAATAATTTCTAGTCGTATTGCACTATGGTCAAAAACTTTATCCAACTTGAGTACCAATTTTTTTCTATGTTGTTGAGGCTCTCCAGGGGGACTGATATATAACATATTGTGTAATTTACCATATATGATTTAGAAGATTGTATATTCCATAAAGTAAAAGTTATACTACAGTATGAAATATAAGATTAACAGGAGGGGCAAGATGGCAGCGCCGGGAGGACTCTCATTCTGAGCAGCAGCACAGCAGGATCAGCACAGTGACCAGCAATCAGAACTCTCGGCCATAAAACACAGTCATTGTGTTTCCCAGGTGAGAGGATACCCCACGGTGGGGGATTCAATCAGCTTTTAAGTCACCCGGCTAAACCACAGAAGAGATCCCGATTCCGCCAGACGCTTGGCTGTCGGCCGCCAGCCCCAGCCCCAGCGCAGAGCCACAAGCCAGTGTCTCTGGTCACGGTCCCAGACTGAACCCTGTGCACCACACTATCAGAGACTGGAATTTTCAGTCGAGAGATAACCCCAGGGTACAGGAAACGATTGGGACCGGCCTTAGGTCACCCAGACATCCCCTGGAAAAGACTCAGGCGGGTTCCACGGGCACCCCAGGAGCCAGCCCGGAGCCAGAGCCGGGGACCCAGGTTCCGGCACAGAGCCCTGCCTGCCTGCGCGCCTGATTCGCCTCCGGAGATAGAAACGGCGGGTCTGATCTCAGAGCACTCAGCCGACACCCCCAACCTGAAAAGGTCCCCGGAAAATTACCCAGCTTAGGGAGCCACTCGGGCTCCCAAAAGCCGCAAAGGCAGACACAGGCAGTTTCTGCGCACCAGACAGCTGGCAGAGACTGAGCCGCCATCACACAGCTGTGCTCCAGGCACAGGCAGTTTCTGCGGCCAGCCAGCTGGCAGACACTGAGCAGTGTGCACCAGGGCAAAAAAAGACACTGGAAATCTGTGTCTCCAGAGAATCCACAGGGAAGGAAGGAAACTACTGACCTAAATCACCCACTCCTTCCCTAGAAAAAGTCTAGCAGTCTAGTGGGGCCGAGGCGCCAGCACTCAGCTTTGCTCCAGACACAGGCACAAACAGTTGAGGCGCGCCTGATGTCCAACTGGGTCACAGCAGCTGATCATTAAATTTACAACAAGAAACCCAGAAACAGGGCAGCTGCCCTCAGGACTTCCCTGGGTGAGAGGAGAACCCTCTCGACTAACAAAGACCACAGTTACCACTCAGGTCTATATCCCTGAGGTGAGCAACTCCTGAAAAAACACCAGCCATCCAGGGACTATACCCAAAAAGCTGAGAAGACATCCTTCAGGAAAAACCAGCTTTCTGCAAAGGGGATTCTCTCCACCACAGGATCCCCAGGAACCACCAGAAAATAACCCCAAACACCTAAGATAACACAATGGGTAGAGGCCAGCGTAAAAGCTCAAGCAACAAAAGACAGAGCAATATGGCATCTCCAGAACCCAGTTACCCAGGGGCAAGTAGCCCTGGATACCCCACCATAACTGAAATCCAAGAAGATGACCTAACAAGTATGCTCATGAAGATGATAACAGAGGAAACAAATAAGATTCGTAAAGACATAGAGGAAGATAAACTCAAACAGAATATTGCCATCCGTAAAGAAATAGAGGAAGCTGCAACCAAACAGTTTATGGCCTTTAGAAAGGAAATGCTTAAAACACTGAATGAAATGATAGAAACAGAGTTGAAGGAACTAAAATAAAAACAGGAAAGTACAATCAGACAGGTGAGGGAAGTAAACAAAACAACTCAAGACCTGAAGATAGAATTAGAAAAATTAAAGAAAACACAAACGGAAGAAATAATGGAAAGGAAGAATCTAGGGAAGAAAACAGGAACTACAGAGATAAGCATAACCAACAGACTACCAAGAGATGGAAGAAAGAATCTCAGGTGTAGAAGATACAATGGAAGAAATCGATGTATCTGTCAAAGAAAATGTTAAATCCAAAAAATTCCTAACACAGACCGTCCAAGAAATGCAAGACAATATGAAAAGACAAAACCTAAGAATAATAGGTATAGAGGATAAAGAAGACTGCCTTCTCCAAGGCCCAGAAAATATTTTCAACAAAATCATTGAAGAAAATTTCCCCAAGCTAAAGGAGAGGCCAATTAGAATACATGAGGCCTACAGAACACCCAACAAATTTGACCAGAAAAGAAAATCCTCCCGCCACATAATAATCAAAACAGTAAGTATACAGAACAAAGAAAAAATACTAAAAGCTGCAAGGGAAAAAGGCCAAGTAACATATAATGGCAAACCCATTAGAATCACACCTGACTTTTCAACAGAGACTATGAAAGCCAGAAGGGCCTGGACGGATATCATGCAGACCCTAAGAGAACACAGATGTCAGCCAAGGCTACTATACCCCGCAAAACTCTCAGTCCTCATAGATGGAGAAAACAAGATATTCAATGACAAAAACAAATTTCAACAATACCTACAAACAAATCCAGCATTACAGAAGACACTGGAAGGGAAAATACAACCCAAGAAAGCTAGCTACATTCAAGAAAACACAGGAAATAAATAACCTCACTTCAGTAAAACAAAAAGCAACCAAGCACACAACCTGATGACCACAGCCAACATCAAAATCAAGAGATCTAACAGCCACTGATCATTAATCTCTCTCAACATCAATGGACTCAACTCTCCAATAAAAAGACACAGATTAACAGAATGGATATGTAAACTAAACCCAGCAATCTGTTGCATACAAGAAACACACCTAAGACACAAAGATAGACATTACCTGAGGGTAAAGGGTTGGAAGACGACTTTCCAAGCAAACGGACCCAAGAAGCAAGCAGGAGTAGCCATTCTAATATCTGATAAAATAGACTTTCAACCAAAATTAATCAAAAGAGATGGGGAAGGACACTTCATACTCATCAAGGGAAAATTCCACCAGGAAGACATCACAATCCTGAACATCTATGCCCCAAATACAAGGGCACCCACATTTGTGAAAGAAACATTGATAAAATTTAAAGCACATATAGACCCCCACACATTAATAGTGGGAGACTTCAACACCCCACTCTCAACAAAGGACAGGTTAACAAAACAGAAATTAAACAAAGAAACAATGTCTCTGACAGAGGTCATGAATCAAATGGACCTAACAGACATTTACAGAACTTTACATCCAAACACAAAAGAATTTACCTTCTTCTCAGCACTTCATGGAACCTTCTCCAAAATAGACCATATAGTGGGTCACAAAGCAAGCCTCAACAGATACAAGAAGATTGAAATAATCCCATGTATCTTGTCTGATCACCATGGAATAAAGCTGGACCTCAACAATAACAGAAATAACAAAAAGCCTACACACACATGGAAACTGAACAACTTGTTACTAAATGACAGCTGGGTCAGGGAAGAAATAAAGAAAGAAATTAAAGTCTTTCTAGAAATCAATGAAAATGAAGACACAACATACCCGAACTTGTGGGACACAATGAAAGCAGTGCTAAGAGGAAAGTTCATAGCACTAAGTGCCTTCAAGAAGAAATTCGAGACAGCTCATTCAAGCACCCTAATGGCTCACTTAAAAACCCTAGAAAAAGAAGAAGCAGACACTCCAAGAAAGAGTAGACGGCTGGAAATAATCAAACTCAGGGCTGAAATCAATCAATTGGAAACAAATAAAACAATTCAAAGAATCAATGAAACCAAGAGCTGGTTCTTTGAGAAAATCAACAAGATCGACAAACCTTTATCCAGGCTAACTAAAAGGCAGAGAGACACCACCCAAATCAACAAAATCAGAAATGAAAAGGGGGATATAACTACAGACACTGAGGAAATCCAAACAATCATTAGGACTTACTTCAAAAGTCTATATGCCACAAAATTTGAAAATCTAAATGAAATGGACAATTTTCTTGATCGATTTGACTTACCAAAGCTGAATCAGGACCAGGTAAATCAACTAAATAGTCCTATATCCCCCAAAGAAATAGAAGTGGTCATCAAAAGTCTCCCATCCAAAAAAAGCCCAGGACCAGATGGCTTCAGCGCAGAATTCTACCAGACCTTCAAAGAAGAGCTAACACCAATTCTCTTCAAACTATTCCACAAAATAGAAACAGAAGGAATATTACCAAATTCATTCTATGAAGCCTCAGTCACCTTGGTACCTAAACCTCACAAAGACTCAACAAAGAAAGAGAATTTCCGGCCAATCTCCCTTATGAACATTGATGCAAAAATACTTAATAAAATACTTGCAAACCGAATCCAAGAACACATCAAAGATATTATCCACTATGACCAAGTAGGCTTCATCCCAGGTATGCAGGGGTGGTTCAATATACGGAAATCCATCAATGTGATCCACCATATTAACAAACTGAAAGAAAAAAAACCACATGATAATCTCCCTAGATGCTGAAAAAGCCTTTGACAAAATCCAACATCCATTCATGTTCAAAGTATTGGAGAGATCAGGGATACAAGGCACATATCTAAACATAGTAAAGGCGATATACAGCAAGCCTATAGCCAACATCAAACTGAACGGAGAGAAACTTAAAGCAATCCCACTGAAATCAGGGACAAGACAAGGCTGCCCACTCTCTCCATATCTCTTCAACATAGTGCTGGAAGTCCTTGCTAGAACAATAAGATAGTTGAAGGAGATCAAGGGGATACAAATTGGAAAGGAAGAAGTCAAATTATCACTATTTGCAGATGATATGATAGTATACGTGAGTGACCCCAAAAACTCTACCAGGGAACTCCTACAGCTGATAAACACCTTCAGCAAAGTGGCCGGATACAAAATTAACTCAAAAAAATCAGTAGCCCTCCTGTATACAAAAGACAAAAGGGCTGAGAAAGAAATTAGGGAAACAACACCCTTCACAATAGCCACAAATGACATAAGGTACCTCGGAGTAACCCTAACCAAGGAAGTCAAAGACTTGTATGAAAAAAATTTCAAATCTCTGAAGAAAGAATTAGAAGAAGATATGAGAAGATGGAAAGATCTCCCATGCTCATGGCTTGGCAAGATTAACATAGTAAAAATGGCCATCTTACCAAAAGCAATCTACAGATTCAATGCAATGCCCATCAAATTACCAACACAATTCTTTACAGACCTGGAAAGAAAAATTCTCAACTTCATCTGGAATAACAAGAAACCCAGAATTGCTAAAACAATCCTCTACAATAAAAGATCTTCCGGAGGTATCTCCATCCCTGATCTTAAGTTGTACTATAGAGCAACAGTTTTAAAAACTGCATGGTACTGGCATAGAAACAGAATGGTGGATCAATGGAACCGAACAGAGGACCCAGAAATAAACCCACACACTTATGGACACCTGATCTTTGACAAAGACGCCGAAACCATACAATGGAAAAAAGACACCATCTTCAACAAATGGTGCTGGTCTAACTGGATGTCTACATGTAGAAAAATGAAAATAGATCCATACTTGTCACCCTGCACAAAACTGAAGTCCAAGTGGATCAAAGACCTCAACATAAAACCAGACACATTAAATCGGCTTGAAAAAAAAGTGGGAAATACCCTAGAACTCATTGGTACAGGGGAAAACTTCCTGAACAGAACACCAACAGCACAGGCTCTAAGAGCAACAGTCAATAAATGGGACCTCATGAAACTGAAAAGCTTCTGCAAAGAAAAGGACACCATCATCAAAACAAAGCAACCACCTACAGATTGGGAAAGAATCTTCACCAACCCTTTATCTGACAGAGGACTCATATCCAGTATATATAAAGAACTAAAGAAGCTGAAAAGCAGCAAACCAAGTAATCCACTTAAAAAATGGGGAACAGAGCTAAACAGAGAATTCTCTGTAGAGGAATACTGAATGGCAGAGAAGCACTTAAAGAAATGCTCAACCTCACTAGCCGTTAGGGAAATGCAAATCAAAACAACCCTGAGATTTCACCTTACACCCATGAGAATGGCCAAGATCAAAAACTCAAGTGACAACACATGCTGGAGAGGTTGTGGAGAAAGGGGAACCCTTCTCCACTGCTGGTGGGAATGTAAACTTGTACAACCACTCTGGAAATCAATCTGGCGCTTTCTCAGACAACTAGGAATAGCGCTTCCTCAAGATCCAGCCATACCACTACTGGGCATATATCCAAAACAGGCTCAAGTACACAACAAGGACATTTGCTCAACCATGTTTGTAGCAGCTTTATTTGTAATAGCCAGAAGCTGGAAACAACCCAGATGCCCCTCAACTGAAGAATGGATGCAGAAATTGTGGTACATCTACACAATGGAATATTACTCAGCAATGAAAAATAAGGAAATCATGAAATTCGCAGGTAAATGGTGGGATCTGGAAAGGATCATCCTGAGTGAGTTGTCCCAGAAGCAAAAAGACACACATGGTATATACTCACTCATATAGACATACAACATAGGACAAACCCACTAAAACCTGTGCATCTAAAGAAACTAAGCAAGAGAGAGGACCCTAACTAAAACGTCCAATCCCCATCCGGAAAGGCAAAGAGGATGGACATCAGAAGAAGAAGAAAACAGGAAACAACCTAGGAACCTTCTACAGAGGACTACTGAAAGCCAGAAGAAGAAAACAGGAAATAAACTAGGAACCTACCACAGAGGGCCTCTGAAAGCCTCTGCCCTTCAGACTATCAAAGCAGATGCTGAGCCTGATGGGCAACTGTTGGGCAGAGTGAATGGAATTTTAGGTAAGAACTGGGAAATAGTAAGAGCTGGAGAGGACAGGGTTTCCACAAGGAGAGCAACAGAACAAGAAAATTTGAACACAGGGAACTTCCCAGAGACTCATACTCCAACCAAGGACTATTCATGGAGATAACCCAGAACCCCTGCACAGATGTAGCCCAGGGCAGTTCAGAGTCCAATTGGGTTACATAGTAATGTGAAGAGGGACTGCCTCTGACATAATCTGATTGGCCGCTCTTTGATCACCTCCCTCTGGGGGGGAGCAGCCTTACCAGGCCATAGTAGAGGACAATGCAGCCACTTTTGATGTGAACTGACAGACTAAGATCAGAAAGGAGAGGAGAACCTCCCCTATTAGTGGACTTGGGGAGTGGCATGCAAGCAGAGGGAGGAGGGAGGGTGGGATTGGGAGGGCAGGAGGGAGGGGCTTATGGGGGGATGCAGAATGAATAAAGTGTAATTGATGAAAAATTAAAAAAAAAATTAAAAAGCAAAAAAAAAGAAATATAAGATTAAACATCAATGAGATAAGATTCTGTTAAGTGAATTTCATGATTTATTTTATATTAAAGTATGACACAATGAATTTATCCTAACAATATGGTAGAGCATTATTGTATAGTTGGTTTTCTTGGTAACAGAGTTGCTATTATGAGGCATCATGATACGTGTGATGTCATGTATGTTTGTGAGGTTATAGTATGGTTTATTGTTTGTTTTGCAGTGAGCTCTGTAGTGGGTATAAGAAGAGTGCAGTAGTGGAATATTGTTCAGAATGAATATTAGTGTGAGGTGTTGTGTCAACACTCAGTTCATAACACGTAGCTCAGGCACTGAGATAATTGGGCAGCCTTCACTGACAGTGAGGCTCCGTTTCTACTGTGGCTCAGTAACAGTTCAAGCACTGTCTCCTCAAATCCCAAAGGATTGCCCTTAAATTTACTTTTAACGGCTTTCCAAAGATTCCTAGCAACATCTCTGTCTGCTACTATTGCCTGCATTGCATCCAATGTGCTGGATTGTGCATGCTAGAACATATGGTATGTGCTGATTGTATGTGCTAGAACAAATGATATGTACTGGATCATGTTTGCTTGACTGTATGCAGAGCACCCTGGATACGTTTCAGAAGTTTCTCTTGTTCTGGGTTCCACATAAAACTAGTGATGTCTTATATAACCCTGAAAATGAATCAGAGTAACCGCCCAACCGAAAAACAAACAAACAAACAAAAAAGATCTCACCAGCTACCAAGGCATATCTTAGCTCAGTTAAGTTGAAATTAACAATTAACCATCATAATCTTTCAAGGTGATTTAGTATAATAGATAAAAGAGGAGGTGCACCAAATCTGCCGGTGTCTCTATGTGTAATGCATGTCAAACTGTGAGCAGTCTCTACAAAAATGTGTCTCAGCAATACAGCTTCCATTTCTCAGACTTAGCTTTTCATAAAAATTTCCTATGTGACTGATTTACTCATCTGACTGTCAAGGATGTTACCATACCCTTTTGTCATACCACATACTCTTGAGTCACCAGCAAAGGACTAGACCATCACAGCGCATTGTTAAACTTGTACTATTTATCTAGACCTACTCTCAGATTCCCAACCTCAATTCCTTGAACAAATCCTAATGAAATTTATTTAGTAAACACATAAATATCTTTAAAAAAACATTTTGACCTTTCCACCTGACTGAAGGCATTAATCCAGTATAGCAGGATGTGTTAGTCAGTACAACTTTCATTTTGATTCATGGAGACGTCTGATGAAGCAGTGCAGTGGGCAGTTACAGTATCTAGAGAGCTGAAACTGATCTGAACCCTTTTATGACTCACCTGGCATTTTACTTGAAGTAAAATTAGAGACAGATTTGGTACTAGTTTCCTTAATATAATGACTGTTATCATTGGGAAATTTGCGTGGAGCATACACAAGTTTCTTGTTTTAAACAAACTCCTTAATCAAATGAGAACTGTATAATCTGCAAAGGCCAAAAGAAAAAAAATAAAGAAAAAGAAAAGAGGAAGGAAGGAAGGAAGGAAGGAAGGAAGGAAGGAAGGAAGGAAGAAAACAGTGCATTCCTGCTCAGCTTCCACACAAG
Source organism: Meriones unguiculatus (assembly GCF_030254825.1). Taxonomy (NCBI): domain Eukaryota; kingdom Metazoa; phylum Chordata; class Mammalia; order Rodentia; family Muridae; genus Meriones; species Meriones unguiculatus. Next base: position 110,658,911 of record NC_083356.1, read on the forward strand.
AGACAATTCTGAGTGTGAACCCACAAAGCGAGCAGAGCTGCTAACCATCTTATCCCTGTTCTCAGTGGGATCAGTACTGGCCTCATGTGGAAAGCACCTGTGATGCAGTGAACCAAAAGACCATATGTTCAATACAAATGACTGAGTTGAATGCTTGGTGTTGGTTGACTACATGAGGGCAGTTAATCTAACGTGCCCTTGCTTCCTGTCCATGCTGTCAAGTAGGTGGCTTCCATCACACCTTCACAGAGCGACTAGACTGTGATCTAGAAGATGCGTAAGTTGTATGGAGACTAGAGGCATCCTGATATTTTAGATAGGTCTCTGTGAAAGGTTAAAAGCAATGGCAAACAATTCATAGCTAGAGATATTTGCAGAGGAATTGCAGAGCCAGCAGCCAGTTAAATTTATGGTACTCATCACAGTTTTAGAGAGCATACCGGAGAAGTTTCTTTCCTGAGGAAAATGGTAGGAACAATTCTAGGATAGAAAAAAATCACTAATATTTCTCCCTCTTAGGTCTTCTGCAGTCTGAGACCTTCCTTCCTCGGCTCCAGGTTATTTCAGCCTTTATGCTTACAGAATCTGTAAATTTGATTACAATAATTAAATCTTTACCTTTAATCCGCTTATCTCCCTCTGACAGACTAACTTTTTATTCAACAGTTAAGTGTAGCAGAATGAGGCATTTATGTAAAACTTAAGCAACTTTTCTGAGTTTGAAGAAGATAAACTAAATCCCCTTTGGGCATGCTTAATGGTGCATCATTCCTGGGAGACAGCTGCCTCTATTCTAAAGTTAGCTGTGGTGCCTTTGGGCAGAAGTATCCTGCCCGTCAACCAACGTATACAGTTCACAGCAAGCCATGCATGACTGGGCTTATTAAAATGTTGTGTAGAATGACAAGGAGATGAAGACTATACTAATTGTTATGTCTTGTTAAGAGTATGGGCTAGGATAGTCTAAGTACTAAGACCAGAGAGAAATTTTAAAAAGTAGATAGACACAAAAGGTGGAGATGGCACTTTAAAATAGTTTAAAGTATCCAAAATGGTGCTATAATATATACTCCTATTTGAAGTATGTATAACTTCAAATGATGTAAGGATGGGCTATACTGAGGAATATGAATGTACACTGAGACTGAATTTCAAAGGAATCAAAAGGTTTTCTCCTTCTTGAAAATTTGTATTTCAACTAATTGCTAATAAGCTCAAGAACTATGTGAATGATAACTTTACAGATTGATTAAATGTGTCATAAAACTAGAAATTTCTTTCCTTTTTGCCGATCCTAAAGTGAGTAACAGTCATGGTGCTGTATTTAGGGGCAAGACAGGGAACACAGACAGCTGTGGTGGAGAAAACGTTTGTTAGGTACCAGGACGTAAGCCCATGATTTACAGATGAATTTTGAACATCCCACACATGGTAAATAAAGCCTGTTTATTGTTTTAGTTGCTCAATTTTACCTGTGACGATTTGGCAGTCAGTAACAACGAAGGCAATGAATATACTGTAAGCAAAGAGATACTGGGCTGAACAAAAAGGGTAATAAAGATTCTTAGACAATCCCAGAGTGCATTAAAAACAAACCTTAAATATGATTAAAAAAATCACAAGAATATAATTTACTTACATTTTTTATCATTAAAATCAGTTAAATATTACAAACACAGAGATATTACATAGTAATTAAAACTAAAGAAACTAAGAATGGGATTAGGAATTTTGATTTTTTTAATTAAATTTTTATTTTTTATATTAATTACAATTTATTCACTTTGTATTCCATCTGAAGTGCCCTCTCTCATTCCCTCCCAATTCAACCCTCTGTCCCTCATCTCTTGCCATGCCCCTCTCCAAGTCCATGGATAGGGGAGGTCATCCTCCCCTTCCAACTGACCCTAGCTTATCAAGTCTTATCAGAACTGGCTTCATTGTCCTCTTCTGTGGCCTGACAAGGCTGTTCCCTCTTCAGGGGGAGGTGATCAAAGAGCCAGCCACTGAGTTCATGTCAGAGACAGTCCCTGTTCCCCCTACTAGGGCCCCCCACTTGGATACTGAACTGCCATGGGCTACATCTGTGCAGGGGTTCTAGGTTATCTCCATGAATGCTCCTTGGCTGGAGTATCAGTCTCAGAAAAGACACCTGTGCTCAGATATTTTGGTTCTGTTGTTCTTGTAGAGCGCCTCTTCTTTCCAGGTCTTACTATCTCCCCTTCTTTCATAAGATTCCTGCACTGTGTCCAAAGTTTGGCTATGAGTCTCGCATCTGCTTTAATATCCTGCTGGGTAGAGTTTTTCAGAGGCCCTCTGTGGTAGGCTCCTGTCCTGTTTCCTGTTTTCTCCTTCTTCCAATGTCCACCCCATTTGTCATTCTGAGTGAGGATTGATCATCTTACCCAGGGTCCCCCTTCTTGCTTAGCTTCTTTAGGTGTACAGATTTTTGTAGATTTATTCTATGTTATGTGTCTAGTATCTACTTATAAGTGAATATGTACCATGTGTGTCTTTCTGCTTCTGGGATACCTCACTCAGTATGATCTTTTCTAGTTTCTACCATTTGTCTGCAAATTTCATGATTTCCTTGTTTTTAATTGCTGAGTAATATTCCATGGTGTAAATGAACCACAATTTCTGTATCCATTTCTCCTTTGAGGGATATCTGGGTTGTTTCCAGGTTCTGGCTATTAAGAATGAAGCTGCTACAAACATGGTTGAATAAATGTCCTTGTGTACTTGAGCATATTTTGGATGTATGTGTAGGAGTGGATTTTTTTTAACTTTTATTATTTACACTTTATTCACTTTGTATCCCCCATATACTCCTCACTCCTCCCCTCCTAATCCCACCTTTCCTCCCCCTTCTTCAGGAATGCCCCTCCCAGAGTCCACTGATGGATAGGGTCCCCTCTTCTTCCTTCTGATCTTAGTCTATCAAACCTCATCAGGAGTGGCTGCATTGTCATCTTCTGTGGCCTGGTAAGGCTGTTCCCCCCTTAAGGGGAGGTGATCAAAGAGCAGGTCAATCAGTTTATGTCAGAGGCAGTCCCTCTTCCCATTACTATGGAACCCACTTGGACACTGAACTGCCATGGGCTACATCTGTGCAGGGGTTCTAGGGTATCTCCATGCATGGTACTTGGTTGGAATATGAGTCTCTGGGAAGACCTCTGTGTTCAAAATTTCTGGTTCTGTTGCTCTCCTTGTGGAGTTCCTGTCATCTCCAGATCTTACTATTTCCTACTTCTTTCATAAGATTCCATGCACTCTGCCCAACAGTTGGCCATAAGTCTCAGCATCTGCTTTGATAGTCTGTGGGGCAGAGCCTTTCAGAGGCTCTCTGTGGCAGGTTACTAACTTGTTTCCTGTTTTCTTCTTCTTCTGATGTCTATCCTCTTTGCCTTTCAGGATGGGGATTGAGCATTTTAGTCAGGGTCCTCCATCTTGATTAGTTTCTTTAGATGTACAGATTTAGTTGGTTTATCCTATGTTGTATGTCTATATGAGTGAGTATATACCATGTACATCTTTCTGCTTCTGGGACAGCTCACTCAGGATGATCCTTTCCAGTTCCTACCATTTACCTGCAAATTTCATGATTTCCTTGTTTTTCATTGCTGAGTAATACTCCATAGTGTTGATGTACCACAATTTCTGTATCCATTCTTCAGTTGAGGGGCATCTGGGTTGTTTCCAGCTTCTGGCTATTACAAATAAAGCTGTTACAAACATGGTTGAGCAAATGTCATTGTTGTGTACTTGAGCATATTTTGGATATATGCCTAGGAGTGGTGTAGCTGGATCTTGAGGAAGTGTTATTCCTAGTTGTCTGAGAATTTGCCAGATTGATTTACAGAGTGGTTGTACAAGTTTATATTCCTATCAGCAGTGGAGGAGGGTTACCGTTTCTCCACAACCTCTCTAGCATGTGTTGTCACTTGAATTTTTGATCTTGGCCATTCTGATGGGTGTAACATGAAATCTCAGGGTTGTTTTGATTTGCATTTCCCTGATGGTTAATGAGGTTGAGCATTTCTTTTAGTGTTTCTCTGCCATTTGATATGTAGGAGTGGATCTTGAGGTAGCCCTATTCCTAATTGTCTGAGAAAGCACCAGATTGATTTCCAAAGTGGTTGTACAAATTTTCATTCCCACTAGCAATGGAGAAGGGTTACCCTTTCTCCACATCCTCTCCAGCGTGTGTTGTCACTTGAGTTTTTGATCTTAGCCATTCTGATGGGTGTAAAGTGAAATCTCAGGATCATTTTGATTTGCATCTCCCTGATGCCTAAGGACGTTGAGCATTTCTTTAAGTGTTTTTCTGCCATTCTATATTCCTCTATAGAGAATTCTCTGTTTAGCTCTGTACCCTGGTTTTTAATTGGATTACTTGGTTTGTTGGTGTTTAACTTCTTGAGTTCTTTATATATTTTGGACATTAGCTCTCTGTCAGATACAGGGTTGGTGAAGATCCTTTCCCAGTCTGCAGGCTGTTTTTTTGTTTTTGTTTTTTTTTTTTTTTCTGATTGCAGTATCCTTTGCTTTACAGAAGCTTTTCAGTTTCATGAGGTCCCGTTTATTGACTGTTGCTCTTAGAGCCTGTGCTGTTGGTGCTCTGTTCAGGAAGTTGTCTCCTGTACCAATGAGTTCAGGATCTTCCCCACTTTTTCTTCTAACCAACTTAGTGTGTCTGGCTTTATGTTGAGGTCTTTGATCCACTTGGACTTTAGTTTTGTGCAGGGTAATAAATATTGATCTATTTTCATTTTTCTGCATGTAGACACCCAGTTCGACCAGCACCATTTGTTGAAGATGCTGTCTTTCTTCCACTGAAGGGTTCTAGCTTCTTTGTCAAAAATCAAGTATCCATAGGTGTGTGGGTTTATTTATGGGTGTTTTATTCAATTCCATTGATCCACCATTCTGTTCCTATGCTAGTACTATGCACTTTTTATTACTATTGCTCCGTAGTACAGTTTGAGATCAGGGATGGAGATACCTCCAGATGATTTGTTGTACTGGATCGTTTTGGCAATTCTGAGTTTTTTGTTTTTCCATATGAAGTTGAGAATTTTCTTTCAAGTTATGGAAAAATTGTGTTGGTATTTTTGATGGGAATTGTATTGAATCTGCAGATTGCTTTTGGCAGGATGGCCATTTTTACGATTTTAATCCTACCGATCCTTGAGTATGGGAGATCTTTCCATCTTCTGATATCTTCTTCAATTTCTTTCTTCAGACACTTGAAGTTTTTGTTTATTTATTTATTTTTTTTTTCATACAGGTCTTTCACTTGCTTGATTAAAGTCACACCAAGGTACTTTATGTTATTAGTGGCTATTATGAAGGGTGTTGTTTCCCTAATTTTTTCTTAGTTCTTTTGTCTTTTATATACAGGAGGGCTTCTAATTTTTTTGAGTTAATTTTGTGTAAAGTCACTTTGCTGATGGTATTAATCAGCAGAAGAAGTTCACTGGTTGAATTTTGGGGGTCACTCATGTATACTATCATATCATCTGCAAATAGTGATACTTTGACTTCTGCCTTTCCAATTTGTATCCCTTTGATCTCCTTTAGTTGTCTTATTGCTCTAGCTAGGATTTCAAGTACTATGTTGAAGAGATATGGAGAAAGTGGGCAGCCTTGCCTTGTCCCTGATGCCAGTTTGATTGATTAAAGTTTCTCTCTGTTTAGTTTGATTTTGGCTATAGGCTTGCTGTATATTGTTTTTACTGTTTAGATATGTGCCTTGTATCCCTGATCTCTCCAAGGCTTTAAACATAAATGTGTATAAGATTTTGAGGGATTTTGATTTTTTTAATGAGGAAATACGTTGCTTACATTAATCTATAAACTAAGCATGGAACTTCCAGTTTCTAAAAGTTTTTAATCAACCTATTGTAATTATATGTGCTTATTGGAAAAATGGAAAAAATAATATTTATAGAGTGTGTGAATATCAAATCTTGGTAACTTCTACCAGCTAGTTATTTCTGTTTGGATATGGGTTTAAATGGGATAATTTAATATTTATAGAGCATATGATGGTCAAGTTATGGTAACTTCTATCAAGTAGTTAATTTCTTTACGTTAGGATATTAGGCTGTCTCTGAATTCTTTCTAGAATTATCAAACATATTGCTCCTATATGGCTGTATAAAAAAATCATTCTTCTTTTAGATGAGAAATATTAAATAAATATTTATGTAAAAATATTGTTTTAATGCTCCAATTGAGTATTAAATAAGAAACATTTCATTATTAATTGTTAATGTGACAAAGACTATAAATATATGTATTTGTATATATAACATATATGTATGTAAACATATTTGTATGAATAACACAAACATAGTACATATGGTAGAAAATATGCAATTTCAGGAAATTTAAATTCAGTGAATCAAAGTGCACACATTTCATAAAAAGTGGAAAAATAAATCTATAGCCCCTTCAGAAATAATAACCAAAGACAGAAGATTAAAAGGAAGATATAGTGATTTATATTTAAAATAATGAAACATATCAAACAGAATTAACAGATTTAAAATAATTTTTACTTAAAAAATCAGAGCTCCTCAGGATATTCTCAATGGCTTTTGAAAAACACTAAAACAATTAAATTGGCATCAGATGGGTCCTCAACAGTCAGTGAATTTGTTTGTGATGACGTTGCCATAATTTTCCTTGCAGTGACTTGTTACAAACTTACTCTCAGCCTCCTAGCACTGCTACAGTAAGCTACTGCAAACCACAAGGCTTAAAACAGGAAGAAAAGATCTGTTTGTTCATGGTCTTGATGTCAGAAATCTCAGTGTCTGGCAGGTCATCTGTCTGAGGTCTGTGAGCCTCTGTCCTGCCTCTTCCGGATTTTCTGCCATTTGCTGGCGGTCCCTGGGGTTCTCCCAGCTGCAGCCCTTTGCCCTCTGCCTTCATGGTCATTTCATGTTTTAGCTATTTCTTCATGGGATGCACTCCACTGTGGGAGAAGCCTGCACTCAAATTTCCTTTTTATAAATATGCTACTGATATACGATTTAGCTTAACCCCAATAATCTTACCCTAATTTTGTTTCCTTGCAATGACCCTGTTTCCAATAAGATCACATTCTCAGCGTTCAGGCTCCAGAGACTGGGGATTCAGTGTGACCGTTATTTTAAAGGGGATGACTTTCTTTTTCTTTTTCACTCTTTTTTTTTTTTTTACAAACAACCACTTGTTTCTTAATTATTAAGACAAATATTTGTTTAGCACATACTATGTATCAGTGACTTTAATTAATTGTGACATATTAATTAATCAAGCAAAATTTTGCCTGTATGGTGCTGATCATTTAATAAAAACAGAAACAAAACAAAAAACTGTCAGTGCAAAATACAACTCTCATTCTAAATTAGATGAGAAACAGTTTATTCTGGAGACGTGTGCATGACCATAGCCCTGGAATGCAGATTTACTGTACCCCACATTCCATGTTTCAAGTTGGTAACAGTTTAATGAACTTTTTATAGTAACAGAAGGAAGAAAGAATTAAATTAAGGCACTTTGAAATACGTTGGTGGAAACACTAATTCATGAATTCAAGCTGGCTTCAGATGCTGCCTGATGACATTCTCAATCTCTTGGTAAATAGAAGCTAGTGGTCTGTTGATATTTTCTGAAAGGTTCTACCTGTTAGTCACAAAGATGTTCAGTTAGACAGAGGTGGGAATGGAATGGTTACCAAGAGTGTTTGAAAGATCCTGAAATAAATTATAATTGGGCTCGGGGCCTGTGCCCTTCCAACGTCTGCAGTCACTGAAGTCCTAATCAATTAGTCAGCTTTCCCCAGGCTTCGGTGGAGATGTGGTTCTATTCAGGGAGGTTCCTTCACAAAGGCACAAACAAACATAAAGATAAAAAATAACACAGTGTGTAAATAAGACTGGGGTTCAGCGTGTGTGGAATAAGACGCTGGAAAGCAGCAATAGCCATGGTGTCAACAAGACTCTGATAGCAGGAGTGGTCGAGTAGAGGCTTGCGTGCAGATACCTGGTGTGGCTGGGAATGTTGCAGCTCAGGAAACACTTAAGTCTAAGGCATGCATGCTGCAGTCAACTGCTGTGACCAGGATAGAGAGCTCAGAGTGGCATAAAGGCCCTGTAAGGGATATTATCATCCAGGGGTGTAAACGTTTGACTTCATATTGGTGAGCCAGGGATTAAAATGGTATATGGTAAAACACATTTCTCTAAAACAGAATGGCTGGGCGTAAGGAAGAAGGAAGTTCTGTAAATGAGAAGGGGTCGTGGTGAGGGTGGCAGTAGCTGAAGGAGGGAAGTTAGAGCGGATGCGTTACCTGACCTGTCAGAAAGTATAAAAAAAGAAAGGTAGAGAATTTAAGAATAGATTCAAGGTTACAGACTAAGTAAAGCAGTCAGAGAAAAGTGACACAGCTGTTCCTGAGAGACACAAGTCTTCTGTCTGGGATGTTGCAAGTTGGAGCAATCTAACAAGCAAGCAGATGCTGGTTTGGGGGTCAGGTTGCCAGAAAGCCATGGGGATCTGAGCAAGGGGTCTAGCCAAAGCATAGGGTTGATAGTTAAGGCCACTGGGCTGGTACTTTTCTCCAACAGCACTTTACCAGCAGAACAGTAGTAACATTGTGGCGACCTGGAACAGGCTTTGCAAACTTTGCAGATCTGGGAGGGACAGTCTTACCTCGTATGGCTTATGCATGTGAACAGCTGATTCCCAGACCAGGAGTGCGCTGGAAACTTATTGAACCATTAGGACTGGGACCCAGCTGTGGAAATTGGGCCATAGAGCTGTTCTAGTACTAATAGTGCCTTGTACTACCACTGCCATCTCTGAGGTCAACATCTGCCCTGTTCTAAGTACTAAGAAGGTCAAACTAAACCATTATTCCTTTCTTCCCTGTACTGAGTTGCAGTCATGAGAAAAGTAGCTGGGTTTCCCTTGACAAAAGGAACTTAGCTACTGCCATTATTAACTGCTTCCCATACCTGAAGCTGAGCCTAATGCTGCTCTCTAATACAGCTAGTTTTGTTGATTCTTTTTATCGCAGTTGGTTTCTTTTTCAGCATGAAAGGGCCTTTAGTTGATCTGTATTACAGCTGACACTTATTACAAATGAGATCTTGTATTTCTTGCCTTAAGTACATTTTCATTTTGACCTCTCAACATTTGTAGATACTGTGATGAACAAGCAAGGTGCTCCTCAGCGAGTTATCAAGGATGATATGATTATGGGTGCACTGTGAATAAAGCATGGCTGATCTATTCAGGTGTGGCTGACCTAAGAGTAAAATAGTAAACAGCCTTTTCAGGAACGAGCCCCTGTGGATGATGTCATCTATGGGCTTTTGTACTGAAGCTAGAATTGTTAAGTACGGTGCTGTGGATGCTATACTTAGAATGCATATTTTGTAGTCAAGATTGAAAATAAGATTAGTGTACTTTTATGTTGCTGTGACAAAACTCTGTGACAAGGCAGCTTACAGAAGAGCTCATTGGGCTTTACAGCGTTGGCTATTCAATGCATACTTTGCAGGAAAGTGTCCGAGGCCCTGGGGAGGAGATCCAGCAGCCAGACCCGGCTGCTTCAAGTTTTGCCTCTGGGCTCCTTCTACATCTTTGACCCTCTTCAGCTTATCAGCTCCCCTGGGTGGCACTCTGTGTGGTCCCTGAAAGGAGTGCTAGATCTTCAGGCTGTGCTGCTGGCCTCTCTATACTTCCAGAGAACACCACCTCAGGACTCCAGACAATGTGAGGATAAATCTCCACAGCCCTGGGACCTAAGACCAGACTCCTGAAAAAACTGAGAATCTTGGATCCTCCTTGTTATTTATCTTATTTGGGTCTGTGTTGACAGAGGTAGTGCTTGAAGGGAGGGAACCAGGTAGATGAGGAGGCTTAGGGAGTTAAGATCAGACCCAGGTAGAGTGATGGAGAGAGGATAGAAGGATAGATAGAGAGGATAGAGAAAAGATAGCCTCACTGAGGATGAGGGTATCTCTGTGACAAGCTGGAGACCTAAGTCAAGGTAGGCTCCTGGGAGGATATGAGGGGACTCAAGCACTCCTAGTAGAAGAGGCCATAGAGACTGAAGAGAACATCCTCTAGCTAGACTAGTCTCATAGCAGAGGGAAGGGAACACCAACTCACCCACAAAACTTTTGACACAAAATTTACCCTACCTACAAAATGTGCAGGGATAAAGAGCAGATAGAGCAGAGATTGAGAGAATGCCCAACCGATGCCTGACCCACCCAAAGACCCATCCTATTGGAGAGTGCCAATCCTGACACTATGAACAATACTCTGCTCAGCTTGCAGACAGGAGCTCAGAGTTGTCCTCTGAGAGACTCTACCCAGCAATGTCTCAACAGATGCTGAGACTCACAGCCAAGCATTGGGCCATGTATAGGGAGTCTTGTGGAAAAGTGGGAGAAAGGGAAAAGGACCTGGAGGTGACAGGAGCTCCACAAGAAGACCAACAGGGCCAACTAACCAGGGCCCAGAGGCTTGCTGAGACTGAAGCATCAACCAGGGACCATGTAGGAACTGGACCTAGGTCCTTACAAAGATGTAGCCAATGGGCAGCTTAGACTTCATATGGTTCCTCTAGTAAGGGAGGTGATGACTGCATTGGACATGGACTCACCTGCCAGTTTTTGGATCACTTCTTCTGGTGGGACTGTCTTGCCAGGCCACAAGGGAAGTGGACATGCTTAATGAGCTGGGCTGGATGGGAAAGGGAGCTCTCCTGAGAAATAGGCTAGGGGCCGGGGAACGGAAGGGTGGGCCTGGAAGAGGTATGGGGGTTACAACAAGGACATAAAATCAATAATAAATAAATAAATTAAAAAAAAAAAGAAACTGAGACGCTGAAGCCACAGAGAAAGCGGCAGCACCTGAGGCCTCCGTTATGGCTGCTACTGACAGGGAACTCAAGGGAGGAAGGAGCGTTTAACTGGAGCTAGTCTGTGAGCTTCAGAGCCATCTGTGGCGCAATGTGTAAACTAGCCATTCCTCTGAGGCAGGGAGCTTTACAGCGTCCGGCACTGCCAGCCAGGGACCAGGATCCGAATCTGACCCCTTGGGGTAAGTTCCTAGTATAGTTAAGGAAAGTTGTTTCGTTTAGCTTTGAGTTCAGGACTGGGCAAACCCCTTGAGGCATGAGTCAATAGGGCACTCCTCTGCACCTCTCTAAATGTCACACTGGCATTTCCACCCTCTGTCACCAAGGACGTCTCCTCCAGCCCCTCAGGGAGGCCTCGCCCAGCTTTATGCTTATTTTAGGTGAGAAGTCTGAACAAAAACCCACCAATTCCTAAGCTGCCCCAAGCTCAGGACTTGAAATGCCACCAATCCTCACTCTTGAAATCTCTGCTCTAGAATGCTCTGCTGTATAAAATCCTGTATAAAATCCTCGATTCTCTGCTATCTTCTGGAAGCAAAGGCAGCCACTCCTGGATTTGTCCCTCCTTTCCTGGATTTGGCCAACCAATGTGACTGACCAGAAGAAGCCAAGAAGCCCAGATGAGGTGAAGCAAAGAAGGAGACGGGGGGGGGGTGGGGGGGTGGGGGGGGGTGGGGGGGGGTGGGGGGGGTGGGGGGGGTGGGGGGGGGGTAATGACTCAGGCTCCTCAGCAGGACTGACTGAGGCTGGGGAAATCCTTCCATGGGAGCTGCAATGGCTGGAGAAGCAGCAGGACTGAGGCAGAAACCAGAAAGTCAACAACAGCAGAAGTAGAGACATCCTAATAACAATTCCAGTTGTTTTTGATATTTATTTTATGATCTTCTCTGTGGTTTAAGTGACTGAAAAAGCTGTGGTTTCAAAGGTGACCAAATTTCTGACAGTTCTGCAGAGCATTCCAAGAGACTAAATAAATTGTTTCTATAATGTCTGGAATGTGTTTCGCAGTCTTATGTCAAAGGTACTCATTCATGATGACAGGCAAAAATAATCCAAATTTAAGGCAAATTTAAATAAAGCAAGTTTAAAGCATTTTGTTTGGAAGGTGCCAAAATTTGTAATATGGGATTTCTGAGATTGCAAGTCAAGGGTCTGTTTTCCTGATTTTACACTAAATTATGTAAATCAAGCTACACATGGCAGAGATTCTGTTTTAAATCCTTCTCTCTGTGTGTGTGTTAGCACAGGCCTGTATTTTTAGAGGTCCTGTGTCACCGTGCACAGCTGGGTTTGGCTTGCTGCCAGTCTGGAGTCTACAGAAGTTCACACTGCTCTGTGGACTTGCAGACTGATAACTTTATACTTACAATAAAGAACTGACTCAAACGTGAACATGCCTTTTCCCATTTTACAGTGCCATTATTGGCAGGTAAAAAGCCCAGTCAATCTCGCAAGATAAATACAATGCTAAAAGACACTGATATTTGAACTGAATATGTATTGTCTCTTCCCATATCATTACTATAAGGCATTTCAAATATTACAAGAGATGATATTAAATTTTAATGAAATTTTCCAAAGGCTCATTTGGAATCTTCTTTTGTCTCTGTAACATATATCATAATCAAAATGAAATTGAGTTCATTTCTGCAGTTCCACTTGTTAGAAAATTACTTTTGTATATCTTAACATGTCAGTTAAAATCCCCATGGGGAATTTCATTTTGATCTTTTATAGCAACAGTAAAAACAATGTATTCTGAGAAAGTTAAACCGTCTGTGACTGCTCAGACAGCACATTGATTTCACGCCAAGTGCTCTGTCTCCAGGAGTCCAAGGTCATGTCCCTGACATAGGAACGATGCAGTGAATGCAGTGTACAATAAAAAGGTCGACTAAAAAGTTCGTAAAGATCCTTATTTGTATAATATTATGATGCCACACACAAATTAAGTGCTCATTTATTCTGGTCAGCTACACCATAAATATACAATCCATGTTAAAACATATTCTTATTATAAAGCAATTTTGCTAGTGATGGGGACCCAGTTTACATTTTTGAATAATGACTATATATGTTTCAAATAAAAAAAGAGACATTATACCAAGAAATTAATTCAGTTCTCCTTATAAGAGCTTATCATGAAAGTTGGTTTTATTAAATGATCCTGAGAATGGTGTAAGGCTGCAGTTAATGAAAATGGGAATTTCATGTAGTCTTCTTTTCACAGATTTATATACACATGTATACTTAAATATGTCTTCATTAAGATTCATAATCAATGTGCATGAATTTAAATTATATGAATTAAAAGTTTAGTGCTCTAGAATTTTATATAGTCTGTGCCAAAATAAATATTAATATTATAATTAGACTAAGATATTGACATGCTTTATTAAAAGTTCTACAAGAAGAAGAAACACACAATACATGTATGTGATGCACATAGAGAGAGAATGTTAAAATAAATACTTTGGATACTGAATTTCTAAATTTACATGCATTTCGGTAATAAAACATTATATCATTTTAAATTTTGAGTCACATTATTAATTTAGCCAAAGATCAGCCTCATTCTTTAATTCAAGAGGATTAAAATGTTTCTGTTTAAGTGTGCCTACGTAAGAAGAAATCGGAAGAGGTCAGAAGGTTTCCTCCTCCATCACTCTCTGTCCTTTTCTTCCAGGTAACCTCTCTTCAACCCTGGGGCTGGCAACTCCAGCTAGCAGTCAGCATGCTCTCGCAGTCTGCGTGTATCTGCTGTGGTCTTCTTGGTATAGAGGAGAGAAACAGGCGCGGGACTACACCAGACTTGTGCTGGAGTTCCATTTCATGTTTGTGCAACACGAGGGTTTGCCTACTGAGTCACCTTTCCATCCACATTTCTTTTAGGTTATTAAATTATCTGAACTGGGTATGTGGCTCATGCCTTTAATCTCAGAGCTTGGGATGCTGAGGCACAAGTTTGAAGCCAGACTAGGAAACATAGCAAGACTGCTGTGTTTCAGATCAGATCAAATCAAATCAAAACAAAACAGTATTTTATCTGAAAAGTCCAAGGTATTAGTTACTTTTCAATGGTCCTGATAGAATATCATAACCAGACACATTTACAGAAGAGAGTTTTCTTTGGCTTACATATTCACAGGCAGAGTCCAAACTGGCACGGTAGGAATGACAGAGGGTGGCTGGAACAGGAAACAGAGACATTGCATCTTCACACACAAACACAAATCAGAGAGCAAACGGGGATTGGGGCAAGCCCTCCGCCAGAGACCAGCTTCCTCCAGGAAGGCTGCATGCCCAAATGGTAACGGGGACTAAATATTTAACTACCTGAGCCTAGGAGGACATTTCTCATTCAGACAATCACATCAAACAACAAAATATTTTCTTCAAATCCTTTTGAGTTCCATTTGGTGTTTTAATTTGTGCCAGTTTTTAAGTGAGTCAATATTTTTCACTTAATAATTATAGACCAATAAATGTACTTGCATTTTAATTTAATTTAACTACAATAATAATCACTGTGTGTGTGTGTGTGTGTGTGTACATCACATCACTTCGAGAGTGACACTTTCAGCTCAGAGATATTTCATTGAATATTCATTCACATGACAGGAGGTAGAAAACAAGAGCCAAGAGTGCAAGTATAGGATTTTGTTACAAGTCCTCAGCCCTCACAAACTTTAGTGTAATTAATTATCTGGACAGTGAATTTTCTCAGAGTCCATTAGTTCATCCTATCCTCAATAAAACTAAGTCTTCATTCATTCACATTACAGCTCTACCCAACTCAAAGGCACCCCAAAATTTTCTCAATAATTCTGTAGCTGGAAAATGCCTCAGCTTCACTTGAGTTTTTTGGTTCTACAGGCTTCTTTGAACTATATTAACACAGTATTGAGATAATTCTAATACAACCCTGTCTCCAGAATCACCTCGTCTGATCTGATCAATATTTTCATCATAGCTTTTTTTCTCAGACAATTTCATGTGTATATACACTGACCTTTCACTTTCAATAACCCTACTCACTGAAATCACCTTCCAAAACAAGTGCTTCTTTACTTAGAAATCTTTTGCTTTGTTTGTTTGATTTCGATTCATTAAGATTAATTATGGTTGTACACCTAAAACTGAGTCAGGGAGGCTGTTCCCTCGAACATAGGCAGTTTTGGAATGGCTACACCACAGAAGAGAATGATAACGCCCTTTCCCACAATTCATTACCTGCCCAATCAGTGAAGAGTGGGTTCCTATAAGTTCCTCACGCACGTGTGACATGATCTTGTACAGGTCTTGTATAGGTAACCAGCGTAGGAAATTATTATTAATAATTAATATTGATTCAACTATTAGTAATGCAGTAGATACTCTTTAACCAGCAGTTTCCCCAAATATCCACACTGGCAAATTAACATTTTCATATTTTTGCTTATATATTTATATGTGCTGCAAACTGTTTATACTATATGCCACACTACAAATTATATACTCAATGTTCAGGCATATCTCTGAAATCAGTCTTTTCACATTCTTTAAAGTGTTAATAACTTTTTTGAAGTACTTATTACTTGTGAAATTTCACACCATATGTAAGTGATATATTAGATGTTTACTTCATTATTCTTTAACAAAGGCCTATTAATTAGCCAATCACTTTAACACTGCACAACATGAAATGTGTGATAAATTGCCTGTTAAACAGCCTTTTTCTAATTATTTTTAAACTGATACTAACTGTGTTGAAATTCACCGAGACACATAGTTTGGATATTGTTAACTTTACCGTGTAATGTTTTAAAATTGGAAGTTTTCTAAAGCAAAGTTTACTTACAAACATGTTTTATGGAAATGTTTAAATGATCAAGAAAGGTCTATATACTGTTTGCTTCCTTCGTGTAACTGTGAGGTGGATAGGGGTATTTGGAGAAGAACCCTTGGACAATCTTTCAAAAGGGTATATAAAGAGAGGAAGATTAGAGACACAGAAGGAAATAAGACCACAAGTAAGCTGGAGAGCTGTAGGCATCCAGAAATACTGACCATCAGAGAGCACAGGTGGACAGCCGATAGAGGTGTTAATTTTGTTTGTTCATATCAGTGTCAGTCTCTCACACTTCAAAGAAGTGACTTTTAACCAAGCTCCTGGACATTCCTTAGTCTATTAAAGTAGATATGCAAGGATTTCTATCACATCCATAACTGTTTTAGTGGGGCTAACTCTTCTAATGAATAATAACTTAGAAGGTAAGTGGAGAGAGGTAAACCAGGTGTTTACAGGGGAAGTGTGAAAGTTTGAAATATGTGAAAGGTTTAAGAATTTTCACACCTGAATATTGACTATGCTTAATACAGATGTAAGGAATGAAGTACTGTTTATAGCTCATGTACAGAGTGCACGGAAGTACTGACTGCTGAGGATAAAGCTTCAGTAGACAGGGGAACTGTGCATGAAGGAGCAGCTAGGTCGGGAGATACTAGGACAGACATTTGGGAAACAGTTCAAGGACACCATGCTGTCAAAATCTGGAAGCACTTCAGATGGCCCTCCAAGTAACCCAAACCTAGGAGATGAGAGGACCCACAAGAAGCCAAAGTCGTCATTCATTCAATCTAGGAAGGATCTGTCTATGTCACAGCAGTAGCAGCTCTTACACCATGATCACGTGTGATGACAGAATGGCCTTGTATTTGTTGACACCACCAGAATGATATCTACTTTAACCTTTGTTCATAAGGCAGCATTGTCTACGTGACAATGATTCCAAGATAATTGCCTTTGATGTCCTTTTTTTTTAAATTTTAGTCCCCCTCATATTGTACGAGAGCTGGTATTTTGGTTAGTTTTATGTCAACCTGAGATAAGGTAGAAATAGATATGGGGAGAGGGAATGCCTCCATCAGATTAGTCTAGCATTTTATTGATAGTGGAGTGATATTGTCCCCAGTTAGATGGTCCTGGGTGATAGAAGAAAACAGGCTGATAAAGCCAGGAGGGACAGTGAGCAAGCAGTGTTCTGTTCCTGCTTTGACTTTCTAGGAAGACAGACTGGGATATGGATGTTTAAGCCAAATAAACCCTTTCTTCCTCAAGTTGCTATTGGTCATGGTGTTTTATCAAAGCAATAGCAACTTAACTAAAACAGTTGGGTACATCAGTTCAGTGGTCCAGACCTTCATGGTGGTCTAACCCTCCTGATCAGAAGGTTCTCTGGGTTTGCTTAGATTGCAGTTGTTCCGTATCTCTGTTCTGTCATGATGGGTCTGTCGCCTCCTGATTGAGTGATAGCTGTGAAGAAACATCTAATACTCCTATAGAAATGACTGTTCAACTGTAATTTAAACAACTACCACAAATAAAATGTTAACTGTTTCTGCAGTGAGATTTCAAAGAGCTAATGAAAGCAAGCCATAAATAGGTGTATCAAAAGCTGGGCATGGTGGCGCACACCTGTAATCTCAGAACTTGGGGAGGAAGGGTCAGGCGGATCTCTGTGAGTTCAAGTCCAGCTTGTTCTACAGAGTGAGTCCAGGACAGCCAAGGCTACACAGAAAAACTCTGCCTCAGAAAAACAAAAGAAAAAAAAAAAGTTGTACCAAAATCTACTTAGCTCTCTCCTAAGATCAATGTGACTTTTTCTTTTAACATAAAGAACACTGTGGTATTGGATATGACTGAGAAACTAAACTTAAAAAAAATCACTGTATTTTAAAAATGAAGTAAAATGATAAAAAAGAAATTTTAGCATTGGTAATCATCTGTTATAATAAAATGCGTATGTTCGTCTATAAGTAACAGGAAGTAGGCTAATTTTCTCCTGGAACATGACATCATCAGTTTGCAGGTTAAGACCAAGTGAAAGAAAGAAAACCTTCAAGAGTGGTTAAGAGGTGAATTAGAAAGAGTTGGTGAAGATCTGAATTTTAAACTGTGTGAGGAAATGCATGCACTTTTGATGAATTACTTTACGTCAAGGCAAGCATGATGCCTGAGAGACGCAGTCCACAGAGAGATGTTGAGGAGAGGTGTCTACTATGTGACTCCCAGACACTGTGAGTAGAAACAGAAAAGGAAACAAATTTGAGAGAGAATTTGATGAAGGTGACGGAAGTGATAAGGGTTATGCTTCATCTCTGTATAAATTTCACTGACTAGAGTCTTTTAAACATTTATGGTTGTGCTAATGAAGAAAAATAACATTTTAACAAATAGACTAGATTAGGATATGCTCCATCTATATGGACCAGCATTATCAAATCTATCCAAGACTCAAAGAGAATTAAAAAATAAATAAATAAATAACAGGGGATAAAGAGAGTAAATTTTTTGTCTCTTTCTAAGAGCTGAAACATCCAAGGACTTTGAATTCTGAGTCTTCTACTGGTGCTGTCCTACTGGGATTTTGCTCAGAACCCCTCCATGGCTCTCAGGCCTATGTACTGGGTTGGGAGGCTAGCATCCTCCTTCCTGGGAAACAGGCTTGCCTAATGACTTAGACAATAGGCTTTGTTTGGTATAAGCTGTTGGATAGTTTATGCATGTGTTGCTGGACTTTTAAGTGTTCTTAATTATATGAGAGTTCTCCTATCCATAAATAGATGATAGAGATAAATATATACCTATAGATGATAGATTGATGATAATAGATCATCTAGTTTTAGAAGATAATGAATAGATGATGGATAGATATTGAATCCATACATATATCAAAGATAGATAGCCATGTGAAATAATAGATATCTATAAACAAATAGATGATAGTTAATCCAGAGATAAGTAATAGATAGGTAGATAGATAATTTGTATATAAAATTTATCAATAGATAGAAATAAACAGATGATAAACATACTATATAGATAGATAGAAATAAATAGATGATAGATAAATATACTCTATAGATAGATAGGTAGACAGATAATTTATATATATAATTTATGGATGATAGGTAGATGATAGGTAATTTATATAGAGAGATATAAGTATCCATATACAAATGGTACATAGTCAGTAGATAGTACATCGTTGGTAGTAGATAGGTGTGTGGGTAGAGAGATGTACAGGTAGGTACGTAGGTCAATGTTAGAGTCTCTGAGAATCACTGAGGAATAATATAGTGGGTTTGAGAAGCTACAAATGCTTTTACTGGTCAGCAAAGAAAAATTATTTTTACAAGATTAGTGTTTTACTGAATCACATGTTTCCACAACCCTACTCAAATACATGCTGCTTTTTTCCTTTTTTCTATTTTTTATTAGTTACAACTTATTCACTTTGTATTCCAGCTGTAGCCCCTCCCTCTTCCCCTTCCAATCCCACTCTCCCTCCCTCTTCTCCTTCTATGCCCCTCCCGAGTCCACAGATATTTTTATATTTTAATATAATCACATAACTTTCTCCTTTGCTTTTCTCCCTAAAAACCCTTCCATATACTTCTTTTTGCTCTCTGTCAAATCCATGGTCTCTTTTTTTATTATTTTTATGGTACAGTTTTCAGGTTCTGTATAACTTTTCCATTACAAAATATAATTTTAAAATGTTATTATCAGGGGCTGGAGAGTGCTCACCAGCTAAGAGTACTGATTGCACTTCCAGAAGACCCAGGTTCAGTTTCCAGCAGTCTTATTAGGAAGCTTACTACTCCTCACTCCAGCTGCTTGGGTCACACGTCCTATTCCTGGCTCTACTCCTGTGCTCACAAATATAAGCATCTCGTGCACGTACCTATAAGTGAATGTATACACACACAACAGAGACAGAGACAGAGACAAGGAAAGAAGACTGAGTAAAAATAAATACTGAGAAAAATGGTGTAGCAGAAGCTGGGGAGAAGGCTCAACGTTGGAGAGTGCTTGTTGCTCCTGCAGAGGACATGGGTTTGGTTCTTGGCACCCACACGGCAGCTTATCACTTCCTGTATTTCCAGGGTCACAGAACAGATAACCTCTTCTGCATGGCCTCTCCTTGGGCCTCTCTAGGCATCAAATACACATGTGGTTCACATCCGTACAGGTGGGTAAAACACACACATACAGTTTTAATAATTTTGTTGTTAGTGATAATTTCATCTTGAATAAGGAAACAGTTTATGATCTAAATTTTGGAAAGCAATATATACATTTATAAATACAGTACAAAATATACTTTAGGACATCCACAATATTTGACATCATTTTCTTGTAGATATTTTCATTGCTATTTCCACTTAGAAATGTAGTTCTCAGAGCGACATCACAGAATCTTCACATTATATTGTTATTCAGCTGTTGAAGTCAATTTCCAGGGTAAAGTAAGCAGGACTGTACTGAAAAAGTCAGCATAACACCAATTGACTACTCTAAAAAATATTTTTAAATGTACAAGGAGTATGTACATATAAAACCCACTTGAAGGCAGCACTCTTGACAGTCTTGTTATTAGAGGTTGTGGGAATGAGGTATAAAGATGACTCATATTATACCTTTAATGTTTACAGCAAGCTTTCCTTGTTTCACATTTCCCTGAGAATCATTTTTTTTTTTGTTTATTTCTCAAAATTGTGCCCATTAGCCAAAAAAGACAATGCCTCTGGAAATCTGCTTTAGTAAATAATATAAAATATTTTTGCCTATTTTATATAAAGCAATTCATTTGTAGGATCAAGAGTTTAGTGAATTAATGAAAAACAAGTATACTTTAAAATAAAAAATGTTACAATTTTTTAAAAGATAGGCATCATAATCTAAAATTTCACTCATGGATCACTTTAATGGTTTAAAAAATGACATAAATTAAACAAAATATAGACCAGTCAAGTGATTTAAGAAACATGGATGGCAGCCAGTCTGACAATGAGTCCTACCCTTTGTAAATTGTGTGACATTAGGCAATTTAAAAAGATGTTTTGTGTGTGTGCTTTCAGTTCTGCATCAGTTAATTTGTATACATTATAAACTTTTCTTAACAGTTTTTAGAATATAATTATATAGTGACACAACACTAGAGAGTTTGGACAAATCCCTAACTTGAACAGGCTCAATATCTGAGGAAAAATAAAGAACACAGATTTTATTATATCTTGCATCAATGTGTCACAACATATCACATGCTTGTCAGTACACAATGACACCGGGTAATAGGCTTATCTGCTTCGTGTGGAAGCAGCTACATATTATCCACATTTTATTGCTCCACTAAATTGAATGAAAATATACTTTGGATGTATCTGTGAATCTTCTTTAATGACTATTTTAAAAGATGGGCAAGTAAAAATATATGAAAGATACAAATAAAAGGAGGAAAATGATACATTTCTAGTCACTGAAGTATGACAGCACCTGGTAGACTGATATTCTCTGAGGGTAGATTTTAATATCTTCATGATGCCCACATACCATGTCATCTTAAGAGCTTTGTAGAGGTATTACCAATATGAAATAACTATACATATTTAATGCATACAACTTGTCAAGCTTGTAAAAAAATTATGATATAGTATAACTCAAGTGCTACTCCCTTGTAAGTCTTCCCAAAGATGTTTACAACTTTTAAACATTTTGCAGTAAAAAATAATATTATCTTGGATAAGCAGATGTGTTGGTTCTCCTGTGTGTCCAGCCGACACTCAGAGGTGGCAGCTCTGCTTTCATCTGTAGTCACCTTATTCAGCTCAGCACTGTGTTCCTCACACCTGCTATGTTCCAGTTATTTAACTTCAGAATATCTTTGGATCAGTCACTCTAAAGAAAAAACACTGCATGACAGGTCTGTCTGGGCAGTTGGAAACATGCATCTACAGGTGTGCTTGTTCTTTGGAAAGAATTGCAACTCCTGCAACATTCTTTCTGTTCAGAGTTCAGATGCCAACATGTAAGACATTGCTGTTGTTTCATGTTCCAAATGAAGCAGAAACTTTATAAACTGTGGCCAATCACCACCGCCCAAAATTTATTAGAAAGATATCAGAAACCCTAGTGAATAACACTTAAATATTTTGCAAAGATGTAATTTTTGCCAAGGATGAAATTAAAATTGTGGCTTTTATTTCTTCAGTCATAATTTTGGGAACATGTCAAGTCTAGGTTTCAAACTTACAAAGCATCACTATTGTCCTATACTTGTCAAAGTTTTGCTTTAAGCATTATTCTCTTTATTATTTATTTACATCCTCACTGCAGCTTCCCCTCCCCCCTCTCCTCTCAGCACCTTCCTCTCACCACCACCCCCACCCCTCTTCCCTTTTTCCTCAGAGAAAAACAGACCTCCCATGGATATCAACCAGTCTAGGCATCTTTTTCTATTGAGGCTGGAAGAGGAAGCCCCGTTAGGGGAAAGGGATCCAAAGACAGTCAACAGAATGGGAGATAGTTCCTGCTCCTGCTGTCAGGAGTCCCACAAGAAGACCAGCTGCTCAACTGTTACATATGCACAGAGGGCCTGGGTTAGGCCCATGTATGCTCTCTGGTCTGGTCAGCAGCTCAGTCTGTATAAGCCCGTATGCCCTTGACCCCTCTGGCCCCTTCAATCCTTTTTCCACTTCTTCCACTGGATTCCCCAAGCTCCACCTAGTATTTGAGTGTGGGTATCTGCATCTGTTTCCATCAGTGCTTGAGGATGCTTCTCTTCTCTGTTATTCTAGGCCTCTGCCTGCAAGTACAGCAGAGTGTCATTAATGGTATCATGGGTGGACTCCCTCTCATGGCATGGGCGTAATTGTTCTTTATATTTTCACAGAAGAGGGGATGAGGTGAGTGCCGTTCCCAAGCTTTTCTAACTCTTTCTGAACTCTAGCTTGTTGGTTCAACTCAGCTATTCTGCCTAAACAACTCTTCAGACTAACTGATTCAAACTGGCTTCTCTTAGTTTCTGACTGAATTGCTGTGCCTGGCTTCAAACTAATTCTGGCAATACGTTTTAGTCTTCTGGCTCCTTCTGTCTTCACCTGTGTCTAGCTTGTTCACTCTGCAACCTGTCTATAAAGCAAATTGTAGGCTTAAGGTTTTGTGGTTGGGTTGGTGGCCATTGGAAGTCTTTCCAGGTTACAGAGGTGGCCATTTCACGCTCCTTATCCCTCATTTGAAGCATCATTTTCATTATTCTTCATGATAATTGTGTCAGTTTGTTGGAAAATGGAATGCTGTTGCATTTTAATGAAAAAATATATATATATATATGGACAAATGGGATATAGCAGGTACCCTCTTGCTAAAATGTTTAGCCAAGAGCCATTTTTGCTATCAGTTTGAAAGTTTGTACAGTTTGGAGGTACAAGTTCATCTATGTTTGGAGTTTCCTTCAGAATTAATTTAAACTTACCTAACAGGGACTGAATAATGAACAATTAGCTGTTACTGTGGATAAGCGTTCCTGGAAAGAATCTTTAATTGCAAAAGCTGACTGACTGATCAGAATGTCAATGATGTGAAGAGGGCGAAACGTTGCAATTCCAGAGCTAAATTATCAGGGACCATCTTTTTTCTCCTTAATAGCCTCTAATGACCCCCCTCTGGATGGCATCCAACACCCTCGACTTCACAACACACAAACAAAGGCCGCGTCCTCCTGCGACCAAATGAGTAAGAATGCCATCGGGTAGCACCCGAGGCCTATAACTGCGATGTCCCTGCACTGCACTCACCACGTCCCTGACGTGTCCATCAGCTTATTATCAAAGTGGCTTCATTTCCGACCTTCTTTGTTTTATTACTATCAAATTTTGTGGAACTGTTCTCATGCTGAGCTGTGTAATTTGGGGTAGCCCATATCTGTATTCCTGGGACGTTATTACTCATATTTGGCCCAGAATAAATAACCTCTTACTCTTTTTAAATGCTCTTGTGTAATTATGTGTGAAATAAAAAGGTTTGTTTCTTCTCTGATCTTCATATGATCATTGCCTTTAACTTGACTTTTTAGACTAGCAGATAGTTCAAGTGCCATGTTAACTATTGGTGATGACAGCAGCCTTGTCTTATTTCCACTCCTAAGAGAAAAGCTTCAATATTTTAACAATGATATGATATGACACATGTCATAGGATTTCAAGTGTAAATTTCATAGATAAATTATTCCCTTTTATTCCTAGTTTGCTAAATGTTTAAGTGAATGTTGAATTTTACCAATTACTTCTCAGTCGATTGATATGATTATGTAATTTTCCCTTTATTTTATGTATTATTAATTTCCTAATTTGAATTAATTTATAACCTTAGATCAGGTAAACATTTTCATCCCTTTGAAAAAAAGGTCATTTAAAAAAATAACATTGTGTTTGATATTTTAAAATTTATTATCATGAACAAGATTTTTTTATATAACCTCTTTATTATTCCACTAATCTTAGTTATGCTGCATGCCTTACTTTTCTTGAAGTGGACACTGGTGATTTGGACACCGCAGTGATTAATAACTAATGTGTATAGGACTCAGTTCACATACACATCCTCACCAGTTTGAGGAGGTCCCCTAAGGTCTTAGTGACACTGACTGGGTTAAATTTACAATTTCTGACTTTGTAGCTGAAAAGAATTTAGTTTTCACAAGGTTAGTGAAGCAAAAATTGTATTTTTTTTAAAGATACTCTAATACAGGTATAAGCATGAAGATTAAGGGAAAAAGAGGAACTCAGATAAACATGAGTGAAGAGAAGCTAGGGTTTTTTAAAACTGTTTCTTGGTACTTTTTATGAGAGGTTTACATGCAGCAGCTTCGAAATTGTTTTGGACAGAATTATAGTCTGAAAAGGCAAAACCAGAAGCTGTGGGGCTGCGGAAGGGGTTGGTTCATGTCTTTTCCTGGTAAATAGGCTTTCTGGTAAGATTTTAGACAATTTCAGGTTTTGGGGTGAAGAGAGAATTGCTTTGTCTTAGGGTTTCCATTGTTGCTAAGAGACACCACAACATTACAAGGGCAACACACACACACACACACACACACACACACACACCATTTAAATGGGTCTGGCTTGCAGTTTCAGAGGGTCAGCATGTTGTACCGGAATCGCGATACCCCAAAAGACCACCACTGGGAGCCGAGTCTGTTGCAAAACACATGAGGATCTTTTTATTACAAATCATTACAAGCTGCAGCTTGGGCTCACCCCACCACCACCAAAGTGGTGAGAACCGAGAGCTCCCGTGATCAGGTTAGTTGGGTGATTTAAAGATTCTGGTCCCTCCCAGCGTGCCCAAAGCACGGGCGATTCCTGCCCGGCAAGAATCTATTGGTCAAAATGCTGCATTTTAAATTGATTGGCTATAGGAAGGTCTCCAAACCTTCTGGTGTCCCTCCCTAGGGGGATGGGCCAGTTTCCTAGCAACTGCATCTCTAGTGGGTGGGGAAAGAATGCAGTAAGGCTAGTTCTTCCCCTCAGGACATTGCTGGACCTCTCCACCCAGCTAGCTCAGGCCTTAACCATTAAAATAATAGCCATTTTAAATCTTTTGGTCTCTCAGTCCATCTTCAACATGGCAGGAAGCACGGCAGCATGCAGGCAGACATGGTGCTGGTGAAACTAAGAGTTCTGTATCGTAATCCACAAGCAGCATACAGGCTTGTGTGTCACACTGGGACTAGCCTGGGCATAGGAGACCTCAAAAACTGCCCTCACAATGACACACTTCCGCCAACAAGGCCATACTCCAAAAAGTGCTACTTCCTATGGCCAAACATTCAAACACATGAGTCTATGGGGATGATTGCTACTCAAACCAGCACATGCTTTGAGCTGAAATTGTTCTAGAGTTTTTCCTCTGCTGTGGGTGGGAGGAACCAACCAGATTTCTAGGTAAGTGGTTTCTTTACCAATCTTGTACCCAAGATTCATGTTTGTTTGTTTTTATCTTACCTTACCGCTAATTTATAAGTTTGTGTTTTTTATTGTGATGTCTTCTCTTATACAGAAATTATTTAGAAAAAGGATATTTCAGCTTCTAAACCATGAGGTCTTTTAAGTCATAATTTACCAATTACATTTCAGTTTAAACTCATGCACCATGCTGTACATGGTTTATGTGCTGGGAATGCGATGTCCGGCCTCCTGTTCAGTTTTCACACATGGGAAAAGAATGGACGCCTCAGCTGCCCTCCTTGCATATTTCACTCAGTTTGTCTATAGGATTCATGTTCTAAATAATTGCTGTTGCAGTAAATAAAAGTCATCCGGCTGAGCCTGTTTGTGATTAGCCCTACAATCATTATGGGGTATTATTCAACCCACTATCACAATCAACAAGACCCAGACGCCTGCTAGATTTTATAATTGCCTTACAACAGCTCGGGCTGGGCAAATAATTCCACCTTCGATATCTCAACAACCTGAACTATCCACCTCCCAGCCCCCATCCAATGGCATTTGCCTTAACCATCCTTCTCTGGGCTACCTTCCCTCCACAATCTTATCAATACTTGCTTCTCCTTTATCTGGATCACTCCTTTCCACGCCACTTTCAGAGTCCTTCCTCCCTGCCCAAGCGGTTCCTTTACCGCAGGAACACATTGTGTCTTCCTCCTTCCTCTCCTCTCTTCCTGTCTGTCTCTCCCAAGATCCTCTTTGTCTCCAAAAGCCCTCAAAGGTTGGCTACACCTCCCCATTGCCCAGGTGTGTTGGCATTTTATTGGTTAAACAGAGGCAAAGTTAGCAGTATCATTTGGGATGTGTGAGTGTCTGCTCTTAACAAGCAGTCCTCAGGGGGGAAAGCAATTAACCTGGATAGCACCAGACCAACCCCCAACAAGTTGCTGAAATTTTGCCTGTATGTTTGCTCAGTTAGGTATTACGGCTGTTGGTTTGCCTGCTCAGTGTTTCTCACTGCTCTTTAATAGATGGTTATATCTTTCCTGTGAGTTCATCTTTGCACTTTATCTTTTCTTTAGCTCTTGTAATGTTCCTTTCATTAAGTGACAATTGATTTTATTGGCACTAGAACATAGGTTTGTGTTTCTATTTTTCATTTTCAATCTACTGTGTTATTAGATTGGATCATTGTTCACAGTAAGCAGAATAGAGATGGATTTACTTCTTATCCATCTTGAAATTGCCTGAGATCTTATCCCTGATAGAAGCCAGATGAAAAACCCTCCCACACCAGTGACCTCTTAGTCTCTTGGTCAAGAAGAGAGAAAAACAACCAATCCATCTCTTTTAAAGAGGTAGGGGGAAATTTTTTATTATTTTAATGAGGAATGGAAAGGAAGCTGAGGTTTGGCATCCAGGCCAAACGTATGCAAAGGCTCTAGCTTTGTGAATTTGCAGACATTTCCAAATGTGAATTCTATACTTTAAAAATAAACAGATTTGATTGTGTATGCATTTCTCCTCCTTCCCCAGGCCAGAAGCCAGGAGAGGGTGCTGGCTCTCCCAGCTGGAGTTACAGGTGGTGGTGCAGCCATGCAGGACTGAACCCTGGTTGTCTGCAAGAGCAGCAAGTGCTTGCTCTTAAGCACTGAGTCATCTTTGCAGCCCTGCACTTTTCAAATTGTAAATATCTAGGAAACTAGTCATCTACTTTTATGGGTATCTGGGAATTAATCAAGATTCTAGTCAGTCCTGTAATCACTTAGTTTTGTTGAATAATAGTAATTAAATAAACAAATGGTTAAATGGCTACAAAGCTAATTCAGATGGAATATGAAGATAGACTACTTCTTAGTGAAATGTAAGCAAGTGCTCACTCTGTCTGCATATCCTAGGTCTTCTTCTATGGAGAACTTAGGGATATTTTTATGTGATCATTAAGAAGTCATACAAAGTTCTGGTTTTCCCATATTTATATTATAATTGTTATATTTAACATCTGTAAAAACTATAGAAACATTTCTATTCAGAACTTTCTATTTCCCATTTGATACAACAGTGATACAACATTTAATTTTTTCCTTTTTTTTCTCCTTAAGTAGTGTCATTCAATATTTCATTTAGCTAGAGAGGTATATACCTCTTGGAAATAACATACAATATTAAACTACTGGGGGTTGATATAAGTAATTACCTTTGACTTCATGGTGCAGCGCTGTATACAGAATAATTGTATCAACATTTTTCTTTTGTCATGTATTTATGATTATATATATATATATATATATATATATATATATATATACTTAAAGCCCATACTTTTGTATCTTTGCTCAATCTACTTATGCTTATCCATTTGGTTAATTTATTTTTGTGATGTTCAACTTATTATTAGATGCATCACTTCAATTCTGAATCAAACACACATTCAAATTAACTCCAAAACCATTTTTTTTCTTCCTCCCAGGGAAAGTAAAATGATTTGGCTTACTATTATAATACAGGCTATTTGCCATAAAAGATAACTTGCAAATGTTTATGTACAGGTGTTCTGATTGATCTTAATTGTACCACTTCAAAATTATTTTGGCTCAAATTATTTTAAGTGCCTTGGAATTCACATTTACACTACTTCCCAAAGCCTTCATTTGACAAATCTATGTCAAAAGTTTAAACATTGTTGTAATTTCTTTGACTTCTTCAATGTCAAGACGCCTAATGTATTTACTCCACTACAGTCTTGAAACTTACATATACTGATTTCTACTCTGTTTATGAACTAATTGTTTGACTCAAATGAAAAACATTAAATATGATTACTTAGTTTTTCTGTTTTTACAAAAAAACTTTTGCTGGACATGAGAATTTTTGTACTTTGAATTTCATATTCAACCAGTCTAAAACAAATAAATTTTGGAAGTTTGTGTTTTGGTATTGTTTGCTCTTTATCAGACATAGCATCTTTCTGCTGTTCATGTAGAAAGTAAAGCTTTAGACAAAAATGTCAGCAAGGACCCTTTAATAAGCTCCAGTGGACATAGCAGTCAGCCTTTTCTACTCTATAAGGTCAATAAACACTTTTTTTCTTCCTTATTGCTGCACTGTGCGCTATGTTATGCTTTTCTATGTTCTGCAAAGTCAGTGACTGTTTGGATGTGTCTCACTAGATAGAACAGTCTATATTGGATTGTCAGAAAGAAAAAAAAACGTTTAGGAATAAGCATTCAAATCTCTGCATGCTTATTACTCGTGGCTCATATACACTGCATTAGTCACATAATTACACAGAGGTTAATCACAGATAAAGAAATATCATCATTAGATTGTTTAGGCATTGGCTGTCTTAACACACGAAAAGGAGTTCTATTCCAAAATACTAAAGAGAAATGTTTAATTTAGGAAGCTATTTAAGTCTCTGGCCCTGGACTGCCTAATTTCTTTCCTCCCTAATTTTTGGTGGCACACAGACTCTAGAGGGCTTCTGGGGTTTTTGCTGGATCTCTGCAGTTTCAAAAACCCTGTTATGTTCTTTGAATTTCAAAAAGGTTGAGATTTTACTGTTTATATTACTAGAAATTTTATACTTTTTTACTTGATAATGACATAATAGCCTGGGAATCTTGATTTTATTACGTGATTCTCACATGGTGTCTAAGGCACATCCAGTGAAATCAGCTGAATGTATTTTCTCGAAACAGTATAAAATTAAGTCTTTTAAAAACCAAAATATGATATTCTGTGTTCACCTAGATTGTATCACCATAGTCAGTCATTACTCTTGTGCTAAAAAATATATAGAAGACTATTAAGACTATTAAGAAAATAATAAAACACAAGTCTAGAGTCAACTATGCATTGACATTGCTCTTGGCAAAAGTAGTTTTTTTGACTAAATTTCCTTTTATCTTCTATTTTTACTAATATTTCTTTAGGTGTCCAAGAATTTCCTTAACAGTAAAAATGTTCTGTTTTTGTATTTACGTTTATATTGTATTGCATTGAGCCACTGAGGTCCAACTTGAATGAGGGTAAAGAGCTCTCTATAGTGTTCTCTTGAAACATTCTTAAGATCTGCCCATCGATCAGGGTTCCACAAGCCTCCTCACCTTCTGGCTTCTGTTTACTCTCGTCCTTGACTTTGGGCTACTTCAGGCTGCTCAGCCTGCTGACGCACTCACTACTCTTCCCATCATCCACTGCACTCTAGCCTTTGCCAGCCTGCTCTACATTCCCTGATTAACCCAGGAACAAACCCGCCTCAGGATCTTCACACACTCTCTTCCTGTGTAAATGTTTTCACTGATGATGCTCTTCCTCACGATCTTTAAGGCATATCTCTCTGTTCCCTCAGTGACAACAACCATGGTTTCTCTGTCTCTTGGGTATTTTCAACATATTCTCTTTATGATTTGATAGTACATCAAATAGCACCACTAGGTTGTTTTTTTTTATTGTTATTTTTTATTTTTTCCTACTTAAGATAATGGAAACTTCTTAGGACTCACTAGGTCACTTTTCCTCTTGATTCTCCAGTGGCTGGAGCCTTCTCACCACATAGTAAATATTTACTTAGAAACATCTTTGCTGCCATGAATAAATGAATAATTACCTGAAATTCAGTATTTCATTGATATATAGTTTTACCAAGGAGTTGGAAGGCTGCTTTCCTAAGAGTCCTGAAGGAAAACGCTAGAAGGAGCTGAGGAAAACACTAGTAAGATACAAACAGAGGGTAAGTAAGTGGAACTTTGAAATAGTGAAGTCTTCAGAGAGAAGTAACCCTTAAAAGTGAGAGTATTGTATTTAAAGATAGCACAGAATGAAGTTACTGTACTGTGGAGCAAATACATGAGCATCTACATTCAAAGCTTTTCAAGTCCTGTTTCTTCCAGATAAGATGTGGGTAACTGAAAACAAGGAACGTATTCACTCCTAAAAACAAAAGTAAAAATGAATGAAGAAACACAGAAAAGAATGTTGTGAATACGAACATGAAAATGCGCTTGGTGCAGTGTCCAGGTCAATACTGTAGATTAATAGCTTCACTGTGTCTCACAGACTGGAGCAGTCACCGCAAAGGCATATCACCGCCTACAGCCTTGAAATATAAGCCTATCATCTTGTTAGTGTAAAGTGGCACTTCCATAACTTTTTACTTTTTCGAAATTTATTTCTTCTTTTAGAAGGTAGAGAAACATCACACATACAATAAAACAATGGCATAAAGACACAGAAGTTTATTTATATCCTTATTTTCTGCCCAAATTATTTTCAGAAATAAACAAATGTAACTCAAACTTTCTTCCAATTACCTTGAGAAAATGTCTCACATTTTCTTTTATTTATTTATTTATTTTTGCAAATACTAACAGGATGTTAAGCTCATTCTTCGTAACTGAAGAAGAATAATGGCATGGCATTCATCGGAACTACCTCCAGACTTAGATTAAGATTGCCAGTTCTCTTCAGTGCAGCAGTATGTAGAAAAAAATTTAAAAACATCTGTTTAAGTAAGCTCAATTTTTAAATGTGTGGATGCTTCCCCAGTGTCCTTGAGGTTTTTGTTTGTCTGTTCATTTAATGGCAGACACTCTCTAAGTCTGTGGTCTCCAGACAACCTGGAAAGTATTTCACCTTTCCACCGTGCACCAAGTAGAACTTCTCTACCTTTTAGAAGCAAAAATATTAGATACATTTTCTACTGCCGCGATTGTGCTTCAACATTTGCCTTGGTGCTATGAGACTTGTCCTGAGTAACACTCTGTTACTGCTGGCTCCATGACCGTGGGCAAGTCATATCGTTTTGTGTCTACGAATCTATATATTTGCTTTGTTTAGGAAATGGCTTTGTCTTTACACAGTTAAAGAAAACATGATGCTAGTGAAGTATTTGGATGTAAAATAAACTTTATTCCTCTCTGGAGATACTCAACAATAGATAAAGATGAATAATGTTGTTATTTTTGTCAACAATGAACCCCAACTTTCTGAAGTTTCTCATCTTTTTATTAAATGTATTTTGGTATGTCTGTCAGATATGTTCCCATAAATGATTCCCTTAACTTCACCAAAATCAATAAAGCATGCAAATTACTTTGACATGTCAAAAGAAGAGAATGGAGTTAAGAGGGCTATGTTATAAAGTAATGGTTTAAGATACTGCAAAGGCATTTGTAGACATCTGTTAGCATTAAATGTATTTTGAGTTGATTCGCCCATCTTCTGCTCCTTTTTACTCAGTTAAAATGCTTTATTGTTTGGCTAATTATTTAAATTTGTGTGGTTCCAGAAAGGAAAAACGAAAATCTGCATTTTTCATTTGTGAGTATGAACAATTAATGTTTCCAAATGTGTTAAGCAAAGAACCAAATAAGAATATCAGAATTCAAGGAGAATATGAGAATATTTTCCAGCAGTGTTCATAAGCCTGTAAAAAATATTAAATTCTTCCTGAGACATCTCTTCCTCCATGCCTTCACTGAGGTACTCATGATGCTCTGCAGAAATCTTTCACCTATCTATTGGCCCACTGAAAACCAAACTATTTGAGTAGAGATTGATTCTAAAACAATATTCTACTTTAAAATCAGCAACTTTATATAGAAGTAGTTTTTGTTTGTTTGTTTGTTTTCACTGTTGGGTCAGGGTATTTTCCTATTGCCTAGGTAGGTTTCTGATCTACAATTCTCTCTTGTCTCTGCCTCCCAAGGAACCCAGAGTGTGGGTTTCTCAACAGAGAAAGCTTTTATATTGGCTGGCAGGTATTCTTCTGCATAAAGTAGAAGATAAATTAGGAGGTCCTGTTTTAAGAATTGCACTTCAGGAGGTATGTTGTATTTCAAATGACACAATCAAGAAACCAAACCAAACCAAACAAAAACAAAAACAAACAAACAAACAAAAACCCCCACAACTTTCTGGGACTGTCAAAGCCAGTGACCCACGATTTTGCAATGCGAGGTAAAGCTTTATCATCCACAAGTGTGATGAGAAACATCCACAGCTTCCCTGGGCTGACTTGTTTGTGAATATGCCCAGTGCAGCCATGAAGGACTCTCATGAAGATCTGTAGACCTGAATGTAAGTAATGGCTCTACCACCCCTGGCTGTGCAAGTCTTTGCCACATACTGAGTTTGTCTGAATTAAAGTTTCTGATTAGCCAACCTTATTTAGAAAAGTCATGCAATGGGAAAAAATGAACTACAGTTCAACTAAAGCAAATTTAATGCGAGGGATGCGTGCGCAGAGGTAGAACAGGAGGGATTTTGCTTACTGTTCAGTTTCACCTGGAGCCAGTTCTGCCAAGGGGCACTCAGATGTTATTTATATCTGAAAGGATCTTTGCTGAAAAGGTAGAAACAGATTTTATTCCTGCTTGGAGAACACAGCTTTTGTTGCTGAGGGCATCCAGAAGAATGGTGCAGGCAGGCAGGAAGCAGTAGTGCTTACTTCCAGGAGAGAACAGGGGCCGTGGATCCAGCAGAAAGTCTCTGGTGTGTCGCTTCCCTAAGACTTCGTGAAATCAAGTATTCATGAAAGAAAAATAGAAAAGAGGAAGAGCTAGGTTTCTTTTCTTAAACAAAACAAAACAAAACAAAAACCACCACCAACAAAAAAACCCACCCCATTTATTTGTATTTATTTCTTCTCCTAAAGCATAAGAAAACAGAAACAGTCTAAAATTAGCCTGAATGTCTGCCTTTGATCATTGCTGGTAAGAGAAGAATCATTCTGTAATTGGCTTTGTGAAGCCCATTTCCTCTAACTTGCTGCAGAGATAGCTACCACATCTAACTGTGTTTGTGTAGTTTCTTAATTTGCATGAAAGAAGATAACAGAAATGAAGACTCAGGAGAAAGACCACTGCAGATTACTAGCCCAGGCAGGCAGAACTTGTTATTCATTAAATGCTAATGAACCCAGCACCCAGTTCTATTTGTCTCACTCTGTTTGAGATTTGAAAGGTCTCATAACACGGTTGAAGTTTACAGTAAACAGATATGTAAAATTAAAATCCTGACTTCCCTAGTGCTTCTATTTGGTGAATATACAATTATTCCTGGATTACTCAAACTAAGTAAGTGAGTGTAGAAAAGTATGTTTTCTTTTTATTAAAAAAAAAAAAGCTACTTAAAAAAAGGAAAAACAACTCTGCTGCAATAACTCTGACAAAATAGCTGGCATGAAGTGATTTAGGATTAAAAACAAAAACAAACTAACAAAAACAACCACTTTTATTTGCCTTAGTAGAAAGTCAAGTGGCAAAAGCTGGAAGGTCTTTCCTGAGACTGATGCTCCAACCAAGGATCATGCATGGAGATAACCTAGAACCCCTGCGCAGATGTAGCCCACAGCAGCTCAGCATCTGAGTGGGTTCCATAGTAAGGGGAACAGGGGCTTCCTCTAACATGAACTTGAAAGGAACAAGTTAACTTTACAGGTCTCTTTATAAATTTTATACCCTACATTAAACTAAGTTCTCCCAGTACTTTTCCAGAAAGCCTAAGGACACGGACGAAAGGAGAAGCAGGTGAATTGAGATAAGATCCGCTCTGTTGCAAAGGAATGCCAAAGGTCTCCACTTCACTGCGGAGGAAAGCCAAGATCTGCAGTATGAGAGTTGCCTGCGTGGCAGGGCTGACTGGACTTGGGCGCCTAAATTGAACCAATCATTTTAAAAGACAACCACCCTATAGCTCCTTCACCCAATCCTAAACTGCCAAGCTTGCAACCCCCACGTTTCCTCACTTTTTCCTTTAACAACCCCAGGCTTTTGTCTCTCGGTGCTGTTCCTCGCTGATTTGTGGAGCAGCCCCATCTGGAGATAGCTTGAGTAAACCCCTTGCAATTGCATTGATTCGGTCTCCGAATTCCCTTCATCTGTCTCCCTGGAAACTGGGCTCTCTCTGGGCCTAACAAACTCAGTGGCTGGCTCTTTGTGCACCTTCCCATGAGGGGGGATGAGCCTTACCAGGCCACAGAAGAAGACAATGCAGCCAGCCCTGATGAGACCTGATAGGCTAGGGTCAGATGGAAGGGGAGGAGGACCTCCCCTATCCCTGGAGAGGGGCAGGGAGGAAAAGAGGGTGGGAGGTTGAGATTGGGAGGGTATGAGTGAGGGGACTACAGCTGGCATACAAAGCGAATAAACTAATTAATATAAAAATAATTAAAAAAGCAAAACTAAAAAAAAAAAAAAAAAAAGCTGGAAGGAGCCGGTGACACCACATCTACCTTGAAGGGCAGAGAATGGAAGCACAAATGCTTGCTACTCAGTCTGCCTTCTCTTCTTTCATCGTCTGCAACCCAAACCCGGAGAATAGTGCTGTGCAGTTTTAGAGCAGTCTCACACACCGACTAACAGAACCAAGAAGGCAGGATAGCAGGGAAGGAGAGCACAATCCAGGTAATTCCCCACAGAGACCAACTTGGCATGTGGTTCTAGGTTGTATCAACTTGAAAACTGAAACCAGCCATTCTACTTTGCATATGTATGTTGTCTTTAACTCTTCTATAGCCTAGGCTTGCCTTTCGCCTGTTTTTACTCTGTGAAAAAAAAAAGAAGAAGAAGTAAAAGGAGGACAATGAAGAGGAGGAGAAATGTAGATAAATTTAAGCATATTTTGATGATTTAAACAGTATTTGTTAGATCACTGAATTGTATTTTTCTAAGACTTCTTTTTGGAAAATGTGGCAGGTATAAAATAATAGCACATGTAATTAGCATGCCAGTATTTTTAATTTATTTTTAACCTATTTGTTTTTAATGAGTTATTACATAATTTCTTGGTGATTTTAAAACATACTCCCATTATATAGATTAGGTGTTGTTTGTTTATTGAAAAGTCTTCTATATTCTGGATTGTCCATTCATTGCAATACCTCAAAGCGTAACAATAGGTTCAAAAGTTTGTTTTTGAATCATTGCTCGTTCTCTGTGGAAACCACTGGTGTTCAAACATTTGCTAGCAACACTTTTCACATTCAATAGGTCTTTTTTTTTTAAACTTTGACTCCTAGAGTTTTAATTTAAGGAAAGAGCAGTGAGACGTATCATTTATGAACAGTAGCACTGCAGCCAGATTACGTAATATAGATGCATCACTTGACTTTTCTATGGCTGGGGTCAAACACCTTGTGAGTAACGAGTAACGACCTGAAGAAGGGGAGAACTTCTAGGTGCAGGAGATGCAATCCACCATCACAGGAAACTGAGTTCCACAAGTGACCTGTACAGCTGGTGATAACCACTACCCACTCTCACTGACTGTCCGTGGCCCTCTGTTAGCTTGTAAACACCAACAGATAGAGCTTAGTTTATTTGGGAACAAATTCCTTTTTAATAAAAGGATAATTTTGGAGGATAGATGAAGGAAGAACAAATAAGAAAGAACAAGAGCTCCAGAGAAAAAGTTTAAATCCGATGGAACTGTGCAGAAACTTCATTTGTAATCTGTCTGTGCCTTGTTTATCTTGGCTGCCAAATTGGAATAATCTGCTTCCTGTCCTCATGGGACAGAGTTGACGTCCATGACTCTAACATGAATTCCATAAGCTGTTGATTTACTTTAGCTGTATCCCAGCTAGAACAGTCTGTGATAAATTTACATAATTATCCTTATACTATTTGTTATTTTTCATAACTAAATGATGACAGAGCTCTAAGTACTATGCCTTTTATTTTATTTTAACACCAGGAAACTGACCATGGCGTGGAACATCATTCAGTACATGCTGGTTAAAACAGAAAATCTTACTAGCTAATACTGTGTTTCTAGAATTCCCATGTTCAGAATTCTTTCATAGAAAAATGATTAAAATGGGGAGAATTAAAATGTACTTAAAAGCTCGTTCTTTCCGTTCACTTCTCGCTATGTTGCAAAAGAACTTAACACCAAGCACTGCTGTGGCCCCATTAGTATAACGCAAGGCAGTTTTGAAAGTGATCAGAAGTTAGTATATTTTGAAAATATGTTCTCAAAGCTATGTGTTACTGCCACAAACTAAAAAAAAAAAAAAAAAAAAAAAACTACTTCATTTTACTATAGACAGTTTCCTAGTGTCTGATACAACTGCAGTTTACTCAAGTGCAATTATTTCACTGGAAACATGTATTAAAAGATGAGATCTATTCAAAATGACCAAACTTTAAGCAGGCTCCGCTCCCCAGAAAACAATGCAAGCATGTGTGCCTGCACACATACACACGCACACACACGCACACACACACATCATGCTAGTTGATCTCCTTCAGCTCACGTTCAAAGTCTAAATTACTTTTGAAAATCTCAAAAAATAGTCACTACCATGAAAGAAAAATTAAGAAAAACAACACTGTCTTTTCTTGAGAATATACCGTGGTGCTCTGTGACCTATTGAAATATCTATGACAAGTTTAATTGCCCAGTGACGGAGATAGGAGTGACATGCAGTTCTTTCATTGGGTTACTGGAAAGTTCACTATTACATCTGTGTACGAAGTTAGAGTAAATACTTTGTTTTGCAACAAAGATTAATGGAAAGCCTAAATGACCTTTGTTGTTAGGATTTTTTATTTTTATTTTTTATTTTTTTGAGGTTGGAACTGGAATGAGACGTGACTGAGAAGTATGAGTCCCTGAAAGGAAGCTCTATGTAACTCCTTCTGTTTATCTTTACAGAAAGGATTCTTATTCATGTACCTCCGCCCTTAGCCCTCCTAGACCAAAGCTGAGAAGTGACAGGTTAAAATCCTAATCATTACTTTTTAAACACATAAAAGAAAAAAAATGTCTGAAAAATTAGGCAGAAAGAAGCGTCTGGACCTTGCGCTGCATTTCTTTTTGCCTATGGAGCACAGTGCTTGGGGGCTGCACGCGAACCTCAAGTCTGGAAGACAGAAGAGCGAAGTCCAACTGGAACAGTCTAACGTGTTTACTTTGCCCCGCTGCAATCCCCCGAGTTCACGGTCGCCTTCCTTTAGACACGGGCTTCACCTTTTCTAGGATGAGAATCAAGCTGACCATTGTTTGCGCCAATAGTAA
Source organism: Meriones unguiculatus (assembly GCF_030254825.1). Lineage (NCBI taxonomy): Eukaryota > Metazoa > Chordata > Mammalia > Rodentia > Muridae > Meriones > Meriones unguiculatus. The sequence goes on from NC_083356.1 coordinate 110,696,643, forward strand.
GATCAGTGGCTTCTTACAGCAGCACCTTCCTGAGCAATGATGTAGCATTCTCACCAGTTCACCTTGACCCAGTATTTTGTTTCAAAACTTCTGCCGTTGCTTGCTTTCCTGTGACCAAACCAATACCTTATTTCTTTTTTCTCTTTCTTTATTATTATTATTTACAGTTTATTCACTTTGTGTCCCTGCTATAGCCACCTCCCTCACTCCTCCTGGTCCCACCTTCCCTCCCTGCCCCCATATCCCTCTTCTAGTTAACTGATGGGGGAGGTCCTCCTCTCTCACTATCTAACCCCAGCCTATCAGGTCTCACCAGGACTGTATGGACACTCTTTCTCTGTGGCCTAGTAAGGCTACCTCGCCAGGGGGAGGTGACCATAGAGTAGGCAACTGAGTTAGGGTAATCCCAATGGAGACTGAACTGCCCATGGGCTACAGCTGAGCAGGGGATTGAGGTCCTCTCTATGCATGGTCCTTTGTTGATTCATCAGTTTCTGCAGGGCAACCTGGGCCCAGATATTTTGGCTTGGTTGGTCTCCTTGTGGAGCTCCTATCTGCCCCCTCCCCCAGGTCTTTCTATCCTCTCCTTCTTCCATAAGACTCCACACACACTGCCCAAAGTTTGGCTACGAGGCTCAGCATCTGCTTCATTCCCCTACTGGGTGGAGTCTTTCAGAGGCCCTCTGTGCAAGGCTCCTGTCCTGTTCCCTGTCTTCTCCTATTTCTGATGTCTATCCTGTTTGCCCTTCTAAATGAGGGTTAAGCATCTTCCCTAGGGTCCGCCTTGTTTAGCTGCTTTAGGAGTAAAGATTTTAGTATGTTTACCCTATATCAGATGGGTAATATCCACTTATAAGTGAGTACATACCATGTGTGTCTTTCTGCTTCTGGGATACCTCACTCAGGATGATCTTTTCTAGTTCCCGCCATTTGCTTGCAAATTTCATGATTTCCTTGTTTTTACTTGCTGAGAAGTATTCCATTGTGTAAATGTACCACAATTTCTGTATCCTTTACTCTGTTGAGGGATATCTAGGTTGTTTCCAGATTCTGGCTATTGTGAATAAAGCTGCTATGATCATGGCTGAGCAAATTGTCCTTGTTCAGTTGAGCATATTGTAGATACATGCCTAGGAGTGGTACAGCTTGATCTTGAAGCAGCATTATTCCTAATTTTCTGAGAAAGTGCCAGATTGATTTCCAAAGTGGTTGTACAAGTTTGCATTCCCACCAGCAATGGAGGAGGATTCCCCTTTCTCCACATCCTCTCCAGCATGTGTTGTCACTTGAGGTTTTGATCTTAGACATTCTGATGGGTGTAAGGTGAAATCTCAGGGTCATTTTGATTTGCATTTCTCTGATGACTAAGGACGTTGAGCATTTCCTTTAGTATAGATAGACCTTTATACTTCTGAATCTGTCATAAAATGAGTAAACTTTGAAAAACTGTTCTTTTTATGTGGAAAAGTTGAGCATAACTTTTAACATGACTTAAACATAGTCTCTCCTTTAAAACTTAAGAAAAATACTTAAGAAATGTTACAAAGGTAATGGAGCACATTAAGTCACGTTGCTCACTCTATAATTTGAGGGATTCTGAATGGGTCATTAAGTATAATTTGACAATGCTGTTCAGAATGGGAAAGAGCAAAAATGTTATTACAAAGCTTGATACTGTATTTCTTTTGAAAATATATAGTTATAACACTAATAAAAAGCATTTAAGAGGGCTTTTTCTTTGACTGTGAAATTTAATTATAACCTGCATCCTTCATAAGAAAGTTTTAGCAAAAACTGTTAGGCAGTTGACACTTTCAGTTCAACACAATCCATTTATAACACCATCTTTTTCTATTATTTGAAATTATATTAATAATTTGAAGCTACAGATATTCAGTACCAATTTCTTTGGGAAAAATATTCATGTTTGTAAACTATACTAATTGGGGTTTTACTTGAAACAAAATTAACAATTTGATTTAATTTTTTTATCAGAAACTATCCAAATGATGATCACATTGTTCAGAAGTCTTCTGTTGGGAGAAAAGTCATGGAGCTTTATAAAAACAATAATTTTTAATTTAGTCAGAAATATTTCCATAAAAGTAAGTTAAACCCAAAATTTAAATCTTACTTTATACTTGAAGATAATGAATAGGAGTTACTCCTACCTAAAAGCCAACTTCTTGTCATTCAGATCCAAAGTTTCATCCAGTGAACTTTTCAACATGGTGACTTTGAAGTGTTCTGGTGGGTATGTAGCACAATTTCCCTTGATCTTCACTTTCCAGTCATGTAACTACTTTGTAAATAAGTGTCGTGTGTGTGTGTGTGTGTGTGTGTGTGTGTGTGTGTGTGTGTGTAAAGCTAGCCATTTTAATAAACTCTTTTGTGGTGATCTTTCTCCAAGTTTACCTAGGTTTTATAAGATTTTCTTTTTATTAGTAAAAGGTTAGTGTATCTCTGGATATATTGCTTTGGGTCTATCCATATGTTGTATGATTCTGTTAAAGATTTGTACCTTGCGTTTTCCCTTTGTGTCTGATGGCTTGAAATGTCATTATTCCTTTGGGATTAATCCTGTTGCGGTTCTGTTTGATAATGGGTGCTGCCTGCTCTGTGTGTAGGGAGCTACCCTCCTGTATTTGCATAGTGTGTGGCACTGCCGAGCCTGCTGTAACGACTCCTCGATGGGATACACAAAAGCAAGAACTTGTCATCACAGTGCACACCAAGTTCTCAGGCCCACTTCCCTTCTCTCCAACCAAAGTCTTCCTGTGATAATTTTTGATCATGACCAGATAGGTTCAATATGTATAGAGAAGACCTATGAGAGAGAATATATGTTTGCAGAGCCATAAATCCTGCACTTTTCTCTAAGTTTATTTTTTGTTTTCTATTTTGTTAGCACTTTCGTCGTTGAAATATTGAAAGGCTTTATTTTTAATTTGCTTTGTTTTGTATTAGGGTTTGTTTTGTCCATATTTTCTCATAAGGGAGTATCTATCATGAGATTTATACAGCACTGTCCTACATTGAGTCCACTTATTTAACGATACTCCCTCTTTCCTGTGCCTTTCTCGCGCATGCGCGCTGCACCTTACAGTGAAGATGTGCCTCAGATTTCAGGGTTAGGGTTTTGTGCCCAGCTTGGTGCTCTTATAGAAAGTGACACGCCCTTTTATGAATGGGAGCTTACTGGGAGCTCTTAGGCTCTTAGGGGCGTGCCTTTCAAGGACACCACAGGATATTAATCTCTTCTGTTCCCTTTTATTTTCTGGCTGTGAGGAGAAAAACAGCTCCCTCTCCCATGTGGTTCCATCAGTGACGCACTGCCTAAGCCCAGACAATGAAAGCAGTGAGGCCAGCTGAGTTGACACTTCCAGGCTGCAAAGATCTAGAAACCTTTCCTCTTAATGAGCTGATTTCCACAGGTATTTCGTTACTGTAACAGAAAACCCACTCGTGCAACATACATTTTAACTCTACAACATTTGCCTGGAATGAAAGAAATAGATGGTTTGTAGCATTACAGTCTATTGTAACTTAAAAGACCTATTGTGCTTTTATATAAAAATATGAAATTGAGTGAACATCTAAAGTGTGGCATAAAAATTTTGTTTAATAAATCTGTATTTTGCCCACAAATGCCATGTCTCTACTTAATTACACTGCAGAAGATATGGCTTTCCCTACTAAGAAGCAAGGTTAGGGGTAGAATAAAACCGAGGACAGGTGTTTCAGTACTCTCTCCAAACCTTCACAATTAACTTCCATCTGGCCAAAAGCAATACATGGAAGACTTGGCTACTGTCCTCCTTCAGGGAAAGTAGCCCTTAAAAACAGACAGTGGGAAAATATAATAGCATATCGATGAATGGTAATTTATTTAATCTTAGTAAATGATAAAACACTTAACTACATTATGGAGCTATGGTAAATATCTCACAGGATTTATTTTGTGGGGTGACACTTTTTATTGCTAAATTGGCTTCATGTTTAATGCTCAGTTCTAGAGAATTCTGCCTGACTGCCGCACCCTCTGCCTTCAGATCACTGTGCTGTAATTGACTGATGGTTAAAACAGAAAATCCAGCTGTTTTGCATTTGTCCTCTTTGACCAAGAGTTAAATTACCATATTACACATCTGCATAATTGCATTCATTTTCACTAGAGTGTGACCTTGTAGATGGTAGCGCCCTCAGTAAGAAGATGATGGAAGATGATGTTTACAGATATTTTAAATTAATAACTAATTAATTAATAATTAGTGCTACAGACATAAATTTCAAACCAGCCCGTTTTAAATGCCAAAGCTCTGGAGCCATGAACATGTCTATTTCCGGGAACCAATCCAAGCGTAATGCTGCCTTAACAGCACTGTGCATGCAGCCACCTCTGCCACGTGAGAGGTCAGACACACTCAGTTGTACTTGTGTCTGTAGTTGGAGTATAAATTATATGAAACTAACCATGAATACAGTACATGGCACAGTATTTGAAAGAAATTCCATGTGATCCACATAATAAAATTTAGTCTACTGGATCAATTTATCTGTCTAGTCAACACAGAAATAAAGAGAACATAGGTAAGTAACACTGTGAGGCGTTACTGCCTACCTACTGTCCTGGCTATAACCAAAGCACAAAATGGTGAGTGCTGGTGAGGACAGGAGGAATGGAAGCCTCTGTGGACTACGCAGCTGTTTCCAAAAGCCATTGTGAAGTACATGAAACAGCAACAGCCCTTTTCCACTCACACTCATGACAGACGCACATATAAAACACACGGTATACACATGTTTAGTGTGTATAGCCACATTACTTACACAAAAATATAGAAAATGATCCAAATGTTCACTAACTGCATGTTCGTTAATGTTCATTAATGGCAAATTCCATGCTCAGATTTTTATTTATTTATTTTTTTTGAATAGCATCTGACTGTCAGAAGAAAGGAATTGGTGACCCAGGTATGAAAAGGGCAAAGCTAGAAGCATTTTGCTGCAGGGGAGGAGGGGAAGGAAGCTATGAGTTTCCTAAGGGTTAAATTTGGAGAAGGAAGAAATGGAGCAAAGCTGCTAATTTTCTGAAAGGCTTTGGAAATGAAACTGACTGTATGCATGAGAGTACACTAAAATGGGGCTGGAGACATCGCTCTGTGGAGACAGCACAAACTGCTCTGTGATCCCAGAGAAACAAGCCCAGCCCCCAGCAACTATGTGCGAAGCTCCCAAGCACGGTCCTTCAGCTCTACAACCCCCTGCACTCACGCATTGTGTGTGTATTAGATACACCGTGATATATGCTGACAGTTCTGAAGCAGCAACAGAATAATTCCATGGTTGTTGGTCAACACAACTTCATGAAATGCAGTAAAGAGCTGCAGCATTGGGAAGCCCGAGACCCACTGCTCTGATGCATAGTTTATAGTGTCTGAGATTTTCATGCGTGCATACCATGTATTTTGATGAAGCACCCTGTCTTCCACTACCCTCCAAGTCTTCCCTTACCCACATTGCACTTTCATTTACCAATTTCACGTGCTTTTCTGATGCATATTTTCTTTGTTAGTTAACTAATGGATCTCGGGGCTGTCGTGTAACCCTGCAGTAAATATGGCCACGCGGACTTACCGTCAACATTAACTTAAACTAATTTACATGCCTAACAAAGGCGTGCTAGGCTTTCCATTTTGTTTCATTTTGTTTTGTTCAGTTTCCCTGTCAGAACTCATTATCACTAATCATTTTGATAACAGCCATTTTTACGAGACTTAGGTGCGGCCTCCTTGAGCTTTGACTCTGCATCTCTGATGCCTGCTAGTTTTTAGGCATTTCCTCAAATACCGCTTATATACTGTCTTCTGAGAAATGCTTATTCAGATCTTTTTGGTATTTGGTAATCTGATTATCTTTTTCCTATTGAGTTTCTCAAGTTACTTCTTTTTGTTGTTTGCTGGTTGTTTCTATGTTAGTGTTTCTGGATCTATTCCTTAATTATGCTTTTGTCGCCTGGAAAATAATCAACTCAGGGATTTTCTCTCTGTGTGTTTTTCTTTCCCTTCTTTACTGCCTCACAATTAGTGATCCATAGTTTCTAATTTATTAGACAATAATTTCTTTCAGTCCTTAATCTTACACATACATAAATGTGATTTAATTGTTCCTAATTCAATTTCTTATCATATTAAACTAATAATATCCTTTAACATGAAGACATACATACAATGTTTGGGTTTCTTTTTAATTTATTATCATAACAATGTCAAGTCCCTTTTAAGTAATATATAACACGATATTAGACATTGAACATTATATTTTTTAATTGCAATATTTAAAAATTGGTGGAATTTGCTCTGGGATGTGCCTGGACAGGTACTACATAGATTTGATTCCTTGAGATTAGCTTTTGAAGAGGTGCTGAAGGTCCTTTGATTCCAGCGATAGTTTGATCCTATTTTTGAAGATGTGACCCTTCTGAAATTGATATTGAGTGCTCTGGGTCTTCCAAAGGGACCCTTAAGCCTGGTCAACTGCAATTTCAGCTTCTTCCACTCTCAGAAAACTTTTCAGTTTCCTAGGTTTTTACTGGAATGTTCAACAAACTTTTAAGAATACAACAACCACCAAAGCAGAAAATGTTACACTTTTGATAACCTTAGTATTATAATTAGGAAATAGAGACACAGAGAGCTAAAACTGAGCTCCTCAAGTTGGTACTACTCTCCTTACTGCAGAGCCTGGCCTGAGCTGTGGCTGCTCCCACCTAAAGTGTAAGCAGAATTCTCCTTCACTCCTCATTGTGTGCCTTCCAGTCTTATTCTATCACAATTCATTTCTTCTTTGACACTATTTCCACTCTTTTCACTGACTTCTATCAACACATGCTTAGTGTAAAGTTCCCTGCAGAGGACACATTTACCACACCATTCCTCAAATCAACACACACACACACACACACACACACACACACACACACACACACACACACTGATACCAATGAAGCACCCAGCCCATTAATACAGCATACCTCTATTCCTTTAATAAAGGATTCACAAACTTGTGCAGGTACAGGATATCAAAGGTTTGCATAAAACCTTATAGACAAAGAGAAAAAGTTAATTCACATGTTATTTTCCTTTTACAAAACTGATGAGTCCAAAGACCCATTTAACTGTTTGTTCTGATGAAGCTATGAACAATCTTCATAATTTATATCTTATTACTTAATATAGAAGTAAATCAGTCTGTCATACAGAAGACTGAGCACAACCTTCATTGGAATGTCATGAGTGACAGAGACAGGAGCCAGGACTATCTTCAGGATACTCTTACGTCGCTTCTCTAGGTGGAAATATAAGGATTCCTATGAATAACAATATTTTCTTAAATTTTTAGGAGCACAGAAAAATCATATATGTGAAACCAAAACTTTTCAAACTTATATTTACTCAAAGCACAAATACTTAAAAAATAAATGTGTATTTAGACTTTGACCATATCCTTAAAGCCACGTTTGACTCTGATTTGGATAAAACTACCAGAAAGGGAAGATGGCAGCAGACAAGGTATGTTCTCTGCAGATTACACTTCCACTTTTTCTTCTTTTAATGTGGGTGAAACAGATGTCATTGATTTACTAACCTAAATATCTGCAATGTGCAGATAGACCGGAGACAGCACGGAGACTGCAGAAAGGTAGAGCCCTTCACATTGTGAATAACACGTGCATTTCAACTCAAACATGAGTCGAAGATGGCAGGTAGCATTAAATGAAAAATAATGGCCACGAAATTATAGAACATGACGCAGTGGGAAGAAGTTCTAAACATGTGGGGAAAGGAGCGGGCTATGAGAGTCCTGTAGACTGGAAATGAGAGAGTAAGCCACAGTAGTTTTTCAAGCATCTTGACTAGCTTACCTAACCTGAGACAAAATTCGTCAAAATCATTTCCTATCTTTAAAGATTACAGGTATACATACCATAGTTTAGACATGAGCTGAAAAGATAGGGTTTAGAAACACATTTTTTTTATTAGTAGTCACATTTTATTAACTTTGTATCCCAGCTGTATCCCCTTCCCTCATTCCCTCCCAATTCCACCCTCCCTCTCTCATCTCCTCCCTGCCCCTTCCCAAGTCCATTGATAGGGGAGGACCTCCTCCCCTTTCATCTGACCCTAGCTTATCAGGTTTTTTCAGGACTGGCTGCAAAGTCCTCCTCTATGGCCCAGCAGGACTGCTCCTCCCTCGGGGTGGGGCGGGGGAAGACCAAAGAGCCAGCCATTGAGTTCATGTCAGAAATAGTCCCTGTTCCCCGTACTAGGGTACCCACTTGGATACTGAGCTACCATGGGCTCCATCTGAGCAGGGTTCTAGGTTATATCCATACATGGTCCTTGGTTGGAGATATAGTCTCACAAAAGACCTCTGTGCCCTGATATATTTGGTCCTTGTGGAGCTCCTGTTCTCTCCAGGTGATATTAATTCCCCCATCTTATCTTAAACTAGGAAACAATGTAAAATGAAGTATGTACTTTATACTTTTATTTGTGAATCTTAAATATATTTTGGAGGGTTAAATTATGTTATAATACCTGATATTTGCAAGATTTTGTAAACATATAAAGTTTGAAGTGATAATATACATTGATTCAATTTTATGAAAATTTGTTTTGAATTCAAAGAGACCGAACTTTCGCTTGGCTGCGGAGCTGAGCAGACCCTGAGGTAATTTACGCTTCAGGGTGCTATCCTACTGTGTGCCCACACTGCTTACGTGTGATTTGCCTTCAAAGAACAATGTCACAACCAACGCTGGTTTGCCTCGGATTCTCCATGTAATGAGTAAATCTATAGATTTAGTGTTAAGTGTGTATACTTCCATGAGCCTGACACAGAGTAACCCATTTTTATGAGTGTTGAAGTCACTCGTTGAAGCTGGATGCAACCTTAAACAAGTATCTGGCATAAATACTGGAAACATGTGGATACAGCATGAAAGAGATGGTCTTCTTTTCTCAGTGCTTCGGGTCAGTTCAGGCTAGTAAAATGTCCTCTGCTATAACACTATTTGAAACCTCTGTGAATCATTCCTTCTTCCTTTTGTATGTGATGCTTTCTAAGCTATTCGACAGGCACAGAGAAGGCTTATCTCAGGCGCAGATACAGGCGCACGGACCGTCAGACATCAAACAGCGTTCAGGCAGGAACACACAACACAGAAGACAGACTACTGGGTGGTCAGGGCATCACCACACTTCTACACACAGATGAAAGACAAAGCAAGGGAACTAGAGAATTTAAATTTGTTCTCTCTCTTGGTCAAATTAATCCCAGAGGAAGTGATTTGTTTCCATTATTTAATGTGATTTCAAAACAGTTTGTTTCTCTGAGGTTACCTTTAATGCCTTACCCACTTCTACTCACTAGTGAGGATGACCATGGCTCAGCTCAGGAGAGGCATGTTCAGTACAGCTCAGCCTTAGCATTGTAAAACCAGTTTCTAAAACACTGAAAATTTGTGTGTTTTCCATGGTCTAGATGATCAATAAGCAGCTCACCCAAGTGGATGCTTATATGTATAATGTTAATTTCAGTTCTGCCTTAAGTATTTGACCAGGTTTGCAATCCATCTCTTCCTATACAATAGGTTCCAAGGCAACCTCTAACATGTTTTTTACCAAAGGCATTTACTTTTCAAATTCTAAGTTTTTATAAAAGTCTTGTATTTATAAATGTGTTCCTTTATGCATGTCCGTGCCTTTGCAGGTGCTTATGGAGGCCAGAAGAGGGTGTCAGATACTTTGGAGCTGGAGGCAATTGAGACCTACCTATCTTGTGTGGCAGAACTTGAACACAGGTCTTCTGCAGGAACCGCAAGAGATCATAGGAGCTGAGCTGTAGCTGCAGTCCCAAATTGGCTATTCTAGAATTTAAAAGTCAAATTATAAATTCATGAGCTGTCATGTCTGTTTCCTTTCATTAAAATGTTTTGGTTTTTTTTTGAGATTCAGCTTTGTAGTTGTGTACTTTAGCTGTGCTCCCTCATTTCTGAATATGATTTCACTCTAATAGTATGCCATGAGTTGTTTATCTATATATCAGTTGACACACATTTGAATTGTTTACTGTTTGGTCTATTATAACATAGAAACGCAGCTGGGAAATTTTGTTTACATGCATCTGGGTGGAGTGGACATGATTTAATTTTCTCTGAATAAATACCAATCAGTAGCTCAGCTGCACAGAAATCAAGTTGAGCTACTACGTGTCAGTAGTGAGTTACAGCAAGAGGCCAACATGAAAGTTAAGTCTTTGATCACTCATTGTGATGGTATAATCAAAACCAACCAACCAAACAAACAAAAACCCATTGCTGGGAAAACAAGCCAATTCCTTTTTTTTTTTTTAGCTTAATTTTATTTAATTCTTTATTAATTATACTTTTTTCACTTTGAATACCCCCCTGTGGTTTCCTCCCTCCTCCTGTCCCAATCCCTTCCTTCCTCCACCCTCTGCATGTATGCCCCTCCCCAAGTCCACAGATAGGAGAGGACTTCTTTTCCTTCCTTCTAATCCTAGTCAATTAGGTCTCATCAGGAGTGGCTGCATTGTCTTCTTCTGTGGCTTGGTAATGTTGCTTCCCCCTCAGCGGGGAGGTAATTAAAGAGCAGGCCAATCAGATTATGTCAGAGACAGTCCCTGTTCCTATTACAATGGAACCCAATTGGACACTGAACTGCCATGGGCTACATCTGTGCAGGGGTCTTAGGTTATCTCCATGCATAGTCCTTGGTTGGAGTATCAGTCTAAGGAAAGACCCCTCTACTCAGATTTTTTGGTTCTGATGCTCTCCTTGTGGAGTTCCTGTCCTCTCCAGATCATACTGTTTCCCACTTTTTCCTAAGATTCCCTGTACTCTGCCCAATGGTTGCCCATAAGTCTCAGCATCTGCTTTGATAGTCTGAAGGGCAGAGTCTTTCAGAGGTCCTCTGTGGCAGGTTCCTAGCTTGCTTCCTGTTTTCTTCTTCTTCTGATGACCATCCTCTTTGCCTTTCTCGATAGGGTTTGAGCATTTTAGCAAGAGTCCTCCCTCTTGATTAGTTTCTTTAGGTGTACAGATTTTAGTAGGTTTATCCTATAATATAGGTCTATATGAGTAAGTATATACCATATGTGTCTTTCTGCTTCTGGGATATCTCACTCAGGATGATCTTTTCCAGATCCCACCATTTACCTGCAAATTTCATGATTTCCTTGTTTTTTTTTTTATTGCTGAGTAATATTCCATTGTGTAGATGTACCACAATTTCTGTATCTATTCCTCCACTGAGGTGCATCTTGGCTGTTTCCAGCTTCTGACTGTTACAAACAAGGCTGCTACAAACATGGTTGAGCAAATGTCCTTATTGTATACTTGAGCCTCTTTTGGATATATGCCTAGGAGTGGTATGGCTGGATCTTGAGGAAGCGCTATTCCTACTTGTCTGAGGAAGTGCCAGATTGCTTTCCAGAGTAACAACCCAATTCTTATTCTTCTTATTCTGTGTTGCTGCAGGAAAAAGTGCAACGGTAGAGAGACAGCTGTGTTAACATGTGTGGCATCATATCCGCCGAGGACCCTCCCAAGATTAGGTCCTGTGGTTTGCTGGACCTTGAGGTAGGGAGGAGAGAAAGATCATGGGATCTAGAGTAGACTGTAACTGAGGAGAGGGTCAGAATAGAGATGGATAGCTTTACATTTTCCTCTTCCCTCTGATAAGGATATCTAGGCACACCATGTAAGGACTTCTATACCAGGCCTCTTCTGATAAGTCCTCTGGGCTGGAGCAATCACTCACAGGGATAAGACATTTGCTACCAAGCGATGACCTAAGTCAACCCCGGAACTCACATGGCGGAAGGAGAAAACCCTCTGACCTTCATGTGCACGTTGGAGCGCTTACGCCTCCCACCAAAAATGTTTCATATACGTAAGCAGTCTATGCATCCTGGTTCTTGGGCTACGAAGCCTGTACTCAAGGAGCAGGAGTCGCCAGAGGCAGTGAGCACTGGCTAGAGTTTTCTCCTTATCTTCAGATCGGTGGATGTGAAACAGCTGGGCGTTGTCTGTGATCAAGCTGGGCAAATCCCAAGGCTTTAAAGAGGAACTCCACTTCTCAACTAGGAGTAGAGGTCCCGGTTGTATAGCTAAGAACACATAGTATTTATCCAATATGTTAGATGTATATTTTTATAGATCGTTCATTTAAATTGGGAATGTTCACGTGTATTCTTAGTTTATTAGTGTAGATGCCGAATGGATATGTTTGCCAATTCATTTCTCTTCCCTATTTGAGATTATCAGAAGAATATTCTTGTTTTGATAACATGGTTAATTGCATTCATTGACAGCTGGATGTGGAAATAGTGATACATTCTGAGATAAACCGCATAGCTATGAATTATCCATATTTTGGTAGTATATTTGCTGATATTAATGAGTGACTTCTAAAACTCTGCTCGTGAGGAACATTGGTTCATAATTTTATTTTCTGAATCAGATTTTATGGCAGAATTCTACTATAGTCATAAACATAATTTATTGCTGTTTGTTTTTTCTGTAAAGAATTTGTATAAATTTGGTAGTTTTATTTTCTCATTGTTATAACTCATATGTAAGTATGTTGAAATTCACATTGCTATTGGGGGAAGTTTATTAACCTTTCAGTTTCTTAGATAAGTATAAGTAATTAGGATTCTGTTTCTTCATGTCTTGTTTGATAGCATATATCTTCCAAGTCATTTATTGAGTGATTTTAATGTAATTTATCAAGTATATTGGAGTGAATCCTACTTTGTAAAACATTTCTCCCTCTCATTTCTACAAGTTCAGTAGTTGTAACAGAAGTCAGTGTGTATTTTCAGCATGGGCTAGCTCTATCTGGCCTTTCTGGGCAGAAAATGCTTTTGTTTTGTTCAGGTGGGGTTGTCCTGGGATGCTCTCCTGTGGAGATACATCTGTATTTCTACCTGAGAAGTTTGTGCTTTCAATTTCTCCCTCATTTCTCTTTCTCTCACTTTTCTATCTTAAACGTCTATTAATTCTGATGGATGTTGGAAAGTACCTAATTTTCATTCCATTGTTTATTTTAGTCTATTTTTCTTTTCATTTAATGTATTAGCACTGCTACTTTAAATTTTGCCTTTTCTATATAAGTGATTACAGTTTTACTTCTTTCTTGCTCACATCTACTTTATACTTTTATCTCTTCATCAAAACATTTTTTCTTTAAAAATATTTATTGATTTATCAAATGTTTATAATTGAAGATTTTAATCTGTAAAATTTAGATACCCCAACCTTCACTGTTCTTTATTGGTGTTTATTTTTAATTACATTGATTCAAAAGAAATATATGTGCGATTTCAATGTTTTAAATTTTTTATGTTATGGTAGATTTGTAAGGGAACTGAAAGTGTGTATTATCCAATAAATCTAGAAGCTTACCTCTAAGAAATAGACTTTATATGAAAAACCAAGTCCTAGGCTCCCGTCAAACATGTGACAGCCTTCTCACCAGTCTCCAGGGCTCCAATCATTCGTGTCTTACAAAACTCACTTTTTTTGACCAAAAACATTTTCAGAATTGTCAGATATTAAAGATTAAATAATGTAGTCTTGTCCTGAATGGTGTCAGTAAGAGCTAATGAATTTATTATGTTTTCTGTTTTTATCTCTACTTATGAAGAAGCACAAAAGCAACAATAAATAATATTTCTCTGGACTGAGAAAACCTATATGGATTATATTTATAAACCTCAATAAATGAGTCATTTAAATTTAGTTACTGATTAATTCCCCAAAGAGAAAGCACATAAATGGTAAAAGATGATACTTCACACTTTTAAAATAAAATGTCACAAAAGTCCCACTGTCTTTAGGTATCTGTGCTGAGTCTGCTCAAGAATGGATCCATCAACAGTCGGGCAGGGGAGGGTCTCCGGAATCCTTGTTCCTCACTGCGGAACTATTGGTGATGAATGACTTCTGATAGGCAGGGAAGCTTTCCTTGCTGCCAATGAGCCCACCAGCCTTTGATGAGTAATTGCAAGTTGATGGTCACCCAGGTGGCCCTGCTTAAACTCAGTGAGTCAGGGCATAACTCAAGGAGGTGTGAGTCTGAGAAAGGTTGTCCGCAAGTGCAGGTGGTAGGGTTGGAGGGAAATAGAGAGCGGAGGAGAGAGTAATCAGAACGCTCAGATACACTTACAAAGCTGTCAGAGAGTAAACCAGGAATGCAACAGGAACAATCTTTTCTTGATAGGTAGTACTACGGGCCATTTTTCTGTTACCCAAGAACTACTATTGTAAAAAGTGTCTGAGAGTGGTTAACAGAAGAGGTAAGCGCACCGATGGCTTCGGCGTCGGCTGGCTCTGCGTAGCCGACCCAGCAAGAATGTTTACGTTCTGTGGTGTCCAGGGTTTGCTCTCGGGAACCGATCACTGCATTTTACAGAGCTGAAGGATTAGACAGCATCCGGTAAAACTGATCAATTCACATGTATGCAAATGAGTTTTGTCTGATATTCAAGAAAACTAACTTTATCTCTTTGAGATGTGGGTAGCATCTGGAATTTGTGTGGTGAATAAGAACTTCCACTATATAATTTATGTGTAATGTGTTTACTTGAATAATCTTTTCCTCAAATACTTTAAATCCTTCACCTTTTAATTCCTTTTGAAGCAGCTGTATCAACCTGCTGTTTCTCTCATTAACTTGTTAGTTAAGATTTTGATGAATTAAATTCTGAAGAAACAAAATATTTGACAGATGACAAACTGAGAAACCTAAAAGTAACTCAAAAAAGAAAAACCAGAAGATTTTAGGCAAAAGAGAAAATGTTAATTGCTAGATAACAGTTAAAGTAGCAAAATAAACCATAATGCTTTTAAAAATTGCTTTTAAAGGCAAAGCTTTTTTAAAGAAAAACATTTAATGTTAATAATTGCTACTATGGTTGTATGGTTTTTGATGTTCACTTTGAGGTGGTTTTCTCTTCTAAAGTTTCTAGCTCTTCTATCATAAAAGTCAACTTATTATGTAATCAGGAATCTTTTCAAATAAAATTTACATAGAAAAAAATGACCTTTGGGGAATAATAGAAGCTTTATTTTCCTTGAGAATTTTTTCCCCACAGAAATACATATCTTTACAAGGCTACGTGAAAAGTAAGCAGTTTGTTGGACACAATGTGTATCCTCCTGCTATGATTGTGATTGATCAAGCATCTGTCGATGTTTTATTGCCGTGAAGGACAACATGGAAATCTAAGAGAAGAGTGAAAATACATGCTTCAAAGTTAGAGGAAGACATAATTAAGACTGTGCATTTTGTTGTGTGATGTGACTTATATATATATCTCAATATAAATAAAATATATATCAATATATATCAATAATATGTAATATATATTAATATATATTATATATAATATATCAATAATTATATTTCATTCCATGTCATGGCTGGCTAAGGTTTGTTCATATGACTTTACTGATTTCTTTTTACAGACTAAAAGATTGAAACTTAGAGGAATCTTGTACTGAGGCCAGATAGTTTCTATCCATTTAATAAAGGATATACTAACAAAGAGCCAGCCACTGAGTCCATGTCAGAGACAGCCTCTGTTCCTCTTACTAGGGAACCCACTTGCACACTGAGCTGCCATAGGCTACATCTGTGCAGGGGTTCTAGGTTATCTCCATGCATGGTCCTTCTTTGGAGTATCAGTCTCAGATAAAACCCCTGGACCCAGATTTTTTTGTTTTGTTGCTCTTCTTGTAGAACTCCTGTCCTCTCCAGGTCTTTCTATCTCCCCCTTCTTTCATAGGATTCCTTGTACTCTGCCCGAAGTTTGGCTATGAGTCTGAGCATCTGCTTTGATACTCTGTTGGTTAGAGTCTTTCAAAGGCCTTCTGTGGTAGACTTCTGTCCTGTTCCCTGTTTTCTTCTTCTTCTGATGTCCCTCCTGTTTGCCTTTCTGAATGTGGATTAATCTTCTTAGCCATGGTCCTTCTTGATTAGCTTCTTTAGGTATACAGATTTTAGTATGTTTATCCTATATTATATTTCTAATATCCACTTATAAGTGAATATATACCATGTGTGTATTTCTGCTTCTGGGATACCTCACTCAGTGGCAGAGAAACACTTAAAGAAATGTTCAACATTCTTAGTCATCAGGGAAATGCAAATCAAAATGACCGAGATTACACCTTACATTCACTAGATTGGTTAAGATTAAGAACTCAAGTTACAACACATGTTGGAGAGGATGTGGAGAAAGAGGAACCCTCCTCCATTGTTGGTGGTAACGTAAACTTGTACAACCACTTTGGAAATCAATCTGGCACTTTCTCAGATAATTAGGAATAGTGCTACCTCAAGACCCAGCTATACTATGCCTAAACAAATATCCAAAATATGTTCAACTGTACAAGGACATTTGCTCAACCATGTTTGTAACAGCTTTATTCGTAATAGCCAGAATCTGGAAACAACCCAGATGTCCATCAAATGAGGGATGGATACAGAAATTGTGATACATTTACACAATGGAATGCTACTCAGCTGTTACAAACAAGGAAATCATGAATTTTGCAGGCAAATGGATGGAACTAGAAAAGATCATACAAATTTCTTTTTACTTTGGGTTTTCAACGGGTGTTACATGCATTCTGTGTCATTTATCTGGTCATTAAGGCGCTGGTGAAATCTAACCTGTCCTCTGAAAGCCCATGTAGTACAGTGGTCCTATTTCCACCTGTCCTGGAAGCAGACATTGAAGGATCTGCTGCTGCTGATAGGAGGCATCTTAGTTCAGAACCCTGCCAGTTAAAACAATGGTGAACAGCGAACAAGCAGCGGGCTACTGAGTGCTCCCCTCCCCCCGAGGCCAGGGTTGAGTTTGCTCAAACAATGAACTGACGGACTAGTAGAAGGATGTCAGGTGGATTATCTAAGGAAGACACAGAATGACAAATATTGCCCATTTTCTTTTATATTTAGAATCTAGATTTGTGTGTGTGTGTGTGTGTGTGTGTGTGTGTGTGTGTGTGTGTACACGCGTACTTGAGCACATGTGCATGTGTGTTTTGTAACTTTGGCATTGTGACTATAACTTGTCAGGAAGTGATTTTCTCATCAAGTCCATTTGGTGTTTTTGCTGATTGGATGTCGGTTTGTTTCTCTAGATTTGGAAAATATCAGCTGAAATTTATAGAAAAACATTAGATTTCCTTTGTTTTTGTGTCTGCCTTTTCTTCCACTTGGTGGTATCATGGGTTTGTTTTTGAACATACCCTAGAGTTATTTGAAGTTGTAGTATGTTATTTATTTTCTGCATTAATGCCTGAGAAGATAGAAAACACCATTGATGGAGCAAAAAGCTAATCAGTTGTAAAAATGTAAAGCAACACAAAAGTTAAACAATACAACTAATCTTTTAAACATAGGGTGAAAATTAGAAATACATAAAACTAGAAAGTAAACTAGAATAGAATATAATGTCTTCTTCATGATGTCAACATTTATCTCTTCTCTGATGCCTGGGTGAATGTCTTTTCCATTGGAGTTTTTCAATGTCCGGGGTTCTGAGAGGCTGGGCCTGCGTTTGCTCGAATCTGTGATGTCTCCCATGCCTCCAGGGCTCAGCCTGCCTTCTGGTAAACGGATCTTACTTGGATATATCCTTGTCGGGAAGTCTGTGTCGGATTCAGCTCGCTTTTCATATTTGCATGGCTGTCAGGGGATCTTGTCTAGTCTGTGGAATGGTGGGGTCTCTCGGGCTTGACAGATTCCGCAATGTCAAATTTTCCTGGCTGAGTGTTTTGAACAGAGTGCTCCCCAGTAATGATTCCTCTGGACAGGTTCCTGCCAATCGTCGGTTTCACAGCCCTTGGCTTGAAATACCGCTTCATAGAGTTTGTTTCTGGAGTCCATCTTCCGTTTTTCTGCAACCTTAGAGTTAGGGCAGGTGTTTTCTTCCGTGGTCAGTTGCATCTTGGAACATAAGAGTCACTTAGCAAGGTACCTGCAGTTTTTATTTTCTTTTCAAAAAAGACTTTTCCAGTGATGAAACTATGGGGTTCCATATATTGTCATTTTAAATTCCTGATAGGGCAGGACGTAAATTAAAATTAAATTTTAATTTAATAAATTTTAATTTAAATAATTTAGATAATTAAATTAACTTTATAAAACATGAATTAAAATTTATATAAGTGTTGACAATTTTAGAAAATTATTGAATTAATTCTTTACTTTCATTCATTATTACATATGCTTTATGTAGTTCTTCTAAACAGTGATTGCAATGCCACCAAATTTTAGAAAAATTGGCGTTATAAAATGAGTACTTGAAATGAGACATTAGATGTAGTGTCAGTACAGAAACTCTGTTACCCCAAACCGATTTGCATTTATAGTATTGCTATTATAGTAAATCATAGATTATAATAAATGCCTTATGCTTACATAATAATAAATGCTATGAGAAACGGCCAAATATTTTTCTGGTCATGTATATCACAAATGAGTAAAATCACAGATTTCCTTTAATATACATAAAATCATAGGTTCCCTTCCACAGCACTCTTCCCCAGCGATCCCAAATCATCATGATGACTTCTCAATTAACTGTAATGAATGGTATGCCCCCCTGTGGTGCGTCGCCGAGGAACAGCAGATGAATCTTAACTATGATGCTGATTAAAAAGTTGCAAGAGCAGAGGCAGGGTTTGTCATTTTGTCAGCTTAGTAGCATAACAACCTTTCCTATGCCAAGCCAAATCAAATAATGCAATTTAGCAAGAAACGCTGTACAGATCCTCAAACTGTCAAGCCTCGTGTGTTAAGTTAATGAAAGAAAACCCCATGAATGTTGATCTTGATATGCTCGGGTGAAGAAATGCCAAGAGAAACTCTTGCTCCAATTATTCTGTTTATGACAAGTCAATTATTAAAGGAGATAATAAAAAAATGCAGCTTACAAAACTAAGGCAATGAAGATACTGGGGAAGGATCCGAGACGAGACGACATTTTGAATATAAGTGTGATATTTTTTTGGAACGCAAAAGGCAAGTTTTATAAATACGTACAGAGATGTGTACATATTAATTGTCAACTAGTAGTGATGGGATCTGGCAGATTTTGCTTACCTATTTGTTATCAAAACTACTGGACTCAGAACCATTTCACTGCATAACAGAAGTGATAGGCAGTGGTTGTGTTACCCTTCGGAGAAGTCTCGGCAGCGACACCCTCCAAGTGTGCAGTGCGAGGAATGCCTGTCTTCTAAACGCGTCGGCTGATTTCCATAGCGACTGTGTTCTTGGTGGAACGGAATGTGGTGAGATCATCTATGGAATCAACTTTCTATTTAAGTCGTGCTGTATTTCATACTAGCATACAAAACTTAGAAAACTATTGTCATTGTTGTTGTTTGTTTTTGAGACAGAGTTTCTCTGTGTAGACCAGGCTGGCCTCAGACTCACAGAGATCCGCCTGCCTCTGCCTTCCTGAGCGCTGGGGTTAAAGGCGTGAAGCACCATACCCAACTAACTATTGTTATTTTTACAATTGTTACCAAATATATTTATTACTAAATACTTTTGCTAATGAAGAATTTAAATATCTACGGATTCACTGTTTCTAATTCTATGCCTTCTGATAAAAAGTTTTGGAAATTTTGAAAAGAAGTTTTATTTTTAGAGTTTATCACTTGTTTTTACTCTATTTTAAATATTTTGGAGAGTAATAATTTTAATAAAGAACCATACTTCTGAAATATTGAAAACCTGAATTCTTTCTTTCTTTCTTTTATTTTTCAAAAGAATACTGCCAAGTAAAAGCTAATCTGAAAGGTAGCCTGTTGTAAGTAAAAAAATGTGTTGTGGCTATGTAATGTTATTATTTTTAGCTCTCTATATAATAAGTCAGTATTATTTAACTTGCTATCAAAAATAATAAGACACAGATACCTGTTAGATTTTTATAATTGCTTTATTTACCTTGGGCAGGGCAGATATTTTACCTACACTGGCTTAATAACTTCCCCATCCATTTGCAAGACTCCATCCAATGCCACTCACCTTAATCCTCCTTATCTGCCCTACCTTCCAGTCCATAAATCCAAAATCCCTAGAGCCTTGCTTGCATTCTTCCTCTGGGCCTTTTCACGCCATTACTGGAGTCCTTCCTCCTAACCCACGTGGTTGCTTTTCCACCTAACTCATCCTGATGTCCTCCCTCCTACTCTCTTTCTGTCCGTCTTTCCTGTGATTCTCTTGAACCAAAGCTTGGGAACCTTAGCCACACCTACCCCATTCTTTCCTTCCCAGGTATAGCTGTTTAATCAACCAATCAAGTACAATGACTTAGGCAGGTTTGCACAGTAAGGACAGGTTTATATTACAAGGATAGGTTTATGTGGGAATGTGCTCTTCTGAGCAGGGACAAGATCTTGGGGGCCAGTACTTAACATCATACTAACCTCCAACAATTCCCCTTTTCTGTATAAATAAAAAGGCCATTGTCTTAGAGTAAGAATAATTATGAGACAATTATAAAAAAAAACAATAGGTAAAACTGCTATATGTAATGTCTAATTTAAATGTATTTGGCAAACTTGAAAAAAATATCCTATCTGAGGGTCTAAGGTTTTGTCCCTAAGTTATTTTTAGAGTTTGTATCTTTCAACCTAAAAACATCTATCTAGACCTAACACATCTTTTTAATTTCTAAGCAACTAAGCTAATTGTAACACTATGACTATCTGGTCTTCAATCATATCAGAGACTTGAGAAGGAATAAAATTAATTACTTGAGTAAATAGGAAGCAGATGCTAGCAGCTTCCAAAAAATAGAAAATTGACAGAGACAGTTTGTTGCCTGAACGGCCACCCAAAACGCAGGAGCATCAGTAGCATATTATGTGATTTCAAATTCGTAAGAGTCTAGACACCTGTTGACAACCACAGGATGTCCAGCACAGCGATGAACTCTATACTGTAGTCAGTAATACATCAATACTGGCTAGGGGCTGGTACAGGCATCTAACCCAGACCTGCAGAGGACCATCACGAGTTATAGCTAGACTGGTCTACCTAGAAGTTCTAGGACAGCTAGAGTTTTGGAGTGAAAGTTTTGGTTTCTTTAACAACTCAGTTACATTATGTAAATATGTTTTGGTTGTAACCCCAAGTGTGGGAAGCAAGAATCCCTTTAGTTTATACACAACTGATAACAGCCTCGTGAGAGGGTGAGTGATCCTTTTCAGCTGGAAACTGCCTAGTTCAGGGGCTGTCACAGGTTTTTACCAGCTGGAAATTATCCTTGTGGGGACTCTGAGACTCTGAGTGTATAGATACCCTCCCCCGTATACATATATGCCGGGGAAGGCTCTTATAGATGCTCCCAGAGAGAAATGCTCTGGAGAACTCTTTGAGGAGGCTGCTGCTGCTATGTTCTGCTGCTGCTGTTTGCTGTTTACTGTTTGCTGTTCTCGGCACGGTTTCTCTCTCTTGTAGTTGGTCTTGATCTTCTTATTGCTTTGAGCACATTCAGGCCATAGCCTATTATCTTCCTCTCCCGGGATGGGAAAACACAGGCTGCTAACAGGAAGAGGAAATTCATCCTTTGGGGAGTGTCTGGGTCTGCCCAGAAGTTGCGGGAGAACAGGCATCCCTATCTGCAGAGAGGTGTGTGTTTTGGATGGCACGCCATTTGCACTCACGGGCTCTACAGAAGAAGGAAGGGGCTGGAGAGGCCTTCGCACGAACAGTTCCCACCGGCTCTTCCCAGGCTGCAGGTGTGGATGCCCGCCGTGAGGTTAGAGCTTCCCCGTAACCACCCGCCTTTGGCTTCTTGCAGTTTTCTTGAGACCCTGGTCCTCTGGTGGCTGTCTTGGGTTTCTTGGGAACCGTTTTATTCAGGCCTCAACAGTTATGTTAGAAATACGCAATATATATATTTTTAAGAATATGAATGTCTCTGGAGTCTCAAATAAACACCAACTTTCTTGTCATCCGTACTCGCTAGAATAACGACACAAGTCCCAAAGGGTTCCAGGCACATCATAAAGAGGAGACAGGGTGGCAGGCAGAGGCGTGTCTGGTCTGGATTTTCCTGAGGGTGATTTGCTCAGAAGTCAGCAGGGCGGGAACTGGTGGTGTGAGGCCGATGGTTGAAGGATCATTTGATTCCATAGGATGCTCTGGGGCGGGCTCCTCGGCGCCAAGGACCAGAGCTAACATCACACTTGCCTCATCGAATTCTTCTGAAAGTGGTTCTTGTCGTGAGTGTTGTGCCTGGAGTGGGACATTTTCAGCTGACTTGGGAGATGACAGAGGCAGCAAAGATATGGATGCCTGTAGCTCTCTGCTCTGAGGTCTTTCTTAACGTCGTCTCTGGCCGTGGATGCCATATATCCCCAGGGGTCAATCTCTTCATTCCTATTCCGGTTTGTGTCTCTGTTTTCCCAACATCATACTTTAAATAATTTTCTAAAAATATAACTTACAACTTTTGAATCCTAGGCTTTATTTCATTGTCACTTGATTAGCAATTTATCACAGAAAAACTTTATGATGAAATTATTTTTTTTCCAAAGTCTTAGCGTTATTCAAAGAGCGTTCTCTAGAGGCTGGAAGACAAATGAGTAGTCAAGGGGCAGTTATCAATCCCGATGATCTGCCTTTGATCCCGGGACCACACAGTAGAAGGAGAACTGATTTTCAGACAATTTCCTCCAACCTTCTGGTATCAGAGGACACCCGATACACCCACGTACCCATCCACACACATATGCGAACACACACACATGCACAGTAAATCAATCAATGCAATTAAACAGAGCCCTAAATGAACATGCATCTAGCTATGAGCAGTGTTCTTATATTTTCCATTTAAATATTTGCTTCACTCCATTTCTATCTGTGCTCAACATAGATCCCATTTTTAGAATTTTCTACACAGGTTTCTTTTATGTTTCTCATAAAATATTGACAAACCATTACCTTTAAAATGACCAGTAATATCTAAATTCAAGATGTAATTCTGAATTCAGATTTGCAAATAAACCAGAATTATAATTCTGGTTCCTTACTGCAAAATTCTTATTTTTTTAAAAATGGATACAACATTCTAAAAAAATCATATGAATAAATTCAAAATTATTGTTTTTTGCAAAGTTATCTTTAAATGATGTGTAAGCTTTGCTTTATCTATTCAACTATATGTCTAATATTTTATGTTGTAAAATATGCTCAAATAAAGGACATTTTTTCTGTTGTCCTATATAAACAAATGTTGTTAAACAGTTTGAATTATGCATGGGAATATTAGACCAAAATACATATCTTCCTCTGAATCTGATAAAGGTGCTGACTTTCAAACTTGGATTTGTGGATCTTTGAGTAAAGTTTATCTTCTGTAATTCACAAAGAAAGCACTTGAAGTTCCAGGTAATTAAATTATTTAGGAAATAACTCTTAAACACTGAGGGTTGAATAAGGGCCAGTACACTACAGCTATAGGCTCAGTTTAGCCCAAACTCTGTTTAATATATATATATGTAAATATTTGTTATATATATATATTATATATATAATACTGTACTGGCAAATTTGAGTGGTCAGATACAGGCTATAGAATGACCTCCGCAGCTTTAATTAATAGCTTACATGCTATTTCTGTCAACTATTGGCTTAAAGAAACAATGTTTCATTGCTAGGCTATCTATACTTTGTATAACAAAGGGTAAAGTTAGTAGTGTTTTGCTCAATGGAGACTGGGGTAGCCTTCTTTTTTGAAGTGTTTGTCTAACTCTCTCTTCTTTGAGTATCTTTATCCTGACCAAGTTGAGTTGGGCTACTAGCATAGAAATGCTTCTGAAAGAGAAAAGGAAATCTCCCAGGGAAGAAAAGTGAACAGAAAACGTGTTACCTGGTCATGAAGTCTGTTGTTCACGTGGTGTGTCAGAAAATGTTCCTTCCCTGTCCCTTTCCAATGAAACACTTTATTTAATAGTCATATTTGTATAAACATAACACATTAATATAATAATCAAATCAACTATATCTCCACTTCTTCAGTCTTTGTCATATCTCTCCCTCCATTTTCCTATTCAAACTTCATGTGCCTTCTCTCTCGTTTTTTAGTATCCACTGAGTCTATTTAGTACTTTCTATATATCCATTGGTACTAGAGCATCTGTTGGATTATGGGTAGCTTGCTATTGCCTGTTTCCCTGAAGAAAACTGATTCTCCCAGCAGCTGTCGATTGACATTAGCTCCTCAGATATGGCGTCAGGCTTCATGAACCTTTTTCCTACTCATGCTGGGGTTTTGGCTGGTGTGGCCTTGTAGAGGGGCTGTGCATACAGTCATATCTCTGGTGATCTCAGGAGTGCAATGTGCCCGTCATGTAAACAAACACTACAATGCAGTGCTCACTACAACTGTATCTAATGATATTCGTTTCTTCTGTGATGATGCCCGAGCTTCTGCAGGAAGTAACCTGTTATGGATGTTCTCTACAGCTGAGCACTCCACAGATACTTATCCTTGGCAGGTTGACAGATGGAGATAAATACTGTCTGTACCGCCTAATGAGAATGGATAGCAACATGCAGCATTGAATCAAGACACCCACTTGAAAGGTGTTGTAAGCGGGCTGCTAAGTAAGAAAGTAGCCAATGTTACAGTAAATTAAATATATAATAAAGGCATTGGTTCACAGTACAGAGTGAATGCAAATATTTAGATATAACACACGTGGTTGAAGCTGGGCATGTGAAGCCAGATATCAAACGTAAGACTAACATCCATTTTATTCAGGTAAAAATTCTTTTTAAGTGTTTGTTTTCAGATTCTAAATTAAATGTGAAGATTATAAGTCAGGGATTTGTGTGGGATATACTTATGGCTACATTCCTCAGGCTTTGAACACTACCCAAAGAGAGTGACCCATGTATGTTTGCTGAGTGTTAAAACTGTACTACAGACAAGAAAATGCTGACTTAATGTAATTAGTAACATAGAAATGATTGTGTTTTCCTATCTTTTGCTATAATAGACCAGTGTTACATTTTTTTTTTCAAAAATGTTAACCATTTTAAAATATGCTGCTAAAATTGTTAGTGGCAAAATAAAGTTATGGAAAAAAAGACCAGAATTCTTAGTAGTGAGTCAAGTCTAAATAAAATAAAGATTCCCTCAGGGTCAGCCGCTTTCAACCCAGAGAAGAGCATGTCTGATTGCATGCGGGTTGATGCCCCAGGTCCTGCCTCTGAGAAAAAGGTATCGGACGGGTCTGATGCTCTTTGGGTGGATGACACCTAAATGAACATCAGTACAAAGTCCCAATTTATTTCTAATATCAGAGATCAGACCTCTACTCTTGCCTGATGCTTCTAAAACAAAAAGGGGGAACTGTAGAGAGCTGCGTAATGCCGCGCCTTAAAGATGGAGCTGGTTTCCGCCTTCCACCTTCCCGATGGTGAGTGCTCTCTGTCACGAACAACTCCACATTTGGCTAAGGCTGAGGATCTGGCTTGCTTCCATGTATGTGGACCTATCTGCATTGCCCACGTGGCATGCTGAAGTTGGCTACCCAGAGGCTATTTAAAGTGGGCTGGCTTTCCCCAGGGTCAGATGATTGTTCAAGGTTCCTGAATAAACTGCACTGAAAAAAAAATAAAGATTCCAAGATGACTAAATATAAGCATATCATATTTGTAGACAGAGAGACTGATGTCCAGAGAGCCTGTGTACTTAAACCCATTGAAAAGAACCATTACCTACAGTTATTGTATTATAGCATTATAAATTATAAAGTAAATTGCAATAATATAAACTATTATCTTATGTTATTATTTAGAAAAAAACAGTGATAGACTGTCTCAAAATTCAGACTTCTTGACCCAGTGACATGAGATTCACAAACTAGAATTGAAATCTCATCACTCTAGAACGTCACAGTGTGGTACCCATAGGCAATATTGAAAAGGCACAAAAAACTCTACATTGACAAGAGCAAAATCAACCAGACCCAGCATCAGCAATGGCATAACTGCTATGCCAAAATGCCACGACACTTAGAGTGAATGAAAATTCCTCAACTAAGGAAAATATCCACAACACATGATGAGTATCAATAATATTAGTGAATACCCCTAGCAAATGTTTAAAATGTTTAAAAACATAGCCTGGGCTCAAATTGCAGATGATGATAGAAAGTCATGGAGAGATGAGGGAGAGCAGGCAGGGAGTGGTAGAAAATGTTTGATTGGAGTAATCTTGAATGAGTGTGTGGAGCATGACAAGGACAGTGCCTCATGAATTATGGAATTTGAAATCATAATAACTTAAGTGAGCACCAAGAAATCAACAGATATAAAGGTAAAGGCATGCTATTCCCTGCACAGGAAAACATGGTAACCTTGTGTACATATGTAAGAACCCGAAACTGTTATTCCTTAATCATGTCACAACGTATACTTAAAATCTTGGTATGCTTATATTGCTGGAACAAAGTATCAAAGTGGGTGTCTTTTGACCAACAGAATTTTCTTTCTCTTTTTTGCACACTTAGCTAGAGCGTGCTCCCTCTTGTTTTGGAGAATGAGGGAAGCTTACAGTGCCCTAATGAACTGAAGATGCCACAGCTGCCACTCGGTACAATACAGTTCTTATGTACAACCAAAATACTGCAACCTTTGTTGCAACCTCAGCATCTTCTCCAACAGCCATCTCCACCATGGTTCCAGCCCTTGCTAACCAGCCCCAGACTTCATTTTATTAATTGACAAGATTCTATTACATCTGGAATATGAAATGATGATGTAATATACCTGTAATTTTATTGAATGTTAACATTAGCAAGTTAGTTTATTCTTCAACTTACCCTGTTTTAAGCTGGAACTGATTTTATGGAACTTGCAACTGAAAGTTTGTACCCTTTGACCCAACTCTGCTCTTTCTACATCCCTCCCTTGCTTGGTATATTCTGTTATATTTTCATGTGACTTTAAAATTTTACTTTCCACTTTTAATGATGGCATGCCTTATTTTTGTGTGTGTGTGTCTGATTTTTTAATTTGTAATGTTCTTATATTTCATTTGTGTTATTATAAGTGAAAGAACTCTATTTCCTTTCAAGCCTGAACAGATTTTGTGTGTGTGTGTATGTGTGAGTATATGTGTGTGTATGTGTGTGTGTCAGAGAGAGAAAAGATTATAATCTCTTTATCATTCATCAACTGACAACATTTTACCTTGTTTACAGATATCAATATTACAAAACCTTTGGTGCTTACTTTTCTTGAAATACAGTGTTTTCACAGATAAATAGCTGTGTTGTCTCAGTCTTTGCAATCCAAAGAATCCAATAGCCTTTCTCCATTCTGACTTGCCTCTTTTGACCTCCTTAGGTAACTTCTGGCATACTCTGTCTCTATTCCGTGGTTCTCTCTGAGGTCTTATTTAGTTTGTGACTTAGGTGCATGCCTCCCCAATTATAAAGCTGTCCGTCTCTACCCAGGTTCTCACAACACACGTTCCCATGAGAATACTTGGCATGCGAATGCTTACTAAGTCCTCAGAACAAGGCTCTTTTTCAGGGAGCAGTGTCTTTTTTTCATTGATCTCTAGGCTTATCCTGAAAATTTCTGTAAGAAGTAGGAGAGCAGAGGGGCAAGATGGCGGCGCCAGGAGGACTCTCATTCTGAGCAGCAGCACAGCAGGATCAGCACAGTGAACAGCAATCAGAACTCTCAGCCATAAAACACAGTCATTGTGTTTCCCAGGTGAGAGGATACCCCACGGTGGGGGATTCAATCAGCTTTTAACTCACCCTGCTAAACCACAGAAGAGATCCCGGTTCCGCCAGACGCTTGGCTGTCGGCCGCCAGCCCCAGCCCCAGCCCAGAGCCACAAGCCAGTGTCTCTGGTCACAGTCCCAGACTGAACCGTGGGCACCACACTATCAGAGACTGGAATTTTCAGTCGAGAGATAACCCCAGGGTACAGGAAACGATTGGGACCGGCCTTAGGTCACCCAGACATCCCCTGGAAAAGACTCGGGCGGGTTCCACGGGCACCCCAGGAGCCAGCCCAGAGCCAGAGTCGGGGACCCAGGTTCCGGCACAGAGCCCTGCCTGCCTGCGCGCCTGATTCGCCTCCGGAGATAGAAACGGCGGGTCTGATCTCAGAGCACTCAGCCGACACCCCCAACCTGAAAAGGTCCCCGGAAAATTACCCAGCTCAGGGAGCCACTCAGACTCCCAAAAGCCGCAAAGGCAGAAACAAGCAGTTTCTGCGCACCAGACAGCTGGCAGAGACTGAGCCGCCATCACACAGCTGTGCTCCAGACACAGGCAGTTTCTGCGGCCAGCCAGCTGGCGGACACTGAGCAGTGTGCACCAGGGCAAAAAAAGACACTGGGAGTCCGTGTCTCCAGAGAATCCACCGGGAAGGAAGGAAACTGTATTGATCTAAATCACCCAATCCTTCCCTAGAAAAAGTCTAGTAGTCTAGTGGGGCTGAGAAGCCAGCACTCAGCTGTGCTCCAGACACAAGCACAAACAGTTGAGGCGCGCCTTCTTCTCAGTACCTCATGGAACCTTCTCCAAAATAGACCATATAGTGGGTCACAAAGCAAGCCTCAACAGATACAAGAAGATTGAAATAATCCCATATAACTTGTCTGATCACCATGGAATAAAGCTGGACCTCAACAATAACAGAAATAACAAAAAGCCTACACACACATGGAAACTGAACAACTTGTTACTAAATGACAGCTGGGTCAGGGAAGAAATAAAGAAAGAAATTAAAGTCTTTCTAGAAATCAATGAAAATGAAGACACAACATACCCGAACTTGTGGGACACAATGCAAGCAGTGCTAAGAGGAAAGTTCATAGCACTAAGTGCCTTCAAGAAGAAATTCGAGACAGCTCATTCAAGCACCCTAATGGCTCACTTAAAAACCCTAGAAAAAGAAGAAGCAGACACACCAAGAAGGAGTAGACGGCTGGAAATAATCAAACTCAGGGCTGAAATCAATCAATTGGAAACAAATAAAACAATTCAAAGAATCAATGAAACCAAGAGCTGGTTCTTTGAGAAAATCAACAAGATCGACAAACCCTTAGCCAGGCTAACTAAAAGGCAGAGAGACACCACCCAAATCAACAAAATCAGAAATGAAAAGGGGGATATAACTACAGACACTGAGGAAATCCAAACAATCATTAGGACTTACTTCAAAAGTCTATATGCCACAAAATTTGAAAATCTAAATGAAATGGACAATTTTCTTGATCGATTTGACTTACCAAAGCTGAACCAGGACCAGATAAATCAACTAAATAGACCTATATCCCCCAAAGAAATAGAAGCGGTCATCAAAAGTCTCCCGTCCAAAAAAAGCCCAGGACCAGATGGCTTCAGCGCAGAATTCTACCAGACCTTCAAAGAAGAGCTAACACCAATTCTCTTCAAACTATTCCACAAAATAGAAACAGAAGGAATATTACCAAATTCATTCTATGAAGCCACAGTCACCTTGGTACCTAAACCTCACAAAGACTCAACAAAGAAAGAGAATTTCCAGCCAATCTCCCTTATGAACATTGATGCAAAAATACTTAATAAAATACTTGCAAACCGAATCCAAGAACACATCAAAGATATTATCCACTATGACCAAGTAGGCTTCATCCCAGGTATGCAGGGATGGTTCAATATACGGAAATCCATCAATGTGATCCACCATATTAACAAACTGAAAGAAAAAAACCACATGATAATCTCCCTAGATGCTGAAAAAGCCTTTGACAAAATCCAACATCCATTCATGTTCAAAGTATTGGAGAGATCAGGGATACAAGGCACATATCTAAACATAGTAAAGGTGATATACAGCAAGCCTATAGCCAACATCAAACTGAATGGAGAGAAACTTAAAGCAATCCCACTGAAATCAGGGACAAGACAAGGCTGCCCACTCTCTCCATATCTCTTCAACATAGTGTTGGAAGTCCTTGCTAGAACAATAAGACAGTTGAAGGAGATCAAGGGGATACAAATTGGAAAGGAAGAAGTCAAATTATCACTATTTGCAGATGATATGATAGTATACGTGAGTGACCCCAAAAACTCTACCAGGGAACTCCTACAGCTGATAAACACCTTCAGCAAAGTGGCAGGATACAAAATTAACTCAAAAAAATCAGTAGCCCTCCTGTATACAAAAGACAAAAGGGCTGAGAAAGAAATTAGGGAAACAACACCCTTCACAATAGCCACAAATGACATAAGGTACCTCGGAGTAACCCTAACCAAGGAAGTCAAAGACTTGTATGAAAAAAATTTCAAATCTCTGAAGAAAGAATTAGAAGAAGATATGAGAAGATGGAAAGATCTCCCATGCTCATGGCTTGGTAGGATTAACATAGTAAAAATGGCCATCTTACCAAAAGCAATCTACAGATTCAATGCAATGCCCATCAAATTACCAACACAATTCTTTACAGACCTGGAAAGGAAAATTCTCAACTTCATATGGAATAACAAGAAACCCAGAATTGCTAAAACAATCCTCTACAATAAAAGATCTTCTGGAGGTATCTCCATCCCTGATCTTAAGTTGTACTATAGAGCAACAGTTTTAAAAACTGCATGGTACTGGCATAGAAACAGAATGGTGGATCAATGGAACCGAACAGAGGACCCAGAAATAAACCCACACACTATGGACACCTGATCTTTGACAAAGACGCCAAAACCATACAATGGAAAAAAGATAGCATCTTCAACAAATGGTGCTGGTCCTACTGGATGTCTACATGTAGAAAAATGAAAATAGATCCATACTTGTCACCCTGCACAAAACTGAAGTCCAAGTGGATCAAAGACCTCAACATAAAACCAGACACATTAAATCGGCTTGAAAAAAAAGTGGGAAATACCCTAGAACTCATTGGTACAGGGGGAAACTTCCTGAACAGAACACCAACAGCACAGGCTGTAAGAGCAACAACCAATAAATGGGACCTCATGAAACTGAAAAGCTTCTGTAAAGCAAAGGACACCGTCATCAAAACAAAGCAACCACCTACAGATTGGGAAAGAATCTTCACCAACCCTTTATCTGACAGAGGACTCATATCCAGTATATATAAAGAACTAAAGAAGCTGAAAAGCAGCAAACCAAGTAATCCACTTAAAAAATGGGAACAGAGCTAAACAGAGAATTCTCTGTAGAGGAATACCGAATGGCAGAGAAGCACTTAAAGAAATGCTCAACCTCACTAGCCGTTAGGGAAATGCAAATCAAAACAACCCTGAGATTTCACCTTACACCCATGAGAATGGCCAAGATCAAAAACTCAAGTGACAACACATGCTGGAGAGGTTGTGGAGAAAGGGGAACCCTTCTCCACTTCAGGTAGGAATGTAAACTTGTACAACCACTCTGGAAATCAATCTGGCGCTTTCTCAGACAACTAGGAATAGCGCTTCCTCAAGATCCAGCCATACCACTACTGGGCA
The DNA here is from genome assembly GCF_030254825.1 of Meriones unguiculatus. Taxonomy (NCBI): domain Eukaryota; kingdom Metazoa; phylum Chordata; class Mammalia; order Rodentia; family Muridae; genus Meriones; species Meriones unguiculatus. The sequence goes on from NC_083356.1 coordinate 110,728,250, forward strand.
TATATCCAAAACAGGCTCAAGTACACACAAAGGACATTTGCTCAACCATGTTTGTAGCAGCTTTATTTGTAATAGCCAGAAGCTGGAAACAACCCAGATGCCCCTCAACTGAAGAATGGATGCAGAAATTGTGGTACATCTACACAATGGAATATTACTCAGCAATGAAAAATAAGGAAATCATGAAATTTGCAGGTAAATGGTGGGATCTGGAAAGGATCATCCTGAGTGAGTTGTCTCAGAAGCAAAAAGACACTCACTCATATAGACATACAACATAGGACAAACCCACTAAAACCTGTGCATCTAAAGAAACTAAGCAAGAGAGAGGACCCTAACTAAAACGTCCAATCCCCATCCAGAAAGGCAAAGAGGATGGACATCAGAAGAAGAAAACAGGAAACAACCTAGGAACCTACCACAGAGGGCCTCTGAAAGCCTCTGCCCTTCAGACTATCAAAGCAGATGCTGAACCGGATGGGCAACTGTTGGGCAGGTGAACGGAATTTTAGGTAAGAACTGGGAAATAGTAAGAGCTGGAGAGGACAGGGTCTCCACAAGGAGAGCAACAGAACAAGAAAATTTGAACATAGGGAACTTCCCAGAGACTCATACTCCAACCAAGGACTATTCATGGAGATAACCTAGAACCCCTGCACAGATGTAGCCCAGGGCAGTTCAGAGTCCAATTGGGTTACATAGTAATGTGAAGAGGGACTGCCTCTGACATAATTTGATTGGCCGCTCTTTGATCACCTCCCCCTGGGGGGGAGCAGCCTTACCAGGCCATAGTAGAGGACAATGCAGCCACTTTTGATGTGAACTGACAGACTAAGATCAGAAAGGAGAGGAGAACCTCCCCTATTAGTGGACTTGGGGAGTGGCATGCAAGCAGAGGGAGGAGGGAGGGTGGGATTGGGAGGAGAGGAGGGAGGGGCTTAAGGGGGGATGCAGAATGAATAAAGTGTAATTGATGAAAAATTTAAGAAAAAAGGGAAAAAATAATTTAAGAACCTTAAATGACTTTCAAAATTGGAGGAAAACATGGAGTTAGTCAATTGGCATGGAGCATGTCTTGCCCCTGGGGGGCAATGGTCTCCTGAAACTACTCAGACCTCGGACACCACCACTGCTAGTTCTAGAACTGATGCAGGATGTTCCAACGAGGGGTTAAGGCTTCTCATAATATTTCCTATAAGCCCATACCTGTTTGTCTATATCCCCCATTTTTATTCATTATTAGCCAGATAGAGCCAAGTAATTGTGGTAATGATACTTGCTTTTTTGCCCAATGCTGGAATGCTAGTAAAATTAGGTATGCCCTGGTTACTTGCATGCCTCACTGGGTGCCTGTGCCCATTGATGCCCCTCACACTATGACTCTCTTCAGACAGAAAAGGGATCTTGGAACTACAGCCACCATTGTTACTACCATCTCATTGACGGCTGTTGGAGCTACCACCAAGGCATTAGCCATGAGTCATACTGGGCAGACTGCTCAGACCCTGAATAATCATTTAGCCAATGTAGCTCATGCCTTAGTTGTACATAAAGGAATTAATGCTCAACTAAAAGGAAGCTTGATGGTGTTCAATCAGAGGATTGACCTCTTGCAGGAGCAAATTGATACCCTATGGCAAATCGCTCAACCTGGCTGTCAATGAAAGTATGCTGGACTTTGTGTCACTAGCATACAACATGAGAATCTTTCCTGTGCTGCAAATCTGTCTAAACAATTGTCGAGCTATATTTTAGGTAATTGGACTGGAGAATTCGATACTACGATGGAACAGCTGAGAGTGGCCATTGTCACAGTAAATTCTACCAGAGTGGACACAGGACTAGCCACAGGATTATCAACATGGATTGCTGCAGCCATGAATCATCTGAAGGAATGGGCGGGCATGGGAGTGTTAGCAGGCCTTCTGGTGTTGGTCTCCTTGGTTTGCCTGTGGTATATATGCAAGATTAGAGTCTCACAACAGTGTGATGCAGCCATGATCATTCAGGCCTTTACAGCCATTGAAGCAGGACATTCTCCCCAAGCATGGTTGGATACCATAAAAAGCTAAAATGATACGCTCAGGATGCGAGGCTAAGCACTGCACTCAGGGTCAGCCGCTTTTGACCCAGAGAAGAGCATGTCTGATTGCATGCGGGTTGATGCCCCAGGTCCTGCCTCTGAGAAAAAGGTATCGGACGGGTCTGATGCTCTTTGGGTGGATGACACCTAAATGAACATCTGTACAAAGTCCCAATTTATTTCTAATATCAGAGATCAGACCTCTACTCTTGCCTGATGCGTCTAAAACAAAAAGGGGGAACTGTAGAGAGCTGCGGAATGCTATGCCTTAAAGATGGAGCTGGTTTCCGCCTTCCACCTTCCCGATGGTGAGTGCTCTCTGTCACGAACAACTCCACATTTGGCTAAGGCCGAGGATCTGGCTTGCTTCCATGTATGTGGACCTATCTGCATTGCCCCCGTGGCACGCCTGGGTTGGCTACCCAGAGGCTATTTAAGCTGTGGGCTGGCTTTCCCCGGGGTCCGAGGATTGTTCAATGTTCCTGAATAAACTGCATTGAAAAAAAAAAAAAAAAGAAGTAGGAGAGCACCAAGGCCTCTTTTCACACTTTGCTGGCTGATTTCTACAGTCATATATCCATGGTTTTACCTTGCAAGTTCCACTTCACACAAAGCAATAAGCATGAACACAATTCAGTCAAATTCTTGGCCATTTAATGAATAATTCTCCTCACGTTTCCAATAACCTATTTTCCATTTCCACCTCAGACTTCACTAGGGTGAATAGCTTAAATAATCAAACTATATTTCTTATAGTCATGTGACAAAGTTCAGGACAATGTGAAAAGCAAGATCGATTTCGGATGACATATCTGTATTTCCAAACGGTGACTACAAATGTTCTCTCTTCAGCATCTCTTTATTAACATTCTGCATTCAGAAACACAAGTGAGGAAAAGAACCACCTCTGCAGCCTTATCTCTTTTCCCCTGGGCTAGGAGTAAGCCAAGTGCTGCTCATTGGTTCTACATACTCCTTTCCGTTATACTGGTAGTAATTCATGGGCTTTTAAAGTACTTTCTATTCATTTGCTCTTAAAGTCATCACCCTTCTGAGGGGTCCAAGTACTATCAAATACATATCAGACCATATAAGATACCCAAGAAGATATTAAACAGCCATCAAGAGTCTATGCATATACATTATCTAAGAAGATGGCATCTGTTCTTTCCACATTTATTCACTTTCTAAGCTTTTATCAGAATCACCTTAAAATTCCTTTAATCTCTAGTCTTTGCCTAGTTCCCAAACTACATTAATTGCTGTTAGAGCATCCCGTTTCTTGGAATCAATCAATAGTCTCTGCTGGCTGTCACAACAGAATGCCATGGAGTGGGTGACTGGGATAAGGATTCATAACTTTATCAGCAGTACTAGAAGAAGTGAGCTCCCACATCTCAAAACCAGGATCCACAGAATCTCAGATTCTTTTTAACATCTGTGCACACTAAAATCCATACTAGTGAAGTCTGAACTCATACTTGTTATAGTTAAGCATGACTTCTAAAATGACAAATTCCGTTTTCAGCCTTCTTTTCCACTCTCTTTAAAATGTGTGTATTTATACATGGAATGACTGTCTCTCCTTTTACATACATTTTTCTATGCCTGTAATATAATTTACTTTTTGCTTGCAGAGGAATTTTTAATTTTTTACTGCTGTCTCACAAACATCTTCATTTTTATTTTATTCATATTTATTACTGTCAGTAAAAATTTTATCATGTTCATCTTTACTGTTGCTTTTATTTTCTGGGAAGCGTCCATTTGGCATTTATTATACCTCTTTCTACAGAGCTTTAGTCATTTCTGTATGATCAAACATACATACTTTTTTTCTTGTTTAGATCTTTTTCGTATATGTAAAAACACTTGAATTTTTCATAATTATACTGAAATTAAATGATGTTATTTATTTTAAACCCGAAATGATCACATGGCATTGTGTTTTGCTAACCAGGCAAACAAAAATTTATTATTTTAAGATGATTTTGTTAGTACTAAGCATAGCATAGCTATTGTATTTCTCTTAAAGAGCCTATAAGAAGTTCCCTGTGATCTGATTCAGTGGTATTTACTATTCTCTTAAAGTGTCTGGAAAAGCAGTATTCTAGATTAATATTAGTAATATTAAAATTTTTGTTTTAGAGTTCATTTGCAAAAAATAATTCACAGTCTTTTAAATATAATATTTTTATACTAAATGAATTTCAAGTAGGTTATAAGATTTTCTTCATTTGGCTACCTATCATGAACTCAAAACTGCTAAGTCATTTTCCTCATAAACACAGGGCTGTTGAGATGGTTCACCAGAAAAGCTCCATTCAAAAAGCCACCTGAGTTCAGATCCCAAAACCTCAGGCAAAACCAATAAGAGAACCTGTCTCAGTGAGGTAGAGAGAAGCTGCTTCCAAAAAGTTAAGATCCAACTTCCATACACACACTGTGACACACACATACACAGATTCACATCCACATTCAGTAAATAAATCAAAACTATAAAACATGCTCTCAAATATTCCAAGAATTTGATAATTTTAGCAAATATGAATTTGTAGCCTTGCTTTAGTGAGTCTGCTGCTGTGACAGACACTGTGACTAAAAGCAGCTTGAAGAAAAGTTTATTTCCCCTTCACAGTTATACTTCGTCACGGAATGAAGTCGGTTTAAGAACTCAAAGCAGGAGCCCATAGTCAGGAAGAGAAATGAAGGCCGTGGAGGAGCACAGCTTACTACCCTGCTGCTCACGGCTCGCTCACCATACTTTCTCTACAGTTCAGAAACACCTGCCCAAAGGCAGCAACACTACAATGGACAGGGATCTCTTACACCAATCATTAGGCAAGAGAGTGTCCATAGGCCAATCTTATGAAGGCGTTTTCTCAGTCATGCTTCCCTCTTCTCAGGCAACACTAGACTAGCTGTGTCAAGCTGAAAAAAATCAGGAGTCAAACTATTTTTGTTTAGCTATATTATGTTCAGAATTGAGTGATTTCTCAGTCTTGTAAAGGATATTGATACCTGTTATGTTGTTAAAATAAAAATTACAGATGTGATAGATAATTATACAGTATAGAAGGTTCTACCATGTAACATAATATAACAGAATATAAGCAACCTGAAACATTATTCAAAGCTATCATGCAAACATTACTATGGAGAGTAATGTGAACTATGGAGTGGCTGTGGACACTGTATAATTCCTGTGGTTTTGTCCCTTGCAGTGCAATAGAACATTTGCTGCAGCCTTCCCTCCCTCCTGCCTACATTTTCTGTGGATTCTCCAGCCCACACCAAATAAATAGGACCAGAAAAAAAAAGTATTTCTTTTCCACATCATAATTAAAACACTAAAAATACAGAACAAAGAAAGAACATTAAAAGCTACAAGGAAAAAAAGACTAAGTAACATATAAAAGTAAAGCTATTAAAATTACACTTGACTTCTCAATGGAGACTCTAAAAACCAGAAGAGCTTAGACAAATGTGCTACAGAGAAGACCACACATGCTAGCCTAGACTACTATACCATGAAAGTTTTCAATCACCATAGTGAGAGTAAACAAGATGCCATGATAAAGTTAAATTTAACAGTTACATACAAATCCCACACTATAGAAGGTGTATAACAAATCTTCAACCAAAGGAGGCTAACTATACACACAAAACACAGCAGATTAATAATCTCACACCAGAAAAATTAAAAGAAAGGACACACACGTGTGTATACTATCAACACCATCACAACCAGCACCACTACCAATAATAACAACAAAATAGCAGGAATCAATGATTGGTCATTGATATTTCTCAATATCAATGGTTTCAATTGCCCAATAAAAAGACACAGATTAGCAGAATTGATGTGAAAAGGGTTTCTTCCTCCTGCTGCATCAAAAACCATACCTTGACATCAAGGATAGACACTGACCCAACATCAAGGATAGACATCAACTCAGGGTAAAGAAAAAGTTACAAAAAAAAAAAAAAAAAAAAAAAACTCTTAAGAAGCAAGTTGGTGCAGTCATTTTAATATCTAACAAAATAGACTTCAAAACTAATCAAAAAGATAGAGATAGATACCACATACTCATCCAAGGAAAAATCCACCAAGATAATATTTCAGTTCTTAACATCTATACCCCAAACATAAGGCCACTCGTTTGTAAAAGAAACACTACCACAGCTTAAATCACATATTACCCTCACACAAAACAAAAGAATATATATTATACTAGCAACTTAAAAGCACACTGAAAGCTCTAGAACAAAAAGGAGGCAAATACATCCAAGAGGAATAGATGGAAAGAATTAATCAGTCTGAGGATGAAAATAAAATAGAAAGATGGAGAACAATATAAACAATCAAAAGAAACAGTTCTTTGAAAAAATATAGATAAACCTTTATCCAAATTAACTAAAAGATAGAGATCGACTATCCAAATTAACAAAATCAGAAACAAAAAAGGAGCCATAACAACAGACACCAAGGAAATCCAGGGACTCATGAGGACATACTTTAAAAGCCTGCACTCCACTAAATTGGAAAATCTAAAAGAAAAATGAAAATAATGTTTTCCTCAATAGATACCACTTACTAAATTTAAATCAAGATCAGACAATTTAAATATATCTATATCCTCCAGTGAAATAGAAGTAGTTAATAAAGTACTCCACTCAAAAGGAGTGCAGAATTCTACCAGAATTTCAAAGAAGATTAATATCAAATACTCCTCCAATTATTCTACAAGTTAGAAATAGAAAGAATATTGTCCAATTCATTTTATGAGGCTACAGTTACTTAAACCACATAAAGACTCAACCACAAAAAGAAAATTATAGCCTATTTCCCTCATGAAGATGGATATAAAAATACTCAATAAAAAATTTTAAAATCAAATCTGAGAAAATTTTGAAAAGTTCATCCATCAAGATCAAGTAGGTTTCAGCCTAGAGATGCAGGTATGGTTTTTTAAGTATATGAAAATCAGTAAATGTAATCTGTCATATACAGGAACAGAGAAAAAAAAACACATGATCATCTCATTAGATGCAGAAAAGCCTTTTACAAAATCCAGTGCCCCTTCATGTTAAAAGTCCTAGAGAGAGTGAGATGTAAGGCACATACCCAAACAGAATAAAGGCAATTTACAGAAAGCCGATAGCCAATATCAATTTAAATGGAGAGAAATTCAGAGGACAGACAGGTTATTCACTTTCCCCATACACATTCAATGTAGTATTTGATGGTTTAGCTAGAGAAATAAGACAACTGAGAGAAATCAAGGAAATACAGATTGGAAAGGAAGAAGTCAAAGTATCTTTAATTGCAGATGATATGATAGTATATATAAGGGATCCTAAACATTCTACCAGGGAACTCCTGCAGCTAATAAACACCTTTGGAAAAGTAGCTGGACACAAAATTATCTCAAAAAAAAAAAAAAAAAAAAAAAAGCAGTAGTCCTCCCATATACAAACAGCAAATGAACTGAGAAAGAAATTAGGAAAACCTTTTACAATAGCCACAAATATTATAAAAATATCTTGTGGAGACTGAGCTGCCTATGGGCTACATCTCAGCAGGGGATCTAGGTCCTCTCCATGCATGGTCCTTGGTTGGTGCATCAGTCTCTGCAGGGTTCCTGGGCCCAGAATTTTTTGCTCTATTGGTCTCCATGTGGAGCTCCTGTATCTCCAGGTTTTTCTAGCTCCCCCTTTCATAAGATTCCTATGTACTCTGTCCAGAGTTTGGCTATGAATCTCAGCATCTGCTTTGAGACCCTGCCGGGTAGAGTCTTTCAGAGGTTCTCTGTGGTAGGCTCCTGTCCTGTTCCCTGCCTTCTCCTGCTTCTGATGTCTATCCTGCTGGTCCTCCTGAATGAGGATTGAGCATCTTCTCTAGGGTCCTCCTTGTTGTTTAGCTTCTTTACGACTATAGATTTTAGTATTTGAATCCTATACTATATAGGATCACCATAGTAAAAATGGCTATCCTATCAAAAGCAATCTACAGATTCAATGAAATTCCCATCAAAATTCCAACACTATTCTTTACAGACCTTGAAAGGACAATTTTCTACTTCATGTGGATACACAGAGAGAGAGAGAGAGAGAGAGAGAGAGAGAGAGAGAGAGAGAGAGAGAAAGAAAAAGAAAGAGAAAGAGAGAGAGAGAGAGAGAGAGAAATTTTAATTCAGAACACGGCTGCTCTGACAAGAAATCACATCCAAATACCTTCTAGGTCTGTGGGATCAAGCTAGAATACAAATACAACTTTAACCCAGTAGACAGAGGCAATCAGATCTGAGTTCAGCACCAGCTGTATAGAGCAAGTTTCAGGTATCGAAAAGCTTAGGACTAGGTGTGGTGGTGCATGCCTTTAATCCTAAACAATGAAGGCAAAGTTAGTTTATAGAAGGAAGAACCCAAGTGTGAAAATGATGTCTTAAGGAGTGGCAGAAAAGGTGATGAATCAGAGAAAGACTAGAGAATAGGATATGCCCAAATCTCAGGAGAAGAGACAAGAAAAGGAAGCTACTTAAGGGGAAATGAGAGACAGAGGAGGCAGTTTTACCTGGACAGTAATATAGAGGCAGGATGCAGAGAGATAAAAAGGCGAAAACCAAATGAGCCAGAAAATGAGAAAGAGCCAAGAGAGAAGAGCAGATGCCTGGAGTTAGCATTTCAGAGGCCAAGAGAAAAGCAAGGCTGAATAAGTCAGCTGAGAGAGGATTTTGAGCCAGAACAGCTGAGTTGAACCAGCCAGCCCAGAACGCAGTAAGAACAGAAGGGCGGGCTTACTAAACAGTTAGTCTCAGAGGCTGGAAGCATTCTAGGTTAGATTGCACGGAGGCGAGAAGCTTCAGGGCTAGGCTCTGGTTAGCAGACACAGGCAGTCCGCCTCTGAGAGAATTGAAGCAGGTAAACTCAGCAGCTGGCTCTTGAGCACCTACCCTTAAGGGGGGAGCAGCCTTGCCAGGCCACAGAGGAAGACAATGCGGCCAGTCCTGATGAGACCTGATAGACTAGGGTCAGAGGGAAGGGGAGGAGGAGCTCCCCTATCAGGGGACTGAGGGAGGGGCATCGGAAGAGATGAGGAAGGAAGGGCAGGATTGGGAGGGGACAAGGGAGGGGCTACAGCTGGAATACAAAGTGAATAAATTGTAATAAATAAAAAAATTTAAATATAAAAAGTTCCTTTTACACACACAAGCACGCACATGCACCACCACCCCCAGCAGCAGCAACAGAAATAAAACAAAGCAAAAAAAACAAAACAACTAAAACATCCTGAACAATAAAAGAATTGCTGGATGCCCTATTCTGATTTCAAGTTGTACTGCAGATCTAATAGTATTAAAAACCACATATTACTGGCAAAATAATAGATGTCAATCAGTGGAATAGAACTGAAGATGTATACATGGACACCTAAATTTTAATAAAGAAGCCGGAAATACACACTGCATTAGCCGGAAATACACACTGCATTAGCCGGAAATACACACTGCATTAGCCAGAAATACACACTGCATTAAAAGGGCAGCAAAGTCAACCAACTGTGCTGGTCAGGCTGCATGTCTGTATGTAGAAGAATGCAAATACATCCATTTTTTTAATGATTCTACAGTGAACTCAGGTCCAAGAAGATCAAATTCTCCAACACAAAACCAGAGAAGCTGAGCCTAATAGGAAAAAAATGCCTTCTGAATCAACTAAGAATCTGGGGCTCCTGACTGAGAATGAGTGGGTCTCTGACTCCCATGCTTTTGCTTGGGACTCTTTTCCTCATGTTGCATTGCCCTGTCCAACATCAATATGATAGTTTTTGCTTCATCTTTTTATATTATATTTTATCTTGTCATGTTCTTTTATAATTAAAAACAGAAATGGAGCGGATCAGGGGAAGAGGGGAGGTGGGAAGTAACTAGGAGAAGTAGAGGGAGAGAAAATTATGATCAGAATATATTGTATGAAAAAATAATCTATTTTCAATAAAAGAGAAAAAAATGTGGAGATACTGCTTAATTACTTTGAAAGAGTCTATTTAAGAGAAAGTTGACATATTCCGATATGTGAAAAATGGAAGCATAGGGTTAGATCAGAGTCATTTTGTATATTTTGCTGATGATAAGTTTTTAGTTTTAAAGAGTTCAAAGATTACATATAAATTAATTTTAGATTAAGAAGGCCAGGCTTGGGTAGGCTGAGAACTCAGAAAATTGTTCCATGAAATCAGTAACTATTCTGTTTGATTCATTTGGCTACACACACACACACACACACACACACACCAAACAAACAAAACCAAAAAACAACCCCCACACCGAAGAGCAGCAGAAAGTAGAACAAATGATTGAATTGAAAATTTTCTGTACATATAGAATATTGCCAGCAGAAGCCCAATAAAAATTATAGCAAATAATTTCTATATTAGATTTACAATACTGTAGAATTTTCTCAAGAATACTATGTTCAATAATAGATTCTAGATGAATTTTCATGTTTTCTATGAAATACCCTAGGCTCTACAAATGAGCAGTGTCTTAGCTACACAGAGTTGTCCAGTTATTCTTGGCCTCTCCTTGAAGTGTTAAAACATGTATAAAATGAGGTGTCCTCTTCCATCTCTATGACTATTCAGGGGATATACGGTTATAGAGAAAATATAAGTGCATGATTTATTTATATAAAAATATACAGATTTTGTACAAGGAACAAGATAGTTTTGTGATTGGTGTTCTTGTTTTGGGTAGAGATGAAAGAATTAGGTTGCACTGTTTACTACTGCATTAAAGACTTCTTCAATTAATGCATTAAAGATAACCTCAGAGTAACCAAAATGCATTGGTGTCACATTAAGGAAAGAAAACAGATGAATTTGATCAAGCTTTGAGCTAAAACTTGAATTCTTCACACCTCTCTGTGTGTCTTGCTTCTGTCTATAGACTGGTCATTGTCCTATCTATAGTCGATAATCTGTAATCTATCTGCTGTGCCTGACCTCTGTGAATGGTGCTTGTCCCTGTGTCTGTGAAACTGTCACCTGTGAATCTGTCTGACTGTCCCTAACAAAGGGCTTTCCCCCTCTATTCAACAAAAAACATGGATGAGAAAAGAATGAAGAATTCTTTTATGAAAATCTTAAACAGAGTTTTACACAGGGAGAAATTTTGCTTCAGCACCCAGAAAGGCAGAGCACAGCAAACAGACACTGTCAAGCTGAATCTATGTTGCCTGCAACATTTGTGATAGATATTTGTTGTGTGAAATTGCTTCCAACATGTTGACTGCTTTCATAAAATAATTACTATATCATATGCACACACATATATTCTCATGAATAAGAGATATAGAAAATACATACATAAAGTAAGATTAAAACTATGTATTGTCTTTGGTTGTAGAAGCTGATTGCATGGGAAGTCCATGGCAACTGAGGTTGGCTCCACTGCTCTCTTTAAGGTAAAATGTAAACAGGCTATTACACAATAAGAATCAGGCTGATTAAATAGTCCTGAACAATCTCAGTGTGTATTATTAACATTCCTGTAGAGTCTGTTAAAAAATAAATAAATGTTTTAGGGTTCAAAGATATTTTCATAAAATTGAATTATTATAGTGACTTTCTTGCTGTTACAAAATACCAAGAAAATAAAGCAGTTTAAGATGAAAAGAATTCATCCTGGCTTACACTTCCAGAGAACCACAGTCCGCTGTGACATGGCAGGAGTCTCATTGGCCACAGCAAGATGCAGTGTGACCACCCATCTACACTCAGGAAGCAGAAGGGGAACAGTGAATGGGATTACAGAGCTTCACAGTTCTCCAGCCTTCCCAAACAGTGCCAGTAGCTGCTGACCAAGCGTTCCAACGTGAGAGATTGTGAGGGGCATTTCAAGTTTAAGCCACAATGGTTACTCAGCTGAATGATGCCCTTCAGTGCTAGTGCCAGCTTTTCACAGTTTTCGGTTACAAAGCACTTTCTTCTACCAACTGTTTATTCTTTATTTTAATATCCTGATATTGTCCATTACATATGAAATTAAGTTTTATTTGAAAAACAGTTTAAACAAGTAAACACCACCTTTATATGAAAAGTATGTATGTGTGTGTGTGTGTGTGTGTGTAATTTCTTCTGTAATTTAATTCAGTTTTGACTCCAATGACATTGCTTGTTTTATTTTGGATAGCATATAGTTTGTGTTATTTCAGATATACATATTTGAGTGTCAGGGTACAAATGATTAGCATCACCCATCAAAGTTGATTTAGTTAACATTTTGACATTGCTTATATTGGAAAAACTAGAATTTAAAAAGAGGTCATGTAGCCTGCCCAGTGTTTCATTGTAAAATATGATAGACTCTAGAATAATGCTTCATAACCAAACTCAGTTATATTTAATTAAATAGTCTTCATATCAATTTATGGCAATGGCAAATTGATAATTTTGAAACTCTATTATACCTCTATATGTGGTTTTCACTTCCAATTAGTCAAAGCCAATTTTAGCTATAAAACAGAAGCTTGATTTAATCAAATTAAATGAATATGCCTTAATATTAGCTTTTTTCCCCAGGAAGCTGCTTTAGAATATAGGAACCCCTTTCCTCTTCACTGTATCTTGCTTTCTTTTATTGCCCCTGTTCTCGCCAAAAAAAAAAAAAAAAAAAATACTTTTCTCTATCTTAAATAGCAACTTTAATTGTTCTAAATCAAATTTAGCCACAAATTTGATAGTTTTTAAATTATTTTTCCAAATCTGCCAGATGGCTATATAAACAATCACTGTCAAGGCACTATAAAATTAGATTTTATTGCTGGGTAGAAACACACAATATAGGCTAAAGTGCTCTCTTCAACAATTCATATGTATGCACACATACATATGCATGTAATGTGATGTTACAATCATGCCACATATGTTTGAAGTATTTCTCAACCAAGCATTACTCAACTCTTCTGTGACTGATAAGGAAAGTAAATGAATCATTTATTTTGATTTATTCAACTATATATTTACTGGATATTTAAAAATGAAAACTGAAATATATAAGGAAGAGTGAAAAGGGTACTGTGAAGGGATAAATTATTAATAAATGGAAGGCTCTACTGAGTGATGATGTTGATGACAGGACACAGCAGGTCCTCACGGGAGAATCCCTTGAGCTTCCGTGTTTTCCCACTCAATTTCACAGCATTTCCTCTGTGGGTGAACCAGACAATGATAACATAGTGAACAAAATGGACAGGGTCAATAACAACAACAAAAGCAGAGTTTAGTGCTTCAAGCCAAGAGTCTGGAGTCAGAGCTTATGATGTTAGGGTTCTGAGCTTAGGAATTTTCTCCCATGAGACTCGTAAACCTAATCTCTCCTATTCTCCATTTGCTTATCTGAAAATGGTGAAAATGGTGGTGTGAGGAGAGAAAGCGACGCTGTACAGTGCCTGGGAAACGGCGTGTGTGTGTGTGTGTGTGTGTGTGTGTGTATGTTTGAGCGTAATCAATGTTGTCTAGCCATCCTCTGGGTCTTCTTAGGGTTAAATGAGCTTCAAGGATCGTGAGCAGTGTGAGGACTGGAAGTGAGGCTGCGAAGCACTCGGGTGTCTACAGCCAAACAGGAGCTGGCCACTGTGTAGTCATCTCTTAATTCTTTCCAGCACGACTCTGCCCTCCCACAGACCGTCTGTGGTCTCTGGTGAGAACTGCTCTGTCCTGATGCACACCCACCTTGACCTGCTTTTCCCCAGCAGCAGTGTGGTCCTCATCTAACCGGCCTTCTTTCTCTGAGTTGTTGGGTTTCATTCCATCCAATTCCTTCTCATGTTTCTTGAAACACCTTCCAGAGGGGGCCGCTCTGCACTTTCTCTTTCCCCAGTTCCTTCCTCCTCTTCTTCAAGCATCCTTGACTAATAACTTTCACTCTCTGTTACCCAGACTTAGATATCAGCTTGCTACTGTAATTAATTTCTTGGATATTTTGTAAATACTTGAATACAACTTGCAATAAAGTTCAAACTACCTCCTATCTTGACCCAAAATCTCATCAACATTATCATAACTTTATTCTAATTCTTGTTCCTCTGTCCTTGTAAACATAATTGTCTACTATAATCATAAATGTTTCCGAATGTCTTCTGGGATACAAGTTTGTCTTTATATTGTGTGAACTGCACGGTGGTTATTTAACTTGTATCTACATTGATTTATACTCTACTTTTCCTATTGATGTATCTCTTCTAGGGTCTGAGCCATGTGTTATATGAACTCACATATATCACACATCTAACATGTTATCTGAAGAGTAATGATGATTGCTTTATTGTTCAATTCTAACAGGTTCAAATGCAAATAAATAATAAGGTGAAGAGGTATTTATAAGATCCACTGCTAAAAATTGTAAAACAATATTTAAAATTATACATAACACCAAATTCAGAAATGAAATGTTTTTGCTCATCTTATGTTTAAAATTTTTGAGGAACAAGTTTATGAATGAGTATTGTGATAAAGCCTAAAGCAACGAGTTTGCAGTTGTAGGAATCATCATTTTCTTTCCAATTATTTGTGTCTCTTAGTAGCAAAACAATAATTCAACCAGTAACATGGCCCATTAGTCAGTCATGGAGGACTTTGCTGCTGTTGTAATGTAAGACAGATGAACCAGGACAGTACTCTCTGCCTGGGAAGGGCTGCAATCATGAGACTTAATTCCCAAATGTATAGAATTGTACATTCTGGGAATATCTAACATTTATTTATTTTTGTTATTTCTGAGTTTTAGGTTTTTTTTTCCTGTGGTTCAAAATAATTTTCTAAACATCTTCCATAACCATGGATTCCTGTTCTAAATCTAAGTTATTATTATTAATAATGTATCTATCTATTTTCATTCACATTATGAATTTAACACATGAAATGAAACAACATAAATAACAGGCTATGTCTGTGTTTTAAACTGAAAGCCTAAGAGAGATAGGTCATTAAAAGGCTAATAGGATTTTTCTTACTCTGTAGGAACATAATTCTCTGCGCTCTGTCACCTTCGTTCTAATCCGGAGATCCAGCTGTTGAATAAATAGAATTGTGATTATCACCTACTATGCATTTATGTGTAAAATGTTTTTCCTATTAAAGTTCATTGCTTCGCTTGAAACAAACTTTGGAGCATTCCCCGTGAAGAGCCCTGCTGGGTCTGGCATGATACACTGAAAACAGACCTTCCTTTTGCAGCTTCATCTTTAGTGCCTGGGGAATGTGTTACTTGTTTTATTTATTTATATTTGGATACACTTTACAGTGTTGTGACAGAAATGCCACCACTTGTGGCACTACTCAGCGGTAACAATAAAGGGTGATGTATAGTAATTTTATATTAGCAAGCACAGTGTGCTTGTGTCCTGTGGGGACAACTTACATGTACAGAAATAAATATTTATTATTTTGTATTCATATACAAAGTTGCACTGGAAACAAAATTATTATAAGAATTTTTCCTAGATCATTTTAATCTTGGCACAGAATAAACATCTTTGTCACAAATAATAAGTGATTATTTTTCAATTTGGATCAATATTTAAGACAAGAGTATTTTTCCTGTCTTATTATAAGAATTTTTCCTAGATCATTTTAATCTTGGCACAGAAGAAACATCTTTGTCACAAATAATAAGTGATTATTTTTCAATTTGGATCAATATTTAAGTCAAGAGTATTTTTCCTGTCTGATTTTCTTCTTTCCTTCTCCATAAATTTATTTAAACCTCTATCAGAAGTTGTGTGAGAAAAATTTTAGTTGTTCTGTCTGGATGAATGATAACCACACCTTCGTTTAAAATTAATGTATGGAAGAACATAGGGTGTAAACACGAAATTCTGAAAATATACCATGTTATTGTTTAAAAAATTTCAGTATTTTTCTCAGTATCCATGGCCACAATTCTCCTACAGATTAAACTTGGACCATAGGGAGCTTATTATAGAAAGGTATTTAAAGAAAGAAGAGCTTGTTCACACTATGGGAAGTAGGGTATGGAGAGATGGCTCAGCAGTTAGAGGCATATAAGGCTCTCCTAAAGGGTTAGGGTTCAGTTCCCAGCACTCATGTTGGCAGTTCACAGTTATAGAGGTTCCAGACCTCTCTGCCCGAGTCCATAGGTATCTGTATTTATACATATACAGATCCACCTTGCATAAACACATGAATATAGAAAATAAATTCTAGGTACAATATTTGAGAGATAAGAGATGGTACACTGATTACACCATGCAGAACAAGCCGATAAGTAGGGTTCCTCAATGATTTCTCTTTCGGCTACTGCCTCCAGATAACTTCTAGCTTTTTCTCAGCTTTCTATTCAGGATGGACTGTAAGTTGTAATGTGAAATAAACCCTTCCCCCCCTGTATTAGCTACTGACCTATTGCTGTGAGATGATACCCATACCATGACCAGAGCAACTTATACAGTGAAGCATTTTATTGAGGGCTTGAACCCTCGCTGAGAGTTCACATCTGATTCCTCAGTTGTAGACAGAGATAGAGGAGAAGGGGGGAGAGAGAGACAGACAGACAACAGAGAAGGAGAAAGAGAGAGAGAGAGATTAAGAATATAGCTGGTGTGGGCTTTTGCAACCTCAACGCCTATCACCAGTGACACACTTCCTAATCCTTTCTAAACAGTATAACAAGTGGGAATTAACCATTGAAATATATGAGCCTAAGGAGGAACATTCATTTTCAAAGCACCACATTTCCCAAACCGTCTTTTGTCATGGTCTAAATTACAAAGTCAGAACCCTCATTTAGACTTAAATGAATACCATGTTTGATGTGACGTCTGCTGAGACAGACATTGTTATATTTTAGGGGAGGACTGTGGAAGGACACTGACACTTTGGGCAGGACAAGTTATTGAGTGCTCAGAGCTTAACTTTCTGTTATTGTGGTAGCATGGAAGATAACGTCGAGGGCAGAGCAGATAATGGAGGCCTGGCTTGTAAACAGAACTAGAAAGAACTGAGGGAGTCGTTGATTAAGATGAACTGATTGCCTTATCATTTGGGTTTTGCCAGTACCATGGATAGAGGCAGTCATGGCCTAGAGCCAGCCTAGGCCTGTGGCATGATCTATGTATTCTTTATTTTTTTTTCCCTTTTTGCCTTCTCTGCACATCATCTTTTTTAATTTATTTTTTATTAATTGCAGTTTATTCACTTTGTGTCCCACCTTTAGCCTCTCTTGCTCATCCCCTCCCAAATCTACCTTCCTTCCCTCTTCTCCACCCATGCCCCTCCCCTAGTCCACTGATGAGGAGGAACTCCTCCCCTTCCATCTGATCCTAACTTATCAGGTCTCACCAGGAGTGGTTGCATTGTCTTCCTCTCTGGCCTGGTAAGGCTTCACCCCCCTGAGGAAAAGATAATCAAAGAGCCAGCCACTGAGTTCATGTCAGAGACAGCCCCTGTTCCCATTACTAGGGCACCTACTTGGACACTGAGATACCCTGGAGCTATATCTGTGCAGGGGTTCTAAGTTATCTTCATGAATAGTCCCAGTCTCAGAAAACACCCCTGTGTCCAGATTTTTTGGTTCTGTTGTTCTCCTTGTGGAGCTCCTGTCCCCTCTAGGTCTTTCTATCTCCCCCTTCTTTCAGAAGATTCCCTGCACTCTGTCCAAAGTTTGGCTATGAGTCTCAGCATCTGCTTTGATACACTGCTGGGTAGAGTCTTTCAGAGGCCCTCTGTAGTAGGCTCTGTCTTGTTCCCTGTTTTCTCCCTCTTCTGATGTCCATCTTCTTCCCCTTTCTGAATGAGGATTGAGCATCTTACCCAGAGTCCTCTTTCTTGTTTATCTTCTTTAGGTGTACAGATGTTTATCCTAACTTATAGGTCTAGTACCCACTTATAAGTGAGTATATACCATGTGTGTCTTTCTGCTTCTGGGATAGTTCACTCAGGATGATCTTTTCTAGTTCCCACCATTTGCTTGCAAATTTCATGATTTCCTTGTTTTTAATTGCTAAGTAGTATTCCATTGTGTAAATGTACCACAATTGCTGTATCCATTCTTCAACCGAGGGGCATCTGGGTTGTTTCCAGCTTCTGGCTATTAAAAATAAAGTTGTTATAAACATAGTTGAGCAAATGTCCTTGTTGTGTACTTGAGCATGTTTCAGATATATGCCTAGGAGTGGTATAGCTGGATCTTGAGGAAGCGCTATTCCTAATTGTCTGAGAAAGTGCCAGATTGATTTAGAAAGTGGTTGTACAAGTTTACATTCCCACCAGCAATGGAGGAGCGTTCCCCTTTCTCCACATCCTCTCCAGTATGTGTTGTCACTTGAATTCTTGATATTAGCCATTCTGATGGGTGTAAGGTGAAATCTCAAGGTCATTTTGATTTGCATTTCCCTGAACTCTAAGGATGTTGAGCATTTCTTTAAGTGTTTCTCTGCTATTCTACATTCCTTTATTGAGAATTGTTTAATGAGCTATGTATTCTGTGGATGCTAGAGAAATGGAGCAAACCAGTTCCCTTAGAGTCCAGGAGACTGTGAGGTTCAGAAGTCTGGCACTGATCTTTACATTGTTAGATTTGGTTTTGCTTTGGTATGAATGTAACCTTGCCCTAGTTCTTCCCTATTGAAATAAGGAAGTATGTAACTTTTTATTTGTTTGTTTGTTTGTTTTTATGGGAACCCACAGCTTTGAAAAAGACTGACTTTTTAAAGAGACATTTGATACTTTAAAGAAAATGGTCTTTAAGCATTTTTCTTTTTGATATTGTAGGACTTTTAAAACTACACTATATTTATATTGTAACATTAATATGTGAACTTTGGGATGGACAAGAAAAATTTAAGTTTAATATATGATATGTTTGCATGTGAAGTTGACAAAGAGAAAATTGTACTGGTTGACACTTACCAAGTTGATATAAACCTAGGCATACTTAGAAAGAGGAATTTTTAAAGTATTTCTTTTATTTGGATTAAAATTACATAATTGCCTTCCTTCCAAACCATCCCATATGGTCTTCTTTATTCTTTTTCAAATAAATGGGAAAGAGGCTACCGTAACTGAAGTAATGCCTCTATAAGATTAGCATATAGGCATATTTCTTGATTAAGGACTGATGTGGGGGTACTCACCTCACTGTGGGCAATCACACTCCTGAGTAGGTAGTTTTAGATGGTGTAAGAAAGCAAACTGAGCAAGCCATGGAAAGCAAGCCCTAAGCAGGGCACCCCTGTGGTCTCTGTCTCAGTTTTTGCCTCCAGGTTCCTGACTGGAGTTCCTGCCCTGCCTTCTCTTCTGACGGATTTTAAGCCACACGGGGAAATAAATCCTTTCCTTTCCAAGTTGCTTCTGATTATAGACTTTATTACAACAATAAAAACATAACTAGGACAAGAGGTTTTTGTTATTGAAATATATTCATTCATATACTCATTAATTCATTTTGCTTAAACACAGAACGAAGAAGCTAAATTTCATTCTGGTGTTAGTGGGTCTAACCCTGTTCCCATGCTGGCTGGGTCTTTGGTCTGAATGTGTGTAGTTCACCTTGATAAGGCCTCTGCTGTAAACATGTTCCAGATGATACCATTATCACAGTGTGTATTAAAGCTCCCCCACAGCTGTTGGAGCCTACAATGTCAGTTCTCTTTCACTGACATTATGAAGTCACCACAGACTGGAGTCAGAAAAAAAGAGACTGTTTTCTGAGATTTGCCATTCCATATGTGCTGTTAGTAGTTTGATCACTCATGTGAGCACCAGTTGACCCTCACACTGGCCATGCCTTGCCAGACCCCAGGGCAGGATTTACTAATTTTCTCATCTTTTGAGGACAGCACCAGGAATGCTCCTTTTCCACTTGCATCTCTGATTATGGCAACAACGCTGAAGTTTACAGCACAAAAGCAGCCATCTCAGGTCACAGGAGAAACCTGAAAGTCATAATAGCATCTGTCATCTTATCCTTGTCCTCCAGAACTGGAAGTTGCTCTGTTGCAACTTCCACAGGGAAGCAGACATTGAGTAACTCCTGATGTGGGCACTACAAATTGAATCCTGGTCCTCTCAAGGAACAGGAAGTATTTTAACCACTTAGGCACCACTCCAGACTCAGTCCAAGTGTTTAGAAGGATTTTATCCCCATAAAATGATTTCTTGACAAGAAAATACATATAAATTGTTTTTAAAAATTTGTTAGTTTTAAATGGAGTTTCCCTATTAAGAGAAAAAATACCCCAAATACACACCATATACTACCAAATAAGATGTCTGGTACCTCATTTTGCATTGTTGGTCTCTCTTTTCCCTTAGACTGCCCCCAAAACATTACCAGCTGTTGCAAATGCTATTGGTTATCCCAGAACTTGATAGTAAGACTCTATGGTTGAAGATCCTACACACTAGAATCATAGAATGTAGAAATATCTAACTGATGCTGGCTAGTGTTCATAATACTAAAAATATTAGCTTGTACACATGCTACCAGAGTAGGAAAATAATCCTAAGTCTCTTCCAGCCATAATAATCACTTGCCAGTGAAAGAGTCACACAGATGTTGTGGGATTTACCATCAATTTTTTTTTATTGTATTTAAAGTATACTCCTTAAGATACAAACCAGATATGACATTCTCAGTGAGGCCAAGATAGGTGCATGATAGGTCATGGGTCATAGTGAAAACCTACTACTATAAGTCTGTTAAATGAATGTGGCAACAAAACAACTTCTAATGACTTACTCTAGTTTCCATAGGTCAGTATCATGCTCATCCTCATGGGAGGAACTTCTTCTTGCCATAGATGGCAATTAACACAGGAAATCATACCCAGTCAATATGCAGGAAATAAAAGACTTTTGAATTCTCAGCTCTAAATGTGATGTCCATATGACATTTTTTGCCTCAAGGCATACAATCTATGAAGAAGAGAGGGCAAAAAAATATTGTAAGAGTCAGAGTTGGTAGATGAGTTCAGGCAAAATGTTTCTTAAACTCCACAGGACAAATGCTCGTATGAACTCATGGAGAATATGACAGCCTTTATAAGACCTACACAGGTTCAAGCCAGACAAAAATCTCAGGATGCAGGAAGGGAGGTGAGCATGAAGCCATGTCCCTAGACAGGAGCTATTGGCAACTGAGAGCTGCTGTTAATTTAGAGAGGGTCAGCTTTCTTCAAAGGAGTGACACCTGGTGTATCAAGCTCACACGCAGGACTAGAGGGCCAGCCATCTGGACTACTGGACTCTAAACTACTGGGCAGAAGGGTATTTAAGATAATAAACATATATAATATATAACATCTGTTGGTATTTATAATAACAAATATGTATAATATGTTATGTGTATATTACATATATTATATAATTTCTGACGGAGAGATCATAAATAGGTACATGATAGATAAATAGACAGAAAGGCAGATAGATGACAGACAAAGAAAAATCACATGTGTGCAGATGCCCACGTGGAACAAAAAGGCCAAAATGTAGTTACAGACTGTTGTGAGTCACTGGACGTAGGTTCGTGGTACTAAAATTCAGGTCTTTGGCAAAAACAGCCAGAGTGCTCTGAAGTGCTGATCTGAGCCACCTCTTAAGCTCCTTTATTGCTATTTATAATTAGAGTCCGGACGTGTGTTAGACTGGAGTGGTTTTGAGAAATGCAGAAGCATAAATAAAGAGGAAATGGACGTGCTATAAACAAGCCAAATTACTCTCTTCTCTAAATTTCACAAATGTTTCCTAGGGTCCATATTACTAGACAATTATAGAGCTTCCATGAAACCCATCACAGGCCTACCCAGCCAGATTAGTACCTTTCGAGTATTAGTTATCAGTGGAGAATACATATAATTTAGTATTTGCGTTGAGAAATTAAATTTGCTTTTTAGCATCTTCAGTTGTTGACTTAGTTTCTACTGCTGCGAGAAAACATGCTCGAAACGCGAGCTGGGGAGGAAAGGGCTTATTTGGTTCACACTCCCACACTGCTGTTCACCACCTGAAACAGGCAGGGCGGGATCCTGGAGGCGGGGGCTGGTGCAGAGGCCATGGGGGAGGCGGGGGCTGGTGCAGAGGCCATGGGGGATGCGGGAGCTGGTGTGCAGAGGCCATGGGGGAGGCGGGAGCTGGTGCAGAGGCCATGGGGGGTGCTGCTTACCGGCTTGCTTGCTTCCCATGGCTTGCTCAGCCTGTTTTCTTATAGAACCCAGGACCACCAGCCTAGGATGGCACCACCACCACGAAGCGGGCCCTCCCACATCAATTAAGAATTAAGAACCTGTCCTCCTAGTTTCCATGAGGCCCAATCTAGTGGAGGCATTTTTAAACCTTGAGGTCCCCTCCTCTCATCTGACTTTTCTCATGTCAAGTTGACATAAAACTATCCGGCACAAAGACACAATAAAAATAACAAGTCAGGGTATGACTTTCCTGTCATTTCAAATATAGCATATTTCTGATGCAAACTTTAAGTTACAGGCTTTCCTGGCATATTTACTTCTCTGTCGCTTTATATATAGTAAGATATTTGCCAAGATCTAGCATGGTGATATAAAGGATACATTGATTTGCTGTGATTTGTGGCTCGGTAAGTAAGGCTCTGATTGCATTGCAGTAGCAGAGATGCTGCTACTACAATAGCTTTGATGAACTACCCTGACTAAGGTTTGAAAAGGCACATCAGTCAAATGGTTGTCATTTTGACTGGTTCTTTAGCTGACAAGGTATTTCTGCAAGAAAAAACTTTACATACGATTTACCTTAGGTAAGTTGACAAAGATGTATTTGTGTAGCAGAAACTAACAACTACTCAAAGACTCGAGGGGGGGAACCTCAGTATGAGAAATTTTGTGAAAAAAATACAGATACAGTCTATTCTACAACAACTCAGAAGGATGTTGCATGAAATCATTCAATTCATATAATTAACTCTTTTCATCCAATATGCTTGTAAACTAAGAACAAATAAAGCCTTTTCATAGGGTTCAAGTACATCAGTAAATGTGTGAGAGCTTTAATTTTTGAAACTTTGTTTTAGTAAAAACTGTTAACCATTTTATTTCAAAATAATTTTAGACTTTAGGAAATGTTACAAAATGATATTTATTAATTCTTTGTACAAAGTTTCTAATTTATCTCTCTTGCCTTACATCTTGAGCTGATAGTCCTACGCTCAAACAGTGTGTCTGGGTGAATGAACCACAGGTTTCATGTGTGTGCATGAAGTGTAGGAAACATTTGCGTTAGGAGACTTGAGCAAACAGCTGGGACAGTTTCCTTTGGTTTAGAGCTCTGATGGACTTTGGGACAGAATTCTTTTGACACTGCTATAAATTACAAGGGTTGGTGATATTGATACTTAATAGTCATGCTATTAATCTTGATGTATTCACTGCCATCTACATTTCACCTGCTCTCATTTACAACTGACCAGTGTTAAAATAATCCTGTGATAATCCAACTCCATTTATCTGGGTTCCCCTTTGGTCACATTCCAAGACTGGAAATCCAGGGAGTGTAGAGACCTTGAACTCTTTTTTTTTTAAGTTTTTATTTTATTTTTATTAATTACAGTTATTCACTTTGTATCCCAGCTGTAGCTCCCTCCCCCACCCCCTTCCAATCTCACCCTCCTGCCCTCTTCTTCTCCTATGCCCCTCCCAGAGTCCAATGATAGAGGAAGTCCTCCTCTTCCATCTGACCCTAGTCTATCAGGTCTGAACTCTTCTGTGCAGATTTAGGCTCCATTACTACTACTTTTATTGTCTTAATTTCCAAATGGAGAATAGTATGCATGCATTTTTCATACTTAAGAGGTCACAGAAGATGGACCTTTCTCTCATGCTAAACTTTGAACCTCACCTTCTATTTCCATGGTAACACTAGAAAAGTAAACACTGCAACTGTTCCTCTTTAGAATATAAAAAGCTACACAGAAGGGTGGAGCTATCAGACTTTGCTGAAGTCTATTAAAAGAAAACTCCTTCCATGTGAAGAGAATGGAATCTGTGTTATAACTCTGGCTCTGGGTAGAGACAAGACATCCTTATCTGCTCCAAAGATTAAATTATTACGTACTGTTGACTCATTGTCTCTTCCATTAAGAGTTAAACCAGCTGGGCCTGTTAATCATCTGGGTTTGAGACAGAAAACCTTATTCTCTTGGAGACAAGCTATGTCATGGGAGGAATGTTAATCCTCTACCAAGATATTTTATTTATCTTCCCTAGGTGCAGCATCTTCCAGAGACGCCTTCCTGCTGCACCGATAAGGCTGCCAACTTTTCTAACTCAGAAAAGCATAGCTTCTCCTTTTATTTCCTTTCCTGGATACAGGCCAAACGCATAAACATGACTTTTTTTCCTTCTCCAGCACTGAGCTTTTGAGCTTTCTCTCTGAAGCCCCAGTCCCTTTTACCATGTAGCTGCTTGAGGATGTCTATCATGGAATAAGCTAGCTTTCTTACATGCTGACTCAGAATATGTATCTTGTTTGCTTGCTCTTTGTATAACATTCCTCCTTGCAGCTGCTAAGAACTTCAGCCTGTGTGCCCTGTTGTGTTTTTTCTAAAACTTGAATGAATTGGCCCTTCAACTTCCTTTTAGGTCCATTTAAAAATTCTCTTACCAACAAGTGTAAGAACTCAAAAGGGAACCCCAATTTTCTCTGTAGCATTGACTGTGGTACGTGGTCATATTTGTATTATTTCAAGTCTGTGGATGGTTTGGTAACAAAGTACCCGGGCATAAATTACTGCACATATTTTTTTAAAGAAGATGCTAAGTGACTCAGCAGTAAAACTTATAACACGAACTGCATGTGATTCAAGATTCTTCCTAATCATGGCATTGTGCTTTAATGTTTTACACTTTAAGGTTTGATTATTAGTTTAACTAAAAATTGTGTAAAATTTAGCCAACAATATTTTAATAAGTTACACTATAGTCTTTTAATATTAATCTTAATATATTGCACAGAGTTTAAGCTTATTAACCTCATTTGTCTCAAATCCTATTCACTTAAAAAGAAAGAAGTTTCACTAGAACACTTTTATAAAAGATATATAGATTAGGCCTGCAAAGAGGGTCTGGGTTTGGTTCCTAGTGTCCATGTGACAGTTACAACAGTCATTAACTGCCATGCCCTCTTCAGGCCTCCCCATGGCAATGATCAGCCATGTGTCCATAAACAAAATGCAAGCAAAAGTCATACACAAAATAAAATTAAATAAAGCTTCTGTTATTGCTATTTTTTTAGTTCTTTGAGAATTTCATGTGATTAATTTTATGCAAAAAATCAATGATAATTATTCTTTTCTGTTTATTCTTAGGTGGGTGTGTGTTTGAGAGAGAGAGAAACAGATATAAAGATTGTCCATTCTTTCTTTCTAACAATAATCATACCTTCCTCAAATTCTTTAAAAAAAATCTATCCAGTATGGGCAGTGCTGCCCACATAATTTGGATGTGTGACCTCCTGTATGATTTACATGTTTAAAGGAAACTGGATTTCCTCCTTCCCACAGCTATCAGTTGCCCAACGCTTAACCACGGGTTACACGCCCATCTCCCATCTACAGGACAGAGCTTTGCTGGCTTGAACTTGGACAGGTCGTATGTCTCAATTACTGTGAATTCGTGTGTGCAATTGCTTTGCAGTTTGTTTCCAGCAAACTCTGGCTCTTTTAAATATTTCATCCCTCTTCTGCAATGAATGTTGAGCTTTGGGATGAGGAAGTGTGATCCAGATATCCTATTTACAGATGAGAATCCACAGTCTCCTCTTCTCTGCAACTTAACCAGTCTGGATCTCTGCATAGACTACCATCTTAAAAATGAAAAAAAAAAAAAAAAGATGCATTTCTGAATGTAACAGTAGCAGATATGACAATGAAAGTTATAATGAAGAAAAAAGATCAAAAGAGGAATAGTGTCAATTTTATTATGAAGTATGATTTAGCTGTAGGTGTAATTGTTGCTGAATTGTTGAAAACATAAACTGTTATATATAAAGTTGTATGAATAATGAAAGTCACCAATATTTAATAAAAATTTTTCAAAGTGTCAACCTGTAATGACTGGATATTGCAAACAAATAAAATGTTTTATGTTCCCTTTCGTGATGATATTTGAAAGGTATGCTCTAAGATTTGCATGGGAATGGGATAGAAAATATTCTTAGACAACCTTATTTAAAGCCAGGAAAGCTAAAGCTCTCAGTAAGTTGATTTGAGTAGAAATGAAAAGTCCTAAAATTTAGTAGGTAGCTAAGTGCTAGGTCTCAGAAACCCAGGACAAATGGCAATCTGAGATGCCTATTAACATGCCAGAGTATAGACCTGGCAGCTCCCATCATTACTCGGTATCTGTGCTTTCTCCAAAAATTACCAGCGCCACCCAGTACCTGTGGTACCTTCTGGCACTCCCCACACTGCCGCCTGCCTAAAACCTCTCGCTCCCATGGGCTGGGCCTCCACTTCCTTTCCTATCTGATCTCTATAGAACAGCCATTTTGGCTACACTGAGCTCTTCTTCTCTTGGCCCTCGCCACCACTCTTGGTCAGTGGCTCCTGTCTTGCTCTTCCTAGCACCTTTCTCCTGTCATGGTCAGGATTAGTCTGCCTGTCATGTTCAGCCTGGACTTCTCCCTCTGCCTGCTATCAACCTTATATCTACAATAAAATTCTTTTCCATACCTTACTGGAAGTCATGTCTGCATCCTTTTATTTTTTTAATTTTTGATTCACTGGCCATGGAGTAGAGTCATCTGAGAAAATGCTGTGGTGCATTGTATGCATGTGGGAACTGTATTAAAATAGAGCTTCGTGTTAGGAGTTTTCCAAGCATCAGTGTGTTCATGAGTAACTACTCTGTATTTGAGAAACTGTATTTTAGGTAATAAAATGTAGATGCTTAAGCCATTGTAATGAAAAGAATGTTGGGGTGCTGAAAAAGGTAGACTACAAAGTCAGCTTTTTGCAAAGGTAGTTATAAGGATCCTGTTTTTCTTTTGTCTTGTTCTAATTCTGTTTTCCTGCCTTCTATTTTGTTAATTCCATTGTTATATTTTAAATTTTAACGCTCTTTAATTATGCCTTATATATGATTGTCATATATGTGATTTGGTTAAAGCAATATTGAAGACCCATTTAGGGTAAGCTATTTCTTTCTGATCAAAAGAATGGAATCTATTTCTGGGTGGAGACACGGCCTTGTTTCCACCCTTACGAGTTAATCCAGTTGGCTGGTCAATCCTGGCCGAGAGACCAGCCCTCAGAAAGTCTCATTTATTCTTTTTAGCCCCCTTAAAGAGATAGTGTAGATAATTTTTCTCTTTATGAGATAATTCAGAGAAGTGTAATTTTCTTCTTTCGGACTCCTGTCAAAGTCTGTCCATGCTTTCCTGGATACTGTCTTTTAGTTTTGTGTTTTAATTCTCCTCTACCGTGTCCTCCCTTACCTTTGCTATGTATCTGATCATAAACAAGCACCTCCTTTCCATCTCCTCTCCATGCTCCTCCTCTGGGCAGCCGTGGCTTTTCTTTTAAACTCTAAGAAAATTGTACCCAGGGTTTCTTCTGAGTCCATTCTTAAATCTTTTGTTATCAGCCTGAAACTCTGAGAGGACACCTAGAATGATCTTGGTAATATAGAGCATGCAAGGTGAAGCTCCCCAAATTCCTGGAACAATGACACCACTTTCTTATCTCTGCCAACAACTTATTGTTGGTATTTTACCATTCAGTGTTTCTTATGGAGGCAGGAGTTAACACTCCAAGGGAAATAAGGGGGGTGGGGGAGGTGCCCACAGTGAATTGGGAGCTAGGCCCACAGTTTGCGAGCAAAACAAGAAAATTTCTTGAGCAATTGCCTCAAACTCCATAAAAGTAGTTGTAAGAAAGAGTGGACAACAGTGGCGACAACATGTGGCCACTCTTGGTCTTCAATGCTCAAGGCCCCCTTTCACGTGTTCACCTTCCTGGTTGGCCACAAAGGTCATGCAAACGGTATGGGACCCTTCAGCGGTTCTGGCCACAATACACTCAGAGATTGCCTCATTTCCAAACACATTATTTCAGTCTCTGTCTTCATCGCTTTGTTTGTTTGTTTTATTTTCTGTGAAGACACACAATGACAATGGCAAGTCTTATAAAGAAAGAACATTTAAATAGGGCTGGCTGAGAGTTCATCTGTGTTTTGGTCCATTTCAGTCCTGCAGGGAAGAGGCGCGATGCAGGCAGCAGTGGTGGTGGAGGAGAGGTAGCTGAGAGTTCTGCATCCAGACCCTCAGGCACCAGGAACAGAGAGCAACACTGGGTCTGGTTGGTGCCTCTGAAACTCCCGAGTCCACCCCCACTTCAACATAATACGCCTCTCTACGAGCCTATGGAGGGTATTTTATTCAAGCCGCCAATGTCCCCATGCAACCCCAAACGTAAGTCACATAAAAGATCACTGTACAGGCTTGGCTGAGTCTGGGCCCGGGACAACCCTCCCCAGTCTGAGTTTTCGCACTTCAGGTTTATAATTCCATTTTCACTCTGTTCATTCCGTGTCCACACTTTTTATTCTTCTTCGTTTTAGACACTGAGGCTGGAAGCCATTGGCTCCCAGTGACTATCAACTGTTCAGCTCCCTACCTCCTGATGACAAGCTCGCCAGAGCAAAGGAGGGCTATAGTACTCTCAATATCAAAATTCTGAAGCAATATTCTGTCGGTTGAAAACACAGTTATCAGCAGTTGCTACAGCATGAGTATGTACAGAAGCAGCACATTTAGTATTCTTTATAGAAACATGGAGTGTGCAAGAAAGTGGTTTAATAATATGTTAATCTACGTGGTCAAGCATTTCTCTTTGTCTTAGATTTCATATAAGATGTTAAAGTGAGATTCTGTTTTGTGTTAAAGATAATCTTTTGTTTTTGTCATTTGCGTCTTCTCTTTTCCTCTGAGATGCTACTTTCTCTGGGATTCTGTCATTGACCAGCCTTTTGGTCCCGTCTTAATCTAATGTGCCTTTCATTAATGCTGTGTAAGTCTATGAACAGTGGTTCACGCCTATAACCACAGCAATTTGCTAACGGGGGCAGAGAGATGTCAAGTTTCAGGGCAGACAAAGAAGCACAGAGAGACCCTGTCCAGAGAGAAGAAAGGTAAAACACACACTTGCACACATACACACACACACTGCAAAAGAAAAATTCTTTATTTAGTAAGATTAATATCAGATAAATTATTATTTCACTTATGTTATTATAGATTACACATTCAGTATACAAAAGCTTTAAAATTTATTTTATTTTTGAGATTACAATACAATTACATCTTTTCCTCCTTCCTCTTTCTCCCTCCAATCTTTTCCAGATACCCCTTGTTTCTCTCTTTCAAATTTATAAAAAAAAAAATGTTTCAAAATTTTTGAGGGATTTTTGGGTAACAAAGCCTATAATTACCAGATATTTTGTTTTAGGTCTTTCTGTATTACAAAGTATATGGGTGCTGTGACACAAAGTAATTTTATTGTAATTATTGTGGCAGTCAGCTCTTTCACAAGTATTCCATTTTCCTAACAGAAATAATGATTCCAAGTAAAGCACAAATCACCTATGTTGGGATGTTATAAGTATAATTTACACATCCCTGAGGATTTTCAGCAACTTTCACACAAGCCACCTGCAAGGGCATCTCAACCTTTACGGTGCCGCTGACTCACAGTATTAATCACGCTCTCCAGACAGTGGGCACCAGAGCTTGGGGGCAGGAAACTCAGGGGATCAAACAATGATGTAAATTGACATTCGTGATTAACTGAGCTTGTCATCTGGAAACTCGCTGTCAGTGGTGACCTCCACATTCGTCTCATGCGGCATTCTCGATACTCAGGCAAAAATCAGTGGGCATGAGGGCGTAATAAGATGTCTGACCAGTAAAATCATGTAAGCCGGCACTAATGGCACTTTATGAAAATCATTTTTACAGAACGTTCATTAGGTATTTGAACACCATACTTAAAAACAGGTTAAATAATAAGTCTGTTTTCAATTATAAACAACTTCTCTCTACTTCTTATAGAGACGTTCACGTCCATAACATCAACCCATTTAAATTTTCAGTCCTATCACATGGCACATACACACACACACACATGAGGGACATTTTATCTTCAAGCACAAAAAAAAAGAAAAAAGAAAGACAAGACAAGAAAATAAAAAGAAAACAACAACAGCAGCAACAACAGAAATCCCTCAATAAATCTTAAATTTTCTATAATTATGAGCAGAAGTACTTACATAACTGGACAATGGTCTCCTAACAGTACGCAAACATGTCAGTTATAGTCTATTATTCTAAATCTATATTATCTACAGTAAATGAGTTCGATGATGAGTCTTTTGTGGCTCATGTAAAGTTAATTCGTATATTCATGAGTTTGGATTCCAGGATCCGTGTTGGGGAGCTCACAAATGCCTATAACTCCAACTCCAAGAGACCCAATGTCGTCTTCCGGCCTCTGAGGGCAGCTGCTCATGTGTATGTGAGCACTGACATGCAAACACACACACACAGAAACTTATTTGTATAGGCACACATACACAAGCACAAATATATAAAATAACATTTTAATAAAAATAATGTAAAATATAATATATAAAATAATATAAAAACAATAAATATATAACATTTTAATAAACAATGTGGTCTTGCAGTATCAAAGTTTTTGTTTCAAAACCAGGAAATTAAGTTAAATATAAATTAGTTCTTTTCCTTTGAGGTACTATCAGACCATGATAGCCAGACTTCAAATTATGAGAGGTTTTTTTTTTTTTTTTTTTTTTGCTTTATAGCATAATCAAATACAATGAAAATGAATTTGAGTTTTGCAATCATATGTATCCTTAAGTCAAACAAATAGATCAATAGGTAAGTCAACATAGAACTATTATACATGAGTCATGTTTAGGTGTCTTTTGTTTTTATTTATTTAGTTGGTTATTTGTTTTATGTGGATATAGATTGTGTATGTGTGTATGTGGCTCTTTCTTACTCCCCTGAAATGAGATCGCTCAGGAAGCTTGAAGCTGATGGCTTTTCAGCCGGGCTTCCGATGGGAAGCTCCTGC
Organism: Meriones unguiculatus; assembly: GCF_030254825.1. Classification (NCBI taxonomy): domain Eukaryota; kingdom Metazoa; phylum Chordata; class Mammalia; order Rodentia; family Muridae; genus Meriones; species Meriones unguiculatus. The sequence continues at coordinate 110,759,480 of NC_083356.1, forward strand.
CACCTCCCGCCCTTCCTTTTCCCCTCGTCCACCAGGCTTGCAATTACAGGTGCTCATTGCTGCCCACTGCCAGGCTGGGCTTTTCCATAGGTGCAGGGTCCAAACTCTGGAACTCAAAAATCCAGAGCAAATGTTTATTGCCCCCTGAACCCTATCCCTAGATCCTAGCTGTTTTCTAGATAAGCAGAAAAAATGAACAATAAAACCTCAAGCCAATGAGCCAATGATGTCTGTGCCATTAGATCTACACAAAGTTAAAAACAAATAACAACAACAACCAAAAAAAAAAAAAAAAACCCAAATCCACCAGTGTTCTTCATGATCCATCACCTAATGGACCAGCAGTTGAAAATACGGACAACAGGGAATGAAATTTTGAAATGTTTGGGTTAATTTTTTGATTACTTTAATATATAAAACCAAAGGGAATGTCCATGGGACATTAGAGCTTGTAATAACTCTGAAAATGCATTAGAGCTTGAAAAAGACAGAAGAATTACATGGTGATGTATTTTTATTTGTCCTCAAGAGTATTCACTAATCTCGGAATCAAGATGTCTAGTTTATTGGATGAAGCAATGCTAAGTTTTGGGAGTGGAACATAAATACATTCCATTTGCTGAAAATATGCAAAGAAAATAGTGCAAGAGCTATTGCCAATTCGGTTGACTAATGCAACCAAAATCAATGCATCTGGGAAAACGAACGGTACTTGTTCTGAGATTTGAGGGATTCCAATACTGTTCCTCTTAAGCTGCAGCCCCTTAGGCACCACATAAAATGAGGCACGTAATCAGCTTTCAGACTGTATTTGCCTTCATTAATCATCAACAGTAGGCAAATTCTGAGCTTGCAAATTTAGGTCTTTTATTGTTGCTTTGTGTTAATGATTATTGTCATTTATTCCCCTCCAGGTTTAACATTTTCAGCAGCTACAGAGCACAGATGGCAGAAAGCCCTCCCAGAGATGTAATCAGAAAACATGACCATGTTGAATTCAAACACGAGATAAAGGAAAGTTCTGCATCGCTCCCTAGCCCAGCTAATCAATCACAGTGTTATCACACACATGTATATAGCCAAGCAGTCACAGATTTGATTTACCACAGGAATCACAGCCGAAGGATATGTTACAACATTGAATATCAATATACAAAATGCTTATACTGGACAAACTATGCAACACTCTGCACATACATTACAAGTGATGCTTACATTAATAAACTAAATTTCTGTAATTTATATTTCAAATGGTAAAGATGTTGAGCTAGCATTTTGAACATTCTCTTTAACGTATGATTTTTTTAAATGTTAATCTATAAAAATTTTAATTTTGCTAAACTAAGAATTTTATTTGTACACTTATATACCCAACTTTGAAGAGCAGTAATGCATATATAACAAAATGTTATCATATATTTATATTTGGAAGGTTTTCTAATTTATAGTAAAAAAAACAAAACAAAACCTTGAAACAAAGTTTTCAACCATGCTATATTAACGAAAGAAGAAAATGTGGCTGAAAAATGAAATTTGGTTCTAAGATAATGTTTTAATTCACAATACATATTTAAAGGAAGAAGTGAGGAATTTTGATATATGCTTATCATTTAAAGAGGTAAATCAACCTAAGTATTAGGACCATCTCCCAGAGTAACAGATTCTGCGAGGCAGTAGCTGCAGCAGCTCTATGAGATGCAGAAACTTCAGGTCTGCACATTTAGCATTTTCCACGCGGTGCTGCCTTTTGGAAATCTGAGTCAGCCAGCGCTGATTGAGAGAAGTTTGACATTTTCCTGACCCAGGTTAAAGTGACCATAAATTCTTTTGGCTTTCAGCCTCAAAGCTATGCCTTTTAATCAGTCCTCATCTCGTGAATCCACGAGTTCAGTCATTTTTCTGTCTTTTGTATACCTTCTTCCTGAACTGGAAATGCTACATCACTGCTCTCTACAGTGCCCTTAGGAAAATAAGTAAATTTTTTTTTTCTTTTTGAAGCACATTGTAGATCCATTAACATTTAACTTTTGGCCAATGGAGCAGCAGTTCATGCTCGAATGACTCTTGTTTAAAACCTAGATTTTGTACATAGGGCACACCTCAGTTTTCTTTTGCCTGGAATATGAGACAGAACTTTTTCACTAGCCTGAGAGTCAACTTTAAAAGAAAAAAATCAGCAAAGAAAGCACATACATGAAAAATAAAAGCCACTGAACGGATTCCTCAAATGCTACACTTTCTATAGTGCGGGCAGCTGTAAAGGAAAAACAACATCTCAGAAGACTTCAGCTGGAAATGAACTCCCCAGGTGACAGAAACTTCCTCCTCTGTTATGTTCCAAGATGGACTCAAGGTTTTGTTTTGTTTTGTGTTTTTCAAGACAGGGTTTCACTGTGTAGCCCTGGCTGTCCTGGAACTCACTCTGTAGACCAGGCTGACCTTGAACTCACAGAGATCTGCCTGTCTCTGCCTCCTGAGTGCTGGGACTAAAGGCTTGTGCCACCACTACCGGGCATATCAAGATGGACTCAAAAGTTAGCAGTTTGAGGATCAATCGTATGTATTTCCATTTTCATTAGACAGATCATATCATTGTGTCAAATAGGAACTATATTGCATTTCACAGGGAAGCAGTAAGGAGCTTGTGAGAAAGCAGGGTAGATATTAAAAGGTATATACTTGACTTTTGGAGTGCTCATCTGTAATTGCAAAAGCTGGAGTGGGAAATTAGCCCCACACCCTTAGGTTGTCCCCTCCCTGTTCTGACTCCTGAGTGTGGAACAATACTGGGTGCTCCCGTCAGTGGGTCTTGATACTTATGAGGCTGTGCTCACAGACAGTACGGGATCACCGTGCTCACACCACTCTTAGCCAACTGAACAAGCATTTAGATTGCTGCCAATTTTGTTCATCTTTTTTGATGACCCATGTTCATTGCCAAACCTTTTCCCACTCCCACTTGTATTGTGTTCTCAGCAACTGATTCATAGTGATATTCATTCTGGTATTTATAGCTCTTAAGCTCCCATGCAGTAAGAGGTGAAAAGGGAGGGGGGGTGACTGAGGAACTCTCTATATCATGGTCAGGACAGCGGCCTACAGAGGAGTAAGCTGCAAATGTCTTTGCAAGAATTTGTCTCCTATAGAAACGAAACTTAGTGTGACCAGTGAAATGACACAGATTGCATCAGAAGTTTTTCAGCCATATGCTCTCTGGTGGTGCGCCAGTCTCTGTAAGCCCCCATGGGCTTAGGTTAGCTGTCTTTGTTGTTCTTCTGGAGTTATCATCCTCTCCCGGTCCCTCTCTGCATCCCCCCCACTCTTCTATATGAATCCTTGAGCTTCACCTAATGTTTGGCCATGGGTCTCCGCATCTGTTTTGATCACTGCTGGGTGGAGCCTCTCAGAGGACAGTTCTGGCTAGCCTCCCGTCTGCAACAACTGCGGAGAATCATTAGTAGCGTGAGGAGTTGGCTCTTTCCCATGGGGCCCATACACAGATGTACCTGATGGACAGCTTAGTCTTGATGTGAGTCTTCCTTAGCCAGTGGAGCTGGGGCTGTTTCTGACCTGGACTCTGTTGCCTGTTTGTGGATCCCTTTTCATTAGCTGGGCTACCTTGTTTGGCCTCAGTGGAAGAGGATTCCCTTAGTCCTGATGTGACTTGATGTGCTGGGGTGGATTGGTATGGGTGGGGCAGGGTGGCTCCCCTTTTTTTGAGGAGAAGGTAAGGGGAAAGAGGGTGAGAGGGTGGGACTGGGAGAAGAGGAGTGGGGCTCAGGGGTCAAGATGTAAAATAAATGAACAAATTTTACAAAAAAAAATTATTAAGCTTTCCCCAAATTCCCCAGATTCCTACTGCACATGTTTTACTCATTCTTTTTAAGCATCTGCTTAGCACAACCCGGGCTCGTCTGGGAGGGCCCTCCTCGCGAGGCGTTATCTAGGTCAGACTGGCCTGTGGAGACATCTTTGGGATATATTCTAACTGTCAATTGAGGAAGGAAGGCCCGGCCTGAATGTGAATAGCATTCTTTCATTATTCTGACTAAACCAAAACAGACCAACCCAAGCCATACAACCCAGAAAAGAAGAGCAAGCAAGCAAGCAAGCAAACAAGCAAACAAGCAGACAGACAGAAAGCCTCCTCCAATGTAAAACCTTCTAACAACAACGGGACTTAGGAAGAGTAAAGATGAACTGTGAACATTCATTTCGGAGATATTTATGAGAACATAAACAATCAAAAGCCAAATACAAAGATTATCAAAAAGCCAAATACAAAGATTATCAAAAAGCCAAATACAAAGATTATCAAAATGGAAATATATAGCTGTGAGAGGTGAAATGTGTGGAGTGTCTTAACAGGATCCATGACTGTGTCATGACCCAGAGACACTGCTTTAAATGTGCAGCAGAACTGAGCAATGACCCTGCCATAACCACAACAGTTAAAACAGAAAATGCGGTGGCTCCTTCATCTCTCACTATTGTAGCAAGCAAATGCATTTCCCAGTGAGAACGTCACTTTGAAATATCTGATAAGCCTGGAAAGCATGATGCTCTCTAAGGAAGAAAAGAAAGTCCTTTAAACATTTTTTCTATTTAATATAAATGTACTCTGCGTAAAAGTAAAGGTCAAATATTGGCTAATTTTGAATGGCATTTTAAATATGTCTCTAAAACTTCTTTTAATAAGATGGAGGATAATTTTGGGATAATGAATTTCTGTTGCCTTGCCCTGGAGTGACAGATTTTTTTTTTTTTTTTACCTTTTGAATATAGTTGAAATATATTTGTAATTTAGAAAAATGAACATATATACATATGTAAATAAAAGCATTTTTCTACAAAATACACACATGTAGAAAAATCTATCTGCAGACATGTTATCGGTCTTTAATTTTCATTATTATACTACCACTATGAAGTAGGATTGACATTTTGACCTCTACTCTGTCCCAATACTTTCTACAGAAACTTCTTTGCTTCTTCAAGACAATTTGGGCTGCATGGAGAGCAGAAGGTTTGCTAACGCAAAGCAAATTATAGCGCTGAGTTTTATGTGGCAACTCAATACAACATTTATCTACTTCTCAAATTATTTCTGCCACAGATTTGTTTATAAACTTAGTAAACACAGCTTTATGCATAGGCAACACATCAACTCAAAGATTAAACCTGAATTACTTAAATATTTTTCTCAGTAGTATTAAAAGAATCAGTGCCATAATTAAAATCACCCACGATTCTGAAAACCCTGAATGTGGAAAAGTAACGTTGGTTGATTCTACATTTGGGAATCAAGACAAGATTTGAAGGTGAGAAAATTTTCATATTTATCAGTATATTCCTTGAAGCTGTACTGCAATTTGAAGTTTTGTGAAACTTGCTAATTTTTACAGTTTTAAAGTTTCATATATAGATAAGGCAGCACTGCCTAGGTTCTTAAAAGGAAGTGGGATCATTAGAAGGTTTGTTCTAAGCCTGTGTTTCTAGCCTGAAGGGGAAAAGCAATCACTGCAAGCTAATAATAAAACTAGTACTTATAAGATTAGTTTTCAAGGAATATTTTGCAGACCTAAGATGTTTGCAGACTTTTAATAGGTAGTCAAACTTTTGGGGATATATGATACCCTTAGCATATTGAGAGATGCTTATAACTCTCAACATTTCTTTCTTTCCCACCTTGATCCTATTCAAAAAGACACATATAGGCTGAGTACAACTTCCCAAGGTTGCTAGCACTTTTTTCTGCAGAATGCTAATAAGGCTACACCTTTCATGTACAAACACATGATTATTGTGGCAGTATGGTTTTGAAACTTACTGGGTTTTAAATTATTTTTCTTGACTGTAACCTTTCATTTAGAATTTAGTGCATATCAAAAGGCTAGTGGTTCTCCAGATGAATGATTTTCATGCAATGTTTTCAAATGAGTATGGAATTTCTTTCCAGAATATCTTTCAGGACTAACATCAATCAGGGCATACCCTTTTAGGAACATAATTCTAATATGTTTGATGTGGTGGGTGGCATTTCTGTGCAACTGAGGTAGTAACAACCCGACGTGTAAAAGCAACACTTTCCTTATAACTAGAGTATGTCTAGATTTGTATTATCTAGTGAGACACTTTTTATCAATTGGACTAAAACCTAATTCATTCATAATATCAATGCCTAATACATCATGTAGCCCTAGATACTCTTCATAATTTTTATTTATAATAATTTATTTTTGGAAAAAAACATTAAGAAAAATGCATTATTATCTCAGTTTACAGAGTAAAATACTGAGGGACAATTAGGACAGGTTTATTAAAATTAGATATTTATTAGATTGCTGATCTGAAAATCAACTCCAGCTGCCTGAACCACATATTATGCACACTGTTTCCTGTTGCTTATACTGTTATTTGCCATTAGACATATTACATTTCTTAGCTCAGAAGTAAAATAAGCAAATGCCACTGACAATGTGGGTACACACTCTCAACATTACTTAAGGAAAGAAACAGTTATTGGAAAGATATCTCAGTTCTAGAGAAGACATTTGTGTTCTTAGCTAATTAAAACTGCAGTGGCAGATTTGCTACCTGAATGATACTTGTTAGAATACATGTCCTTTTTAAAAGCAAAGTGCATAATTTATTAGAACCTTAGAAATAATGACTGTTTAAACATCTATATTTAGATTCAACATCATTTCACATTTTTCATGGAGAACTCACAGGAAAGTATTATTTACATAAACCCTGAGTCTTTTTCCCCCAATCCTCTCATGAAAAGACCCAACATTATGGATAAATTATTATCATTATTATTATTATTATTATTATTATTATTATTACAATTTATTCACTTTGTGTACCAGTTGTAGCCCCTCCCTCATCTCCTTTCGCTCCGATCCTCCCTCCCTCTTCCTCCCCTATCCCTCTTCACTAGTCCGCTGATAGGGGAGGTCCTCTTCCCCTACTGTCTGACCATAGTCTATCAGGTCCCATCAGGACTGCCAGGATCCTCTTCCTCCATGGGTTGTCTAGGTCACTCCACCCGGGAGAAATGATCAAGGTGCAGGCAACCTAGTTCAGGTCAGAGACTCTCTCTTCTCCCTTTACTAGGAAACCCACATGGAGAATGAGCTTTCTATGGGCTACATCTGAGCAGAGGGTCTAGGTCTTCTCTATGAATGTTTTTTGGTTGATGCATCAGTCTCTGCAGTATACCCTGGAGCCACCTTTTTTGGCTTTGCTGGTCTGTGGGGCTCAGATCCCCTCCGGGTCCTTCTATAACCCCCTTCTTCCACAAGACTCCTTGCACTTTGCCCAAAGTTTGGCTGTGAGTCTCTGCATCTACTTTGATCTCCTGTTGGGTGGAGTCTTTTAGAGGACATCTGTGGTAGGCTCCCATCCTGTTCCTTCTCTTCTACTGCTTCTTCTGTCTCTCCTGTTTTCCCTTCTGAGTAAGAATTAAGCATCTTCCCTAGGATCATCCTTGTTGTTTAGCATTTTAGGTCTGTAGATTTTAGTACATTTATCTTATATTATATGGCTAATATCCACTTATAAGTGAGCATGTACCATGAGTGTCTTTCTGCTTCTAGGTTACCTGACTCAGGATGATCTCTTTTAGTTCCATCCATTTGCCTGAAAATTTCACGATTTCCTTGCTTTTAATAGCTGAGTATATTCCACTGTATAAACGTACCATAAATTCTGTATCCATTCCTCTATTGAGGGACAGAAAGGTTGTTTCCAGATTCTGTCTATTACAAAAAAGGCTGCTCTGAACACAGTTGAGCAAATGCCCTTGTATGGTTGAACATCTTTTGGGTATATGCCCAGAAGTGGTGTAGCTGGGTCTTGAGGTAGTGCTATTGCCAGTTTTCTGAGAAAGCTTCAGATTGATTTCCAAAGTGATTGTACAAGTTTACATTCCCACCAGCAGTGGAGTAGGGTTCCCCTTTCTCTACATCCTCTCCAGCATATGCTGTACCTTGAGTTTTTGATCTTAGCCACTCTGATGGGTGTAAGGTGAAATCTCAGGGTCATTTTGATTTGCATCTCCCTGATGACTAAGAATATTGAGCATTTCTTTAAGTGTTTCTCTGCTATTTCATATTCCTCTGATGGGAATTTTCTGTTTAGCTCGGCAACCTCATTTTTAAATGGATTATTTGGTTTGTTAGTGTTGAACTTCTTGAGCTCCTAATTTAGTCTGGATATTAGCCCTCTGCTAGATGTAGGGTTGTTGAAGATCATTTCCCAGTCTGTAGGCTGTTGTTTTGTTCTGTTTACAGTGTCCTTTGCTTTACAGAAGCTTTCTAGTTTCATGAGGTCCCATTTATGGATTGTTGATCTTAGAGCCTGAGTTCTTGGTGTTCTGTTCAGGAAATTGTCTCTAGTACCAATGTGTTTCAGGTGCCTCCTTACTTTTTCTTCAGACACAGTTTTTAGTGTGTATTGTTTTATGTTGAGGTCTTTGATTCACTTTGACGTTTGTGATACATATGTATGATAAATATGCATTTTCTACATGTAGACAGCCAGTTAAACCAATACCATTTGTTGAAGATGGTATCTTTTTTTCCATTGTATGATTTTGGCTTTTTGTCAAAAATCAGGTGTCCGTAGATGAGTGGGTTTATTTCTGGGTCTTAGATTTTATTCCACTGATCCACCATTATGTTTCTATGCCAGTACCGTGTCATTTTTATGAGTACAATTAGAAGAAACGAAAGTTTTGTAGCATCCAAATAAACATATACATTGAGACAGAAACAGATATAACTGATGTCATAGTTTGCATTGAAAGTGTCCTCCCTAAAAGTTTGTGTATTGAGAACTTGATCCCTAGATAATGGTGCTACTGAGAGATGACTAAAACAAATTAATATTTTTATCAATTAATTAACCTACTGAAGTGTTCAGAGAGCTGAATGGTCTTTTAGGGTGTGGTTGGAGGAAGAGGGTTCCTGGGATGGTATCTGCAGGGCTGTGTCACTGGCTGAATTTCTGGCTCCCTCCCTCCTGAAACCTGTTAGGTGAGCAGCCTTTTCTTCTTGGCATATCTGTCATTATGCCTTCCTTAGGAAATTCCTGAAAACTATTAATCCAGACAGAGATAGAATGAAACTCCTGAAAACTTGTGGCAAAGTAAATTTCAAATTTTTACATTTCTCAAACACTTTGTCATAGCAAGGGAACACTGACTGACACATGTGAGCTTGAACAATGGGGGAAGATTACAATAAAAAGTGGAGGAAAAAGGCATTATTATTAATTTACAATTAATGAGTGTCATTTGCAGATCATGAAAATACTCCAAAATCAACTATGGAGATGTTTTCACAAGCTCTCAAATAATAGAAAAAAAACACGTGAAGTTACATAGCTTAAATTAGTGAGTTGTATGGCATATGAATTATATACCAATAATTATATTCACTCCTTTTTAAAGACACTATTCACGTCACTTGACATTGAATACTTCCTAGATAAAGTGATTGGCAGAATCAGTTTTTAATGACCCCATAATTATCCATAACTTTCTCACGAATTCTCACATGGAAACTCTATCTTCCTCAACAGATAGTAAACTGTTTTAGGGTAATGATTTCATTTATTCATTTTGTTTTTGGTTAGGAATTCTTGCGAAATAAACAGGCATTGATAAATTCAAGTCAGAAGTCGTTGCCAGAGATGAAAACTGATGGAAACAACAAAATAGACGGGTCACGGCCCAGTAGCAGAGCACTGTCAGCGTTAGCACATACTTGGAGTTGATCTATAGTGCAGCAAAGTAAAGAGAATTGAATAGTTAAAGCAGAAGAAAATAAAAACTGTGTTTTCCTGTAGTACTTAGTAGTGGTTTAGTGGTGTTCAGTTTTGAAAATGACGTTAACTTACAGTAATTTAAATATTACATTTATTCTTGGTCTAATTCAAGAACATTTCCAGGTACAAGTCATTGTACTAGTGGAATATCTGAGAAAATCCAAAATGTGCTAAAGTTTACCTTAAGAGTAAAGAAACCACCTAAACGGATAAACCTGAGGATAGCTAATGCATCAAACTCCTGGATTTTAAAATAGAACCAAACAAATAGAAACGTTTTATTACAAAGAGGAAAGGGTTGTACATTATGAGCGGAATCTGTCATGTTCCTAAATATATTATGACAGCTCATGAGCAATGCAGAACATAACTTCCTCTCCTTTCTCATCAGAATTTTTCCTATTGTTTTTTTCTTTGTGTTGGAGGTTTCAAATGCCCATGCCTTTCCCACTCTCTCGCCTTCTCTTCCTGTCCCTGTCCTTCTAGCTGTCAGTCTCTCCACACCCCCCCCATCCCCTTCCTTCCCCTTTCTCCCTCTCTCCACACCCTCTCTCTCCACCTCTGGTGTGTCAAGATGTGGGCTCTCAGGCATTGTTCCACTTCACGATTTCCTGCCTGCTCTCGTGCTCCTCACAGGATAGTCATGGACTCCAACCCCGTGAAACTTAAGCCCACATGAACACTTCCGTATTTGTGTAGCTCATGGAGTCTTAGCACAATAATAGAAAAGTAACTAAGGCAGCAACTGTCAGAATAAGGCAGGGGAGGAGGAGGGAGTAAACGTGGTTAGCAGCTGTAAATGTGCTCAAAGTCATGTGTATGTGTCTACGAGACTGTCATAATGAACCCCATCATTTTGCAAAATTAATCCACACAAATGCAGATAACTTAAAATATTTCTTAAATATCTGTTCAATGCATTTCTGCCTTTAATTGGGTCTTAAATATGAAAACTTGAAACAATTCAGATAACTTATGACTAAAAATGTTGTGTCTTTTGTCTTAGTGAACTAGAAAAGCTTTATATGATTTGGTACAGAGGAAATTGTAAGCTTATATAGTTCTGTATGAACTGAAAAATTAGCTTCCTATTCTTAATACCCTTAATAGTAATGAACATAGAAAAGATGAGAAATTCTGTCCCCCTAGAATGGAAAATAAGAGCAGGAATACTTTCTTTAAACTAATTGATACAATGATGAGATAATGTCATCATCTGTACAACTCTATCTTTTCTGTTATTGAATGGCTGTGGAATTTAAATCTTAGTTGGCATAACAGTTTTCATCCGGTTAACCATAAAAATGGTGAAGGCTACTTGAAAGAATAAAGGATATAACCTTGATTTCCACTTGGACAGACCAAGTTGGCTACGGTTATGGTGGCCCTGAAATTCTCCAGATGTTTTTAATGAGAGCTATTAATTTTCTACCCTCTAATGACATTAAGTGTTCAATACAGAACACGAAGAAAACGCCCTCTGAGAGAGAAGATTCAAAGTCAGCTAGTACAAGAACAGATTTATTTCTGTAACTTAAAAAAAGAAGCCTAGAGGTATTATGGTGATTGTGTCTGTGAAAACAATTGGGCATATTTCAAAAGAAATGAGATATTCTGTAACCTACCTTTAGACAGGGCAAAATTAATCATTTTCATATCTCCTGTAAAACATGTAAGTTGTTCTTTGTGAATAAAAATGCAGCAACAAGTGGGATTTTGATACTAGGTCAGGGAGAAACAGGCTAAGTAGCTGATATGTTTTGAAGTTTTCCGAACTGTGACTATTTGTGCTGTAAGATAAATATTCTTAATTATCGAATGATATAAACAACTTTAGACAAACTATTTTTATTCTACATTCTTCTCCAATCTAGTTCAGTCTGTATTGATAGCCTTGATTTTATGTCTATTATGCCTTGTATGAACTACCACTTTAGATAAAATTATTTAAGAAATTATTGTTAAGTGTGCATATATAGAATATAACATATGAACATTTTTGGGCTCAAGCTAGAATATCCCATGTTAAAAAATATCCTTTAGGATTAATCATTCTGTCACAAATAACAGTGTTTGAGCAATACTCTGTTGTGTGTAATTATTCATTGTTATGAAGTATTGCTGCATTTGGATATTTGCTATTGTGAGTTTTGCTGTGGAAAATACATGGCTGGAAATTTATCCTGGGCATACAGGTTTCAAACATTTTTTTGTATAAATACCTGGTAGTGAGATGGTGGGATCATATGGGAGCTCCATGTCTAGTTCTGTGGACCTTCGTGTTGGTTTCCATGGTGACTGCATTGCTTTACATTCCCTTTGGCCATGAAGGAGGTTCCTTGCATCTCTACCTTTACCAGGACCAGTTAGTTTTTTTTGTTTTCCTTTTTCATAATGTCCATGATGTCAAGAATGAAATAATATTTCATTCTAGTTTTGACTTACATTTCTCCAGTGCTTAATGGTGCTGAGTTTATTTCAATACAAATATTGGCAATTTAAATGTTCCATTATTTCTAATTCCTTAAAGCAAATGTATTACAGATTTGATTATGAGGTAAGTAGACAGAATGACATTTGATCTCCATTGTGATCCCAAAGTCAATACATTTTTCTCTATGGAGAAATTCTTTCCTTTAATTTTCTTTCTTTTAATTTCTCACTATTATAATCTAGTTAGGAAATCCATTATTTAGTATACATCCATTAGTAAATAATATCTTCTTACTTCTAAAATGTGTATTCAAAGCACAAGATGTTCTGAGCATTCTGTTAATGGTTAGGAAACAAACAAACTACAGAACTATTATATGCAGTCTGAGTAGAATGGGTTTCAGACTCCTTTTGTTCAGGAATGATGCCACAGATGGTTGGCACTGTGCAAAGATCAGTATCCCCAAAGGAAATAGCAGAGAAGAGTTTATTTCAAAAGTCTAAAGATGAAAGACCCCGAAGGAGGAATGAGTTTATCTAACAGGTAAGGTATGGAAGGAGCAGCAGCCTGGGAGTTCAGAGATGCAGAAAGAGCCAGGAGAGGCAGAGGGAGGCACTGCAGGCCGCTCTCCGCAGACTGGAGTCCCAGAGCAGCTGCATAAGTAGAATCTTTACCGTCTGGAACTCCGACGTGGTGTGAGGGCTAGGCTGCATGAAGAACCTGAACCATGAAGGAAATCACAAACACACAGAAGGCTTTATTTTATTTCATGGTTTCCAGTTAAGAAATAAGTTAAAAGCCAGCAAAGAGATTTTATCAAAGGAAAACAGAAATGTTTATAAATACCACTGCTTACACGTTCATTTTTATTCCTCACTCAAATTTTTTGTTTCAAAAATAATATGGCAGTTTATGTGTATTAACTGAATGATAAAATCATCATATATTTTGATTTGCATAAGATAACATGTATTATCTAATTATATGCTTGTGTATTATGAGCTCAATAGATATGTATGTATATAAATACATATGAACATGCTTAACTGAAATTTCTATTGGTCAGAAGATAAAAATATGAAGCTTTGCAATGAAAATCATGGTTATTATACCTGACAAATGAAACTTTAATAGGAGACAGAAATCCTTATTTCGGGTGGAATACAGAGAGCTTTCTAACTTATTGGTCACATGGTGTACTTCACTATGGAAAAGTATCATCTCGTTAAATAGAGCCAGAGCTATCTTTCTATATTCATTTCAAACTATTATGATTTTATTTTATGATTATTTTATCAGAGCCTCATAAGAGAAGCAAACAGTACAGAAAATGCAAGATCTAAAAACTTAGGTATTTACTAAGACATACTTTTAAGTTCATTTTGTTGAACTTGAGTGTCTTTCAAGCAATCTAATAAGTGGCTATGCATTCTACTTCTTCATTGAGTGTGTAATCCACTACTTAATAACAAACTATTCTTTCCTACCATCTGTAGATGTTGAAAGAACAATCAGAGAGCATCTACTTTTTCTCTTTCCACTTTCTCTAAAATGTAGGCAAAATCTTTGGCTATTTCCACTACTGCTTCTTACTATTTTGTCTAGGCCATTGATGACATCACTTGAGGTAGTTCAATCAACTGTCCCTGGCTTTCATTTTATGTAAACCAGGAACAGCACTTGGCACAAGAAATCACTCCCTCTTTCCAACTCGGAGGATGTGCTTACAAGGTATTCTGCTCCAGTGATTTTTCTAAGTTTCCCAGAGTGATTGTCCTTTAGTTTAAATTGTTAGCTCTCTTGTTTATCTGATCTCCCATAACCCTTTGTCTCTGCCCTCTTTTCTAGCTATATACATAACGTTGGGAAATTTGTGTTTGTTTATTTTTATGACATTTAATTTTAATGAGAAATAAATGCCCAAACCTAACTCTCCATCACTTATGTCTCTGAGCTCCAATTCAAAACCTTAATGTAATATATGACTGTTCTTTCACCCCATAACATAAAAATTAATTAAGAAGAAATAAGCAATCGCTTGTTACGTTAAAACCTTAAATATGTCTTGTGTTTTTAAAAAGTGAACATACTGATGATTAAAATGGCTCAGCTTCTGACAAATGCTAATTTTGAGATAAATCAACTATGAAATAGTATATTTTCCCCCACATAGCTTTAAACCCATCAATCCATTTTACTTTTTGCATCTCACACTTGCAGATACAGATATATTTTACCATTAAATATGTCATCACACATACTATTGAAACTGGAATTCAATATTGTTTGCATATTGTTGGTAAGTGTTGTTTCACATCCAGTGAAACACATCAGTTTTCAATATACCTTTTCATGAAACCTAATCGAATACATAGGAAAATTATAAAAGATAGTTATGACCTGTTAAAACACTACTGTTTCTTTCATGCCAATCACTGATCCATGCATTAGATCCACGCATTAGGATCGCCATAACAATACAACCACCCCTCTGATGTATTCCAGAGCTCGGATGCACCTCACAAAGCGAGTTTGGATATACTTAAGTCTGCATTATATAATGTCATGAATATTCCACAATTCAGTTCAACGCATGTGCTATGATGATAGAAGCAAAAATAATGTTTATTGACTGGAAAAAACTTCGGAAACTGCCAGGACATTGGAAATGTCTATGTCTCGTCTAGGTAGCTTTGCATACAAGCCGAAAAAAACATTTACTGAGATATTGACTATTAGATTTATGTTGCCATATTTGAGCTAACCCTCATCTTAAATAAAAGGCAGATTACTGAGAAAAAAAATTGTATGCCTGTCTCCATAAAAAAAAAAAAAAGAAAAGTTGAAGATCTAGTTAACAAATGTTGATTTGTTTGTTTGTTATCTTGAAACAGAGTCTTACTATATAGGTCTGGTTGTCTTGGAACTCACTATGTAGACCAGAGTGGCCTCAAATTCACAGAGATTCTCCTGTTTCCTCCTCCCAAGTGCTGGGATTAAAGGCATTTTCTACTCTGCTCAGCAATCTTGTTGATTTTTTTAAAGTTACAATTTATTTGCTTTATATCCCAGCTGTAGCCCCATTCCCTCCCAATCCTACCCTCCCTCCCTCTTCTCATATGCCCCTCCCCCAGTCCACTGATAGGGGAAGTCCTCCTCTTCTTCCATCTGACCTTAGTCTATCAGGTCTCATCAGGACTGGTTTCTTTGTCTTCCTCTGTGGACTGGTAAGACTGTTCCCCCCTCAGGTGGAGGTGATCAAAGAGCCAGCCCATGAGTCCCTGTCAGAGACGGCCCCTGGTCCTATTTTTGGGGAACCCTCTTGGATACTGAGCTGCCTTGGGCTACTTCTGTGCAGGGTTTCTAAGTTATCTCCATGCATGATCCTTATTTGTAGTATCAGTCTCAGAAAAGACCCTTGTGCCCAGATTTTTTGGTTCTGTTGCTTCCCTTGTGGAGCTCCTGTTCCCTCCAGGTCTTTGTATCTCCCCTTTTTTTCATAAGATTCCCTGCACTCTGCCCAAAGTTTGGCTATGTGTCTCAGCATATGCTTGGATACCCTGCTGGGTGGAGTCTTTCAGAGGCCCTGTGATAGCCTCCTGTCCTGTTCTCTGTTTTCTCCCTCTTCCAGTGCCCTTCTCATTTGTCTTTCTGAATGAAGATTGAGCATCATACCCAGAGTCCTCCTTCTTGACCATCTTGTTGATTTTTATGATGAAACTTTATGAAGAATTGAAAGAAATGTGAAAAAGACATTGAACTAAGGGAATTGTACACAGTGTGTAGGAGAGGAGAAGCCCAGAAAAGCCTGTCCAGCCTCTTCTTAACCTTTCTGTAGAGCTATTTTTCTCCTCAGGTATGCAATGCATAAGGACCTTTAATTCTGAAATCCCTTTGCCAACAATGCCAGGAGCCAGTCTTAAGAGTCTGAGGAAGAATCATTCCTTGCCACTTGTCGCACTGGTGGCTTATGGCTTTATCCCTTTCCTCTGAGCTTCTCTGTTCTCCTGCTTCCTTCCCCTTATCTCTCTGTGTCCCGTTCTGTCTCTCAGAAGGACACAGCTTTGGATTTACAACCCACTCTCAGACATACAATCTTACTTTGATCTTTACTTTATTGATACATGTTTCCAAATAAATATGTATTTTGGGGAGAGAGTTGGAGCAAGAGAACACTTATAATGCTTGGATTGCTTTGGGGAGAAACATGGTTTCATGCTTGCTGGAGGAGGATCAGAGGACAAGAGCAGGTGGGCCTGAGAACACCAGAGAACTTAAACCCGAGGCTCCTCAAGTGTCATCAGGCTTACAGCGCTCCATCCTGCAAAGACTCCTGTTGGGAGCAGAGCACTCTGAGCCTGAAAGCATTATCTCGAAAAGCTATACTATAATTTCTATTTAAAGTGAAAAATGAGCTTGATAGCAAAACAGCCACCCTCACACATCGCCAGTAATAAACAGGCTCAACTTATGGTGAAAGTAATTTGACATAGCAAGGGCATTAAAACTGTGTGGACTGTCAGGCAGTAGTGCATCTGTTACAGATTAATTTTTGACAAATGTACACGAAACAACACTTGGAGTGCAAATATATCACAATATTAAGTTGATTGTAAGCGATAGAAAGAAAGGGAAATGGTGAAGCAGTGTGCCGTGAAGAGGTAGATCTGGAGAAGGGGGACACACGTGATCCTAGAAGGAATTTAAGGATTCAAAGAAGCATTATGAAAATGTTGGGAGAAAAGGGGTAATTAAATTTGTGTGTGGAAGCATGATAGATTATATTTGACACACATACAGGTGCTTCCATTGAGCTGGGAGGCGTCCTGGAACCTGTATGTCCTGAGTGACGGCTTGTGTTGACCCAGTGACTTCACAAAGTGAATTTAACTAGTGTGGCCGCCTTGATCATCTTATTTTTGAAGAGTATATTTAACAGTTTATAACTCTAATCACAGTTCCTTCCATCTTTCACATTATATTTACTATGTACTTCCTATATTCTAGTAGCCTGTCTGGGCATGGGTGAACAGGCTCATTTTCTTTATGAGCAAGCGAGTGTATATTTACACTGCTCAGACTTCCTTTTCTTTGCTTTTCTCTTCTACCCTTTCATGTTTTTTTCTCTGGGTCCCACCTCTTGCCCCTCTCTCCTTCTTGCCCCTCCACTCCTTCCCATCTCCTCTTCTCTTTTCCTCTCTTCTCCTGCCCTCTTTTGCCCTCTTTTTCTCTCCTCTCCTTTCCTCCCTATGCCTCTTGTCTTTCAACCCTTCACAAATGTTGACACATTCTTACTTTAGGACACATTTTTTTTTTTTTTTTTACTTTATGAAAATCAGACTGTAGTCAGATATGAGCCACTAGGTCATAGTGTGACAACAGCTGTTATATTTCTATGATGCTCAATAGTTATTTTTGGTTGTTTTATAAAAATAAAGATACTTGCTAGCAAAGGTCAAATTAGCCTCAAAATAAAGAGCAGTTTAAACATTAATATTGAAGTATGTTATTACCATTATGGATGAAATTGTGACTATATTGATCTTAGTATAAAGCCATTCTTGTATTTTACAGTTAAAGGTATATATGCTATAATACTTTAAAATTGTTAAGGATCTCTAAGGCCGAAACTTCTGCATTAAAAAGGATAGGACATTTTGTTATGGTTGTTGGGCCTAAAGAATCTATAGATGTGCAAATTGATTGACAAACTGGAAGCATTTCTGTAACCTTATCATATTCACTATTATTTTGCAAATTGGCCATAAAATGTTTCTCTTTTTCTCCTAATACAACATAATTTCAGTTTAAAATATTATTTAATCTTTCTTCCATATGATCGAGGATTCATCACACATCCATGGGACAAGCACATTTTTGTTATTCTGGTGTTATTTCTAAAGCTCTAGTCATTTATTTTACACTTTATTTAATCTGCATGCCTGTGTATATGTGTGGATGCTTGCATGCTACAGTGAACATGCAGTAGTGAGAGTCTCTTATAGGTGTCAGCTCTCTCTCTTCACCATGTGACTCTGCTGGATCAACTTAGGTCATCTAGGTCGGTGGCACACTGAACTAATGAACCATCTTGGAGGCCCTGGATTTAGTTTTATGTCACATGTTAACTCTATTTTATCTTATAACTTCTCTATGCTCAAATGAGTTGCATTTGTGGAATGAAAAGTGCAGAGGAGTTTTACTCCATTAACATGGCTACTCTGATTGACCTTCTAGATCTGTGTGATCCACCTGGAACGCAGACACTCCACCCACCTTTGATCCCTCTGGCTGGAATACAGACATATCTTAATGCACATCTTTAATCCCAAACAATGACATCTACTTGAGGGACAGACAAAGTGATGACTCAGAGATAGATTTGACAGACTAGGATATGGCCAATTCTCACAAGAACAGCAAAAGAAAGCGAGGATATTTAAGGAACTGCTGGGAGGGGCCCTTGGTTTAGATGAGTTCAGTCACTTCAATCATTTCCATCTCTTCAACTGAGTACTCAGTTCAGTGAGTGCAGTCAGTTCAGTGAGTGCAGTTCAGTTGAGTTCAGGTAATTCAGTGGAGTTCAGTCGAGTGGAACATTGTTACAAGCAGAGCAATTCAGTGAGAATCCAAGAGAACCCAGTTTGAATCTGTCAGCTTGGAGACAAGTTTGAGCCAGAACATCTCAGTTGAACCAGCCAGCCAGAGTTCAGAAAGAGCTAGAAATGGCGACTTTGTTCAGCATTAAGTCTCCAGGATGACAATTACTTCTGATGAATACTAGATACTTTTATATCATACCCCCAACTTTTACAGAAAATAAAGAAGCTATGTTGTATACATATATGAGATTTTCTTTTTTATTTATAGAATATCATGTAAGCAGTTACTTTATTTATAACTTAGTATAAATTTGCTGTGACTAATTAGGAAACAAAACTCTGTCAAAAGATTTAAGATGTGAAATTTAAATGATCAGATCCTGTACTCAAAATGAAAAGCCTCAAAACTGGATCAAATAAGGGCAATTAATAGTAAGTTCAAGCCTCAGTATTTTATCATTTGGTTGGATATTTCCACATAACATCTTAAGTTTGGCTTAGATTACTGAGAACTTCTTGCTTGAGCAAGAAGCCTAGTAACCTCAAGAGAGATGAATTTACAAGATTGTTCAGAGATAAAGACTCAATAGGAGAAAAAGAATATCAAGGAGTGAGTTGTGTGTTTAAAATGCCTGCTACTATGAAATCAGTTTTTTTTTTTTTTTACAATCCTTTCATTTTTATTTTTAGTTGACATTGAAAGCAGTGTGTCTAGAAATTATTCTTGTGACTCTTATGGGAGTTAGTTTTAGCACCTATGCCTAAGGAAAAAAAATCTTGCTTATATTTTCCACAATGAGGTGCCAAATATTCTTGTAGGTGTTGAGTATATATTAGAGAGTAATTAAAAAGGGAGCTTTAAAGTTTGCTCAGATTTTAGTATACATAATGCAATAACAAGACAAATAGACAATGTTAAAGGAAAATTAATATGAGAATCTCTAAAAGCCAGATAGTTGGTCAGTGGTGCTTCAGTGGTGTTTTAGCTTAGATTTTAAACAAAATAAGTGCCAAGCCACAACATGTAGTCGATGTAGTACAGCAAAGGTCCAAAGCCAGGATAAACATCTAAACATCTTTCATGTCCTAGAAACACAAAGGTTTTTGAGGTAAGTAAAGTCATAAGTCAGTGGCTGGAGCTGAGTGAATTAAAAATTTTGAAAAGATAGAATGAGATTGCTAAGGCTATTGCAAAGCAAAGTAGGAGTTTTATAAAAGTTCTCTGAATAACCAAATATTATGAGCCAGTACTGGCATAGAGAATTTTGTATTCTGGACTGTGTGTTCTTCTGGCTCCTGAGTTTAGATTACAGTTTTATGCCACTATGCTGTGCCTACTTTCATTTTGTTCGGTATTACTTGTAATTCAAGGTAGCTTTGAACTTTTACCTCACCCTTTCATGTGGAGAAAATTTTTATACTGTGCAGGAATTGAGAATACAAAGAGTTTATCTGATTGTTGCGGTCCATTAACCAATGAGAATTGTCACATAGTTTGAAGGACAGCTGTCAATAACAAGTGGATATAATTTTTGACAGAGTCTCTCAAAGTTGCAAGAAATGTGCATTAGCTCCATAAATCTGGGTAGTATAAGAGTGGGCAAATATTCTGTGAGTTAATGAATAGTAAGAATATTATGAATAGTAAGAACAGAGTTCTACAACAGCTAGGTTTGGTTCTTACAGTCCACGTGGATGATTACATCATTTATTAAAGAGGATACAGAAGTGTGGACAGCTCTTAAATCTTTGTGGTTTACAGTTGTTGCCTGTCCTCCTGATTTCTAGATCAAGATTTGTATCGAGGTATGATTATGTATAAAACTTTTAGTAACAATTTTGTCTGGAACTAATTTAATGATATAAACCAGAAGAATCCTAGTAAATGTAGTGTTTTCCATAATTTATGAATACAGTACAGAAATGCAAAAGTTTGAACTAAATAAAAACCCCTGAACAAATAAACATTTGATTTTTTATTGAAGATATAGATAAATAGAACATTATGTTTGAAGATGATAAGTGTGGGCTTAGATTTTTCCCTAAATCTAGGAGAGGAGATACATAGAGGCCCACTGACAGTGAGGCATCACTCTTTGGATCAACACTTGTCTTCACAGAGGCTCTAAACCACCTCTGACTCCTTTCAACATCCTGACCTGAGGTAGATTAGTAGTGAAAAGGGCTGTAGTCATCTTTATCTACTTCCTGCTGGTGAGGGTCAACAGTTCTTTAGGGGATTACCAGACTTAGTCTTCAGGGATACCAGCAGTCCAGTCCAAAGGCCAACACCAAGCAGCAACAGGAATCAGCACAAGTCAGTGAAAGCCACGCATTTGGCTGGATTTCCCCAGAAGTTTTCTGGAATGTTTCTCTCTGTGAAGTCAAGTGTGAAAGCAGGGAGATCAGTGCAGCGATGTGGCTCCAAAAAGCAATATCTCACTCTGCATGGGCCTCTATCCATATCCTCTCCTCAAAGGCCACCCCCGGATGTTCTCAGCTGGCTAAAGTCACACCATCCGCACTAGAGAGCTCACAGCAAAACACCACGTGCCCTCTCACAAGCCAGCCTCCAGCAAAACATCATATTCCCACCATCCAAACATCACAAGACAAAGCTGAGTCTTCAAGGAAACAGGAAACTTCCACTTCAGGTGAGTGTTTCAGGAGTTAGACATATTTACTTTGATTTGACCATTACAGTATATGTGTGCACTTATACATGTGTAAAATATTATATAGGAATTCATAAATATAATGATATTATGTTAAGTAAGTAACTGAAGCCCAAATAAACAATATATAAATGAATAGTTTAATAAGAAACAATCTTATGTATAGTACTTTTTTGAGTGTTTTAAGTATTTGAAAGCACAAACACACATATCTAAAGATAATATCATCAGTTTGCTATAAAACTAGTGATCTTGAATAAATGAAGAACTTGGAAATTAATACTTTCATTTAAAATTTTAGGTATTTTGCCTTATATTTCTTTTATTATAGAAGTATTTAGACAAGGGTGTTATAAAAATTAAAGATATATTTCTCTGAAAATAGTAAAGAGTGATTTCTTGCAGGGGTTTATATGTATACACACACACACATGCACACACACACACACACACACACACACACACACACATCTATACACCAAATGTTCTCTCTTTTTGCTTTAACTGTCCTCCATAAATCACTGAAAATGTCATTATTTTCTTACTTTTTTGTGTGTACGTGTGACTGCAATTTAGGATTCATAGAACCATTTTGGCAGACTTACTCTTTTCTTTTGCAATTAATTTAAGATAGGGAGAAATTGCTCTCATTGTTCCCAAAGTCTTTAAAAAACTCCCAAGGGAAGACAAAGCAACTCACAGATGTGTGGCTTATTTCCATATTACTAGAATTTATATTTATTTAAATGGGTCAGTGCAAATGGATACAGTGTGTAGAAACTCGAGGTTTTCCCTAACATGATTTCATGAGAAACATGGATAGCATTAGAAGTTACAGCATAGATAAAAAGGAGAGCTCAAACAAATATTTAAATGTTTCAGAGCAAAGCAAATTAAGTTTTTAATGATGAATTGAGGAATTCAAGAATTGAGGAAATGAGGAATTCAGAAGTCTTGGAACTAAATATTACAGTAAGAGAAAAAAGATTTAACTTTTTTAAAAAAGCTGTTAATGTGAACATTTCTTTTTTTATAAGCATTCATCTTCACCAAAGCACCACTGTCTTCTCTTCAGGAGTCAACCTTTTCCACCATCAGAGTGTAAGATATGTTTTGATGTGAATATGGGGTTGATGCTAAGCTTCACAGAGGCAAAGGTGAGGCCAAAAATTCAAGATAAAAATGTCTTCAATATTTTGGGTTTATGAGTCTATTTTGTATGACCCAATGCAGATCAAGACTATGAGTAAATACCATTTAAAAGAAGATAGCCGGCATATTATGATTTTGAATGCTTTAAATCCAGCACGTCAGGCAACATGTGCCCATTGGTGTAATATCACCATAATCGTTATGTGGATTACCATGTACTGTTTGCATATGAGGCTTACACCACAGGAGGGGTTTCATGTCAGTTACGGTCAAAAGTTCATGGTTGAGGAGACCATAGGCCCCAGTGGAGAATTTACTACTGCTGGTTTGCAAAATTCACGTGGTGTCAAACTGAGCGTGTTTGTTTGTATCCAATCACTTCGATCAGAACGCTTCTCTGTGCAGTTCAGTACAGGGATATGGAGAAACTTGTTGCTGTTCAAGGTCCTGAGAGAAGGTGGACAGCTGAGTGCAGTTTTAAACAAGATGTTTGAACAATCCCCTCTAAGACTCAGGGAGGAATGCAGAAGGGGGGTGAGGAAACTGTGAGAAAAGCTATGATAAGAAGAAGAGCTCCTAAGTGCTATCCTCTGGATTAATAAAGCTAAGCAGTCATGAACTCACAGCTGCCATGTTTGCTTGAAATGGAAAGGCTCAAATGCAGGCTTCTTAGCCCTTCAGTCTTAGGTTGAGGGGAGGCTCATGGGGCTCTTCCTACATTGAGAAAGTATTGGCTGTTATTTGCTGTTGGAGAAAGAGGAGTTACTTTATTCAGTCTTGTATCTACTGATGAGTTTCAGACTCCACTGGAGAGTTCCAAATCCATGATTCTGATGGTGATTCTGGTTAAACCCATAAAACAGTACAATGCAGATATCAGAATGGGAACAGGATTTAAACTTAGGAGAAGAGTGGGTGATAAAGGTGGAAGGGAGATAAGAGACAGTGTGAAATAAAGATAAACATGCTTTACATATGTGTATGAAATTGTCAAATAATAAATTCAATTAATGGAAAATATGCTAGAATCTGAAACAGTGTTAAGAAAAGTAAATGCATTATAGAAAAAAAAAGTATGCATCAAAAGCTCTTCATCATTAATAATTATATGAGTCAAGATCATCCCTTGCATAATTTTAAAGCAATGTTTTTTTAGAAAGGAAAAGAGAGAGACAGAACATTATAGATAAAATGATCACCATATCTTAAATATTGTATATGGCAGAAATAAATACAGAAAAGACAAAAACTGAAGAATAAACTGAACATTATAGAGATGGTACACTGAGAAACTGACAAAAATATACCTTTTAATGTATGCATTCATTGGAATAACTAGATTAGATCTGACTTAAACATTATTTAATGACTTTTATCTCATCTTTTTTTTTTTACAGAAAAAAAGAGTGAATGGAATTTTATGTAAGAAGTGGGAAATAGTAAGAGCTGGAGAGGACAGGAACTCCACAAGGAGAGCAACGGAACAAGAAAATTTGAACACAGGGAACTTCCCAGAGACTCATACTCCAACCAAGGTCTATTCATGGAGATAACCTAGAACCCCTGCACAGATGTAGCCCAGGGCAGTTCAGTGTCCAAGTGGGTTAATGTGAAGAGGGACTGCCTCTGACATATTCTGATTGGCCTGCTCTTTGATCACCTCCCCCTGGGGCGGAGCAGCCTTACCAGGCCATAGTAGAGGACAATGCAGCCACTTTTGATGTGAACTGATGGACTAAGATCAGAAAGGAGAGGAGAACCTCCCCTATCAGTGGACTTGGGGAGTGGCATGCAAGCAGAAAGGGGGGGGGTGGGACCGGGAGGGGCTTATGGGGGGATACAAAATGAATAAAGTGTAATTAATAAAAGTTAAATTAAAAAGCCCAAATTTTCAGAAAACAAGAAGCTACATTTATGACAAATATTCTACAAGGTTAATTGATCAAAACTTTGTGATTGTGTTGTGGACTGAAAGCCAAATTAACTTGAACTGACTTTAGCCCCTTAATAAACGTTCATTGTCCACATCTGTGACCTATCATCTTGTGACTTCAGTACAATTTACTAATATGCATTAAAAGACAATGCCTACCAACCTGGAACGAAGAATGTTATTGGGTATCATCTGAAATCTGAAATGGTATCAAAAGAAGGGAAAATTCGGTGGGTATGGGAAGAGAACAGAGCCTCTCACCCAGAGTCTAAGTGGAATCCAAGCTAGCTGAAAAGCAGGACTTCCAACACAGTTAACTTTGCGAACCTTACTCCCTTTACATGCCCTCTAAGCTTCTTGTGTAAGATTCGTGGCTTCCAGGCTTATTATACTTGATCAGATTTTAATTTCATTCAAAGAAACACTGGAGGAACTTTATATTCTCAATTTACCAAAAGAAAAAGGAAAAGATTTCTTAGCAACTCTTGAATGCTACCAAGATGTTATACATGTCGAAAGCTAAAAAGCTTTAGACTTTTCCCTACCCACACTTAGCAATGCCTTATTCTTTTCTTGATCAGCTTTCTTTCTTAACCCTGTGCTTCCAATATAGGTTCAAGCGTTGTTTTTCAAAGTCTCACTGTTTGTGAAGCTCTATTCTTTGAACATTTATTCTTTTATTTTGCATACCTTTCTTTCAGATTTTCATGAAACTCCTGGTGGGTTTTACTGTGGTTATCCCTGAAATTCTTTTCCTCATCAAAGCCTGGAATATGTCAGGGCTAAAATGAGTCTCTACAAGACTAAGAAGCCCAGAAACTGCTGAGGGTGAGATTGTAGCCCGGTGTCTGTCTCCCACCCTGGTGCCCAAACCTCGAGTAAATTCCTGAACAGTTCTCAGCCCTGCTGTTGATGCTACCACGACTATATTAGAAAAGTGCTTTGATTTTGATTTATTAATTTCTATATTGTTCAGTAACTATAAAACATCACTAAATTACTATATTAGGACATATTATTTATGGAAAGTAAAATCCAAATTCTTAATCCAGCTCACTCCTATTTGGCTCAAGAATCAATTCTTTTTTTGTCCCCCTTTAAGGCACAAGCTGTTTTGCATTGACAATAGTGATTATTCTAGATTATTTTAGCGTTCAAACCTGTCAAATTTATTTTAAAAAGACACAAAGAGTCAAAATACCTTGCAGAAGCTTCAGTTATTGAAAACTGTTATAACTACTTCAACACATTTTTTCACATTTAATAAGTGCCATACTTCCATTAAGCAAAGAAGGTGGAGGAAACAGCATTTTCCTTAAAATATTACACAGTAAGTTCAAATTAATAAAAACAACAAATGCTCCTCATCTTGAGATGGTAAGCTTCCTATGACATGTGGTACGCAACCCGTGCTGGACAGAACACCAAACAGTGTTGGTGTACGTCTGCATGTGTGCGCAGCCGATGAGCTAGATGCAAAGTGAACGGTGAAGCCTTAAATTGCACCTTCCTCTAACACTGTTCTAAATTTGGAAACACTGAAACCGATGTGTCCTTCCTCGACAGAATAGCACTGATAGCATTGTTCTATTCTGGGCATTCACAGACACCGTATTCCATACCAAGAATAAACTCTATGCAAAATGCCATATTTCCAAGTCTGGAACATGACTGGGCTGACACTAGACAACCAGTAGTTCCTTGCTGTCAGCGCAATCAGCGGGGGTGCCAGCCTGGAGAACTGCAGCTACTTAACAGCGTGAATTTTTCCAGAGAAGAACATATTCTGAAGTGAGATAATTTACTTCAACATTCTGCAAAATTTACCTCATAATATGGGCAAGAATAAAGGTTGGTTGCAGAGACTTATAAATAAAAACTTGTGAGGTGATTGATTGGTGAACCTTTCTCTGTGTGAGTAACTTATTAATTTCACTAATTAAAAACTCTCTGTCAAAAGAGCCACATTTCAGTGGTGCAACTATTTCAATCTGATGTTTTCCTCTGCCCCCAAACAGAAATTAACCCTTGACTATAAGCAACTGTAGTATAGACTTGTAAATCATACTTCAGCAATGCACATGATGATTTGTGAACCTATTCTAGGTAACTACCAAAAAAGATGTGTTACATTCACTACTTTATAGCATGTGCATATGTATGGATATATGTATATGTACAATATTTTGCTTGTTTATTTGTGAGAATGTGATTTAATTACACGGTTTCTTCCTTCCCTTTCCAACCCTCAAACCCTCTCATATGCCTGCCTCTGCTCTCTTTCAAATTCATGGCCTCTTTTTTTTTTGGTTAAATGCTCCACAAGGACCAAATATATCTGGGCACAGGGGTCTTGCATGAGACTGTTTCTCCAACCAAGGACCATGTATGGATATAACCTAGAACCTCCACTCAGATGTAGCCTGTGGTAGCTCAGTAACCAAGTGGGTTTCCCTAGTAAGGGGAACAGGGACTGTTTCTACATGAACTCAATGACTGGCTCTTTGAGCTCCCCATCCCCTAAAGGAGGAGCAGTCCTGTTAGGCCACAGAGGAGGGCTTTGCAGCCAGTCCTGAAGATACCTGATAAAACAGGGTCAGATGGAAGGGGAGGATTACATCCCCTATCAGTGGACTTAGAAAGGGGCACAGTGGAGATGAGGGAGGGAGGGAGGGACTGGGAGGGAATGAGGGATCGGATACAGCGGCATACAGAGTTAATACAATGTAACTAATAATAAAAATAAAAAATGTCATGGTATAGTTAATGCATTTGTTTATGCATGTATATTCTTACATATAACCTGTTGTGTCCATCTGATGTTACTTGTGTGCATGTTTTTAGGGCAGATCACATGATCACTGGAGAGCCAGTTGGTGCGCTGGTGCCTGGAGAGGAGCACCCCTCTCGCTCCCAGCTTTCCTTCGTTTCTGACGGTTCTTGGTGTAGGGTTAAGACATGGCTTTTCCCTGTGCAGCTTGATGTGATGTCTGTTGTGGAACTTTTCGGTTATGTTTGAGCGGTCATTTTGGTGAAGCTTACTGGCATAGATTCCAGTGTTGCTGGGAGAGACTGCAAATCCTCGGCTCTATCCTTCCCATCCTCTCTTCCATTGTGCTCCATCCCTGAACCTTAGCTGAGAGAGTCTTTTATAGATGTGTCTTAAGACATTTTTAATAATTGTGGCTTTCATTGCATGGTGATCCTTTGATCACCACATTAATGAAAAGCAATACAAAATGAGAAATTGTCTTGTATATTTATGCTTTAAATATTGTAAACTTCTCAGATAAATCAGAGAAAAACGATTTCCAGGAAGTTTAAATTCAATATTAAATAAAAATATACAAAAGTCATTTTTCAAGATATTTTGCTTTCTTTTCTGTCTTATTAACATATTTCTGTGCATGTTTTTTATGTTCCTTTTTCATTTGAGACAGGGATTCATGCACTCAGGCCGGCTTAGTATTCACGTTAAGTTCCTGATCTTCTGTTTTTACCTTACCAGCGCTAGTATGATAGTCAGGTGCCACTACATGCTGCTTTCACATTTTGTTTTCTAAGAAAACTTAAATATTCATGAAATATTGTATTCACACAAGGTAACTTAGCTGTAACAAATACAATAAAAGTAAATAAAATACAGGAAATGTGTTCTTGGATGGCTGGCGGGTTCATTGGGTGACAGCGTTCACAGCCAAGTCTGGGCACCTGAGTTCTCTATCCAACCACCCAACTGGGAGAAGGAAAGAACTGACTTTTCTGACCTCCACATATGCCCATGACACGCTCACCACACACCACACCAAACAAACAAACAAACAAAAATGTTTCAAAAATCTGAAATTTAAAGTGTATAAGACAATTTAAGAACTTAAAATATAAATTTGAATTTTCAATAGTAAAATTAATGCCAACAATGGTATGGAAATGGGTTCATTCTTTTTTTCCTGTTGTTTAAAGAGTTAAAAGACAAAAAAAGAAGGGTTACTGGAAATCTCAGGACTCCCGGCAGAGGCATCAGGTGATTCCAGGAAAGTCAGCTTCCTCTCTTGAGGTTTTTGGGCCCATTGATAAAAGAACTTAAGAGTGGCCACAGAGGAAGAGGATGCAGCCAGTCCTGATGAGACCTGATAGACTAGGGTCAGAGAGAAGAGGAGGAGGACCTCCTCTATCAGTGGACTTAGGGAGGGACATGGGAGGAGAAGAGGGAGGAAGGGAGGGCAGGATTGGGAGGAGAAGAGGGAGGGGGACACAGCTGGTATACCAAGTGAATAAATTGTAATAAATAAAAAAATTGATTAATTTAAAAAGAAAATATATTAAAACTAAGATAAAATGAAAAAAATACAAAACTTAATATTTTAAAGTTTTTATGATTTTCTTTTACAAGTACTTAGAAGTTTCACAGATAATGTAGGTTTTGGATATATGTTTAATAAACTTTAAATATTGAAATATTAAAGTATAATTTCATTAAGTTAAAAAAAGAATAGGCACACACTGAAGCTAAGCTTGAGGAGGGAAAAACACTTAAAAAGAAGCTCGGGTTCACTTATTAAGGTTTGAAGGAGAATGACAGCTATCAAACTGTAGATATCAAAACTGCCTAGACATAGAAAATAAAAAAGATAAGCTGGAGTGGAGGTCAGCCAGCTGCAACCCAGCAGCCAGCATCTAAGAATGAAGAGGGAGAGAAAAACACACAAACAGAACAAAACAAGAAACAGCGGAGAACCAGAAGGGTGAGCAGACCCAGCACATATGAACCTCATGGTGACTTGTAGACTTCACTAGAGGGTGAAGATTCTGGGAAGAAAAAGCAATTTCCTCAAGGTCAGTCTACCTTCCTAGGCATGGTCCCCTAGCCAGGTCCCTGACTGGATTTAACTTTAAGGGAAGAAATGAGTGGAAGGCCTGTCTCAGTCTAGAGATGGATTCAATTCTTTACAGAGTTACTTTAAAACCTATAAAACTTACATTTTAATTAAGAACCTAAATGTCAGAAAATATCTTTAATCAATAGGTGGTGTTTTTTTTGTTTTTTTAATTACTAGTTTCATTATATTTTGTCACAACATGTCAGAATCCCAGATTTTTAATTGTTTTCATATGGTGTTGAGTTTGTGCAACTGAAATCTTGAGCATTTTAGTATAATTATGAATAGCCATTAACTCCTTGATTTCTTCTTACGAAACAGTGTGAAAAAGTGTCAATAATTGTTGTTATACCCTTCTTCCCAAGGATAAGTGTGGTCCTCACCCCTCATGTGGGAAACTTCTCTTTGCAACAGAAGAAGACCATTGTAGGAAACTCTATCCAGTCAGATCCAGTCCCAGCTGATCCATTTACAGCAAAAGCCCTAAACCTAAGGCTCAGGGATTATTGAGGAAGTTGGGTGGAAAGATTGGAAAAGCCAGATGCTCAGGGGGTTACTGTGAGGTTGTGTCACCTCAGACTGTCAGAAGCTCCTTCCATTAAGTCCCATCAACATGACTGCCTAAACATGAGCTGAATAGGACAGCAGTCAGTGTTCTTAATTTTTGTAGGAGATACAAGATGTGGCTTTATTCGGAAGACACATCTCAGGGTGTTCTAGAAACGTGATGGGGCAATGCCGGGGCAATGCCGGGGCCAGCCGGGCAGAGTCGAACAGTTCTTGAGTTGGGTGTGAGGATTAAAATTAATAAAATAAACACACAGCACACAGGAAACTTTTAAAAGGTCCAGACTCGACAGCCATAGCAAAAGGCAGACTGCTGCAGCAAGCAGCAAGTCTCAAGTGCTGCCTCATCCTCTGCCTCCAGCCTTCTGCCCCCTTTATTGTTTGAGTAGTTCCTTTTTGTCAGTCAAACATCTCAGAACAATAGGTTAATTTGCATAAGGAGCCTGAGGAAGAGGTGTAACCCTCACAAGCTATCCCACCTGTTGTCACAAACAAAAGGAGATGGACTTGCAAGTTCTTCTCTGCCATTAGTAAAGGCCGCTAAAAACCATCTCTCCGCCGAGATTTAAATAACAAAACAGGCTGCTGAGTCATGGCTCCCAACATGTCCCCCTTTTTTATATTATTAAAATTGGCCATAACTTATTAGTTATGGAGCAGAAGATTGTGCCTGTCTTAGGTTGTTTCTCTCGAAAGGTATATATTTTTTATTCATGTCCCCATTTTTGGGTCAATATTTGTACATGAATTTTCATACACCCCAGAGAAAACTTACCCATCTTTGACTACCAACCTCTGCTAGGGTGGACACTGTGATATGATCTTGTGCAGATCAGCTCAGCTTTGACACACCAAAAGGCCTTCAGGCAGATTTTAGTTGTCACTGATAGGAGCATGTCTCCTATAGCAAGCCAAGTCCAAACACTCCAAAAGTGACTAGCAGGTGACTCCCTGTGCAAATTACCAAGTCTGAGAAACATTTAGAGGAACCACAGTAAAAGGCTGTTGAGCAAACCAAAACCATTTGAAAGCTTAACATTTCCAAACAGCAAAACAAAAGGAGAATTTACATAGGCAGTTTCAGGCCCCCGCAAGAGTTCCTGAAGCAAGTCTGTTTTGCTCTGCTGAAAACCAGAGCCAGATTAAAGTTTGACATTAGTTCTCTTTTGATTTTGTTGAGGTTTAACGAAACAGTCAAGTCCAGTTTATTATATAAGAGGTTTTTCTTCATGATGTCTTCTCCTAGGAGCAGAATGAAGCAAAAGCGGTGTCAGGAGCTCAGGTCCAATGCAGCTTTTCCGTCTAGGTGAGGGCAGAGTTTACGGCTGTCTGCAGCGGGAACAACTTCTTTCTGGAAACCGTACCAGCCTCTCTGGATCCACCTGGCTCCCTCTGCGTCCTGTGGAAAAACACAAACATGCCCTCTTCCCCATATTAACACAGGGTCGGGGCCCTGCCATAACCCAGTAATTGGATCTTTCCATTTTACTTGGGCAAAATTATCTTTGGTTTTAGGATGCCACAATCGATCAGCCGCAGAACGGCCTTGTGTATCCACATTCAAAAAATTTAAAATAAAGAGCATGATTAATATTTGGGGATATGACTCCCCCCTTTTTTATTTTTTGTAATTGGTTTTTAAGAGATCCATGGGCTCGTTTTATAATATTTTGGCCCTGGAAATTACATGGAATGCCCGTTTTATGACTTATATTAATGGAAGGTATACCAATTGTAGCAAGACACTTTAAACAATGACTTATAACATGTTTGGTGGCTTCTCTGGTAATATTAAATTTTTTTTAAGCTCTTGTTATTTTGATGATGTAATGCATGAGAATTTTGAGCCAATTCTTGTTGAGTTAATCCAACCAAACGTGTTTTAGCTAGATCTGCTAAATCATTTCCTAAAGTTAAAGGTCCAGGAAGCCCTGAATGAGCTCTAATATGTCCTATGTAACAAGGCTGTACACGGCTCCAAATACTTTGTTGAATCTCTCTAAATAGATCTTGTATTTGTTTATTAGCTGTATTAACATATGTTACAGTCTCTAGGACTTGTAAAGCTTTAGCTATATAGTGGCTATCAGTATACAAGTTGAAAGAGGTAGAAGCCAAATTTTTAAAGACTGCAGCAACAGCTCGTAATTCTACAACTTGAGCTGAGGCTGGCAATGTTTGCAAAACAAAAGTTTGTCCCTCTAGTACATAAACAGCTTTTCCATTTGAAGATCCATCAGTGAATACTGTTGGACCTTGAGGTAATGGCTTTTGTTTAATTATTTTAGGAAATACAAAAGCATGCTCATTGGCAAATTGAAGTAATTTATGTTTTGGATAATGATTATCAATACGTCCTAAATAATGAGCAAAAGCTATCGCCCAACAATCTGCATTTTGAAATAACCAATCTACTTGCTGTTTGGTAAAAGGGACTCCAATTAAGGAGGGCTCTCTACCGAAATATTTACGAGATTCTGAGCGAGCCATTTGAACTAAACTAGCCACTGCTTCATAATATGGTGTCAGAACTTGAACAGGAGACACAGGCAGGTGCAACCATAATAATGGTCCTTCTTGCCACAATACAGCAGTTGGAGTATGAACAGTAGCCAAAATATATGCGCCCCATTCTTGTGAATAATCAATATATTGAACATGCGTACGAGCTTTTTTGGTAAGTTTCCTTTTTGACAAAGGATTAGCTTCTCCTTTTAAAATGTCAAAAAGTGGTTTTAGTTTTCCTGTTGTTAATTTTAAATGGGGTCTTAGCCAATTTATATCTGTAACAAACAAAGCCCAGTTGATTATTTTAGTTGAAGTTTTAATAAATTGGCGGGCCCTTTCCAGAAAGAACTGACAAATACCTTGCAGCCAGAGAACTTTGAATTTTAGCTGTTATTAACCTAATTATTTGGATGAGTACTATTGTCTGTAACGTAGTACCCCAATCCTTGGCCTTTGGTCTCAAGGCTGCTTGGCAATCACTGTTAGCATTCTCATAAGCCAATTGTTTTACTAATAACAATCCAGACTTTTTATCACTTATAAGTCTGTTTGCTGCTTGTATTAATCTTGCCACAAAATCTTGAAATAACTCATCAGGTCCCTGATAAATTTTAGACAAATTTTTCACCTGTCTACCTGCTTGTGGAAGCTTATTCCAGGCCCTCCGGGCAGCAGTATTAACCTGAGCATAAACGGCCACATCAAAATCCAATTGTTGTCCTATTTCCCTGTAAATTTCTTCTCCAGCAAGCATGTCATAAGTTATAGGAATTTGCTGAACTCGATTAAGTTCAGCTGTAGCTTGACAATGCTCTGCAAAATCTGACTTCCATAATAAATTATCTCCTCCTGATAAGCATGCTCTTGCTAACTGTTTCCAGTCCCCAGGGCAGAGAGCCTCAGTAGACATGGATTCCAGCAGAGCCAGGGTGAAAGGCGCTGTAGGTCCATATTGGGAGCATGCAGATTTTAATTTTCTTATCTGTTTAAAAAGTATAGGAGCATGGACTCTCACCATATTACCTTGTCCATCGGGTTGCTCTAGAACTGGAAAACTATAAAACTCAGATACGTCTTCTCCATTCTGCCTGGCTTCTTGTAAAGAAGCTTGTAAAACAGATACAAATGTTCATACAGTGGACAAAGGGAAAGGTCCCCTTGCCTTCTGGGCCATTGAAACTGTAGCATTCCCAGAAGGAGGGCCTAAGCCTTCCACCAATGATGGAGTTGGAGTGGGAGATTGAGCTTCATTTTTCCTAGTAGTTAATGCTCCAATTTTTCTGTTTATTTCCTCCAAACCATACTCCAGTCTTTTGATTTCTTTTTGCCAAGGCTGACGCTTTTTAACAAGCATAGCCTGAATTGGAGGGTATCTCTCAGAATAGTGCCGATTTGGTTCTTTCTCCAACTCTGCAACCTCATTAGGTTGCAAGTCTTCCTCAAAGTCTCCTTCTGGCAAGAAATTGTTGTCATCAGAAGGACAATACAACTCCTCTGGAGGAGCTGATGGTATAATAACATTTCTCTGGAAGCCTGCCATCTTTTTAACCTCCTTCTCTCTGAGCCTGAAAGTTTAGCTTTCTCAGGTTTTTGTTGCGTATACAGACTACCTTTAATTAAGTTCCATAAAGAAAACACTAGGCTAATGCCTTGTCCCATTTTTATTCTGGGATTTACTCACCGCTCCCCTTCTATTTAATGTGAGCTCGCCAGCCAAACAGCGGTGTCCTTCACTGAATCCCTGTATCTCAAGCCCCACGTTGGGCGCCAGTCTGCCGGGGCCAGCCGGGCAGAGTCGAACGGTTCTTGAGTTGGGTGTGAGGATTAAAATTAATAAAATAAACACACAGCACACAGGAAACTTTTAAAAGGTCCAGACTCGACAGCCATAGCAAAAGGCAGACTGCTGCAGCAAGCAGCAAGTCTCAAGTGCTGCCTCATCCTCTGCCTCCAGCCTTCTGCCCCTTTTATTGTTTGAGTAGTTCCTTTTTGTCAGTCAAACATCTCAGAACAATAGGTTAATTTGCATAAGGAGCCTGAGGAAGAGGTGTAACCCTCACAAGCTATCCCACCTGTTGTCACAAACAAAAGGAGTTGGACTTGCAAGTTCTTCTCTGCCATTAGTAAAGGCCGCTAAAAACCATCTCTCCGCCGAGATTTAAATAACAAAGCAGGCTGCTGAGTCATGGCTCCCGACAGGGCAGGGAAGAGATGAGGGAGAGAAGGTGGGATTGGGAGGGAAGGAGAGAGGGAGCTATGACTGGGATACAAAATAAATAACCTGTGATTAATACAAAAAATAAAAACTATTAAAAAAAAAGAAATGTGACTGAAGAGGAGGTGGTAAGCTTTGGAGATTTTTGTTCTATTCAAAACTCTTGTTAAAGGAAGTCCCTGATGCAGCAGTCTTGGTAGATAAGGCTGAATTTAATGTGGTTACTTTGTGAGGACTCCGTTTCTATGAATGTGAGAACAAGCTTTGTCTCATCTGTGAAGGTCACAGTCAAAGGCCACACCATATATGTAGATAATAAACCTGTTCAACATTAATAATGAACTGCTCAGCCTTAATATTTATGGGAGAATAGATGCCTGTTCTTTGTCAAAGTCTATGACATTCTGTTACGATAGCATCTCCACACTGAGGCGGATGGCTGAAATGTCTTAGATATCACATGTCATCCTCTGGACCTTGAGGGTTTTTATTTTCATTGTTTTGGCCTCCTATTTTACATGTATAGTAAGCATATCCTAAATACACCTATTAATCCTTTTTCCCCTGTGATGTGCCTAGATAGTCTTGAAAGACCAAAAGATAGCAGCGATCGTTAACACTATGTAGAGTAGGCGTGGTATAGCAAGAGCTACCTCGCTGCATTCTTTCCCGCCTTCCGGTTCCGGGGGGTACGTGACTTGGCTCACAATCTGCCTTCCCGCCTTCCCTGTTCTGGGTACGTAACTTAACTACGGCTTTGTTCAAACCACCCAATCAGAACCCTGTAACTGCTTCTCGCTTCTGTAACCGCGTCTCCTGCTCCCGAGCCCTATAAAAACCCGTCACCCTAACCGAGAGGCGCGCAAGTCCTCCGATAGGCTTGGTCGCCCCTGGTACCCGTGTATCAAAATAAACCTCTTGCGGCTTGCATCCGAAGGCTGGTCTCGCTGTTCCTTGGGAAGCGGGGTCTCCCCATCTAGATAGGCTCCTGGGAGTCTTTCAGTCTGGATCCCAGCACAGTAAGTCATGACCAAGTCCGGAAGACTAAACAGCCTTGAATTAATCAACAAACATCTCACAGGTTGCTGCTTTAACTTACTCTCCAAAATCTGCAATTAGTGACTGAAATATATACTAACAATGGAATGATTATTATTTTGCTGCTTTGTTTTAAATTTTACATACTGTTTATTTTTATTATATGCTTGTTTCGCTTGCACTGATATACATGCACCACATATGTGCCTTGCGCCTGAGAAACCAGGGAAAGACTCCAGGTCTTCTGGAATTGGGCTTATAGATGGCTGGAGACACAGGTGGGTGCTGGGAACTGAAACTAGATCCTCTACCAGAGCTGCAGGTGATCTGAACTTGGAGTCGCTCAGTTTTACATGATGGGTTTGTTTAGTTTTGTGTTTTTGTTTTGCATTGATTTTTTTTTTTTTTAAGAAAATTTTAGACAGATGAAGTTTGGGTTTAGGACCATTACCTTTTCCACAGGCTTCATTAAAGTATAAAAAATTGTTGATGGTTAATCAAAATGACTTACAAAAACCCCCTGGGATTATCAGGGAAGACAAATCCTTAGTTTAGTAATAAAAAGGAGTACATAGACCTGAAAGACAAAATATGCTATGATATTTTAATAGAAAAATAATGCTTACTAGTTGTCATTTTAATTACCATTCACTTTCGACCTGTACTAAACACATACACTGACTTGAAGAGTAGCATTCTCTAGGCTGTGTATGAGAGCTGATTGATTTTCAACAAACTGTTTCTCTTTGATGAAATCAACACTAATTTTCCCTTCTTAGACTATTTACCTGTCAAAGTGAACAAATCTTTATCAAATGATTGCATCACTTTTCATTCTTAGCAGAAAAATGTATTGCACAGAGGTAGGGTGGGAAGAAATATGAAGATCAAATACTACCAACCAAGAAGCAGTGATTGAATTAGAACTCTTTGGCTAGCTTGCTCTTTCTAATTGTATGTCAGCCATCATTTCATTCACACAAGCCCTGTGAGATTATATCCGTTATCTTGCTTTTGTGATGAATTACAGGGCCAGGGATGTGTAAGCACGAAGCAACATTAGTTGAAGTCAGTTCTGCAGAACAAGAGCACAACAGTTCTTACGGAGCGGGTACTAACGACCTCACACCCATCCAAAAACAGCATGTGCACACATAGGAATTATGCATGGGATGCAGATTTTTACATAGAAGAAGATGCAGTGTATCTCCAGAGGCTATAATAATAAATGCATACATATTATACAGCACATATGTATTACATGCACACTCACAGCATATGTGTGAAGTGTGTACATACATACATACTGCATGTTTCTGTGGACATATGCTTTATACATGCAATTGTGTACGCTAGAACAAAGGTGTTTAGAAATGGTGCTAGATTAATTTTATTTTTGATCAGTTTGTGTTCCTATTAACTTCCATTTTGATATGAATTGCTATTTTTAGTGACGATTCTAAC
Source organism: Meriones unguiculatus (assembly GCF_030254825.1). NCBI lineage: Eukaryota > Metazoa > Chordata > Mammalia > Rodentia > Muridae > Meriones > Meriones unguiculatus. The sequence continues at coordinate 110,796,785 of NC_083356.1, forward strand.
TTTCTAAATGAATACTTCATAATCTCCCTAAAATTAGTGGATCATGAGTTATAATTGAAATCCACCACTATAAATTTCATAGCATATATACATGTTATTAATTGAATGTGTGAGAAAAATCATGTATTTGCTAAATTCTCTGTCACAGCTTTTTCAAAGATCTCGAGCAACATGAATCCAGCAAATCCACAGAATTAATACAAACTTCTTCAGGCACATTCCCATGCAAAGCTAGTCCCGGCTAGTTTTTCCAGAAATAGAAATGTGGTAAATATATATATATATATTTGCAAGAGTTTGTGGAAGAAGAAATTGCATTTTTGGACTGGAAATTTGATTTTCAAATGAATGCTAAAATCCTTGCTATGACAGATGGACACAGCAGCTCAGAGCAGGCCCCTGCTGTCTCTTTCCCACTCTTGGCTGCCTTGGGAAGGCTTCAGACCTTAAAGCAGCAATAGAGCCTTAGGAGGCATGGGATAATGCATACCTTAAATAGCTATAAGCAGTATGAGCCCAACAATTAATATGCACCTTTTGATTCTTAACTAGCAATTTGCCTGAAAGTTATGTCAACTGTAAAAAAAAAAATGTTGGGTAGACTAATGTCACATGAAAAACTTTCCTGTAGCTTTTATATCTGTATTATATCTTGAAGTAGACTTCCTACCTCTTGCTTTCTATTTTTATCTTTAATGCCTTCATTTTTGATACATGGTAAAAAACAAAACAATGGCAAGTGTGATGTCACGTGCAACAAAATGGAGATACTTTTACAGTTACTTTGCATTCAGTACTATTTGGATATTATTGGCCAGTAAGAGCAGTGAAATATTGAGAATTGCTTTGTGTTTTAGAGCTATTTAATTTTATTTTTCCCTTTTACATCATTTCCATCACTATTGCATATGTGTGAGAATATTGACATGTTTTGCATGCCTAAGCTGCATCTTCACAATTTAAAGATGATTTGCCTATTATTAGAAGAAGAAAGAACCAGAATAATATAAAATATAATCAAGAGCAGGGAGTCCTGTGGAATAGTCGGACGAAAAAATAGAAGGACCTGGAGGGGACAGAAGCTTCACAAGCCCAACAGAGCCAACTAACCAGGGCCTAGAAGGGTTTGTGGAGACTGAAGCACCAACCAAGGCTCAGGCATTGACTCGACTTAGACCCTCTACACAGATGTAGCAGATGGGCAGCTCAGGCTTCATGTGGGCCACCTAGTAAGAGGAGCAGGGGCTGTTTTTGATATAGACTCTCTTACCTGCATTTTGATCACTTTCCCCTGGCAGGGGTACCTCGCCAGGCCATAGGGTAAGAGGATGCATTACACATTTCCAGTGGAAAGGCTGAGGCTCTGGAGTTTTACTAGAAGAACCCCAAGCCCGTTCTAGCGCTGGCATTTTATGACATTCCCATTCCTGACCCCTTAATGTGAATGCACGGAGCAGTAGCTGCTTCTTTTTTTTTTTTTTTTTTCAATGCAGTTTATTCAGGAACCTTGAACAATCATCTGACCCTGGGGAAAGCCAGCCCACAGCTTAAATAGCCTCTGGGTAGCCAACCCCAGCGTGCCTCGTGGGCAATGCAGATAGGTCCACATACATGGAAGCAAGCCAGATCCTCAGCCTTAGCCAAATGTGGAGTTGTTTGTGACAGAGAGCACTCACCATCGGGAAGGTGGAAGGTGGAAACCAGCTCCATCTTTAAGGCATAGCATTCCGCAGCTCTCTACAGTTCCCCCTTTTTGTTTTAGACGCATCAGGCAAGAGTAGAGGTCTGATCTCTGATATTAGAAATAAATTGGGACTTTGTACTGATGTTCATTTAGGTGTCATCCACCCAAAGAGCATCAGACCCGTCTGATACCTTTTTCTCAGAGGCGGGACCTGGGGCATCAACCCGCATGCAATCAGACATGCTCTTCTCTGGGTCCAAAGTGGCTGACCCTGAGTGCAGTGCTCAGCCTCGCATCCTGAGCGTAACATTTTGGCTTTTTATGATAGCCAACCATGCTTGGGGAGACTGTCCTGCTTCAATGGCTGTAAAGGCCTGAATGGTCATGCTGCTTCTTTAGGCTTAGACTATAAAGCCATTCCAAACTTCTTCCGAGTTTGCCGCTGTCCGTGGTGCTGAAACCACATCCGTGGCAGAAGAAAGTTGGCCTACTGAGACTTTGCTGCTGTCAGCACACTGGGGAGCAGCCAAAGCGTTCCCAGGTGTCCTTCATCCAACCAGTCACTCAAAATGCCATCCCTCAAGCACTCTTCCTGCTTGAAGTCTAGGCCCAGAGGAAGGAAAAATACTTGCGTGGCATCAGCTATTTGGTAGCAGGCCTAAGATCAGACAACCCAGAGATCTTAATTCTTCACCCCATTTTCCAATTCTACTAGGCAGAAAGTTCTTTTTGTATCAAGGCACTAAAGGGGGTAGAATGGAGATGAAAGAGAAGAATGTGGGAGTATGTTTAATGAATCGTGTCCTTGGATGAAAATTCCTTATGCAATATACTAGCAGCTTTATGAATATGCACAATGAGAATAAAAATAATTTAAAGTCATTCCTTGAGAAACTAAGCAGCATCAATGAGAGGACTATGAGCTTGCTACTATAAACCCCGCCCACCACACATGGCTGCTGACCCCATAACCCTAGAAAAGATCATACTATCACCCCTACTAAACTAGTAGTGTTTATTTCTTTTTTAAAGAAATTATCATTTGTTACCCTTTGTATCCCATCTGTGACTCCCTTCCTCATCTCCTCCCAACTCCATCCTCCCTCCCTCTTGTCCTCCCATACCCCTCCCCTTGTCCACTGATAGGGAAGGTCCTCCACCCCTTCTATCTGACCCTAGCCTATCAGGTCTCATCAGGACTGGCTGCATTGTCTTCCTCTGTGGTCTGGTAAAGCTGCACCCCCGCCCCCAGGGAGAGGTGATCAAAGAGCCTTCCACTGAGTTCATGCTAGAAACAGCCATGTTCCCCTTACTAGGATACCAAATTGGAGACTGAGTTTATGGGCTACATCTGAGCAGGGGTTTTAGGTCTTCTCCATGCATTGTCTTTGGTTGGGGTATCATTCTCTTCAGGGCCCCCAGGGCTCAGTTATTTTATTTACTTATTTATTTATTGGCTCTATTGGTCTCCTTTTGGAGCTCCTGACCCCTCCAGGTCTTTCTATCTCCCTCATCTTTCATAAAATTATATACATTCTGCATATATAACTTTTAAACTTTGTATATATAACTTATATACAAAGTTTGGCTATGAGTTTCAGCCTCTGCTTCAATTGATCAGTAGTCTTTTAGAAGCCATCTGTGGTGGGCTCCTTTCCTGTTCCCTGTGTTCTCCTGCTTCCAATGTCTTTTGCATTTGCCCTTCTGAGTGAGGATTAAGCATCTTTCCTACGGTCTTCCTTGTTGTTTAGGTTCATTATGAGTATAGATTTTAGTATGTTTATCCTCTATTATATGTCTAATATCCACTTATGAGTGAGTATATACCATGTGTGTCTTTCTGCTTGGGGGATACCTCTCTCAAGATGATTTTTTCTACTTCCCACAGTTTGCCTGAAAATTTCATGATTTCCTTGTTTGTAATAGCTGTAATTATGTAAACATACCACAATTTCTAGCCACATCCTAAACATGTGTCTTTATACTCTCCTCTCACCAAAGCAGCCTCTTTTTGCAATGTTCCAAGTAGTCAAAATGCAAACAACAATTGACTTTGGAGTACCTAGCTCTGTTTGAACATTAAAAAAGTGTATTTTTATTTTATGTGTATTTGCCTGCCTAACTATATGTGCACCAGGCATTTGCATAGTCATTTTGAAAGCCAGAGAAGGATGATGGATACCATAGAACTGGAGCTACAGATTGTTCTGAGTTGCCGTAGGGTTCTGAGAACAAAACCATGTCCTCTGTAAGGGTAATAGGTGCTATCAGCCACTCCAAGCCCATGCTTTCAAAATTCAAATATTAATAGCCATACCATAATTTAATCAGAGAAGGAACCTAAAACAAGCACAAACATACTGGTAGTCTATGCATAATGAATGCATATTCAAACCCTCTGATAACATATAGACAGGCATGAGTCAGTTCTCCAGTAGTGCTTCTAGGAGTAAATATTACAGATAGTCTTTAGTTAATGAACATTTAAAACAAGGTCAACGTAAAAATCCAGATGAATGTGTTGGCTCCGCCCTCCATGCTGTCTCTCCTGGAGGCACCAATGAGAGTTATCTGACCAGTAGGGAGACAGAGAGGGACATTTGGTTTCCATTTAGAGGCTGGCTGTCAACAGTATTGTTTGGGAAACATCAGGCACACGGAACTAGGAGAGTTTGTTTAATATAAAAGCAGATTTCCAGTTAATTCAATCACAGGGAAAAGGGAACGAAAAGAGGCTTCTAGCAGTTAGCACATTTTCAGACCATCAATGTAAGCTTCCCCTTCCTTTACCAAAAATGTTCACATAGGTGAACCTTGGTGAAGGGAGTGGGCAATTCACCAGGCGTAATCAATGGTATCATTAATACTCCCTAATTCTGCACTTCCAAGTAAAGAATACAGTTGTTTAACCACCTCTAACATTACACAGTACATAATGTTAAGTTTCCATTCATAGTTCAACATGAAATAGTAAGCATAAAAATATCTTATCTTACATTAAATAGAAGCATAATATAAAAGATTAAAGTCATTTATTTGTTTCCTTTACATGTATTCATCTATTGCTACATCATGTGCTGGATTCCAATCAAATTAATAAAAACTTCAAAAAGATTTGGAAATTTACTAGCAATTTAAATGTGGATTAAAATTTTTATTTTATTTTATGTGTATGGGTGTTTGGCCTGCATATAAGTCCATGTACCACATGCCTGCCTGATGCTAGCAGAGGCTTGAACTGGGCATCATGTCCCCTGAATCTTGAGCTACAGACTGATGTAAGCCCGCTGTCCTGCGGGTGCTGAGAGATGAGCCTCCGTTCTACAGAACAGTACTCGCCACAGTACTCATTCGCTTGTTGCAAGATCCGTTACATTTTTTATATGGAATCAACCCAAATACTTATCAGCTGACAATACAATAAAGAAGATGAAGCATATGCTGAATTCATAGGTAAGCAGTGAAATACGATCCTGCCCTGGAAAGATGGAGCCTTAACATTCATGCGGATGATGAACTGGGGGAATACAGGACCAGAAAGACACACACTGCATGGTTACACAGCCATGGTCTATGAAGATCTGTAGACGTTAAGAGGAGAACTGCAGTGCCACAGGGTGTGGGAGATGAAGGAGATGGGAGTTGGCTGAAGAGTGCAAGATTAAAATTAGATAGGGGGAAAGATTTACAAAGAGCATTTTTGTAATTATAATAAAAGGAATCTATATACTTTCAGTAAAAGTGATTACTTTGTGAAAATATTGCTCTTAGTTAACTAGATTTAGGTGTCTCATGTCTACATACATCAAAATACCATGCTGTACATAATCAACAGAAAATGCTATACATCATTTGAAAATAAATATAAAAATTATCAAAGAGCCAGTCATTGAGTTACTGTTAGAAATAGTCTTTGTTCCCCTCACTTTGGGAAACCAGTTGGTTACTGAGCTACCACAGGCTACATCTGAGTGGAGGTTCTAGGTTATATCCATACATGGTCCTTGGTTGAATGTCAGTCTCAGAAAAGACCCTGTGCCCAGATATATTTGGTCCTTGTGGAGCTCCTATCCTTTCCCCATCAGACTAACTCCCCTTCTTTCTTATGATTCCCTGTACTCTGCCAAAGGTTTGGTCATGAGTCTTTGCTTTGAAAACACTGCTAGTTAGAGTCTTTCAGATGCGCTCAGTAGACTCCTGTCATACGTTCAATGCACATCCCATCTGTCTTTCTAAGCAAGGATTGATCATCTTACCCCATGTCTGCTCAATTGATTATCTTTTTTAGGTGTATAGATTTCATTATGTTTATCATATCTTATAGGTCTATATAAGTGAGTATATCCCATGTTTGTCTTTCTCCTCTCCCCACCCCCAAAGGGAGGAGCAGTCCTGTTAGGCCACAGAGGAGGGCTTTGCAGCCAGTCCTGAAGATACCTGATAAAACAGGATCAGATGAATGGGGAGGAGGTCCCCCCATCAGTGGACTTGGAAAGGGGCACGGTGGAGATGAGGGAGGGAGGGAGGGACTGGGAGGGAATGAGGGATCGGGACACGGCTGGGATACAGAGTTAATAAAATGTAACTGATAAAAAAATAATAATAAAATAAAAAAACAAAAAAAAAGAAAAAAATTATCAAGAGATCGGGGCTATTGTTCAGTGTGAGAGGGCATTCTTTAAAGTAAAAGTGTGTGTGTATGTGTGTGTGTGAGAGAGAGAGAGAGAGAGAGGAAGGAGGTTTGTACTTTAAAGGGCACGGATTCATAATAACTGTTAAATTAATTAGGCATCCAAGCATCCCCATTCCATTCCATTTTTAAAGTGGACATGAATTTAGGAACTGATTCTAAACCACAATGTGACTGTTGACTGCTAAAACACCACAATACTTTCAACACTTTAGTCCAGTTGCTTTAAAAGTGCCAGCAAAGTCAGGCAATTGACATAATAGGGTAATGGATGCTAATTGTAGCTCATTCAATGTGTGTTATTTTCCTGATAGGATTCAACAACAAAACAAACCCTCAAATAAGTAGGATGAGGGCAGATAAACAAATAGTATCTTCAAGGGGTATCCATCCATCAGCCGTTAGCACGAAGCAAACAGATGCCAAGTAAATGGCCATCATTCTCATCTTCTTCAGGAGCCTGCAAGCAAAACTGCTCAAATAAAAGTTCGTCCCAGAACCAAAGAGCAGACTCAGCACCGACAGCCAAGTTAGGAAACATACCGGGTGACGGAGAAAACCCTGAGCGTACACATTTACGCAAGGTTTCTAAATTTATTGTGGGGAATAGAAGAGATCCCAGTGGCCAAATCCAATCTAATTAGGATAACAACATTTTTCCTCCTTCACTGCCAGCTTTTGTATGAAAAATTGCGTCCTCTCAAACTCAGTCAATTTCAGAATGTCTTCTGGCTGAGTTTGCCCGGCAGGAGGCTAAAGGATCCATTATGCCCACAGATGCTCAGCCTTAAGATTTTGTGGAATCTAAATGACTTGCATTTTCTCTGAACAGCCATTTTACATTGAATTACTGTGAAAATAAATCAGACTTTGCTTTTAAAATTTTTACCTCTTAAATAATGTCTTTCAGTGGCTGTAGGTTATTAATCATAATTTCTTCTTGTGTTAAAAGCTAAGTTCTATTTCTGACTGTGCATTTATTGAATTTTTTGGGGGGAACATGTTAACATATTTCACAGCTATGTATTATACATAGTTAAGAAAAATATGTATTTTCTGTTTCTGTTGGGGTCAGATGAAGAACGTTGGCAGCTCTTATATCCAGTTAATTTTCCAAAGGGATAATATTATTTAGTTACTGATGTTTAGACATTGAGCGGCCATCTTTATTTGCCCATTTTTTTCTTCTAGCTTGAAATACATGAAAACAAGCTCTGTTCTCACTTTATACTTCAGATGACCGCACACTCATTCTATGGAACGTAGAAGTGGTGTCTGTGCCCGTGCATAGTGCAGCCTTCTAAGATGAAATACGAGGGAATGCGCCTAGTCTGACTGTACCTTATGCTACGTGTGGTTGACATCTCTGGGACATCTGCTCTTTTTGGAAGGGAAATGGGGGGAGGGGTAGGTCTGAGGGAGAGGTGAGGTGGCAAAGGGGGAACTGGCAGGAGAAGAGGGAGGGAAAACTGCAGTTGGGATGCAATATCCAAGCAAACAATGAATAAAGGAAGGAAGGAAGGAAGGAAGGAAGGAAGGAAGGAAGGAAGGAAGGAAGGCAGGCAGAAGAAAGAATATAGAGATGTGACTCATTTCATAGAGTCTCTAAATAAAACTTTTTAATTTATTTCTCTACATATCATCACATTATAAACTCCAAACTGGCTTGCTAGACACTCTGTAAAAAATATAAAAAAAACTTCATTGACTGAGCAACAAAATGTTATCTCATAATTTTAAAGGCTAGAAGTGAATGTATCTTTCGGCTTTTCTGAAGGCTTTGAAAGAGAAGACTGCTCCAAGCCTCTCTCCTGAGGCTCATGCGGTGAAGGTTTGCTTCCAATCCTTGGTCATTTATGACAGTCTGAGAGGAGATCTTGGCAAGCAACCCAATAAAAATTTCAGTGATGCCATGTGGGAGACAGGATAGATTAATAAGGCTTTGCCTATAGGACAAAATGTACAAAACCTGAATTATGGAAGATTAAGGGAAGGAGAAATCAGGTGCTCATTTTAAACATTACAAAATTATACCTTATGATAAGTATTTGAGATTTAAAATTGCTTACCAGGAAATATAGTTAACAAAAGTCTATGGTCAAGAAATAGAATTGATAATATATAATTTTTGCATAATTTTATTTAAACTTTTATAATTGTCACATAATTTTCCCTTCCTCCCCTAACTCTAACCTTTCCCATATTCCAAATTAGTAGCCTCTTCTTATTTAATTATTGTTATACACACACACACACACATATCCATATATATATATATATATATATATATATATATATATATATATAACCTGCTGAGTCCCTTTAGCATTGCTTGCATAATACCTTTTAGGGTTGACAATGAGACTGGCTAGACAGTTAGGGAGATCATGCCTGGGGAGGAATAATTTTACTCTTCAGCAGATTTTTCATGCAGATCTTTCTTTAGGGGTGGAGTCCTGACTCCAACTGCTGTTGTCATTGTTCGGGGCTTATTTAGATAATCATATTGCTGTGATTTCATGGAGCTAGTTTCTCTGTCTTGTTTAGAGGAAACAAGACTAGAGTTCTTCTGGTTTTTAAAATCTTTTACCCCTTCCTCTGGGCTGTTTCCTGGGATTTAAGTCCAGGGGGTGTTTTGAATATGTGTCAGTTGGGAATTGGTGGTATATAGTCAGTTGTTTTCATCATTTTAACCCTTGTGGCTTTCTGTAATGGTTTCCATCCACCGCAAAAAGTTTCTTTGGTGAGGGATGACAGCCACAATTATATATGGATACAAGGATAAATATTTAGAGGACAGTTAGGAATTTTTCTGATTTAGGAAAGTGGTGGTTAAAGCAGGTTCTTCTCTAACGACCATGGCCTTACTAACCATGGGGGATTGGTGACTCACTAGACTTCCAGTAGCAGGCATCATTTACTTTTGCCAAGTTATGCTGCCATGACTGTACTGTAAGGATTGCTGTGATGCTTTGATCTGTGTATAAATGGAGAAAATTTAAAGAAGGCTGATAAACATAACTGTTGCTTCATTAATTCATCATTGATTGTGGTGAAAATATTAAAATTTATTCTTTTAGAAACTTTGTGTTCTTCCTGAAGTTGTTGCTCAGTTCTGTGGGTCACTAACACTATTTTCCCGAATTGGAATGTGGCAGCTGCTCACCAACACTTTTTCTCTTTTTCCTGAGTTTTTATAACAAGTTTTAACTGTTTGTTTCTTTAAACTTTAACTGTTAGCATTCTTTATCCTATTTATTTTTCTTTGTATAATGTTCTCTAGTGTAAAATATTTTTAAATTTATATGAATATATATACGTCTATATATTTATTAAGGGCATGTACAATTCATGGTTTGGAGAAGAGTCTACCAGAAGCCCATGTTTTAAAGCTTGGTTACAGAATGTCATTTTGAGGATGAAGTAGAAATTTTAGAATGTAAGCTTTAGTGTGGGGTTTTTGGTTGGTTGTTGTAATGCCTTCACAGGGAATCCTGGAAGGCAAGAAGCTTGCTAGGCGATGAACTAAGCAGTTTTTTTCTGCTATATGCTTTTGTTGAGATTTGCCTCATTACACCAAAATGAAGATATATAATCATAAGTTAGTGTCTCAATTATTCTATTATTATGCTAGAAAACTAATTAATAACATCGTACAATTAACTCCAAATACAAGTCTACAAGTAAAGTTAAGTATAAACTTATTACTTGAACAATTTTTATAGTTTTATTAGGCCTTATTACTTTTCTAAAGTGTTATATCTGTATATTTCAGTTGTTATAAAAATGACAGTAATGGTTATATCTCAGTACCTACTTTATAAGTTTAAAAAATAATTAAATAATTTTAGCCTAAAAAGTTTTTGTGCTAATAAATCAACTGCTTATTGTTTGTAAGACCATTTAGATGTATTTTAAAAATAAAGTTTATACACTTTGGGGAAGCAAAACCCAATATTGATGCCTTGTGATGTCAGTATATGTCTACCCTGAGAGTATAGAGTGTGACAATGGTCTTCCTTGATTCCATTAGTACTTCCTTCTTTGGAGAGTATTGACCTGATGGAAGTTGATGTTTCAGTTCCTGAAGAACAACCCAGAAAACGAAAACAGATTCAAGTGTCACTTCAACACATCATAGCAATTTGACAAAACAACTTCTAATGTTCACGCCTTCTTGTCACTGCTGGAAACAACCAGCTCTTGATTAGCTACAGATCACAAGCTCAGCACACACACAAAAGTGACCACTTGGGATATAGCGTTGTTTGATTTTGGTTCTAATGCACAGTGATGAAACCAGAAGAGGGGGGCGGGGACAAAAGCCCACTTTGTAATAAGGGATTGTAGTTTGAAAGGAGTTAGTTCAGAAAGCAACTGCACAGGATGAGGTATTGTAGGAAACATTTTTTAAGCGTAAAAATTAAATTATTTTATTAATTGAAAAAAACTACTGGAATTCATATACTAAAACAAAGGATTCTGGAAGTACACACAGTGGGCATTCCCAGCAAGGGACCACCGGGGCTCAGAGTCTGGATGACTTCTGCTGACATGACTGCAGAGGGTGTGTGACCCCATGTTAGGGAGCCGCCTGGAAACCAACAACCAGTGGGAGGCTGGGAGATGCTGCGGAGGCATCCATTGGGCTGCCCAAAGCTGAATAACGTGCTCTCTCTTCCAGGAATAAACAAGGCTGCATTGCCCTCGGAGTGCGTTCACCTGACTTCCGGTGTCTGTGTGGTGACTCCCACGCCTCTCACCCCCTCGGCCTTGACCACGTGATCTCACCCAAGCGCTGAAACCTTGGAAGGAGGACCAACAACACATTTTACTTAATGGAAACAAAGGACAAAGGTTATATTTACCCGAAGAAATTGTTATGGGTAAGAAATATTTCCCCATGATTGTCTTGTGAAAATGTATGTTTTCTGCTTCTAAAATACCGGATTTGGGATACAAAGTGTAAGTTTTCAATAGTTTATTCGAATTTTTTTTTGTCAGAAAATTCATGTCTGAGAGAACAATTTTACATCATGCTTTCTATATGTTTTAATTTTAACTTTATTTAGCTGGATAGAAGGAAATTGAACAAGAATTAAAAGTTTGTTGTGTGGGTTTGTGTTGATGCGCTTACAGCATGGAGGATTCAGAATGTGCTGGAGAAACAGCAATCTGAGCATTTAACAAAGAATGAACTTGTGAGCTCTCCTTATGGGTGGCAATCCTCCATGAGTGTCTTCTTAAGAAAGATTCTTCATTTGTAACTAATTTTGGTTTAAATTTTATAGACGTATAATAGAATGTGCCATAAGTTTTATAAACTGTCGAAGAATATTTCATGAAAAGTATTCCCTGATAGTCAGTGGTTTAAAATTAACTGGGAAATGACAACCTTGAGGTGCGTGCAAGGGTAGACGTCCGTGAGAGTGGCAGAGAAAATGGAAAAGGGTTGCTCTTGTGATGTGGCCACACGGACCCTGGAGGGCTGAGCATCCGCGGAGTGCTGGCTTCAGCCCTCAGCACTGAACAAGACAAGAAGGAAAAAGAAAAAGAAAGAGGCAGGACTGAAAATAGCAGGTTTCTTTCTGCGCACTTGTTTAGGGAACACTGCAGAGTGTCCTTTTGCATTGTGCTGTTAGTAACGCAGCCTCTTTATTTGCGGTGAGTCCCATGGTGACGGTTTTTTACTCACTGGCTCATCTTTTATCAGTATATTAAAGTGATCCATAATTGAATAAATTATTTACAAATTATAAAAAAGACTGAAAATATACACCAACTTCCTGAGAAATGCCGAACTTATTTTTTAAACACATCATCCTCGTTTTTCCAATTAAAAACCTTAAAAGTAACTTAACAGCAGACATGAATTCTACAGTAAAGAAGTGATGTCAGCATTCCTGGAGAGCCTGTCATTATTGCATGTCCCTGTAGCCCTGGCACTCGGCAGACAGAGGTGGCATGAGTCTGCAACCAGTCTGAGAAATGTAGAGGAACCCTCTTTCAAATCTAAACATCTTTAACAATTATATTTTTTAATTTTGAGATTACAATATGGTTACATCAATTTCCCTTTTTCTTTCCTCCAAACACTGTCATGTACTCCTCCTTGCTCACTTTCAAATTCATAGCTTCTTCATATATTGCTACATGCCGATACACATACACACACACACATACACACACACACACACACACACACATCTAATCCTAAATATTATCCATTCATTGTGCATGTATAATGTTACGTGTACGTATGTTTTCAGGGCTGAGCATTTGTTATTAGGTAAGCAATTGGTGTGCTCTTTTCTGAGGAAGATGATTTCTCCCATTCTCAATTTTCCTTAGTTGCCTACATATAGTTCTTTGTGTACAGTTAAGGCCTCCTGGACTTTCTCCTGCCTATTTTTGTTTGTCCATTGGTGTTGCTTGCTTATCTCATGTTTAGGTGGTCATGGTGATAAGACTTTATGGCTTTAGTTTATGCCCTTCCTGGGAGACACAATCTCATATCAAAACCCCGATTCTCTGCTGTGTGTTTATCCTCTCTTCAGCAGTATTCTCTGAGCCTCAGGTGTGTCGTTTATAAACACCTTCATTGAGACTGGACTCCAAACTGCATTTTGATTGGTTGTGTTGTCTATAATCATCTCCTATTGCAAAAAGAGATTCTTTGATGAGGCCTGAGGACTACATTCATCTGCTGGAATGAGAATACTTAGACTATAGTCAAGGGTTCTGCTTGTTTAGAAGTTGTAGGTTCACTTCCAAGATCCAGGATGTCATTTGCCCTAGTGGTTGGCTGGTTTTCAGTGCCAGGCACGTCTCCTTGTTGAAAGGGTCTCGTGTCTAACTAAGGATGTGCTGCTCACCACCAAGCTTTGCCTGTCACTCAAAAACTTACTAAAAGCATTGCAATAGCAACATATCTAATCAAAATTTCATTATTATGCTACAGTGATTTAATGTTAAATTCATTTTCTTGCAAATCAAAGATGTTTTAAATAACTATGTCTTCTCATCTATCTATAAAATGGCTTAATAATCTGGCTGTAACACTGAAGAATGTGATGAGTTGAATAAAAAAAAATTAATAATATTTTTTGGTTCCATTAGCTCTATTCCATCTCTTAAAGTTTTAGAGTAGAGAGCCAGTAATTGTGATCATGTTATAGAGATGTTTCATATGAAAATCAAAAGAAAATAATTCTACCTCTGTGTTTCTTTACAAGTCTTTCAGTAACTACATCTCGACCAAACACTTTGATGTTAGTTGTATTTTCCCATTTTAGTGACTCACTAAGTTAAGTGATGTTTGGCTTTTTTTTTAATTTATTTTATTTTATCCTATTTTTTTCTTCTTCATTATAATTTAAGAAAAATTTTCAAGGAAGTTTCCAGATCCAGACAGTAAGTCTCTAAGATTTGAAGGCAGTGATTCCTAAAGAATTCCTTTCTCCTTTGGAACCTCAGAGGCTTCTCCAGGCACCCCCCCCCCATCTGAAGCAGCCTGAGCATGTGGTGAGCGGTCATTAGTGAGAACTCCACGCTGTCCTTATGGAGGAACTCTCAAGTGTGCACTCTGGTAATTTTCTCATCAAAATACAGCTGCATCCCTCCCCTCCCTCCCCTCCCTGCTCTACACCTCCAACCTACTCTCCCTCAGACCTCTCCCATCACTTCCTCCAGCAGATAGCTCTTTATTGTTAAGTATGTTATGTGTGTGTGTTCACAAGTACATAAATAGCACCTGCTGACTCTCCATTTCTGTTTCATATGGGTTCATATGATATCCTGCATTGGACGACCAATAAGAGGCCTCATTACCTAAAGAGGAGAATTCTCATGGATTAAAAAAAAAAAAATCAGCATTTATGTGAACTACAGTTTATCTCACAGTTATAAAGTTTCTAAATAGCAACTTAGAAAAGCTTTGCTCTTCTTGAGTATCTAAGACACGTCTGAATACAAACAACAAAACCCACAGCAAAGCATGTGTGTGTCATTGAACAATTTTGCATTCTTGAAAGATAATCCACACTGATAATTTAAATGAGAATTTATTTTAAATTTAGTGAAATACCATACACAATTTTAGCAATATAATGAATTATCTTAATTATAAATGCGTGTTTTTAAATACTAACCACATGTTGAATTTTTTTGAGAAAAAGAATTAAATAAAGAAATAATTAATTTGCTGCTTTCTTCAGATGGGATGTCTTCCTTTCACGGTGATGGTACCATATTCCTGATGTCAACTTCTTTCAATAGATGTCTTCTTCCAATAGATGAGTTTTAAAATGCAATACGTTTTTTAGTACAAAAGTATATTTGTTGCTCGCCTACCTCAGTGTAGCATCGCATTTCTCAAGCTGACACTTGCATGTAATGTGGAAATTAGGCAGACCAGCCACATGCCTGCTGCTGACAGCTGTGCTTATCTGTGCTGTACTCACACTGACATCTGCAGGGTCGTAGCTCCATCCAGTCGTCAATTAATGCAATCAGGAAGCTGCACAATTCCCAGGGCACAAATCACTGAGAATTTTAACTTTTACCTGTCTTTTCATTGCCTAAAACTCATCTTGTGCTCTTTACACACTCTGTAGATCTGCATAAATTTCCATATTACACCCAAAAGGAGTTGCTTTCCTGTCATCTTCCCTGAGGGGGTGAATATAAATGGGTTTTCCTTATTAAAATCATTTCTAAGTGTTTGTTAAAATATGTTCTTAATCCAGAATAAATTAATTTAGTTACCTAGCAATATCCTGAATACTAGATGGACTTAAAGTTGAAGCAATTATTAACCTAGTTGCTCTGCTTAGCCTTGATAGCATTGTGATTCACATGTAAGTTCATTTGGATGACATTGAGTCATGCATTTATAGGTAATAGGTAAATATCTATTAACTCAGTTGAATCAGTGAGTATAAACTCATGGCAGTTTAGACTAATTTGGGCAAAATTATTTTTTATACACATTACATTTTTTATCCTTCTAATAGAATACTAAGTTGATCAGTAATGGCATGGCATTAATATTTTTAACTTGCAAATAGTGTGTCAAAATACATTCCACTTTAGTTTGTATTGCCATTGTAAAAATGTTACATTCTTACAAATATCCTAATAAAGTTTAATTGCTGGTACCAAACTTTTTTGTTCTATTATATTTATTTATTCAATGGCTTTATTGCCACTCTTACTACTTTGTCACTTTACCTTGCTTCTGTGAAAATACTCCAGGGTATTTTTCTGTGCCCATGGAATTTCGTCATTTGAGAAACTGCCTATTTAACTTGCCTGGTAACTGAGCCACTCTTACAAATATTTCCATAAAAAAATATAGACTCTTGTTTGTTGTGTCGGAGCTCCTTAAGGGGGCTCTTCTCTTTCTTACAGACTTATGATGTGTAATATTAACTGAGCTTTAGTAACTGCTTTATTGTCATAGCTAATTCACACTCCCCAGAAAAGCCTTCACCTAGTTCATGCAAAGAACTATTCCCGACAAAGAGAGTAAGAACGACTCTATCGCTTACGTGGAAACTCGCAGAAGAAACAGTATGGTCCAAACAGCCTAGCAGCGAGCTTCTGTTCTCCCCAATAATGCTAACAGATAATACTTATGTCCTTGCCCAGAAAAAGGAAATAAAGAGACTATAAATTAATGTAACAAACCTAGGTGATGAAAACAGTTGGCATATATTTAAAAGGGTGGGAAAAGACATCCACCTAAGAAATATTAATCTGTGAAGATATAATTAAGTTTATCACTAAAAAATTTATTTTAATCTCTATTACAGAAACATATCATTATAGTTTATCACATTGGCATTGAGTAGTAATGTCAAAGCTAAATAATAGTAGTCAAGGATTAAACATATTAAAAAAAGTGAAAACATTCTGTGTAGTATCACTTAAACCAACAACTCAAAATTAAACACATATAAATACATGCCTGTATTTATTCTGTACAGATTTTTATTTTTATTATTAATCAGATTCTGTTAATGTGCATAGTTAGTAAATGTGATACATTTGTGATTTCTGAATAACATTTTATGTTTGCTTTTCTAATTATTACATTTTACATTAATTTGAAAACTATGTCTTCATATTAAAATTAATTTGGATGTTTGTATTATTGTTGTAAGGATTAAAATCATTACCTGAGCTTTGCTGGCCAAGTCTCTTCTGTTGAGGCATACATATCCTCTGTGCTTGCCTCTTTTTTTCTAACAAAACTAACTTCTTTGCTTTTTTCTGTTGCTCCCATTTCTCAGAATATTTAATTTTTCTGCTTAGTAAATGATTGTCATTCAGGCTGTTTTCAAGCTATCGTGCACTTCCTGTTTTACTCAGGCAATTAATTCTATTCCTTCTCAAGTCTCTGATGGGTTACAGACCAGATAGTCATAATTTTCTAATCAAGCTTAAGTTTTTTAGGATTCAAGAAAAATTTTTAGATAAGGAATGCTACTAAGGATAAAATATAATTTAGGTACAGAACGCTAAACTCGTCAAGATAAATTAGATAATAGAATACTTTCTCCTAAGTTTCCAAATGCATATGGACAGGACACTGTAAATGTAAATCTTACCTACTAGTTTTTATAACTGTGTCATAATCATTATTGCATATTCGTTTATTTTGAAAGAAAAAGAGCCTTTTATTAGACTCAAAGGGGGAAATGTTGCCATAACATTCTTGTGGACTGTGTATAGGTTAGCCTTGTTCATTCAAACGATGATTTCTCTACCCCACTCTGGTTTCAATCCTGACATTGCATTGTGATGTATATTCTAAGCATCTCCTCTCTCACGTTTGTGTAAATATGCCAGGATTTGTTTTCTGTATTGCCAATAAACCCGACTAGCCAATACGGAACAATACAGAGAATACATAGGACATCCTGGTCTGCTTAGGGGAGGAGAAAGGATAGGAGTGGAGGATGGACCCATAAGAAGGGGAAACATCAGGGGAAATGAACCAGACCTAGCATAGTATTAAAAAGCAAGTATAATGTGGGAAATACGAATGGACTGAAGCTAGCTTGGAGGTTTAGGATGAATTAATTATTGTGTAGCACTGTGCTCTAGGCTAATTAAATAAATCCTAGGCTCTCTGTGTGGTTATTTTGATCCATAGCTGGGTGGGGAGTAATTGCCAATGTTAAGGTGCCATAGGCCTGCAACTGTGATTGATAGATGCTGAGAAGGAAAGCTGGGTCAGGAATGGCTGGGGTGAAGGGAATCTCAGGTGGCAGTGAGTGTGACAAGAACATACTCTCAGGAGACAGGCTTCAGTGAAACAGCCCATTTAATTTGGAATACAAAGGATACATAAACCTTTGGGGTCTAGGGAAGGGCTTTCAGGGTGAGTGTACATCATTGGCCTGGCCACAGAGCTGGGGAAGCCTCATGTGTATGAGGAGGAATCCCAGGTGATGCTGGACATGACCTCATGAGGGAGACGTTGTTTTAGGAGAAAAATTAAAATCTCAACCTTTCTAGTTTACCAATACCAAAGAGCCAGATGCTGGGGTGAAATCCTGCTAGCTCAGAGAGGCAGAGAAAGCACCCAGCTGACCTTCCTTCTCAGCTAAAGCCCAGATGGAAAAACCCAAAAGGCTCACTAGCTCAGCTGACAGCCAGGAGGGAAAGGCCACAAAACCCAAGGCCAAACCTTGCTAGCTCAGAGCCCAAAAAGCCAGGGTGCTGAGGAGCTGAACTAAAGCTACAGCTTGAGCAAAAAGCTCTTTGTTTTTTTCCACCTGTTTTAAATATGGCTCAACTCAAAAGTCCCTCTCATTCTTTAATCCCTGTCAGCTGGTTTCTTTCTCTACCCCTTGACCTAGCATTAACTTTATTATATCCTGTGTACAGAAAGCTCTTGGGTGAAGGGTGTGTGCTAAAGAT
Source organism: Meriones unguiculatus (assembly GCF_030254825.1). NCBI lineage: Eukaryota > Metazoa > Chordata > Mammalia > Rodentia > Muridae > Meriones > Meriones unguiculatus. The sequence continues at coordinate 110,815,090 of NC_083356.1, forward strand.
GGGTGAACCACACCGTAATCACCTGTTTGTAATTGAAAAGTTCTTGGATTAAAGGTGTGTGCCAGAGCTCAGCCACACAAAACAAGAGACAGGGTTTTACAGTTCATAATTTGGGGCTTCACAACAGGATTAAATATCCAGCAACAGGGAGAGGAAATTTAACCTGGCTACCAGGCTACATGATCTCTTCTGGGGGCAAAGGTGGGAAGCACAAGGCCACGTGTACTGGAAGCTGCAGGGAGGGAGTTCCTACTCCTGCCCATCTCAGGACAAGATTCCGGCGACTGGACACGCCTTGATCCCACTCTTACCGCACGCTGTCTTCCCCAGTTCCCATAGCTCCTCAGTCCCACACACAATGACTAATTAAAATGGAAACACAGACATTTTGTGTAATTTATGAAATAGCCAGCTAGTAGCCAGTAAATTGGATACAAGAAACTCAATTCAAATGATTTTATTAGGAAGTAACTACAGATCTACAAATATTTCACATATTTTCTAAGAGAATGAAACATGGTTAGCACTTCAATAATTGTCAGTCTTATATTAACTCTTAAAAATAATATATAAAGAACATTTTATACTGTTTTACTACAGAAAAATATATAACTATAACAATATATACTATGCAATAGAATTTTTAAAATGTATTAGCTTGTGGCTCAAAATTATCATATATTTCATGTATAGGCTTGTGTTTTTTTAATGAAATTATGTTACATAGCATTGGATATATTATTTTGTACTCTACATTGCATTAATATTGAGAAATTAATGAAATATTTCCTGGAAAAGGGAGAAACTTGTCAGAGAATGAGTGGGACTAGGTCCACAATACAATTGATTCAAGACTGGGATTAATGGTTGTCAACCTTTTTTTATAACACTGGCCCATGATGGATGCTTCTATAAGTTTTATTCTAATACAAGATTGAGTTACAAGCAGCCTGTAATGGTGTGAAGGCAATTGAATGCATTACATTCTATTCTTGAATTGCATTCAGGTGATAACAAACACTGAACAGCCAGCTCTGGTCTCAGATAAGTGTTCACATGTGTGTATGCCTTCAAATATGAATTTTTCACCGTTAGTAGCACAGAAATACTTAGGTTAACTGTGTAGAGGGTTAGAAGGAATGTGGAAGAATAAGCAATAACAACAAACGATTCTCACTTTCCTAAGAGGAACTTAAAGGGTGATTTCTGTCATGTCAGTAAATGTCGGTTACTGTAGGCATTTCAAGAGTATAGATGGAGTTCTGTGAGGCTTGATTAATAAGGTCTCGCCAAATCCTTTTCTTAAAAGTTAATAAAAACATTCACTTGGGTCATAGAGTTCTTTGCTAAAGAGCAGACATAGATTATTTGGAATTATTCAGGCTCAGGGTAGAAGATCTGAAAATGAAAAGATGATGCTAAATATTAACACCGTAGTCACCTTTTCACAACAAAGAAGATTATTGAGCTATAAATAAGTTAAATAATCTACTTTGTAAGAACTTATATTTTTCCTGAAACTAATACAAATTTAAAACACTATTAAAATCATGCTTATTTCATCAAACACATGTATGTGTGTGTGCATGTATGTGTGCCTGTGTGGGTTTGTTTAGGTGTAGGGAACGATGAGGGAGTACAGTGGGCATGAACTAAGACAAAGTAGGTAAATTTCGTAAGAATGATACTTTCTATCCCAACAAGCGTATTTATAACGTCACCTCACAAGCCCTTTGCCATTGTAATTAAAGAAAAAGGAAGGAATGTAATGGTACTTCACAAAGCAATTCCAATAGTCTGCTTCTAGGTTGCCCAGCAACCTCTGACATCATCCCCTGCTGCCTCCAGGCGCAAGCCAGGGGAGCTCTTGATACAAAGGACTTTGAGGGCCACTACATTCTCAGTCTCTCTGACTTCCTTGATTTCTCTCTTTCTTTCTGTCTTCTAGGGTGCCCCTACCCATCTTCTCTCTTTGCCTTCCCCCCTTCCACAATAAACTTTCTTTCTAATACCAAATATGTTGTTGCAGATTTTAATTATAACATTGGTGCTGAGAGGGGGTCTAGGCATGCTGGGAATCCCTTCTGTTTGCCACGCTGCCCCAACAGATTTGCTTTTTGTTCCACCAATCGGTAGGCACCGACTGATTGTCTGGCATGTTTTCCCTTCCTGGTCAGCATAAGTAGCAACGGCCTGCTGTTCCACAGACCTTTGTTGACTCTCTTCCCAGGGTGATACTTTCCTGCCTAAAGGTACCCATTTCCCTTTCACTCTTGTGCTTGAAAATTCTGGTACCAGGTAAAACCCTGCTGCTCAGGCGCCTGCTCAAGTCCCTGCTTTGTCTGTCTCGTTCCTTGTCTCTAGCCCCTCTGAACATTTGGGGGCGATCAATGTCATGGGCTGAGGTGTACTTCTCTCTTCATCCATGGGATGATGTCCCAATTCGAACATCCAAGCTCTTCCCATTGACAGAGACCCTTTTAAATTTCCTCATCATCCTGTCCAAGCGATTGGGGGATCACGACAAACTTTCCTTTCTCCATGCTTTTTTCCTCCATCCAAACCCTGTTTAATGCCACCAGCTTCTTCTCACATGCTGTGTTCATCTGGGTCTGGTGGTCTCAATCCAAGCCTGCTTCTTCCAGCCCCACGTCTGTCCTTGCCTGTCCCTGTGGCTAGGGGATCAAACCAGATCAAACGACGGGGCAGCCATGGCTCTTTCTGTTCCCTTCTTACCGCTGTCACTGCTAACCTTGAGGTGCTCCGAAGCAAGCAGCTTTCTCTAGACCACTTTTGGAGGTGTGTGGAAATCATTTCTCTGTTAATTTGGCTCTACGTAGGGTTGGATTCCCCGACGTGGCTCTGGCTTTCAGCTTCTCCACATGGACAGACTCACCGCTTGCTCTTCCCAACTTCTGGTTGCAAGCATGTGTGTGCTCCCCTTGTCCCTTCAATGGACTCAGATTTTATTACAAAAATATGGCCACATTCACAGGCCAAAACTTGCCTTAGCAAATTTCCAAATTCTTAAGACCACAGACAGATGGTTCCCAAATAGCCAAACTCTGCTATATACTCTCCAAATCTCTTACCATTCCAACAGAGACTCTAAAAGGCAGAAGGGCCTGACAGATTTCCTACAGACCCTAAGAGCCCCGGAAGCCAGGCCTGAATACTATACCCCACAAAATTTTAATCAGCATAGATGGACATAACAAGATATTCCACGACAAAAACAAATTTAAACAATCTACAATTCCAGCCCTATAGAAGATTCTAGGAAGAAAACTCCAACCCAAGGAGGCTAATTATACCCAAGAAGACACCGGAAATAAATAACCCGCATCAGCAAAACCAAAAGAAGGGAAGCACACACACACCACACACATACACTCTACTACCACCAACATCAAAATAACAGATATTAATCATTGGCCATTAATATCTCTTAACATCAGTGGACTCAATTCCCCAATTAAAAGAAACAGGCTAACAGAGTGGATATGAAAAGATCAGTCCGTCATTCTGCTGCATACAAGAAACACACCTCAGCAACAAAGATAGAGATTATCTCAGAATAAAGTGTTACAAAAAGGTTTTCCAAGCAAATGGATCCAAGAAGCAAGCTGGAGCAGCCAGCCATTCTACTATCAAAAGAGACAGCAAAGAACACTTCATACTCATTAAAGGAAAAATACACGAAGATGATGTCTCAATTCTGAACATCAATGCTCCAAATGCAATGACAACTACATTCATAAGGGAAACATAACTAAAGCTTAAATCATATACTTAGCCTCACACAATAATAGTGAGAGACTTCAATACCCCAGTCTCACCAAAGGATAGATCATCAAGACAGAAACTAAATAAAGAAATAAAGAAATAATGAAATTAACAGATGTCGTGAATCAAATGGACCTAACAGATATCTACAGAACATTTCACCCAAACACCAAAGAATATATATTATTATCAGCACTACATGGAACCTTCTTGAAAATTGATCATACACTTTGTCACAAATATAGCCTGAACAGATACAAGAAAATTGATATAACACCCTCGTATCTTATTAGAACACCATAGATTACAGAGATTTTTAACAAGAGAAACAGGAAAAAACTTAAAAACTAATGGAAATTGAAAAACACTCTACTTAATGACCACCAGGTCAGGGACAAAATAAAGAAATTAATAGTTTTCTAGAATTCAATGAAAATGAGGCACAGCATACCCAAACTTAGGGGACACAATGAAAGCAGTGCTAAGGGAAAATGTCATAGCACAAAGAGCCTTCATAAAGAAATTGGAGAAATCCCATATTAGTAAATTAACAGCATGCCTGAAAGCTCTAGAACAGATAGAAGCAAATACATCAAAAAGTAGATGACAGGAAATAATCAAACTCAGTGCTAAATTCAATAAATTGGAAACAGAGAATGATACAAAAATCAATGAAACCAAGAGCTGGCTCATTGAGAAAATCAACAAGATAAACAAACCCTTAGCCAAACTAACTAAAAGACAGCGGGAGTGTATCCAAATTCACAAAATCAGAAATGAAAAGGGGAACATAACAACAGTCACTGAGGAAATTAAAAAAAAATCATTGGGTCTTACTTCAAAACCATATTCCACAGAATCATGCAACCTATTGAAAATGGATGAATTTCTGGAAAGATTTCACTTGCCAAAGTTAAATCAAGATTAGGTAAACAGTTTAAATAGTCCTATAACTGCTAAGAAAATAGAAGCAGTCATCAAAAGTCTCCCAACCAAAAAAGGCCACGGCCAGATGGTTTCAGTGCAGAATTTTAATGGACAGTCATAGAAGAGCCAACACAAATACTCCTCAAAGTATTCCACAAAATAGAAACTGAAGGAACACTCCCACTCTCATTCTATGAAGCTATAGCCACCCTGATACCTAATCCATAGAAAGACTCAACAAAGAAAGAGAATTTCAAACCAATTTCCCTCATGAACATAGATGCAAAAATACTTAATAAAATACTCTCAAACCAAATCCAAGAACACATCAAAAACATAATCCAATATGATCAAATATGCCTCATTCCAGGGATTCAGGGATGGTTCAACATACAGAAATCCATCAATTTAATCCAACATATAAACAAACAAACAAACAAATCACCAGATCATCTCATCAGATGCAGCAATGCCTTTGACAAAATCCAGCACCACCTCAAGAAGAAAGTCTTGGAGAGATCGGGGATACAAGGTGCATACCTAAACAGAGTAAAGGCAATATACAGCAATCAAATTAAATGGAGAGAAACTCAAAGCAATTCCACCAAAATCAGGGACAAGGCAAGGTTGCCTATTCTCTCCATATCTCTTCAACATACTACCTGAAGTCCTACCTAAAGCAATAAGGCAACTAAAGGAGAAAAAGGGGATACAAATTGGAAAGGATAGGGACAAAGTATCTTTATTCATAGATAATATAATATTATATAAAAATAACCCTAAAATTCTATCAGAGAACTTCTACAGCTGATAAACACCTTCATCGAAATGGCTGCATATACAATTATCTAAAAACAAAACAAAACAAAACAAAAAAACAGTAGCCCTCCTGTATACAAATGACAAACTATGGAAACCACACACGACATTAGCCACACATAATATAAAATATCTTTGTGTAACTGTAATTAAATAAATGAAAGGTCTATATGACAAGAATTTCAAGTCTCAAATTCAAGTAAATATCAGAAGATGGAAAGCTCTCCCATGCTCATGGATCAGTAGGATTAACACAGTAAAAATTGCCATCTTCCCAAAAGCAGTGTACACATTTAGTGCAATCCCCATCAAAATACCAACACAATTCTTTACAGATCTTGAAAGAACAATCCTCAACTTTGCAAGGAAAAACAAAATAAAACAAAACAAAAATCCAGATTAGTTAAAACAATTCTATTCAATAAAAGAACTTCTGAAACGATCTGCATCCTGATTTAAAGTTGTATTACAGAGCAATAGTAATAAATATTAGTTGGTAATGGCATAGAAACAAACTGGTTGGTCAGTGGAATTGAATTAAGCACCGAAAAATAAACCCACACACTTATGGAGACATGATTTTTGACAAAGAAGCCAGAACCATACAATGGAAAAAAGAAAGCATCTTTGACAAATGGTGCTGGTCTAACTGGATGTCTTCATGTAAAAAAAAATGCAAATAGATCCATATTTATCATTTTGCACAAAACTCATGTCCAGGTGGATCAAAGACCTCAACATAAAACCAGAAGCACTATACTTACTAAGAGAAAGTGGGAATCATCCTTGAACTCATGGCAGAGGAGACAACTTCCTGGACAGAATAGTAACAGCTCTGGCTATAAGATTAACAATTAATAACTGGGAACCTCATGTAATTGAAAATCTTCTGTAAGAGAAAGGACACTGTCAGTAGGACAAATGGCAGCCTAGAGACTGGGAAAAGAACATCGCCAACTCCATATCTCACATGGGGGTAATATCCAAAATATAAAGAACTTAAGAAATTAAACACCAACAAAGCTAATAATCCAATTAAAAACGGAGTACGGAGCTAAACAGAGAATTCTCAATAGAGGAATATCTAATGGCAGAAAAACACTTAAAGAAATGCTCAAAGTCCTTAGTTATCAAGGAAATGCAAATCAAAATGACCCTGAGAGTCCATCTCACACCCATAATGGCTAATATCAAAAAACTCAAGGGACAGCACATGCTGGAGAGGTTGTGGAGAAAGGGGAACCCTCCTCCATTGCTGATGGGAATGTAAACTTGTACAAACACTTTGGACCTAGGGATAATTAAATCCTTTGGACAGAAATTGTTTTCATTAAAGGTGTGTGCTAGAGCTTCATCACACCAAACAAGAAACAGCATTTAACCGTTCACAAATTTTAGCTTCACAATGGGATCAGATATCCTGCAATAGTTCTCAACAGAGGCATCCCAAATGACTAAGAAGCACTTAAAGAAATGCTCAATATTCTTGGTCATCAGGGAAATGCAAACCGAAATGACTCAGAGGTTCCATCTTACACCTATCAGAATGGCCAGGATCAAAGACAGAAATGACAGCACGTGCTCACAAGGATATGCAGAAAGGGGAACCCTCCTCCATTTCTAGTGGGACTGCAAACTTGTAGGAGCACTTTGGAAATCTGCTTTCTCAGAAAATTGGGAACAGCTGTATCTCAAGACCCAGCTATATACCACTCCTGGGCATATACCCAAAAGATGTCCCAGCATACCGCAAGGACAGTTGCTCAACTATGTTCATAGATGCTTCATTCATAATATCCAGAAGCTGTCAACAACCCAAATATCCCTGAAGGGAATAACTGATAAAGAGCATTTGCTACATTTACACAATGGAATACTACTCAGCTATTGAAAACAAAACAAATCATGAAATATGCAGGCAAATGGATGGAACTAGAAAAGATCAAGTTAAGTGAGGTAACCCAGACCCAGAAAGAGACACATGATATGTATCAACTTATATGTGGCTATTTGCTATATTATATAGGATAATCATACTACAGCTCACAGACCTAAAGAAGCTAAGTAACAAGGAAGGCCCTTCGAATGGAAAACAGAATACTGGAAGTGGTTGAAGACAGTGATCAGGAAGAAAAAGACAGTGCAGAGATAAACGATGTTGGGATCTGAAGTGGAGGAGGGGGGCAGAAGGACAGCTGGCTTGTAAAGAAAGAGAAACATGGGCAGGCCATCCCTGAGACAAGCTGGGACCTATGACAGGGTAGGCTTCTGGGAGAATACGGCAGTGACTCTAGCTGAGATTTGTAATGTCATAGAGACTGAATACACACCCCCAACCAGACAGGGACTCCTCGTGGAAAGAGTGGAGCAACCCATGCACAAAAACTTTGTCCCAAAATCCACACAGCCTACAAGATGTTCAGGGATTAAAAATGAGCAGATATTGAGGAAATTTCCAGCCAATGCCTGACAGAACCTGAGACCCACCCCATCGGAGAGATGAACCCCTGGCACTATTAATGACACTCTGTTATGCTTGTAGATTGGAGCCTGGCATAGCTGTCCTCTGCAAGGCTCTGTCCAGCAGCAGATCAAAACACATGCTGAAACTCATATTAGGTGGAGAGTGAGGAGCCTTGTGGAAGAGCTGGAGGAAGGATAGAAGGACCCAGGAAGAACAGGAGCTCCACAAGACCAACAGAGCCAACTAACCTGGGCTCAGGGGGGCTATGGAGCCTGAAGCACCAACCAAGGACCATACATGAACTGGAAACAGATACATATCTGAGGGACCGCTTGGTCTTCATGGGTCTCCTAATAAGAGGAGTGGGCTGTCTCTGATGAGGACTCTCTTGCTGTGGTTTTGATCACTTTCCCCTGGAGGGGTTGCTTTGCTGGGCCACTGTGGAAGAGGATGTGTTCAGTCCTAATGACTTGATATGCTGGGTGAGTTGGTAGGTTGCCTCCCATTTCTGATGGGTAGGAGAGGGATAAGGAGAAGAGTGAGGGAGGATGGGGCTGGGAAGAGAGGAGGAAGGGGGCTGCAATCAAGATGTAATGTTTCAAGATTCTTGTTTTTTCAACTGATTTTTTTTTTTTTACCCCATCAGAGTTTACTACTCAAAAGTGGGGCTTGACTGGGATTTGAACCCAGGACCTCTCCCACCCTAAGAGAGAACCATACCCCTGGACCAATGAGCCAGGATGTAATGTAAATAAATAAATTGAAATGAACAAACAGCAACAATAAACATCTCCAGGGACTGCAGATGAACATGTATGTTTGAAAGCTAGAGAATTGGTAAAACAGATGGACCAATGAACTCTGATGAGCTGTGAACATGAAGGAGTAGTCAGCCCTGAAAACATACACACGTTTCACAATATACAGACAGAGCAGGTTGTGTTCTTGGGCTGCGTTATACATGTCATATAATATGTGCAATAAATGTATAGATTAGATATCTACATGATATATGTGTGGGTGTAGCAACAACTAAAGAGAGGCCATAAATTTGGAGTGTGTCAGAGGTAAGAGGGTATGTGGGAGGAATTTGAGGGGGAAAACAGAGGAAGAAATTATATAGGTATAATTTCAAATATCATTTTAAAACATGTATTGGCATTGCACTCAGAAACACAGTTGCAAATGTGCGATTGTGAATCCAGAGAAGCGCTTGGAAGGGGAGTGGGTCCTTTTTAAAATCATGGATTAAGATGCAGTCCCTGAAGGAGAGCATTTGATTGCAGTGTAAACAGATTACTCAGAATCTGAATGCTCTGGCGTGCTCCCAAATGCTCACAATTTCATAAATTACTGACGGTGAAAAACACAATGAATCATACAAGTGCATGCTGGTGCTCTCTCCCGCGTCCTGTTTGCTGCTGTCTTCAGCTCTCTCCCATCGCTGTCCACCTGTTTAAGTCCACAAACTGCAGGTCTAAAGATTCTCCCTGTCTGTAAGGTCTTCTCAGGCATTCTTTTCACTTCCACAGAGGTTAAACGTAAAGGTCATAAGAGGTATCAGAGGGGGGAATTAAAATTTGCTTTGGATAAGCAAGAGGTAGTCTTGGAACTGGAAAAGATCTCTGCCTCTCTCTCTACCTCTCCCAGTCACCAACAATAAGTGTAACACTAAGTGTAACACACTTATTTTACAGTATGGCCACTAGAATAACAAGGTACAGAGCCATAAAATAAATAAAATAATCTTTTTTTTTTCCCCCGGATGGACTGTTCTGACCAAAATAAAAATTTACCAGACTCATATACTTTAAATTAAAATATATTTTTATCTGGTACAAAAGGCATTATTATGATTAATTTTCTATTTAGTAAAGTGGTTTATTGAAAAGCATATATTATCTGAAATACGTTAGAATTGCTCATTTTAACTCAGATCGGTTAAATATATGTAACATTTTGTAAGATTTCTTTTACCTACATTTATTTCAAAGATATTATTTAGGTCAATCTAGGATTTTTCTATTGGACATTTGCAACTGAGTATCATCCAGAAATTATTTATGATAATGTGAAAACTCGAAACTAAATTGGATATGTTAATACAAGCCTCTATTTGATGAGAACGATCAGGTGGCTTGTGTATAGAACAATATGCTGATAGAATCTTCCGCTTTTCATTTCTGTGGAGGCATGATCTTTTTCAAATCTTCAAATTCTCTAGTACTCTGTAGTTCAAGTCATTTGGGAGCTATTGTGGATCAGTAGCTAAGCAACAGATTTAAAGTCCAGAGGCTATTCTGTGTTTCCTCTGCCAATAACTTAGCATGAGATAGTGCGCAAACCATTTAACCTCCCGATTCCGCTATCCATCATCTTTTCAACAGGGAGGTAATACAACTTATTTCTAACAGTTCAATGAAACACCTCTTAAAAATATTACTCAAGAGCAATGGAAATAGAAGTTCTGCTGCATTGTAAAGCAAAGTCAGATGCTCTTCCTTTTTCATGTGGTGTGCAAACCATCCAAGACAAGACTTCATAGAGAAGAAATGTCCCAATACCATGCTCCATGGTCTCCAAAAGAACCATTTATGGTGTTCTTATTCCATCACATACTAATGCATGGAGACATTCTCTCTTTTTTTTTACATTTTTATTTATTAGTTATTGTAATTTATTCACTGTATCCCTGCTGTGGCCCCTTCCCTCATCTCCTTCTAATCCTACCCTCCCTCTCTCTTCTCCCTCTATGCCCCTCCCCTGGTCCATTCTTAACAGAATAATTTTTTAAAGCCTTTGATGCTTAATGGTTATGTATGGTTATCTATGGAATCTGTTTAACTGCCTTACCATGTGAAAAGTATTGCTTGGAGGATGCAGGGTAACAATCCCTCTGAATTATATGGCTTGTCAGTATGGACATTGGGTGCCTTCTTTTCCCCTTCTATCAAAGCTCTGTATTTGCCTGTGCTCTGCTTTCTTATTGCATTGTCTGCTCAACTTGAAAATAAATACATACATACATACATACATACATAAATATGAGAGTGTTAGAAAAACGTATTTCAATATTTTCCATTAAATTAAAACTAGTGTAGATTTTAACTCTCCCCAGCAATGGTGCTTAGCTGTGCAACACAAACGACATTGGTCTGGAGACAAGAGAGCGATATGGGTGATTAGGATGTCTGTTTCTCTTCTGCGATGAATTCACAATTTTCATTTTTATTTTACTTGCTTTTATTTTGTTCCTAAGATCCTGCCAAGCGAATGGAAATACCAGGGAATGTAGGCAGACAAAATGTAATTTCCCATTTGAAATTTAGCCAGATCATTTCAAGGGCCAGAGAAAGTGGCTGCCTCTTCAATTATTAACATCCTCTAGAATCATATTGCTGTATACATCTTCTACAATTTGAGCACATTTTAATGACTGCCATTAGTTGCTGCTGAGGCAGTGTGTCAACCAACAGAGAGAGGATCTAAGTGGGATGAGACAATAGAGCAGAAATCAAGGCTTCCCATAAACAAAGGCTTTTACAAGATTAACACCAAACAATGCAAAGCTTGCTTGCACTTGGAATTCACTCTCATGGGACTCTGAAGTCAGAATTTCAAAATGTCTTATGCTTTTCTTATTATTTATCACTAATAACTCTTTTATTGTTAATTTTTTGGGCTGATTTGTAGAGAATTATTTTTCGTGTTTAAATACAAATGAAATTGGACATGTTATAATAATAAAATTATGTCAAAAGAATTATAATTAACAAAAATACTTATGAAGAAAACATTCTTTTATAATATAGTAGTTAATATGTAACACTAAATATGACAAAATTATGTGAATTACCTGGATATGGTAAAGTATCTCTTTTGTTGTATATACTTCACATAAATATTCAAGCTATTTCTGGCATCTTATTTCATATTATCTTTGTGGTTCATGATCTCCTTTCCATCTTCAAAGTTATTCCATCAACTTGGCACATTTTATCTCTGAGATAATGACTATTTAGTCTTCCTTATATCTGCACTTTTCATTTCTTTCTTCATCCCAGAAATTGGAAAAATTTAAAATCCAAACTCAGTAGTCAACAGTTTATGAGGACTTCATGCAATGGACCAGCAAAGGCATTTCATGTCTGAGCTCGGCCTCTAGGTCCTCCAGGTGGACAAGAAAACTGATTTCCTCAAATTCACTCCCTCCCGTGCGTGCGTGTGTGTGTGTGTGTGTGTGTGTGTGTGCGCGCGCGCGCGCTCGCCTTTGTCTCTCTTTCTCTAAATAAATGTAATAATTATATGTAATAGTAAAATAGATGAATATGAAGTTAGTGGGGGAATCAGTAAAAGACTGAAATGAGGCAGCGGCACTTGAGGAGCTCCTTGCAACACTTTCAGCTGTGAGAAATGATTCACACTCACAGGCGTAAGCAGGATTGTGGCTGGTCAGTGTTTAAAGCCTAAGCCTCAAGGCGGGATCTATATTGCTCTGTTATTCACACCTCACATGCCTCACAATTTCTAGTTTGTCAAATTTATCAAAGAGAAGCAAATGATCTTCACAAAAGGGCTGTTCATGTGAAACATAAACTTTATCTAAATTCTGAAAAGTTGTTTCTCCTTTGTTGCAGTAGGCTGATAATATTCTAGTATTTTGTTTGTTGTCTAAAAGGGAATGAATGAATTCTCCAAACCTGTGGAGTAGAATCCACACATGTAGTTCTGACATATGAGCTTAAGGGATTTCACCTCATTTTATGTACCCCAGGACAAAAAGCACTCAAGATAACAATATTTTCGAGACATTTTTAATACACTTCATTTTTCTATGGCGTATCAAATAGTCCACCTAAGAGTTTGTATTTGTCTTCTTTGAAGCTTCCGGATCCTCCCAAAGAAGTGACAATTCATCATGTTAAATTGTATGTGTCTAGACCTTTGGCAGTGCTCCTGCCAAATACAGTGTTTATATCCTTAAAAATAATATATTAGCGTGGAAAAGGACTCACTTTAGAAAGCCAAAGATTTCCAATTTGATGCAAACACCTCACTGTAGGCAGTCTATTGGTGATCTCAGGCTCTGAGCATTGTTTGCAGCCATATGGAACGTTATGTGTTGTCAGAAAAATACGTGCACAGCATCTAAATTATGACACAAAAACGTATGATAGAGGTGTTCATCACTCAGTGTCTCTTCACTTCCTCCTTAACCTGTCCTTGAAGAGTCCTTAATTCAGCATCTCTAGCAGGACTTAAGCAGTTTTTGTTGCGATAATTTTTGTAACATTATTTTAGATCCATATTAGCAAATTTTTTCTCTGCCTACTTCACTGTTGCTGTGAACAGAAGGCTCTCAAACTTCTTCTAAAAAGGACCGAAGTGTAAATATTTTAGAATTTGCTGGCCACCCTCTTCCTCACATGCCCTACCTCCTGTCTCTGCTGTGAAATTTCTCTCCAGATGCCTATGAATTTGAAGGTTTTACAGTGCTGTATCTTTCGGTGTTTCTTGTTGTCCTCCTTCAGTTTCCATACTTGCTCTCTCTGGTGTCTTGTGCTTGCTTTTCAGGAATGTCTAGAATAGCGGAGACACCATCCTCCATCAGCACTTTCTTCTATATATTTCCTCACGTTTCATCTTAATTTCACTTTTTAAAAGCATCATCCTCATTTATTTGCCGTAAACTCTTCTCTCGAAGGCAATATCCTAAGCCTGTTATCTGTTTTTGAAGATGTCAAGCTAGTTACCACTGAGGGAGAGTCAGCCTACCATCAGGCTTTGCTGATTGTGGACAAACTATTTAGTTTCACACGAAATAGCCAATCCCTGACCTACTCTGGCAGCAGTAACATGAATGGTCATTGATTTCAGTGTGTACCTATTTATCAAATAGTGAATAGTAAGTGGATCAAAAGGCTGACAGCGCTGCTTATACTTGGTCAACTGAAAATGTTGTTGGGACATTGGTATTTTGATGTTGCTATAATACAGTGAAATTGGAGTCTTGATATTTAAATTATATGCACTAATGATATAAATTGTCCTTATGGTTCTCTCTCCACAATCATATATTTCATGCCCCTAAAAAGTGATTTTGTTTTCTTCTATATTCTTTTCAACATTTAAGGCATGTGAATACATTCACCCAGCAAATATTTATCACACATCTAGACTGTGTTCCTGGTTCTGATCTGAGATCCAATGGCCTACATATTTTATAATTGGAACAAAAGGAAATTGAGTTTTGTGTTTTTAATCTATGTTTGCATTTGACATGTCAAAGGGTTGGAGATATGGAAGGCTAGGGAAACTTCAGCTGTATCTCATGACAATGAAAAGCTTCCCTCTGTGGTCGACCAGCTTGGCCCTGCACTTAGGATCGTCCTGAGATACCAAGAACCGTAGCAAGCTGTGATGTGTGAGCTGTAAAGTTTTGTATTCCCCACACACTCCAGCTTCATTAAAGTACCACTGACCGGCAGTTTGCACACCTGCCACTGAGAAGCTTTCCAAAAGTTATGGTAAAACATATGCTAAGAAGGATTTGGGATGGGGAGAGCAGTCACCCTCCTTATGAACGCCCTACATGCTTCATAAATACACACAAAGCCAACCTACACAATTCCTGCTGCAGTAAATCTGACTCGGAGTCTCCTTTGTGTTTGCTGCTGAATTCTCTGTTCAGCCAACCAGGAACATGATACAGATGTGCATTAAATAATACCAGGAGAGGCTTACCATTGCTACTCGCTTTCTTCACTGGACATAAATCTTGCATTTTCTTCAAAAGCAGTACGTATACAGTAACTCATCTATGCTATCACTCCGATGATGATTTTTCTTCTGCTTTTACCTCTGTCTAAAACAAATACCTTTGCTTCTTTTGCATCTGTGTAGACCAATCCCACAAAGAAATATGCAGTTTGTAACATTTCCCCTTTTCCTTAAGCATTAAGTTTTTCATTTCATAAAATGTTAACAAGTTAAAGTTTTATCTGATCATTTTATCTCTTGTGAAATATAGGTGGGCAGAAAATCATTTGTGATTAAAGATTATATTTATCATATATAGAACTTGAAATACTTTTACACATTGATAACAAACTTTGCTTACATGTTAGGATGTCAGACAAAGAAATTCATTAAGGCATTGTGGGTATCTATTGTTGGGTAGAGTACTGGCAAATATCTGAGCCTATGGGGCCTTCTTATGTAAACCACTAAAACTGTAATTAGAAATTGTTAGTTAAAATAAATCTCCTCTCAAAGCTATTTTGTTTTAGGGTTTCTCTTCACAGCAAAAGAGAATAAATTAAATCCTGCTCTCGGTTGGTTTGTACATTGATCGGTATCAGAAACAAAGAAGTACAAGACTAATTTTAATACTCATAAAGCAACTGCTAGGAATTGAGCTTTTATCATTACAGTACTAAACTATTATATTTACTTTCAAAAATGCTGTGCATTTAGCCCTAAAAATCCCTCTATGGTGGCTTGTGGTCATTAAATATGGACATCACCAATCAGTTTGGAAAAAAATTAATTTATCATCCAATTAATATATGTGTCATACTTTATTTTTACATGTTTTATCTTTCTATTAAAATAATTGTGAGAGATTGGAACATTTAATAAATTATATTATGAGGAGGCTGAATATAGCCTATAATATTATAACTGAAATAAGTATTTTAGAAAGGATGGTTTCATCTTCTTTCTTCTTATTTTCCCATAAACTTCCAGAGAAGGGCTAGAGATAGCCATTTTAGACAGTTTCTATCTTCCCATTGGGTCTTTACTTGTTTAATTGTCATTATTTATACGTAGCTACACTAAGTATTAATTCCTGTTGTGTGTGTGTGTGTGTGTGTGTGTGTGTGTGTGTAGTGTTTGAATTTACTTTAGCTTTGAGTATACATGCCAATAATTGTTGAAACTTGTTTTCTTCCAACTTCTGTTGTATATAAAGGTTTTTTTAAAGACCACATTTTAACCCTAATACTAAACTTTAAATTTTTGTTTAAAAATTTCAGAATCTTTAATTATACAGTTCTATGATCATATCATTTTCCTTTTTTTTTTTGTCTCCTTGTTCTGATTCTCACAGCCTATCTGAAAATGGGCTCTAACTTAAGATTTTTTTTTATTTAAGTGAATGGAATTAGCTTCACTTAAAAATGGAAAGTGGAAATAGATTGCTTTTTCATATGAAAGCACTTCTTTTATAGTTTTCTTTTTACATGAAAGAAATAGTCATTCCCTTCAGGTGATAAATCTATACACTTAGGAATGCTTAATTTCCTTTGACAACCAATTTGCTTTTGAAATATTACCATCTCTACATAATAACCAGAAAACGTAATTGTTATAGTATAGTATGACTGGCTGAGCAATATAGCAACATAGCAAAAAACAGTAAAGAATATTGACATTGTTGGGGCTTTGTTTTCCAAAATAATAATCACCAGACCAACAGCCTTTGACATTTATAATAGATGAAGAAGGTAAGATTTCCTGTTGAAGCCTATATATCTTCTTCTATAGTCTTTAATCTATGTATTTTGTAGATTGTTTCATTGTCTTGCAGTGATTCACACGGAATCGGCACTGTGAACTCCAACAAAATCGCTTTCTATGAAAGCTGAAGAAGCACTTCATAACGCAGTAGCTGCAGCATCAGGATGGCTGTGAGGGTGTCCAGTGGGCACAGTTTGGCTTCCAGGCTTCATGCCAGAGGGTAATAAGGAATTCTGATTAAATCTTAACAATTTTTAAAGCAGCTAATGTAATGTCATTTTCTACCTTTGGTTTGTTTTCTTTCTGTACCTGTGTTTTATAGATTTTCGCAATGATATATAAGGATTTGTGTATGTTTGCAAGGTGCTATGATAGTTTAAATGTCAGTTAAATCAATAACCCATGACAGAGTTTTAGAATAGAAACCACTTCGAGGTCTAATGCTTCCATCAATATAAATTTTCAACTGACATGAAAATGAATAGAAATTACATCTTTGTACGAAGGAGCAGACTCCTATGGATCACACCATGGCTGAGAAGTATTTGTGATCAGCATGTTTCATCACTTCATCCAGGTAATTGTTACCTGATTGCATGCTTGGAAATAATAAAATAAACAAAGAAAGTGTAGAAAGTGGTAATCATTAAAGAGAAAAGCAACGCTGCTCATTTTGTTCTAAGGCTTATCGATGCTGTACACTAACAAGAACAAGCTATGTGCAAAGACTGAAAATATAATATTATTCTGTCAATGGTTCACACTCCTTGCCCAGGAAAACATTTTAAACCTGGAATTTTTATTTGAATACAGAAATTGAATGTATGCACCTGTCTTTTAACAATAGTTGAAACAGGTTTGAGTGATCTGCCCCCATTTCAATACTGCATACCTTATTGCATTTAACTCAGCCCTTCCTCCTAGTTCATCTCCAGTCCCTGAGGACTTGGCTACCATTCTACCTGTGAATTCAGGGTTAGCCTAGGTCTTCCTTAATACCCTCTCAGCCATTCCTCCCAGCCCATCTTCATTCGCTTTTGACTCCCCACCAACTTCGGCAGGCTCTCTACCACAAGCACACCTGGCTGGGACTCAGATAGACTACCTGTGTCCTCCTTCCCATCTTCCACTCTGTTCTCTTTAGGGAACCCACAGTCAGGCCTCAGCCCCATCCCGAGTCCATATCTATTCCAGTGGTGCTCACTATCATCCATGGATAGATTCACAGTAACCTTTTTGTGACTCTGCATAGATCCAGACCCCAAGTCCTACTTCAGAGACCCGAATAGCCACTGTCTTTCTCCTGCCTACAGTCATCTAGGGCTGCTGGATGTCCAACAGAGTTTCAACCACGACCTCAATTCTGGGGTCAATTGGAGTCTGAACACTAAATCCAGGGTAGCTCCAAGATGGAAACTAAGCATTTTAATGCTTTTTTTTTTTTGAACCTGTCCTATTGGAGTAAAAGAGACCAAAGAACCAAACACTACCCAATAAAAGTGTTACTAGATATCAAGGAACACTACAAATGTTAAACGAACCCAGATTCTTAGATACCATTGCAAAAACACTAATATGAAGATCCAATAAAAGATGGCCTCTCCAGGAGCCAACACCTTTATTTTGGAAAGAGAAAACAACAGTGTATCCAAAAATACAGCGTAGCAAAGCACAAGATAAGGACTTCAAGATACAAATTTTGAATATGTTCAAGGACCTTAAATGGGATATTAATAAATGCCTTGGTGATAACTGAATTATCTAAACAAACAAGACAACAAGACAAGGAAGACGATTGAAGACACGAAAGTAGAGTTAAAAAGAAGCACTAAAGATGCCTATCCTGTTTGCCCTTCTGAATGAGGATTAGGAGAAGGCGGGGAACAGGTTGGGAGCATTCCACAGGAGTCTCTGAAGGACCCCACCCAGTATCAAAGCAGATGCTGACACTAATAACCAAATTTTGGGTGAGTTCAAGGAATCTTATGGAAAAAACAGGAGGGAGATAGAAAGACCTGGAGGGGACAGGAGCTCCACAAGGAGAGCAACAGAGGAAAAACAAACACACACACAAACAACAAAACAAAACAAAAACCTTGAATCCAGGGGGCCCTGCAGAGACCGATACTCCAACAAAGGACCATGCATAGTGAGGACCTAGAACCTCTGCTCAGATTTAGCTCATAGGCTGCTCAATCTCCAAGTGGGTATCCTAGTAAGGGGAATAGGGACTGTCGCTGACATGAACTCAGTAGCTGGCTTTCTGAACACCTCCCCTTTGGGGGGGCGAGTTGCACCCTTGCCAGAGGAAGATGATGCAGCCAGTCCTGATGAGACCTGATAGGCTAGGGTCCAATAGAAGGAGAGGAGAATCTCCCTTATCAGAGGACTAGGTGAGGGGTATGGTAGGATATGAGGGAGGGAGGGTGGGATTGGGAGGAGATGAGAGAGGGGGCTACGGATGGGATACAAAGTGAATAAATTGTAATAAATAATAATAAATTTAAAAATTACAAATAAAAAAATCACCAAAGAAAAGCCATACTGAACAAAACTAGAAACCAAACTCAGTTATCCCAGCCAGGACTTCCAGAAGATCAGCAAGTGATCCTAACCACTGATGAATCTCCATAGCTCTTGTGGCATAGTGTATTCCATGTACCATGCTTCTGTTTTCTTTTACTTTTTGTTTGCTTTTCTTGGCTTGCTTGTCCTGTGTTCTTTATGATAACCCCAATCAACAAATGTATCAAAGAGAAAGCACTGAAGAAAATCAGGTTGAGTTGTCCTATTGGGTCATTCCTTATGCCCAGGTCTTTTTGTCTGAAATGCCATACTCTTTAATTTTGTTGTGGTGCTTGTATATTCATTGCACACGGCACTGTGTTCCAGAGACATTTTCTCCCGTGTCTACAGTGTGCATTAACTGTATTCCTCCATACCACTTTACATACCTGGGTTTTTCCCTATTTACTTCTTTCAGTTACTGTTAGTTTCATAAACAGGTTTATTTCTACTTTTTTGTCATATCTAAATGCATGATATTAAGTCCAGATATAAAATCTAGGACTCACAGTGACAAAAATTTGTCTTTCTGAATCTACATTAATCTATTTAACATGATTCTACTTGTGTTTATTTTCTTACACATGGCATTACTCTGCTTTTATTTATGGTTAAATAATTCCATCTGTTTGAGATATTCTTTGAATTAAACATGGTTTTATTGAAGATAACTATCAATGGTAAGGTGCTATATTTCTATTAACAGGTACAGGAAAACGTCTTTCGATATTTGTAAACTTGTAAAAGCCCCTTTCACAAGTCAGTTGACAGTATGATAATATCAGTGAGCCAATCTTGCAATGACTGAGTAGGGAGGAGTCAAGCAGGCATCTTTGAGTCTCTTACCACAAAGTGGGCATCACTCTCAGAAGTGACTCTGGTCGTTCTGCACCTCATGATAGGCACATAAGATGAATTACATCTAAAAATTAATACTATCAGAATGTCACGAGAAATCACCTATAGATGAACATTAAACACTGTTACTAATCAGCTGTTCTCTGCAGTGACAAGGTCGGTTTCTGAGATAAATGAAGTAATCCACACAACAAGACCTCTTAAGAGATAAAGCTGAACTAAACAACAGAGCAAGTGTGACCCCTCATAATTTAAATACCAAGTTACTTGTGGATAGAAAGGGTTATTTAGAGTCATTTTCTCATTTCTTAACTGTAACGGAAAACTGGATAACAAGGACACCATTGTATAATCTACTCGTCACAGCTTTAGAACACAGAGCAGGACAGAGAAAAATGAAAGGTCAGAGAAGGCATGGAAAAAATATCCAGATACAACAGGTAGTCTTTGAATAATGATGGCTTGTTTTCAAAGGAATCCATCAATCAGAAGATACTGTCAGGCGAAGTGTGTGTGACACACAAGCTGTTCAATAGTCACTTAGCAACACAGTACAAAGTGTGGTTTCAGCCTTGCGGTAATGGCCCTGACTGAGAGTGAGCATCTAGAGACAGTGTTTAACACTCTTATCCCTAGCCAGGAGAAAAGACACAATTCAAAGCAGAACTTTCCCCGAAAGGATTCGTTTACACACCATTGAAAAAAACTTGAAAATCAAATGGTTGTGATAGGATGATTTCCTAAGATATATATTTTTTTCAAATATGTTTCTTTTAACACAGATTCTCTTCCTGGAAAACTCAGCTAATTAGATAATTCTTAAATATAAAAAAGATGGAGGAGACAGAGGAGATAACTCTTCTATAGCCACAGTCACTCTCGTTAAACAAGCGAGATTAGGAAGAAATTGCGTTACTCTGCTGCAGTTTATCATGGATGAACATTCAGTCTGTGTGTGCATATGTGTGAGTGTGTGTGTGTGTTGTCTGTGTACATTTTGTGGGCTGTAGTATGTCTGAGGAAGTGCTTTAAATGGTTTCCTATTTGTTCCCCGGAAGCCTGTTGAGATCATTTCAGACTGAAAATAAGGTACACATGGAGCAAAAGATGTGCTGGATGCTCAGGGGACTGGGGTCAGCACTGCTGGCGTTTCCCTTTCTTTTAATGTAATGTTACTGATTTCATGGTTATTGAGCAAATAAATACTTTGTTGCTTTTTTATAATCTTCAATGCACTTGTTAGGGCATTAACAGTAACATAAAAGAAATCATCTGCCTTGGTCATTTAGTTTATACCATTTTCTGCCAAAGTAAAATGATGACTATGAACATGTACAGCCCCAGATACTTAAGAAGCCACAGCAGGAGAATGATGTGTGAGTCCACAAGTTTGAGAACAGCGGAGGCAAAAAGCAAGAACTGATATCACACACACACACACACACACACACACACACACACACACACACCTCAAATCTTACCTTTGAGGTATTTGCACTCATTAGGATCCTTGGATAATTCCCAGATCTTCGGACGACCTGGGCATATAAAAAGAGTGAGAAATACTGTTCTTAGGCAGTAGTCCCTTTAAGGGACTCTCTTAACAGGCCCTTATTTCTTTTCCCAGTCTCTCTTTATTTTGGCTCTTTCGTGCTGTTTTAGAAATTATTACCGTTGAGTGTCTCATAGACGAGTTCTCTGAATCTTACCTACACCATAATTCACCATCTTCTCACTCACTTTCCTGTCCCTCAGTCTAATTCGTTCACTCACCTGGAAATCTTTGAGCAAAGGCAGGGAAGAGCTTATTTGTATATATATTCAACCAATGCCCTTCAGTAACAAAGTTACTTGCAACCTCTATAGCAGTTAATAATAACAATTGGGTTTGAAAATTTCCTCTGCAAGTGTGTGATCGTTGAGGCTCTTTATCAGCTCATCTGTATTTGGAATTACCCAGGAAATACATCATTAGGATTTTTTGAGGGTATTTTGAGAATTAACTGACTTGGAAAGCTCTAGGTTGAACATAGCTAAGGACACGCTGTGCACTTAGGTCACAAACCAGATAAAAAGGGGGAAGGGGAAAATGAAATGACAGCTGAACGCACTTCTCTGCTGTCCAGATAGGCGCAAGCCGAGTCATGCCCCTGGCATCACAGCCGCAGACAACCTAGCTGCCACACCAACCCACTACTACAGATGGAAACACCAACGGGAGCCAAAAGGAAAATTGTCTTTTCACTTAAATTTCTTCTGTCAGGGACTGGGAAGAGATGAGAAAAGTTCCTCCCTGACTATGTATATCTTTCTCTGTTATTATGGCTCACGCATTGGGAACTCTAGGTCTTGTTTATCTAAAACAATTCTCCAGCCTCAGCACACTCTATCCTGGGTTATTAAAGGCTCTTTGTGCATTTTGGGAATACTGGCTTGAGAAAAGAGAAGCCTTCAGCACATGGTTCTTAGTGTTTGCCACTACTAAATATAATGGCGTAGTTTGTTCATTTTCAGACAGGATGTAACAAAGGAGATACGGAAAGGAAATGCATTGTGTACTTGGGTTAAACCAGACCATGGAAGGATTCTTGTGGCACAACGGGCAGTTTATAAAAAGAAGTAGGATTAGGCAATATGAGCATTAAAGAACAGAAGAAGGAAATTCTACTGTCTATCAACTGTCAAACATACTCTTCTTCACTGCATGTCTTCATACATGTCTTCACTGCATTTTCTTGATACGTTACTGTTCTTTATCCTGTCGCTGTTTGTGAAATCAACTTGCATGTGTAAAGTTTTAAATATAGACTCTAATTTTTTATGAGAACTTCAAGTTTGGTTCTAGCTTTTGTCGAAATTTGGAAATTGTATACTGCCAGAATATTTTAAAAATGTAGAATAAACATTATTTCATGTAACTTCAACTACAGACTATTTAAGAAAATAAAACATAAATTGGGAAAGAATACCAGCAAATGTACTGTTTTTTTTTATCTGAAGTAGTTTTTTTTATTAATTACACTTTATTCATTTTTTATCCCCCATAAGCCCCTCCCTCCTCCCCTCCCGATCCCACCCTTCCTCCCCTTTCTGCATGCATGCCCCTCCCCATGTCCACTGATAGGGGAGGTCTTCCTCTCCTTCTTTCTGATCTTAGTCTATCAGTTCTCATCAGAAGTGGCTGCATTGTCATCTTCTGTGGCCGGGTAAGGTTGCTCCCCCCTCAGGGGGAGGTGATCAAAGAGCAGGCCAATCAGATTATGTCAGAGACAGTCCCTCTTCCCATTACTATGTAACCCATTGGACACTGAACTGCCATGGGCTACATCTGTGCAGGGGTTCTAGGTTATCTCCATGAATAGCCCTTGGTTGGAGTATGAGTCTCTGGGAAGTTCCCTGTGTTCAAATTTTCTGGTTCTGTTGCTCTCCTTGTGGAGTTTCTGTCCTCTCCAGCTCCTGCTATTTCCCACTTCTTACATAAAATTCCATTCACTCTGCCCGACAGTTGGCCATCAGACTCAGCGTGTGCTTTGATAGTCTGCAGGGCAGAGGCTTTCAGAGGCCCTCTGTGGCAGGTTCCTAGGTTGTTTTCTGTTTTCTTCTGGCTTTCAGAGGGTACAACCACTCTGGAAATCAGTCTGGCGCTTTCTCAGACAACTAGGAATAGCCCTTCCCCAAGATCCAGCCATACCACTCCTAGGCATATATCCAAAAGAGGCTCAAGTACACAACAAGGACATTTGCTCAACCATGTTTGTAGCAGCTTTATTTGTAATAGCCAGAAGCTCGAAACAGCCCAGATGTCCCTCAACTGAAGAATGGATGCAGAAATTGTGGTACAACTATACAATGGAGTATTACTCAGCAATGAAAAATAAGCAAATCATGAAATTTGCAGGTAAATGGTGGGACCTGGAAAGGATCATCCTGAGTGAGTTGTCCCAGAAGCAGAAAGACACACATGGTATATACTCACTCATATAGACATACAACATAGGACAAACCCACTAAAATCTGTACATCTAAACAAACTAAGCAGAAGAGAGGACCCTAACTAAAATGCTCAATCCCCATCCTGAAAGGCAAATGTACTGTTTTTATAAACATATTTGTTTATTCACTTTATATCCTGATTGCAGCCCCCTCCTCTCCTCCTGGTTCCCCTCCCCACCCAGACCTCCATTCTGCACACTCTTCCTTCCATTCTTCCCTTTCCTTTTCCTCAGAGAACCTTCCCTGGAACATTAAGTCAACACAGGACTAGGCACATCCTCTCCCACTGAGGCCAGACAAGGCAGCCCAGTTAGGGGGACTGGATCCAAAGGGAGGCATCAAAATCAGAGAGGACTCCACTCCAGCTCTTGGGGGATCCACATGAAGACCAGGCTGCACATTTGCTACATATTTGCAGGGGGTCTAGGACTGGTCCATGCATATCTTTTGGTTGATGCTTCAGTCTCTGTGAGCCCTGATGTGTCCATGTTACTTGACTCTGTAGGTTATTTTGTGGAGTTTTTGACCTCTCAGTCTCCTTCTGCCAATTCTTCCATAGGAGTCCTGAAACTTTATTGCTTGTCTGTGTGTCTTTGCATCTGTTCCCATCAGCTGCCAAGCGAAGCCTCTCAGAGGAGTCATGCTGGGCTCCTGCCTTCAAGTATAGCAGAGTAACAGTAACAGTGTCAGGAATTGGTTCTGTCCCACGGGGATGAGTCTCAGGTTGGCCCAGTCTTTGGTTGGCCATTCCCTCTGTTTTGCTCCTTCTTTGTCCCTACACATCTTGCAGGCAGGACAAATTTGGGGTAGAAAGTTTTGTGAGTGGGGTGGTGTCCTTATCCCTCCACTGGAAGACCTGCCTCGCTACAGGAGGGGGCCACGGCAGGCTCTACATTACCTGCTATTAGGAGTCGTAGTTAGGGTCACCCCATAGACCTCCTTGGGCCTTCCTTTTCTCAGGTCTCTGGCATGTCCCAGAGATGCCCAACCCCTATTTCCATTCTATTACATCCTGCAAGGCACTCCTAATCTCCAACCCTGCCTCCCTCCTTATCCCTTTTCCTAGCCAGTTCCTTTCATCCATTCACCTGCAATATGCCCATTTTATTGTCTTTTCTGAGTGAGATTCAAACAGCCTTCCTTGGGCTATCCTTATAACTTAACTTCTTAGTGGCTATGGATTGTAGCATGGTTATCCTGTACTTTATGGTTAATATACAGTTATAAGTGAGTTCATATATGTCTTTTTTGATTTGGGTTATCTCACTCAGGAAGATCTTTTCTTGTTCCATCCATTTGCCTCCAAATTTCAAAATGTTCTTGTTTTTAATAGCTGATTAGTATTCCAGTGTGTACCACATTTTCTTTATCTATTCTTTGGTTGAGGGACATCTAGGTTGTTCCCAGGTTCTGGTTATTACAAATAAAGCTGCTATAAACATAGCTGAGCAAATGCCCTTGTAGTATGGTGGAGCATCTTTTCGGCATAGGCTCAGGAGTCATATAGTTGGGTCTTGAGAAAGAGCTATTGACAATTTTCTGAGGAAATTAATTTCCAAAGTGTTTGTACAAGTTTGCATTTCTACCAGCAGTAGAGGAGGGTTCCCCTTTCCCCATAACTTTGTCAGCATCTTTTCCTGATGACTAAGGACATTGAACCTTTCTGTAAGTGCTTCTCTGCCATTCAAGATTCCTATGTTGAGAATTCTCTGTTTAGCTCTGTCCTCAAATTTTAAGTGGGTTGTTTGGTTTGTTGGTGTCTAGTTTCTTGATTTCTTTCTATCTTTTGAATAATAGCACTCTGTCAGGTGTAGGGTTGATGAAGATATTTTCCTATTCTGTTGGCTGCCATTTTGTCTTATTGACAGTGTCCTTTGCAGTACAGAAGCTTTTCAGTTTCATGAGGTCTCATTTATTGATTATTGATCTTAATGCCTGAGCTGTTGCTGTTTTTTTGTGCCAATGAGTTGAAGACTATTCTCCACTTTTTATTGTTAGATTTTTTTTTGTTACATTTAGTGTATCGAGATTTATGTAGAGGTTTTTGATCTACTTGGACTTGAGTTTTGTGTAAGGTAAGAAATATGAGTCTATTTGCATTTTTCTGCATGTATATATCCAGCTAGGCCATCAACATTTGTTGAAGGTGCTTTCTTTTTCCATTGTACAGTTGTGACTTTTTGTAAAAAATCAAGTGTCCATAGGTGTGTGGGTTTATTTCTGGGTCTTTAATTTGAGTCCATTCATCAAACTTTCTATGCCAATGACATGTAGTTTTTATTACTATTATTCTTTGGTAAAGCTTGAAATCAAGTGTAGTGATATCTCCAGAAATTTTTTATTTAAAATTTTTTTAATTTATTCACTTTACATCCCAATTTGATCATAGCTCTCTCCCTCATCTCCTGCTGGTCTCAACCTCCCTCCTTTTTTCCCCCTATCCCTGCCCTCTAGTCCTCAGAAAAGAGGAGTCCTCCTCCCCTACCAACTGACTCCAGCCCATCAAGTCTTATCAAGTCTTCCTGCATCCTCTTCCTCTGTGTACTGACAAGGCTGCCCCACCGGTGGGACATGATCTAGGAGCAGGAATCAGAGTCTATGTCAGAGACAGACTCTGCTCCTCTTACTAGGGAACCCACATGGAGACTGAGCAGGTGGTCTAGTTCCTCTCCGTACATGGTCCTTTATTGGTGCATCAGTCTATGCAGGCTCTCCTGGGCTCAGATTTACTGGTTCTGTTGGTCTTCTTGTTGATTGTTAGCCATTTGGGGTTCTTTGTCTATATGAATTTGAGAATTGTTCCTTCAAGGTCTGTAAAGAATTGCCTTGGTATTTTGATGAAAATTGTATTGAGTCTGTGAATTATTTTTTCTAAGTTGGCCATTTTTACTATGTTACTTCTACAGATCCATGAATATGGGCGATCTTTCCATCTTCTGATTTCTTCTTCAATTTCTTTCTTCAGAAACTTGAAGTTCATGTCATGCAGGTCCTTCATTTGCTTGGTTAGACTTACACCAACATATTTTAATTTGTGGCTATTGTGAAGGGTGTAGTTTCCATAATTTCTTTCTCAGAACATTTATCATTTGTATACAGAAGGGCTACTGACATTTTGGAATAAATTTTGTAACCAGCCAATTTGCTGAAGGTGTTTATCAGCCGTAGAAATTCTCCGGTAGAATTTTGAGGATCACTTATGTATATTATCATGTCATATGAGAATCGCGGTATTTTGACTTCTTCCTTTCCAGTTTGTATCTCCTTGATCTCCTTTAGCTGTCTTATTGCTCTAGCTAGGACTTCAAGTACTTTATTGAAGATACCCTGTCTTATCTCTGATTTTAGTAGGAATGTAGGAGTAGTTTCTCTCCATTTAACTTGATGTTGGCTATTGGCTTGCTGTTTATAGCAGTTATAGTGTTTAAGTATTCACCTTGTTTCCCTGATATCTCCAAGACTTAACATGAAGAAGTGTTGGATTTTGTTAAAGGCTTTTCAGCATCTAATGAAATGATCATGAGGTTTTGTTCTTCCAGTTTGATTATATGGTGGATTATATTGATGGATTTTTGTATATTGAGCCACCTATACATTATTGCGATGAAATCTACTTGATCATGGTGAATGATAGTTTTGATGTGTTCTTGGATTTGGTTTATGAGCATTTTGTTGAGCATTTTTGTATCAAGGTTCATAAGGGAAATTGATCTGTAATTCTCTTTCCTTGTTGGGTCCTTTGTGTTGTTTAGGTATCGGGGTGACTATGGCCTCAGAGAATGAGTTTGGAAAAGTTCCTTTGTTTCTATCTTGTGGAATAATTTGAGGAGTATTGGCATTGGCTCTTTGAAAGTATGGTAGAATTCTGGATAAAAACCATCTGGCCTTGGGCTTTGTTGTTGTTATTCGAAGGCTTTTATTGACTATTTCTATTTCTTTAGTTGTTATTGGACTACTTAAGTTGTTTACCTGGTCTTGATTTAAGTTTTGTAAGTGGATTTATGAAGAAAATTGTCTATTTTATTTAGATTTTCCAATTTTGTGTAGTACAGGCTTTTGAAGTAAGACTTAATGATTCTTTTGATCTTTTCAATCTTTGTTGTTATATCCCCCTTTTCATTTCTGATTTCGTTGGTGTGGATAGTGTCTCTCTGTCTTTTTGTTATTTTGGCCAAGGGTTTGTCTATCTTATTGATTTTCTCAAAGAACCAGTTCTTGGTTTTATTGGTTCTTTGAATTCTTCCCTTTGTTTCTAATTTATTGATTTCAGCCCTGAGTTTGATTATTTCCAATCATCTACTCCTCTTAGGTGATATTATAATGAATATTCCAGATTGTTTCTTGGTTTCATTTGCTTGGAAAACCTTTTTACCAGCTTTTTACTCTGAGGTAATGTTTATCGTTGTTGAATAGGTGTGTTTCTTGTATGCAGCATACCAATAGATCATGGTTTTTTATTTTTGTTTTTTTTTTTTTAATCCATTTTGTTAGCTTGTGTCTTTTTATTGGGGAATTAAATCTAATGATGTTGAGAGTTAGTAAAGACCAATCATTGTTAGTTCCTGTTATTTTGATGTTGCTTGTGGACCTGTGTGTGTGTGTTTTGTCTTTTGGTTAAAATAATTTCAGTGGAGTTATTTATTTCCTGTGTTTTCTTCACTAGAGCTAACCTCTTGGGTTGGAGCTTTTCTTCTAGCTTTTCTTCTGTAGGGCTAAATTTGTGCATATATATATTTTAAATTCATTTTTTCATGGAATATATTGTTGTCTCCATCTATAGTTATTGAAAGTTTTGTTGGCTGTAGTAGTCTGGGCTGACATCTCTGATCTCTTAGGATCTGCCAGACACCTGTCGAAGCCCTTCTGGCTTTTATAGTCTTTGTTGGGACGTCAGGCATAATTCTGGTAGATTTGCCTATACAGGTTAATTGGTCTTTTCCTCTTGCAGCTTTTAATATTTCTCCTTGTTCTTTACATTTGGTGTTCTGTACATTTAGTTATTATGTGGTAGGGTTATTTTCTTTTCTGGTACAATCTATTTGGTGTTCTGTAAGCTTCTTGTATGGTTATAGACATCTCTCTTTTTTGTGTTGAGGCAATTTTCTTCTATGATTTTGTTGAAAATATTTTCTGATCCTTGGATCCAGGAGTCTTCTTTCTTCTATTCCTATTATTCTTAGGGTTAGTCTTTTCATATCCCTGATTTCTTGGAGTGTGTGTGTGTGTCAGGAACTTTTCAAATTTAACACTCTCTTTGACTAATGTGTTGATTTCTTTAATTGTATCTTCTATATATCTGTATCCCGAGAGTCTCTCCTCCATCTCCTGTATTCTTTTGGCGATGTCTACTTCTGTATAATTCCTGTTTTCTTCCCTAAATTTTCAATCGCCAGGATTCTCTCAGTTTGTGTTTTCTTTATTGTCTCTGTTTTTATTTGCAGGTCTTGAATTGTTTTATTCCTTTCTTTCACCTGCTTGATTGTATTTACTCCATTTTTTAAGGAATTTATTTATTTACTCTTTAAAGGCCATTTTCATCTTCATAAAAATAGATTTATGGCCATTTTCTTGTGTTTCTGCTGAGTTAGGATATCCAGGGTTTGCTGTGGGCAGTCACATCCATGACAGAGATAAACCTTGCTCCCCTTACTAGGGAACCCACATGGAGATTGAGCTGCCTATCAGCTACACCTGATCAGGGGGTTTAGATTCTCTCCATGCATGGTCCTCAGTTTGTACATTAGTTTCTGTGTTCTCTCCTAGGCCCAGATTTTTTACTTTGTTGGTCTCTTTATGGAGCTTCATTCCCCTTCGGGTCCTTCTATTTCCCCACTTTTCCATAAGACTCTCTGTGCTCTGCCCAATGTTTGGTTGTGTCTTAGCATCTGCCTCGTTCTGATGCTAGGTGGAGTCTTTCAGAGGATAGCTATGGTAGGTTTCCATCTTGTTCCTTCTCTTCAATTTTCTATTCTGTTTGACCTTCTGAACGAGAATTAAGCATCCTCCCCAGGGTCTTCCTTATTATTTAGTTTCTTTAGGTCTATGGTATGTAGTATGCTTACCCTGTATTATATGGCTAATATCCACTTATAAGTGAATATATACCATGTGTGTCTTTCTGGTTCTGGGTTACCTCACATAGCATGGTCTTTTCTAGTTCCATCTATTTGCCTGTGGAAGTAGCCAACCAATATCTAATTTGACTTGAGGCCCATTCCATAAGAAAGAACCCATGTCCAACCCTGCTTCAGTAACCATGAACCACAGACTAGGTGGTCCAGGGATGTAGGGTAAAACAAAACACTACTGGTTTGAAAATAAATAAATTGAGTCCAACTGATATTCTGCAGTGCTCATAGGTTAGTGCCTTATCCAGTCCCTATAAGAGAAGCTTCCTTAAGTAGGGGATGGGAAGAGATGTAGAGATACAAAGCCAGACATTCCATGAAGAAAGAGTTCCTCAAACCCTTCTCCTCAAAGCTCAGGGGATCCTATAGAAGAGGAGGCAGAAATATTATAAGGGTCAAAGGGGATGGAGGGAACCAGGAGAACACAGCCCTCTGCATCACCTAACAAGGCACACGTGAGCTCACAGGCTGAAGCAGTAAGCACAGGGCCTACGTGGGTCTGCACCAGGTTTTCTGTGTACATATTATCGCTATTAGCTTAATGTTTTTACGGTACTCCTGACTGTGAGAACAAGTGGGGCCCTGAGTCTTCTGCCTGCTCTTGAGATTTTCCTCCTGTTGAACAGAGATGTCCAACTTCCATATGAATGTTTCTGCTTTATCTTATATTTCATTTTGTCATGTTTGATTGTTACCTTTCAGAAGCCTGTTCTTTTCTAATGAGAGACAAGAAAAGGGGGGATTTGTAGGGGAAGGGAGGAACCAGGAGGAGGGGAAACTATAATCAGGATATATTGTATCAGAAAATAATTTATTTTCAATAATTATAAAATAAATCAACCAAATTTATAATTAACTTATTTTTCTTAATTTATGACTGTGTGCTTGGTGCATTTTCAGTGTTTAACAAGAACCTCTGTGATTCCTAGCATTGTTTATACCAAAAGATAATTTTCAAATAGTGAGAAATAATAGAAACACTCAACACTATTTTATGTGCATGTTTACCATGTTTTATAGAGCAAATGTATTTAAAGTGTGATTTGTATTATTTTTATTGGCTATGTAGTATTCCTGGGTGACAATATTGTTAAGATATGAACAATTACAAGCATTTATTCTATCACATTTCTTTCTCTCTTTCTACTCTCAACCATGTGCATGCATAAGTGAAGGCACACACATACTCACACATACACACATAAACATACACACACCTTAAAAGACTTCCGGAAGATATTTAAGTAATGTCATGTTTATTACTTTATACAGCTTTCAGAGGATGACTTAAATGGATGCACTTTTTCATTATTTACCCCAAAATTGCAGTCAGTCTCTGTATCTACTTGAGAAATTTTATAGGAGAAACAGTTAATAAATTAGCTTAGTTGGAGAGTTTCAAAGTAAAATATGGTGTAAATGAATTCCATTTGTAAAATCTATCATGGAAACACATTCTTGTCTAAAACTAAGGCAGCATTGGACAATCATCAGAATGTCCAACAATGAAATGGATGACAATGCCAAAAATTGTTGTAGGTGTGGCAGAAATAGAAACTGATCAATCACTGAAAAATAAGTATTTCTTATAAAGGTAAATTGATAACTACTCAGTAGTTCATCAACTTTATTCCTAAAGATATTTTCCTGTGCCCATGTAAACACTGATAGCAAACCTCACACAGAAGTTTACACAGAATAGTCTGGAAATAAAAATGATACACATGTCTGTCGACTGGTGAATGGATTGTGCTGTGTGTATAAGACGAAACTACTCTGCAATAAACAAGAATGAGCTGATATGTGCTGCAGTATGGAGAAATATTAAATACTTCTTGCTAAATAGAAGACTTTAGAAATCACCTCTGAATGGATTAGCATAAGATTTTGGGAAAGTATAGCATGAATGACAGAACGTGCATCAGTAACTTTGAGTTCTGCAGGATAGAGAAGAGCCTGAGGGAAGCATAGTGTTCCAGGATGTAGAAAAAAAATCTGTATTTCACACATGGGCATCTGCACAACAAGATGCAACTTCAAGCTCATCAAAAAGGCTCTTTAAAGTTTGCATTTTATTGTGTATAAATTAATCATCATGAAGTTGAGGGAATATGGCGGGATAAGTTATGTAGTGTTATAACATTAAACGAAGGGATAGACACAAAGTTCTTGAAGGTAGTATTTGTTATATGTGGTCATTATTTTATTATGTATATTTAAATTATACTATAATTTAATAATTTCCTTCCTTTTCTCTTCTCCTTTCTTGTCCTTCCATGAACCTTATTTTGATCCTACTCAGATTCATGAACTCTTTTTCTTTTAGTTGTGGTAACGCACACACACACATCCCCAAGTACATACATAGAGCCTGTTCTATTTGATAGTCTCCTGTGTGTGAATGGTTCTTGGCTGGACATTCGGTGTTAGGTAATGAATTGGAGATGCTCTTCTCTTGGTAATACCACTTCTCTCACTTTCAACATTTTCTGGTGCTTCTCAGTTCTCTGTTAAGAGTTGAATTTTCATTATTTTAGATAACTTTAGTTAATTTTATCTCATGGATTTTATTTTGTGTGAGTTAATAACATTTGTCTGGAATTATCCTAAGCAGTTAGGTAAAAGCACAACTCAGACTTTTCTCCAGTCAAGATATGGAATAACTGATGGGTCCTGTTGCCTTTTAGCCATGTACTAGAGCTTGAAGGTGATTGACTTGTAGGTGTTTTCATTTGACATTCACCTGGGTGATAAGTCAGTATTTTCATTAATTATTATAATCTAATCAATATTATGATTAAGGAGTATTAAATAAGTTCAGAATTTTATGAACTGGGCTGTTACAGTGTCATCCTCTCTTTTTTCTTTTCTGTGGATGCTGGACTTTTGTTTTTGTCCGTTGTTTAAGAAAGTATTGGGCGTTCCTGATAACAGTGATAATGTTTTCTTTCATTTGGCATCTTTTGTCTGCTCTTTTTTTTTTTTCTTTTTTTTTTTTCAAAGAAGTAGGCATGAATAGATGATTTCTGGTTTAATAGAAGTGATCCTGGCTTTAGCCATATGAAAAGTGGGTTGAAAAAATCCCTTGGTATCCTCTTTTATTAACTTTTTTTTTTCCTTTGGAAGTAAGAAATGTTGCCTCTATGGGAGTGATCCATCATCTAATCTACACTAAATCACCTGTAATTGAAATAGGACCATGAGGGTACCACGAGCAAGTTTTCAGGCCACTTTACACATGCCTGCCTTCTCTTGTCTTGTTCTTCCAGATCTCGCTGCAGGTGCTCTGCGAGAGTTAACAAAGTCAGAGTCATGCTTCAATTACAGTTAATTTTTTTACATGTGGTGGGACAGAATTTCCCCAGATAAGAGTTTTCATTATTTGATTTCAATTTGACAGTTTTGTTATTTTTTCCTTTTTAAAATTCAGTAATAACAAATTAAAATTTTTGTATTCTGTCATTTGTAGCCATATAAGTAAGCTCAAGGATATTATAGTAAATCGAATAAACAAGGTACTGAATGATTACATCAATACCTAAATCTACGCAGAACCTGAAATATTAGAGCTGACTCTTTGCTAAACATATGCTTGACACACTCAAGTGATGTTTCTCTTCAGGCTGCTGCCTCTTCCAACCATTCAGAGAAGGCTGGATAATATACCCAACAGATGGTTCATGGGTTCCTTTCAACTTTTAAAATTTTATTCAAATATATTATTTCAATGTAAAGTCCCTCATGTGAAATTTCAAATAACTTATAGTCAAACAATATAGCTGAAGATTCTTTACATGATTTCCACATCTACATTATGTTCTCTTGACCCTTATGATTTTACATTTTTACACTCAGAAAACAAATTTTTATATTTAACTTTTAAATTATTCACATATTTATGGTGTTCTCAGGATAGCTAGGGCTGTTAAAAGGAATCTAGACTCACAGTTGTATTAAACAAACTAATAGAAAATACCAGCTATGACTAAAGGCATTATCAAAACAGAATCATTTTGAAAATGATTTAAATTATAAAAATACATATCAACAATGAACACAATATTTTTATCTGAAAATGCAAACAACTGCATTTTTTATTTCGTCTTGTGAAAACTTGAGATGAAATTTCTGTTAAATTTTCAGATCTTAATTATCTTCTGCAACTTTTTTCTTTTTTTCATTTTTATTTTTTTACATTAATAATATTTTATTCACTTTTTATCCTGCTGTAACCCCCTGACTCATCCCCTCTCAATACCACCCTCCCTTTCTCATTTCCTCCCATGCCCCTCTCCAAGTCCACTGATAGGGGAGATGTTCCTCTCCTTCCATCTGACCCTACTTTATCAGGTCTCTTCAAGACTAATTGTAATGTCCTCCTCTGTGGCCTGACAAGGCTGGTCCTCCATTGGGGGTTGGTCAAAGAGCCTGCCACTGAGTTCATGTCAAAGACAGTCCCTGTTCCCTTACTAGGGTAACCCACTTGGATACTTAGATGCCGTGGGCTACATCTGAGCAGGGGTTCTAGGCTATATCCTTGGATTGACCTTGGTTGGAGTATCAGTCTCAGAAAAACCCCTGTGTTCAGATTTTTTGGTTCTGTTGGTCTCCATGTGGAGCTCCTATCCTCTCCAATTCTTACTAACTCCCTCTGCTTTCATAAGATTCCCTGCACTCTGCCCAAGGTTTGGTTATGAGTCTCAGCATCTGCTTTGAAACACTGCTGGGTAGAGTCTTTCAGAGGCCCTCTGTGGTAGGCTCCTGTCCTGTTTCTTGTTTTCTCCTTCTTCTAATGTCCATCCCATTTGTCTTTCTAAATGAAGATTGATCATCTTACTCAGGATCCTCCTTCTTGCTCAGTTTCTTTAAGAGTATAGATTTTAGTATGTTTATCCTATATTATATGTCTAGTATCCACTTATAAGTGAGTGTATATCGTGTGTGTCTTTCTGCTTCTGGGGTACCTCACTCAGGATTATCTTTTATAGATCACACCATTTATCCGGAAAATTTCATGATTTCCTTGTTTTTAATTGCTGAGTACTATTCCATTGTGTAAATATACCACAATTTCTGTATCCCCATTCCTTCTTTGAGAGACATCTGGGCTGTTTCCAGGTTCTGGCTATTATGAATAAAGCTGCTACAAACCTGGTTAAACAAATGTCCTTGTTGTGTAATTAAGCATATTTTGGACATATGCCTAGGAATGGTATAGCTGGATCTTGAGGTAGCACTGTTCCTAATTGTCTGAAAAAGCACTAGATTGATTTCTAAAGCAGTTGTACAAGTTCACATTCCCACCAGGAATGGAGGAGGGTTCGCCTTTCTCCACAACCTCTCCAGCATGTAGTGTCAATTGAGGCTTTGATCTTAGCCGTTCTGATGGGTGTAAGGTGAAATCTCTGTCAATTTGATTTTCATCTCCCTGATGACTAAGGACATTGAGCATTTCTTTAATTTTTTCTCTGCCATTCGATATTCCTCTACAAAGAGTTCTCTGTTTAGCTCTTTTCCCCATTTTTTAATTGGATTACTTGACATGTTGCTTTTTAACTTCTTTAGTTCCTTATATATTCTGGATATTAGCCTTCTGTCAGATATAGGGTTGGTGAATATCCTTTCCCAGTCTGTAGGCTGTTGTTTTGTTTTGATGACCGTGTCTTTTGCTTTATAGAAGCTTTTCAGTTTCATGAGGTCCCGTTTATTGATTGTTGATCTTAGAGCCTGTGCTGTTGATATTCTGTTCTTGAAGTTGTCTCCTGTGCCAATGAGTTCTAGGCTCTTTCCCAATTTTTTCTTCTAACAGATTTAGTGTGTCTGGTTTTATGTTGAGGTCTCTGATCCACTTGGACTTCAGTTTTGTGCAGGGTCATAAGTCTGGATCTATTTTCATTTTTCTACATGTAGACATCCAGTTAGATCAGCACCATTTGTTGAAGATGCTATCTTTTTTCCATTGAATGGTTTTGGCTTCTTTGCAAAAAATCAAGTATCTGTAGGTGTGTGGATTTATTTATGAGCTTCTATTCGGTTCTATTGTTCCACCATTCTGTTTCTATGCTAATACCATGTGGTTTTAATTACCATTGTTCTGTAGTACAGTTTGAGATCAGGGACAGAGATATCTCCAGACAATCTGTTGTTGTACAGGATCGTTTTGGCAATTCCGGCTTTTTTTGTTTTTCCATATGTAATTGAGAAATTTTCTTCTAAGGTCTGTAAAAAATTTTGTTGGTATTTTGATGGGAATTGCATTGAATCTGTAAAGTGCTTTTGGCAGAATGGCCATTTTCACTATGCTAATCCTACCAATCCACGCACATGGGAGATCTTTCCATACTTTATGTTATTAATGGCTATTGTGAAGGCTTTGGTTCCCTAATATCTTTCTCGGCCCTTTTGTCTTTTGTATACAGCAGGGCTTCTGATTTTTTGAGTTAAGTTTGTATCCAGCCACTTTGCTGAAGGTGTTTATCAGCTGAAGGAGTTCTCTGGTTGAATTTTTTGTGTTGCTCATTTGTAGTATCATATCTTCTTCAAATAGTTACACTTTGACTTTTTCCTTTCAGATTTGTATTTCCTTGATCTCCATTAGTTATTTTATTGCTCTAGCTAGGACATCAAGTACTATGTTGAAGAGATATGGATAGAGTGGACAGCCTTGCCTTGTCCTTATTTCAGTGGGATTGGTTAAAGTTTCTCTCCATTGAGTTTGATGTTGGCTATAGGCTTACTGTGTATATTGCCTTTACTATGTTTAAGTATGTGACTTGTATCCCTGATCTCTCCAAGACTTTAAACATGAATGGGTGTTGGATTTTTTCAAATGCTTTTTTGGCATCTAAGGAGATGATCATGTGGCTTTTCTTTCAGTTTGTTTATATGGTGGATTACATTGCTGGATTTCCATATATTGAGCCACCCCTGCATGCCTGGGATGAAGCCTACTTGGTCATAGTGGATGATATCTTTTATGTGTTTTTGGATTTGGTTTGCAAGTATTTTATTGAGTATTTTTGCATCAATGTTCATAAGAGAGGTAGGTCTGAAGTTCTCTTTTTTGGGGGGGGGTCTTGGTCTTTGTGTGGTTTAGGTATCAAGGTGACTGTGACTTCATAGAATGAGTTTGGTAATGTTCCTTCTGTTTCTATTTTGTGGAATAGTTTGAAGAGAATTGGAGGTATGTTTTCTCTGAAGGTCTGGTAGAATTCTGCACTGAAGCCATCTGGCTCTGTGCTTTTTTTTTTTTGGAAGGGAGACTTTTGATGACTGCTTCTATTTCCTTGGGTATATAGGAGTATTCAATCTATTTACCTGATCTTGATTTAATTTGGTAAATGGAATCTAGGAAGAAAATTGTCCATTTCATTTAGATTTTCAAATTTTGTGGCTAATAGGCTTTTGTAGTAAGACCTAATGATTGTTTGGATTTCCTCAGTGTCTGTAGTTATGTCCCCCTTTTTGTTTCTGATTTTGCTGATTTGGATAGTTTCTCTCTGCCTTTTAGTTAGTTTGGATAAGGGTTTGTCTATCTTGTTGATTTTCTCAAAGAACATCTTTTGGCTTCATTGATTCTTTTATTTGTTTCTAATTTATTGATTTCAACCATGAGCTTGAATATTTCCAGCTGTCTACTCCTCTTGGATGTATCTGCTTCTTTTTTTTTTTTTCCTCTAGGGCTTTCAGGTGGGCTATGAAGTTGCTTGTATGAGATGTTTCAAATTTCTTCTTGAAGGCACTTAGTGCTATGAATTCTCCTCTTAGCACTGCTTTCATTGTGTCCCATTAGTTTGGGTATGTTGTGTCTTCATTTTCATTGAATTCTAGAAAGTCTTTAATTTCTTTATTTCTTTCCTAACTGAGCTGTCATTGAGTAGCAAGTTGTTCATTTTCCATGTAAGTGTAGGCTTTTTGCTATTTCTCTTATTGTTGAGGTCCAGCTTAATCCATGGTGGTCAGATAGGATACAAAGGATTATTTCAATCTTCCTGTATTTGCTGAGGCTTCCTTTATGACCAACTATATGGTCTATTTTGGAGAATGTTCCATGAGGTGCTGAAAAGATATACTCTTTTGAATTTGGGTGAAAAGTTCCGTAGACATCTATTAGGTCCATTTGATATAGGATCTCTGTAAGAACCATTATTTCCCTGTTTACCTTCTGTCTGGATGATCTGTCTCTTGGTGAGAGAGGAGTGTTGAAGACTCCCATTATTAAGGTATTGAGATGGATGTGGGATTTCAGCTTTAATAATGTTTCATTTACAAATGTAGGTAGTCTTGCATTTGGGGCATTCAGAATTATGATGTTCTGGTGGATTTTTCCTTTGATGAGAATGAAGTGCCCCACCTTATCATTTTTTATTACTTTTGGTTAAAAGTTTTGGTTGGACATTAGGATAGCTACCCCAACTTGTTTTCTGGGTCCATTTGCTTGAAAAACATTTTTCCCCAGACTTTTACTCTGAGGTAGTGTTTATTTTTGTTGCAGAAGTGTGTTTGTTGGATGCAGTAGAATGTTGGATCTTGTTTCTGCAACCATTTTATTAGTCTGTGTCTTTTTATTGGAGAGTTGAATCCATTGATGTTGATAGATAATAATGACCAATGAATGTTAGTTCCTTCTATTGTGGAGTTGGTAGTGTTACTGTGATTCTTTGCTTGCTTGCTTTTAATTTTTTGTTGTGAAGTTATCTCTATCCTATGTTTTCTTGGGTGTAGTTATTTTCGTTGGATTATAGTTTTCCTTCTCGTATCTTCTGTAGGGCTGCTTTGCTCTGTAGATATTGCTTAAATTTAGTTTTGTCATGGAATATTTTGCTTTCTCCATCTATGTTGATTGAAAGCTTTGCTGAGTACAATAGTCTGGGTTGGCATCTATGGTCTCTTAGTGTCTGCATGGCATCTGCCCAGGCGCCTTCTGCCTTTCATAGTTTCTGATGAGAAGTCTGGTGTGATTTTGATAGGTCTACCTTTATATGTTATTTGGCCTTTTTCCCTTGCTGCTTTTACTATCTTTTCTTTGTTCTATTTATTGTTGATTTATTGTTTTGACTATGTTGTATCATGAAGAATTTTTTTTCTAGGTTAGTCTATTTGGTATTCTGTAGGCCTCTTGTATGTTTACTGACAGTTGTGAAAATTTTCTTCTGTGATTTTCTTGTAAATATTTTCCAAATCCTGGAGCCTAGAATCTTCTTTTTCATCAATTCCTATTATTCTTAGATTTTGCCTTTCCATGGTGTCCTGATTTCTTGGATTCTTTGTGTTTGGGATTTTTCTAATTTTACCTTTTCTTTGAGAAAAGTATCAATTTCAGCAAGGCTATCTTTAGCACCAGAGATTCTCTCTTCCATCTCTTGTATTCTATTTTGATGCTTACCTTTTTGGTTCCTTATCTTTTCTCATGTTCTCCAGCTCTGGGGTTTTCTCAGTTTGTGTTTTCTTTATTGATTCTATTCTGTTTTCATGCCTTGCACCATTTCCTTCATTTGTTAGAATGCGGATTCTTGTCTTTCTATGACCACTTTTATTTTTTTGTTCATTTCCTCTCTATATGCCACTAATTGTGCCTCTACGTGTGCCTCTGTTTGGCTATATTTGCCTGTATTTCTTTGAGAGCTTTTTTCATTTCCTCTTTATTTGTCACCATTTGTGTGGCTATTCCTCCGAGAGATTTGTTTGTTTCCTCTTTATATGCCTCTAATAACTGGATAATCATATCTTTAAAATCATTCTCCTGTGTTGCTGATGAATTGGAGTATCCATTGATTTTGGGGGTTGCTGGTAAAGCCATGATGTCCTGATTTTTGTTGGATGTGTTTTTACACCGACCTCTGGCCTTTTGCTTATCCATAACCTCTGCTGTTTGTTCCTGGACTCTGTGGTTCAGACTGGGACCCTCTTTCCCTGGTGTCGGGAGTACTCAGTTTCAGAGCGTCAGATCCTCTTTCCCTGGTGTCGGGAGTACTCAGTTTCAGAGCGTCAGACCCTCTTTCCCTGGTGTCTGGAGTACTCAGTTTCAGAGCGTCAGACCCTCTTTCCCTGGTGTCTGGAGCACTCAGTTTCAGAGCGTCAGATCCTCTCTCCCTGGTGTCTGGAGTGCTCAGTTTCAGAGCGTCAGATCCTCTCTCCCTGGTGTCTGGAGTGCTCAGTTTCAGAGCGTCAGACCCTCTCTCCCTGGTGTCTGGAGTGCTCAGTTTCAGAGCGTCAGACCCTCTTTCCCTGGTGTCTGGAGTGCTCAGTTTCAGAGCGTCAGATCCTCTCTCCCTGGTGTCTGGAGTGCTCAGTTTCGGAGCGTCAGATCCTCTCTCCCTGGTGTCGGGAGCACTCACTCAGTTTCGGAGCGTCAGATCCTCTCTCCCTGGTGTCGGGAGCACTCACTCAGTTTCGGAGCGTCAGATCCTCTGCCTCTCAGATATGCTGTGCATTGGTTGCTGCCATGTTGTATCACCTTTTTCTTAAATTTAAAGTTTGGAACTTTTAGGATTTCTCAATGATTTTCAAGTTGCACCTCAAGCTCAAGCTAATTCGTCACATTGTATGTTGAGTATTTAAACTACGTAGGTGGATTTTTATAGAGACCTTACATAACACTAACACTCAGCAACTGCAGATAAAAGACTTTCTTGAGTATCGTTTACGGCAAATTCATAGGTTCCCAGAGAACACTTCAGCAAATATAAAATATATTTCAGTCAAACATGTTTCTAAATTTTACTATCTTTTTCTCCCAAGAGTGACTCACCAATTTCTTCAGATGCTAACAGATGAAATACTGAGTACATAATCCCTGCCAGCTGAGGGAGTCTTAAGATTTATTTCTTAAAAGACATTTGCTCCGTGTAACACTAACTTCTCCAAATGGAGTCAAATGGGTAACAAGTTACTTCTTACAACTTGTCTTGTGTCCGAGTGTAGGTCCACAGAGAAAGATCAGTCACCACCAGCAAAAGTTTACAGTTGGTTGTTTAAACATAAAAGTCTTTAGAGCATACATCTTTAGATATAATAGCAATGCAACATTAAATAACATTCATGTAGCTTTCATAATATGAGCAATTATGTTGAATTATCTTCAATTTATATTTTTTAATTTCACAATTAAATGAAAGAAAAGGGGTCAGGTTATATTATTCCAGGAAAACTAGGTAAGTTGTATTAAGAAAGAGAGTCTACCTGTTCAAATCCAAAAAAAAAAAAATAAGTCTTTACTGAGACTAATTTTATATTTAAAATACTCGCTTTCATGAATAGTAGGATTATAAAGTTACATTAGGATTATTAATAGGATTGTTTCTAAATTAATATGTTTAAATACAATATTAATTAATATAAATCAAAGTTGTGGTTTTTCTTTTCTTTTCTTTTTTTTTTTTTTTTTTTGAGATAGGGTTTCTCTGTGTAGCTTTGGCTGTCCTGGACTCACTTTGTAGACTAGGCTGGCTTGAACTCACAGAGATCTGCTTGCCTCTGCTTCCCTGAGTGCTTGGATTAAAGGTGTGTACCACCACTCCTGGCTCAAAGTTGTGTTCTTTATACTACTCTTGTCTATATAATTTATACTTGAAGTAAAAAATAAATCATACAGGTGATACAGATTAAAGATTGGGCATTACCTTATCTCTGTAAGGAAACCAGTTTGAGTAATGTCCCACCAGTACGGTGAGAGGAGATGAAGTACCAGCAGAGATTATGAGACAACTGAAATTGCTCTGCTAGTTACAATACATCCATGATCGAAGGACA
The DNA here is from genome assembly GCF_030254825.1 of Meriones unguiculatus. NCBI lineage: Eukaryota > Metazoa > Chordata > Mammalia > Rodentia > Muridae > Meriones > Meriones unguiculatus. The sequence continues at coordinate 110,856,904 of NC_083356.1, forward strand.
TCTGCACACCAAGGTATATATATATCACAATTAACCTGTGATGTTTAAAACAAGTATTTACAGGGCTTGAGATGGCTCAGCAGTTAAGTGCGCATGGTTCAGTGCTCATCCCTACAGAAGACATGGGCTCAGTACTCATCCCTACAGGGCACAGGGGGTCAGTTCTCATCCCTAAAGAGGACATGGGCTCAGTTCTCATGCCTAACATGGTGGCTCACAACCACCCATAACTCCAGTTCTATTGATCTGACCCTTCTTCTGACATATTTGGGCATACTTGTGGGCAAAACACTTACACAAGTAACAATCAAAAATTATAATGATATCACGATCAGTAAAGTCTTTCAGAAGCCCTCTGTGGTAAGCTCCTATCCTATTCCGTGTCTTTTCCTGCTTCTGATGTCTATCATGTTTGTTCTTCTGCGTGAGGATTGAACATCTTCCCTAGGATCCTCCTTGTTGTTTAGCTTCTTTAAGAGTATAGATTTTAGTATGTTTATCCTAGATTATGAATGAGTATATACCATGGGAGATGAGGGAGGGGGCCACAGCCAGGACACAAATTGAATATATTATAACAAATGATAATAATAAAAAAGAAAAAGAAATTATAATAAATGCTTGTGTGAGCTTTTTTCCTACTGTGTAAAACAAATAGTAATTTTTAAAAGAAATTACAATAATCATTATATTGAGGTCAGTTATAATTCAATTCCTTTTGTTTCTATTTTGAACAGGCATACACGCTCATGTGCCTGCATAGGTACCCTTGATTGTACCACACTGGACTTCTGAATACTAAGTTCATGAAAGGGACAGTAAACATCAGGACCATGCAACACAGAACACAAGACACCATGAAAGGATAATCTCCCGTCCAGTTTTCTAAGTTCTTATTTATGCAATGCCTGGTTTCTATTGATTGTTAATTCAGCAGAATTTAGAATCACCTTAGAGACTAGCCTCAGGCATGCCTGTGAGTGATTATCTTGATGTGGTTTACTGAAGTGGGTAGACTGTTCTCATCATTTCACGTAGTTGCTGTTCGTTTTATGCCTGTCTGTGGAACAGAAAGAGTTGTTTACATTTTGATAATCACATGAATGCTTTTTAGTCTATATGTGGTTGTTAAATCTAGTTTCTGCAGAAATGAAAAGAAAGAAACTTTCTATTTCAGCACATTATATTTTCAATTCTTTTCTTTTTGCTTATTATTTTTTGTACATACTTTTCATCTTAGTTCAGTTTCACAGTACATAATTAATGTCTCAGGAAAATCTGCAACTTTAAGTTTACATCTCATTATCTGGGCACCTTAAGGTGATGTGCAGTCCTTTTTAATTTAGGAGCTTTTAGATTTTAATTTACCTAACCCTCCCGGAAGACTCTGAGTCAACATACAGATTTAAGTACATCATCTTATTCAGGAATATGAATAAATATTCACACAAAATGGGATGAACAAAGGTTATATAGAGTTTTACATAGTTCCATATAAAAGTTTGCTGCCAAATGAATCACCTAAAAGTTTTGGAATGTACCACAAACTTTCAGGTTTAGAGTTGCAACTGATGGACTTGATAGCTCGATAACAGTCCTCTGAATAAATCATACATTTTCTCAAAACATGAATTGCAATGTCTAATTGTTTCACAGATGTAACAAAAGTAGGACTTACATAATTATTCCTCAATGTTTCCTATAATTACTATTCTTTATGTTTGTATTTGAAAATGAGTCTTTGTTGTCTGGATTTTCAGAGTTACAGTTTGTTACTATATTAGGTTTTGCTCACCCTGGGAGCCTTGTGTGCACTAATTCTTCTCTCTAAAACGCTCTTGTGCCAACTCTTGGTTTTTACTTCCTTTCAATACTTTGTGTCTCAGTTTAAATACTATTCCAACCAAGAGGTGTCTTTTAGAGGAAAAGATGACTGATAAGAGAAAGAGGAGCAAGGGGAGCACTTCCAAATGTTAGTCCTTTCAGACGGAGTGAAACCCAGCAGGCCATGGCCATTATACTCTCCAGCCATCCACAGGATGTACACAGGCCTGCCAGGACAGTGGGAAACAAGGCTATGGGAATCGCAGGTAGCCCACTGTTTCCAGCTGTAGCCGGGCTCCCAGCTGCCACCTACAAGCATCCAACTTCTCATGAAAAACCTCCAAGCGGCTACACTACTCCATCCAGCTCCCAAACGTGAGATCTTCCTGTTCAGCATTGGCATCGTGCCTTTAGCACCGTCTCTGCTTCACTCACTGCCACCACCTGAGTCTCCAGTACAAATCAGTCTGCAAATGACAGTTATCCTGCCTCCCTGGCAGCAGCTAGCAGTCACAGCGTCTGCAACATCACAGTAAGCCTCAGGAGACCAGTCAACCTTACTTTAGCACAGCGGCTTCTAGCCTCATGGAGGCTGTGAAAAGAGTTATTACCGCTATTACCAGATACCTGAAATCTATACCATACAGCCAGCAACTCCACCTCATCCTGTGCCTCTCCGAGGCATTCTTCTTTACAGCTGAATAGATCACAGCAGTTGTCAGTAGACTGCCTATGGACAACCAGGCAGGTATGGCAAGCAGCCCTCTGCCAGTGACAGAGCTACTTCCTGTTGTCTTCCCTAGCTAAGGAGCTGGGTCTACGTAGCGTCAGAGCAGCAGCTGGAGGCAGCAGAGTTCAGTCTCCCAGGCTTACCCAAGTAGCATGCACATTTATCGCAGGAGTGTGGAGGATGGGCTGGAAGAGAAGCAGGGCATTACTATCTCTGGTAACCAGAGCAGAGGAAGGAAGGATATGGTTGCAAAGATACGAGCAAAGGTTGGAGGGAGGAGAACATGGAGGAATGGCTGCTGCACTTCCAGCTGGCCTCGGCACGCCTCGTACAGTGCCTCTCAGGGACCTTCGTGAGGGCTAAGAGTAGAGTCGCTTATATGCAAGTGCTAAACGGCACCGCATCTGAATAATCAGACAGACTTTCTGAGTGGTATAGGTTTACTAAGAACAAAGGAAAAGTGGACAGCCTTGTGCTACAACCCACGTTTACCTGGGCAAGGAAACAGGGAGTCTCAAAGTAACGCCACTGTGTATGCTAAATGCATAGGCGTCTATCAAGTGTCATGGGAAACATTTTCAAGGAACTCACTGAAACTTTTGCACAGGAAGAGTTTCTATTGAAGATCTCACAAGGTGGCATGCTGCACTACTGGGCAGAGGGAGGCCATCAGCGCTCTGTGGAGGGTCTCTGAGCTCTGTAGGCATCCTGCAGGCACTGCAAACAAAGGAAAGGCATCTCGCCAAGAAGAGGGGAGAACTTCTCTAGCGAGGGACATACACAAGATCTGGACCTTGGGTGGAACATGGAAGGAGGAGGAGGTAGATGTGAAAATTCTGGAAAATACAGATAAAGAAGCCTAAGAAACACAGAGACCCCAGAGAGCTGTCGTGGCTACCACATTTATTATAACAGAATCTTCAAAATTTATGTATTACCTCTTTCAGCAAATCTGGACTTGATCTATGGATCAATCTAAACAACAAAATAAAGTGCTGCATAACTTTAAATTCCTAATCTGGCGGCACGCATGTCCCTTGAAAACATCTCTCCAGTCAGCGAGAGATACTGGAAGGAAATGAATTCCGATGCTCCAGAGTTGCAAACAGAGCTGAGGAAGCAGCTGTCCACTTCCTCCAGAAGGCCAGCTGGAGTGCTGTCTCTCGTAGGGCTCTATGCACATAGAAATGCCAAGTTATACATATGCAATGGATGCTGAAGACTGGCCCCGCTTCATACTGAGACCCTTAACTATGAATGTGGCAGTGCGTAAAGATAGATACTAAGTTTTGGAAGAAATTATCTTGAAACAACAAACAACAAAGACAGTTTTTATAAACATCCACAGTATCTCCAAATCTTGTGTGGAAATTATAACACAGTGAACAATCAGAGGGGATAGGATGAAAAATGGGGATGGAAAGTGGCATATACAGTTACCTAGCGAAATAAAAATAAATGCGATATAAGCGAAATCATCATCTAAATGAAATGTTCATGTGCAACCTGTAATTTGCCTATAGTGTTCTTGAGCAGAGGAAGGTTTTATACTGTTAAACTGTCTATCAATGTGCTTCAATGGCCAGCTAAGCGCTGAGTCATTTGTTTACAACTTTGAGTTTTATTCTCTGGCAGGTATTTGTTGTTTATTTTCACCAGTATCGGTGAGTGATAAGTATCGGTGAGTGATAAGTATCGGTGAGTGATAAGTATCGGTGAGTGATAAGCCAAGCTTGGTGGTTCACGTAATCCAGCAGTGAAAACGTAAGTGTCCATACACTTAATTACACATGCTTGCACACACATTTGTAAGTAGTCCTACACTGATAAGAAAACTAAGAGCAGCCATCTCCTCACATATCTTCTCTCTACTGGGAGGAGTGGTGGGAGAGGAAACTATTGGGGGATGTATTGTATGAGGGAGGAATCTATTTTCAATAAAATATGTTAAATAATTATAAAAATAACGTTTAAACAGGGCTCTCATCTTTTTAGTTCATATAGGGCCCAGAAAAACATGTAGCCAGTTTTGTTAGGTGGTAGAAAATCAATATCATAGTACAATGTAATAATCTCTACCTTGATTGAAATGACTGGATCTAAGAAAAGAGATTAAATACAATGGTACATCAACGAGCTGGATTAAGTGTTCATATTAACAGATATTAAAAGGACATGGTTGAGACTAAATACAAAGTTGGCTTTTTTACAGGTTTAAAGTTTGAATAAGAGGGGATCCAAGCAGAACAGTGCTTGCTCTGCAAGCGTTAGGACTGGGATCTGTTGCCTGGCACACACATAAACAGCAGGGTGTGGTGGCCCAGGCTTGGAATCCCAGCTGTGGGGAGAGGAAGCTAAGTGGGTGCTTAGAGCTAGCTGGCCAGCCAGCCTACCTAGTCAATGAGCTCCAGGTACCAGAAAAAACAAAAGAAATAAAAAGAAAATTAACATCAGAATTAATGAGTTGATTTGGTTTATAAAAGTGAAGTAAGTTTTTGCTTCAATTATCTCATCAGATTATCTTCACTATTTTATTTTTTTTCCGGCAAATATGGCTTGTTATTATTTAAAAAGACTGTCTTCACATATGTAAACTCTTCACAAGTTAATATTAAATATTAAAATGTCACCAAAACAATTTCTTCATAAAAATCATGTTAACAAATGTTTTATTGTATTTCTCCAAAGGAAATTATTTTAAACAGATAGTGCTTTTTCTTATATAGGATCCTGATCATTTATTACTATTTTTTTAACCATTAGGTGTCATAGCTGCTAGAAAACAGAAAAAATTCTAAATACATTTGTGTGTAAAATTTACATAACTATTGTTTTAAAATTTGGGTAGGTTTTATTAGTATATTATTATTCATCACAGTTTATTCAGTTTATTCACTTTCTATGCTGGCTATATCCCACTTCCTCATCTCCTGAGCCCCATCCTCCCTCCCTCTTCTCCCCCTATGCTGCTTTCCTAGTCCACTGAGAGGGAAGGTCCTCCTCCCCTATTATCTGACCCTAACCTAGCAAGTCTCATCAGTACTGTCTGGATCCTCTTTCTCTGTGGTCTAGGTAAGGCTGCCTCTCCAGGAGGAGTTGATAAAGGAGCAGGCAAGCAAATTCATGCCTGTGACTGCTCCTGCTCCTCTTACTAGGAAATCCCCTTGGAGAATGAACTGCCCATGGGCTACATCTGAGTAGGGGATCTAGGTCCTCTCCATTCAAGGTCCTTGGTTGATTCATCATTATCTGCAGGTCACCCTGGGTCCAGATTTATTGTCTCTGTTGGTCTTTTTGTGGAGCTCCTGACCCTTCCAGGTCTTTCTGTCTTCTACTTCTTCCATAAGATTCCCTGCACTCTGCATAAAGTTTGGCTGTGAGTCTCAGCATCTGCTTCAATACCCTGCACGGCAGAGTCTTTCAGAGGCCCTCTGTGGTAGGCTCCTGTCCTGTTCCCTGTCTTCTCCTGCTTCTGATGTCTATCCTGTTTTCCCTTCTGAATGAGGATTAATCATCTTCCCTAGGGTCTTCCCTGTTGTTTATCTTCTTAGGAGTATAGATATTAGTATGTTTATCCTATATTACAGGGATAATATCTACCTATATGAAACTGAAAAGCTTCTGTAAAGCAAAGGACACTGTCAACAGAACAAAAAGACAGTCTAAAGACTGGGAAAAGATCTTCACCAACCCTACATCTGACAGAGGGCTAATATCCAGAATATATAAAGAACTCAAGAAACTAAGCACCAACAAACCAAGTAATCCAATTAAAAAATGAGGTACAGAAATTTGGGTAGTTTTTCATAGTATTCAGTACAGAGCTCATGAATATGTTTGTAATTCAATATGTCATTTGGTGTCAATTATATTTTCCCCCAAGATTACATTTGGTCGATGCTTGCAAATAGATTTGCTTGTTACCATTAGAGAAGTGGGGGTGGGGACACAGATGAGCTGCTAAAGCGCTCGAGAGTCATAAACACCATACTGGTTTCAGTTCTCAGCACATAGTAAACCAGGCTTGGTGTTACATTCTTATGATCCCAGCCACTGGAATTTGGAAGTTCAAGATCACATTTTGCTATGTATCAAGTTAAAGGCTAGTTTGTGATACATGTTCAGATGTACATTCATATTTTTTCCTAAGTTTACTGCATTTTAATATACATTAATTAACTGATGGATGTCTAGGCTGCTACCATCACAGCAATGAACACGGATGGGCAGGTGTCTCTGCAGTGGGCTCTAGATTTTGGATATACCACCACCATTTTTATAGATGAGTCACACAGCAGGTTTTTCTTTCTTGGAGAGCCTCCATGTTCACTTCCATAGTGCTTGCACCACCTTGCGTTCCCACCAGCTATTAATAAGGTTCCTCTTCCTCCCAGTCACTGCAGCCTTTGTTGTCATCTCCATTCCTATCTCAGCCATCATGACTGAGGGAAGATGGAATCTGAAATCTATTTTAATCTGTATTTCTTGGATGTTTAAAGATGTTGAACATTTTTTAAAATGTATCTCAGTCATTTCTCTTTCTTTGTTTGTTTTTTCTTTCTCTTTTCTTCTTTCCTTTGAACTCCCTTTTGTTGTAACATGGCCCATTTTTTAGTTGGGTGGCTTGATCTGTTGATGATTAAATTTTCAAGTTCCACTATGTCATACATATAGCTAGTAAATATTTTTCCTCACTTCACTGGCTATCTCTTCACTAAAATGATGACTTCAGTACATGTTTTTATCCATTGATTTAAACATTTAACCTATAGCTGTAGGTAAATGTTACCTAGTACCATATACATACTCACATTTTTGTTTTTATGAATCAGTTGCATTGAATTTGTTTTTTTAGAATAGCAATAATCATCAACCTCTACTGCCTTAACTGAGCTCTGCAAAAATAAAGCCAATAACATTTTAAATGTAGATTTAAAGGGCATATTTATCTGTTTAAAAATGTTATTTGAATGTTATTGGCTTTGAAGTCAACGATCTTCAGTACTGGATGCCAGGCCAGCATCCCAGGGAAGAGATGTCTCTGAAGCCTTGGGTGTAACAGGAAGTCTAGCAGTGAGCTGCTTCATGTCAGGACACTGTCATATTTTCTTTATGGGCTTCAACAAACTGGACAAATGCACTCACATTATGGCGAATAAGCCTCTTCATCCAAAGCACCTTACATAAATATAATCACACATAAGAAAAGTACCTTTGCAGCAGCACACAGACTATTTCCCTGTAGAACCTAGATAACCTAAGTAGCACATTTTACCATCACAGAGCCAAAGCCATATTTGTAGAGAAGAGAATTTCTGTTCAATTCCAGTTTTACATCAGTTCCCTGGTTTAAGATAATTTATCATGTAAAAATTGTTTGTTTTTATTTGTTTCTAAAGAGGATACCAAGTTGCATGAATAGGTAAAAGGGTGATAGTTCTGGCAATAGTCATTGGAGAGGGGTTAATATAATCAAATACACTATATAAAAATTTCAAAAAATGATAAAGTTGAGAAAAAGAATATATATATGTATATATATATAAACATACATATAACTATCTAACTAAATCTATTAATTCATTAATTAATGAACTGAAAGTCAGGCCTTCTTTGTTATCAGAACCTCATGCACTTTTAATGTTTCTGACTACGTGAATTTTTTGGTTTTGGTTTTGATGCAATTTTAAAAGTCTTTTTTTAATAAACAGGACTAATAAAATGATGAAAAGTAACAATAGACCACATATGGGAAAAGTTTTAAGTGCCTATGGCAATTAATATTGGCTGCAACTCTGTTTCAAACATTTTATAATATGAGACTGTTATTAAACTTCAGAGCCCCATGTTCTGAGGCTAAAAGAAACCATTTTTCTTAAATTTATTTTTATGAGTTTTCTTCTAGTCTTTTCTGGTTATTCTATGATATTTCTCTGCTGAATATTTGGGTTTAACACACTAATAAATGTGTGATAGATAGTTAGTAAGACAGTTTTTGTATCTTTCTGTCAGATTCTTTTTTGCTCTGTTTAGCTCATATATAGCAGGTGTTTCGTCTGTTGCATTCAGTTTCTGACTGGAGTGAATCCATTATGAGCTAATGTGCTTAAACCTCTCTCTCTCTCTCTCTCTCTCTCTCTCTCTCTCTCTCTCTCTCTCTCCCTGGCCCTGTGTGTGTGTGTGTGTGTGTGTGTGTGTGTGTGTGTGATGGAAAGTGTCTTCTGTCAGTACTGAAAACATTCAAGAGAAACTATGATAAACAATTAAATTCGATGATTCTGTCTTGCTTGAATATATAAATTATCCAGTGAAGGTTGTTTGTTTGTTTGTTATTTACATTTGTCCCTGCACAAATATGACTGCACTGTGAAACTATAAGCAGAACTGCAGGCATATTTTCTCTCTGTGTCTGTCTCTTGGTCTCTGTCTCTGTGTCCTTGTCTGCCTCTTTCTCCTCTGTTTCTTTGTATACAGACACATTCTGTATAGCACAGCTGTGATATCAAAATTACTCTTGGCACCATCTATTTTAATCTGACACAAGATAGAGTCGAATATTCAAGAATAACAAGATAAATTCTAAATATTGATATTTTCGACTTGGAAATAAAAACCGAGGCATTGTCTAATCTGCGTTTGTATTGCATTTCAGTTTCCTTTTGCCATGCTTGGATGTATTGACTATTGGCTATGTTAGCTATCAATGCTTTAACTTAACTTTAAATACAAATCATAGGAATCTCAACTATCACTACCAAAGAAGAAATTGTTTCATAAAATAGACATCATTAAAGGTGGCAATTATTTTTCCATGTTTCCTTGGTTCATACTTTAGATGCATATATTGGTGCCTTTTGATAGTCTGTGGATTCCTGTGACCTTAGAAAAGCAATAAGAAAAGTGTTCACTTCCGGGAAATGTTGAAAACATATTAATTTGCAAAAAGGGAACAAAGCCCGCAGCAATAGAATCTGTGAGGAATACTCTAGGGTGAGTGGTAGCTTAGAGCTATGAATTTTAACACAAACAGTTGAAAGCAGATCTTTCCTTTCACTGAGATGTGTAAAAATTCCTTAATAGAGATAATTAAGCTGAGCAATTTACTTAATCATGGCTAGTATTATTATAAATAATCTATGTCAAAAGAGATAAAGCAGAACTCTTTGTTTTCAGCAAAATGAAATGTGAGAGGCAATCAGAATAGCTGTAAGAACAGCTATAGAAGAGAGAGGTATCAAGTATAATTAAAATGCAGAAAAAATAACTCCTACTGTACCTTTTGCTGACCATGTCTTGCTGTTTCCACTGTGTTGTTGTTTCATTTTGGTTTGGTTGTTTGGGGAGGGCCTAAGTGTGTGTCTGTGTATCTGTATCTCAGCATGATACTTTGGCCTTGCACTTGGCACTGTTGGTCTTTTTACTCTATGCTGAAGCTTCCTCTTGAGCTTAGGTGACATGTTCTCCTGAACCCTACTCCTTGCTTTTGCACCGGAACGTATTAACTACACCAGTGCATTCCTGAGCTCTGTGGCAATCAGTTGACTTTAGACGAAGGAGGACACTGCAGCATAAGGAGGGAAGCAGGGCGCCTCTCTCCATCTCTGCCGCACGCTGTGGCTTCTGCACCCCTGGACGCCAGAAATCAGCTCAGCACTCCACCTCCACTTGGCATGCCTTTTTCTAGTCTCTGCAGCATCCCTCTGCCTCATTTGCAGCCTGCTTAGACTTTCCACGTCCCCTCATAAACATAGTTATTGAATTATCTTACTCAACAAAACAAAATAAAGGAAAACAATGAGCAGTCTTTTATAGTGAGAATGTGTATACATTCCAAAAACTTAATTATGGGAGAAGGACTAAGAACAAAAACATGTAAATTGTAAGCAGTTGTCTAGATCTTAAATTATTGTTTTGAGCATAAATAATTACATCTTGGGTACATGTGTATATTGGTTTTTCTCTTGAGGAAATAATTTTTATACTTCTTTAAAGGTTTTGGTAAAGAGCGTCTATGTTATTATAAAAAACTTTTAATGGAGTAATTTGTAAAAATCTATCTGATAAAATTTCCAAGTGCAAAAAGCAACTGTATGATTGGAAACTCTGCTAAGAAAATAACACACTCCTAGTTAGAGAAAAAATTTTGACCTACTATAATGTGATAAATTTGTAGTTAGTCCCCCCTTAAAAAAAACTGTGTTTACATACATAAGTAGGTACACTTCTGTGTACTTTGCTGGATATTAGCATCTGGTGTCTTTCTCTATTTTTCTCTTATTTTCTAAGAGAAGTGTTCTAATTGAATCTTAGAACTTTTGTTGAAAGTTAGTTGGCTGTTTGCATATGGGATTTCAACCATGCTCTACACTTCATTCCGTAGATCCAACACTGTGCTGTCCGGGTTATGGCGACTTTGCAGTGTCTTTTGAAGTCATATATTATAGTGGCTTCTGTTCGATTCTTTCTACTCATGGTTGCTTTAACTATTTTGTTTGTGGTTACATTTAGATTTTTGATGATTTACCTATTTCTTTGAGAGAGATCACTGGTATTTTGATAGGAACTACAATAAATCTGAAGATGTAGAGGATGGTATTTTTGCGGGCTTTTTATCTAGAGCAATCAGATGCACGACACAGGAAGTGGCAGAAAACTGTGTGCTGTGGGCTAGGACTTCTCTGTGACCCTCTCCTAAATGGCAGAGAAATGAGCGTCTCAGAACAGATATTTGGCTTGTTTCCCAAATAGAATAGCTAATATTCTGATTGGAGACTTTAAATTGCCAGACAGTGAATCTGAAGAGGAAGAGGAAGGTGAGCAGAGAGGGGGGTGTACAAGAGATAAGGGAAAGTTGCATCATTTCAGGTAGACTGTGTTTATTGCTTTGCATATTTTTAAGTAGATATTTCTGTCCAGGTTGACTAACATTTGATCATGGTGCACAGTGTTTGTTTATATTTCCAACGTTAAGAATGAAACCAAAGGCCTCACACATGCTAAATAGGCAGCCTTTCACTTACTTCTCAAATCATGTGGCGTTTTTAGAATAAAGACTGTTGGAATTCAGGTAGCAGCAGCTTTTTGAGAAATTTTCAATTTTCATTAGTGAAGATGCTAATGTATAGTTTTCTTCAGTATTGTGTTCCTACCTAACTTTGGTTCTATGGTAAAACTGATCTCATAGAGTGTTTGCAGTAATGTAATATATTTTGGAATTAATCTTTCTTAAGTATTTATAGGATTCAACAGGGAGACATTCAGATCTTGGACTTTATTCTGATAGAAGAAAATTTTACTTTTATTAAATTTTGTTGCTATTGGTGTGTTCACTTTTTGGGGTTTCATGGATTAATCCTATGAAGGTGTATTGTTTAGGAATGGATCTAGTTCTTTTTGCTCACAAATTTACTGACATCCTCTTTCTTCCTAATAATCTCTCATGAGCCTTGTATTTCCAGAGAACGGGTACAATGGCTGTATTTTTTTAGTCCTCAATGTCTTTCTTCCAGTTTTTTTCTTTTCTTTTTTTTATTTCTTGCTTATTTCCTCTAGCTATGTGCTCACCAGTTTCTTCTGTTGGAAGAAACAACTCATTTCATTGCTCTTTTGTAAAGATTATTGCTCTTTATTTATTTATGTCTTGTCATGTAGTGCTTTCTCTGAGTTGAAGCCTCCCATCTATCCAGAGGGGATGCAGGAGGGATCTAGCCAGTCCTGATGAGACCTGATAAGCTGGGGTCAGATAGTAGGGAGGAGGACCTCCCCTATCAGTGGACTAGGGGAAGGACATGGGGGGGACATGGGGGGAGAAGAGGGAGAGAGAGTAGGAATGGGAGAAGATGAGGGAGGGGGCTACAGCTGGGATACAGAGTGAATACATTTTAATAAATAATAATAAAATTCATATATATCAAACAATTTACAACCTAAAAATTCTTCAAACTGAGAAGCATAAATTTACTATGAAATTATCAGCTCTAACATGAATTCCATCTTTTAAATTTATACACTGCAGTGAAGCAAACCTATTAAAGTTTACGTTAATTTCATCTTTAAAACTGATCTATAATTTGACAAATTTCATAAGATGTAAAATGGAGCTATAATATATCACAAGTTTTAATATATGAACCATGATTTTTTTAAAGAAAAAAATCAAATATATGTACTTTTACCTTAATATGGATGAAATGCTAAGATTCTTTTTATGTAAATTATTATTGAAATCCAAGAAAATGTAGATCAAAATACAATAATTGCAATGTACTGCAGACCAAATTGCTACTTTTACTCATAAGCCACTAGTAACAAGAGGAAAGTTTTAAAAATTTCAGGGGAGCATAAATCTGTCATTTTGTAGCAAACTTTTAATAGAAATCTAGCATTTCTCAGATGTACAATTAATAATCCAAAAGCATATGCTTTGAATACTTTAAAAGTCTACGTTAAAATCTAAGAATTTTATTGCAAAATCGTCTGCAGGAATCTTAGAGGTCCTTCGGCAGGAAAATAGTTGAACGTTCTGCCTCCACTCCCTGAAATAACGGATAAAGTAAGGAAAGCAGAACCAAAACAAGCAAAGATGAACTGGAGGTAAAGAGGATTAGCGGGTTGACAGTTACATTTGCTGGTTTTCGCTGCATGACTTGGGCAGAAGCTAAAGACACCTGGCCGGTGAAGGCCAGCCTTTCTTCTGCGTGGTACCTGCGTGGTTCCGTAGGTGCACCGTCATTTAACACGGCTGGTGTCAGTCTGGAGCTAACGTCGATGTGGTGCCCTATTGGGAAACACTCAAACCTGTGCAAGTTGGCTAGCTTATATTTTAACATTTGGTTTTGTAGCTACTGAACCTAAACAAACAAACTACTGTATTCGTTCTTACAGAAACCTGAGTTTTCTGAGACTGTTATCAGGTGTAAGAATAGGAAGCTAAAAATATAGCAACACTACCATACTTTCTAAACCAGGCACGGACGTGGGAGACAAAGGGCTCGGGGGAGTGGCTGGGATGGGGGACGTGAGCAGAAACCACGGTTGAGATATAATGTATGAGAAGAAGGTGAAAACGTCCCAAACTCAGCACTCCTGAATTTGGATGTATAATTGGGCTCCATTTTCTCTCACTTGTACCTGAGACAAATGTACTCAGTTATTTATGAATCAGACCCTTTCTTCTATGCAAAACTAATAACTGATTTTTTTTTTCTGGTTTGGATTTTTCTATGTATTTCAAGAGTACTTTCAACATTTATTTATTTTTTTTCAGTTCTATTCTTTTGCACACTCTGGGGAGCATGGGTTAGATTCACATTTCCAGTCCTCATCGATTCTACTCTGCAGGAGGCCAGGTGCTTCGCATGCTGCTGTGCTCAGTACAGAACTTTCCAGTACATAGAGAATTTGTAGGTAACATCAAAGTACTTTTTTTAAAACATAAATTTCACTTTAACAATGCAGTTAGATAACAAATTATTTTAATATAGCCAAGAAATAACACATCCTTTGAGTACCCCCCACAAAGCCTTGCTTTTTAAAAAGGCAAACACATAATAGGTATTCAATGGAACCTCTTGTCTTATTGTTAGATTTGGTGAGGGTTCCCAACAAAATGAGTGTTTCATTTGTTTTCAAAAGAAACATTTGCTTTCTTTAGTTCTGGATCCAAAATAACTTTTTTTTAGTGATATTATCATTTCCTATCAAAAGCGGCATTATTTAAAACTGCCTACCATTAAACTTCTTTAGTCCTTAGCTGGAGGTGTACAATAGTTTGCGGGATGAGTGCTTTTATTTAGTAGCCATTCCTTTGTTCTTTTTTTATATACCCATTGTTAGAAATAACACATTTTAAATCTTATTATTTCCTTTTTTTCTTTTTTATTTCTCTGTTACCATTTAGCTTTATTCATAGGCAAATCACAGATAGTATTAAGTAAAATTTGAAATATGAGCTGAAAAGAGCTACTGGGGGAATTAATTTAAGCAGACCTTTGTTCTTCTCTAATTCTATCATGTTTAGTAATAAGAGAGCAGCTAATGGAGGAAAAGCACAGTTTAGCTCCACTCCCAGGTGTTCACGGTGACCTCCTTTATTTTTTCTTGATCCTAAAGAATAGACCTTTTATTTAAACTGTCCTTTGTGAAATTCATTTTATCTTTCTGGCTTGTCTTTGCTTCTTTGATAAACATATGAATATCTATTAGAATCGGAGTCAAGATCAAGCTTGGAGTATTGTATTTTGATTATGCATGAATGTAGATAATTTTAGGGTTTTTTGGTAAATATATTCAGGTTAGTTTAAAAGCTTTGGCAGGATTATTATTTTGGCTTTTATTTCTTATTTCTGTTTCCCTTCAGGTTTAATGGAGTATTGGCCTCAAACTACTAGACAAAATTAATAAGATAATAACAAAGTTTATGCTAAAATGTTTGCCCTTCCAGTTTTGGCAATGAAGATGTCATCTTAAGACACAAAGCTGCCTTGTCAGTAAGTAAATCTATAAAGGGCTGGCCTTTGCTTGTTGATAGCCGGACCTGAAACCTACCAGGTTACATGTAATTAGTTAAGATGCCATTGGAAAGGAAAAGTAGTGAAACAAAGTCATAATTCTCCTGGACGTTTTGCTCAGTGGGGATTTGGGGAGAGCTGACAGGAGGAAATGTTGTCAAGCTTTAATGACTTCTGGAGCCTGAATGACAACACGTTTCATTACAAGGAGGTCAAGTTTAGCTTGTCACTGAGGCAGAACATCAATGTGTCCCATGGTGACTGCCACACACCTTAAACTGAAATAAAAAAGCATTAATGTTATAAACTTAATTTTTTTTTCTGTCAACAGCTTAAAAAATTATGAAAGGTACAGAGACTGTAAATTAAAAACATGAAGGGATGTAGTAAGGTGAAAACACTTTATAGGTATCTATGCATATTTTATTAGGAATTGCTTAAATTGACACATAAAATCATGACACATTAATTTCTCAACTGTGGGAGAGATCTTAACAATTTCCTGATTACTCATAAACTGTAGTTTTTTTTTTTTTAAGTAATAACATCTACTGTTAATTAGTAACATCTAGAGAATGAAGAAAAATTTAAACTTTGGCATTTATAGTTACTGAATTCTAGTATATGCTTATTTCTATTATTGTAATTCTGTTTCTTTTTGTTAAAATGGACTGTCCACATTCCTAAGAGTGCTACATTTTTTTTGAAGATTATGAATGAAAAATTTACTTTTGTCTTGCATTTAATAAATGTTATCATTCAAGCACATTGTTCTGGGTACTTTTCAATTACTCTAGCATGAAAAGTAATCAGGAAACAAAACCTAAAACATAGATGGCAGCAAAATATATTACAACTATTCACATGTCTGCGCACTTACTGTGTAAGGGAATTCTCCTTGTTATTTCCCTGAAGAAAAGAGCAGGCCTCCAAGGTTTATCAGCCAAACATGACATAACAAGATTCAGTAGGACTGGGCACAAATGCTTTATCAAGGCTGGGCAAGGCAACCCAATAGGAGAGAAAAAAATAAGTCTCAAGAACAAGCAAAAAAGTCAAAGTACCTCCAGTCTCTCTGTTAGGAATTCCACAAAAACAAAGCTACACAACATTACAAATATTGTATATATTCAGAAGCCCTAGCTCAGATCCATACAAGATCTCAGATTGTCAGATCAGTCTCTGGGAGCCCTATGTGCCTTTGCTATTTGATTCTGTGGGTTTTCTTGTGGTGTCCTTTTGCTCTTTTCTCCCCTTCTACGCCAGGCTTCCCGAGGTCCACCTAATGTCTGGCTGTGGGTCTCTGAGTCTACACCCATCAGTTGATGGAGGAAGCCTCTCTGGTAATAATTGGTCTAGACACCAATCTCTGAGTACGGCAGAGTCATTTCATTTTATTGGCTTTCTTCCCGCCTGCTCTCTCTCTCTCTCTTTTTCTTATGGACAGTCATATTCAGTTCTATTCCAGGTCTTTGGGCTATCTAGCTTCTGGTTCCTGGACATTCAGGTCCTGTCAGGCATAGGCTCCGTCTCATGGCATGGGCCTCAAGTTGGACAGCCATTGGTCGGCCGCTCCCTCACGTTCTGCACCGCCTTTACCCCAGCACATTGTGTGGGCAGGACAGATTGTCTAAGGTTCTGTGGTTGAACTGATGCCCCAGCCCCACCACAAGAATCCTTGTCTGGTTACCGAAGATGGCCCGTTCAGGCTCCGTATCCCCTTACTAGTGGTCTTTGTTATGGTCATAGATTTCAGGGAGTTTGCATTGTATTAGGGTTCCGCAGCACCCCTGGAATGCCCTCAATTCTAATTGTCTTTCTCAGTACTCTCTCCCTTTAACCTGCTGCCTGTTCTGTCATATTCCCAAACTCTCCTACCCGTGATAAGACCATGAAATTCTATTCTATTTCTCTTCTCTAGGTCCATGTGTCTCCCCTTGACCTTCCTTGTCACTTAGCCTCTCTGGGTCTGTGAATTGTAGCTTGGTTATTCTGGAATTTCAAAGTCATTTTGATGCCCATTTACCTGATGGCTAGGGAAGTTGAACATTTCTTTTAGTGTTTCTCAGCCATTTGAGTTTCCTCTGTTGAGAATTCTATTTAGATTTGTAGCCCTTTTTTAATTTTTATTTTTTATAGTAATTATAGTTTATTCACTTTGTATCCCAGCCACAGCCCCCTCCCTCATTTACTCCCAGTCCCACCCTCCCTCCCTCATCTCCTCCCATGCCCCTACCCTAGTCCACTGATAGGGGAGGTCCTCCTCCCCTTCCCTCTGACCCTAGTTTATCAGGTCTCATCAGGACTGGCTGCATTGTCTTCCTCTGTGGACTGGTAAGGCTTCACACTCCTCAGGTGGAGGTGATCAAAGAGCCAGCCACTGAGTTCATGTCAGAGACAGTCCCTGTTCTCCCTCTTCTGGAATCCACTTTGATACTGAGCTGCCATGGGCTACATCTGTGCAGTGGTCCTAGCTTATTTCCATGCGTGGTCCTTGGTTGGAGTATCAGTCTTAGAAAAAAAACCCTGTGCCCAGATTTTTTGGTTCTGTTGCTCTCATTGTGGAGCTCCTGTCCCCTCCAGGTCTTACTATCTTCCCCTTCCTTCATAAGGTTCCCTGCACTCTGCCCAAAGTTTGGTTATGAGTCTCAACATCTGCTTTGATATACTCCTGGGTGGAGTTTTTCAGAGGCCCTCTGTGGTAGGCTCCCCTTTTTTAATTGGAATATTTGGTTTGTTCCTATTACTTTTTAAGTCAAAGTGGAGGCATTGTTTCTAAGAAATGATGAATCAGTCCCCATATCCATCATCACAAGTGAGATTGGTTACTTTTGTAACATTTGTGCCCTGTTGCACCAGGGGGTACCTCCTGCGGGCAGGTTGCTACAGCAGGCAGAGTTTCTGTGTGGATGCCTGGTATCCTGGTTGGTACTTTCTCATCTGGTCATGTGTGAAACAGCTGCCAGCACTATGACCAGCGGCACTTGGTGATGGAGCGTCTACTTGAGCACCATCTCAGTGTCTTCACATTCTACCACATCAGCATGTGGCATCTTCAGAGACAGTCTTGTGTTAGGAGCACTTCACCTTGACGTTCAGCAGGCATGCGGGCTTTCTGGCGGGTGCTCTGGTGTCTTACAAGGCCCGTACTGGAATACGTCTCAGAATTGCCTCCACCCTCTCACGCCCCTGCCTGTCTGTGCTGCTGTTTCTCCCAGAGATCTGCCATGAAGTCAACTCTCACTTTCTGCGTATTTACCCTCTCTGTGACTGAACAAACTTTCCACGAGATCTTTACGGAGACACATTGCTGCTCAGATGAATTAATTCCTGATAATGAAGTTCCTGATTTGATTAAAACAATTTTAGAAATTAAAAAGTCAAGCAGCTGATAGAAAGTTCATAGCTGCAATAAATAGTTTTGTAGACTTCCAGATGCTTCCCTAGGAGAGTGGGCAGGCTTGAGGCCTGAGGCTTGAGGCAGATTTGTGGGTTCAGATAAGCTTTCAGTCTAGAAATGGCAGGACTAATCCTGGTGTGTACCTTAAATATACACAAAATGGTTTGAAATTCCCATGAACCCCAAAATTAATGGGACTATAAAGAAATATCTAAATTAAGTAAAAACCTTAATATCAGAAAATACAAACTTTTTCATTATAATTTTCATGACTTGTATGACATAATGTCATTTTTTATTATTTTATTTTATTAATTACACTTTATTCACTTTGTATCCACCCATAAGCCCCTCCCTCTTCCCCTCCCGATCCCACCCTCCCTCTCCCTTCTTCACACATGCCCCTCCCCAAGTCCACTGATAAGGAAGGTCCTCCTCTCCTTCCTTCTAATCTTAGTCTATCAGATCACATCAGAAGTGGCTGCATTGTCAGCTTCTGTGGCCTGGTAAGGCTGCTCTCCCCTCAGAGGGAGGTGATCAAAGAGCAGGCAAATCAGATTATGTCAGAGGCAGTTCCTCTTCCCATTACTATGTAACCCAATTGGACACTGAACTGCCATGGGCTACATCTGTGTAGGGGTTCTAGGTTATCTCCATGAATAGCCCTTGGTTGGAGTATGAGTCTCTGGGAAGACCCCTGTGTTCAAATTTTCTGGTTCTGTTGCTCTCCTTGTGGGGTTCCTGTCCTCTCCAGATCTTACTATTTCCCACTTCTTACATAACATTCCATGCACTCTGCCCAACAGTTGGCCATAAGTCTCAGCGTGTGCTTTGATAGTCTGCAGGGCAGAGGGTTTCAGAGGCCCTCTGTGGCAGGTTTCTAGGTTGTTTCCTGTTTTCTTCTTCTTCTGATGTCCATTCTCTTTGCCTTTTGGGATGGGGATTGAGCATTTTAGTCAGGGTCCTCTCTCTTGATTAGTTTCTTTAGATGTACAGATTTTAGTAGGTTTATCCTATGTTATATATCTATATGAGTGAGTATATACCGTGTGTGTCTTTCTGCTTCTGGGACAACTCAGAATGATCCTTTCCAGTTCCCACCATTTACCTGCAGATATCATTATTTTTTTATTTTTCATTGCAGAGTAATACTCCATTGTGTAGATGTTCCACAATTTCTGCATCCATTCTTCAGTTGAGGGGCATCTGGGCTGTTTCCAGCTTCTGGCTATTACAAATAAAGCTGCTACAAACATGGTTGAGCAAATGTCCTTATTGTATACTTGAGCCTCTTTTGGATGTATGCCTAGGAGTGGTATGACTGGATCTTGAGGAAGCGCTATTCCTAGTTGTCTGAGAAAGCGCCAGATTGATTTCCAGAGTGGTTGTACAAGTTTACATTCCCACCTGCAGTGGAGGAGGGTTCCACTTTCTCCACAACCTCTCCAGCATGTGTTGTCACTTGAGTTTTTCATCTTGGCCATTCTGATGGGTGTAAGGTGAAATCTCAGGGTTGTTTTGATTTGCATTTCCCTAATGGCTAATGAGGTTGAGCATTTCTTTAAGTGTTGCTCTGCCATTTGATATTCCTCTACAGAGAATTCTCTGTTTAGCTCTGTTCCCCATTTTTTAAGTGGATTACTTGGTTTGCTGCTTTTCAGCTTCTTTAGTTTTTTATATATACTGGATATGAGTCCTCTCTCAGATAAAGGGTTGGTGAAGATTCTTTCCCAATCTGTAGGCTGTCGTTTTGTTTTGATGATGGTGTCCTTTGCTTTACAGAAGCTTTTCAGTTTCATGAGGTCCCATTTATTGATTGTTGCTCTTAGAGCCTGTGCTGTTGGTGTTCTGTTCAGGAAGTTGTCTCCTGTACCAATGAGTTCTAGGGTTTCTCCCACTTTTTCTTCTAACCGATTTAATGGGCCTGGTTTTATGTTGAGGTCTTTGATCCACTTAGACTGTAGTTTTGTGCAGGGTGATAAGTATGGATCTATTTGCATTTTTCTACATGTAGACATCCGTTAGACCAACACCATTTGTTGAAGATGATATCTTTTTTCCATTGTATGGTTTTGGCATCTTTGTCAAAGATTAGGTGTCCATAGTGTGTGGGTTTATTTCTGGGTCTTCTATTTGATTCCATTGATCCATCATTCTGTTTTTATGCCAGTACCATGCAGTTTTTATTACTGTTACTCTGTAGTACAGGTTGAATTCAGGGATGGAGATACTTCCAGAAGATCTTTCATTGTACAGGATTGTTTCAGATATTCTGTGTTTTTTGTTGTTGTTCTTTTACCATATGAAATTGATAATTGTTCTTTCAAGGTCTGTAAAGAATTTTGTTGATGTTTTGATGGGAATTGCCTTGAATCTGTAGATTGCTTTTGGCAGGATGGCCATTTTCACTGTTAATCGTACCAATCCATGAACATTGGAGATCTATCTTCTGATATCTTCTTCAATTTCTTTCTTCAGAGACTTGAAGTTTTTTTCATAAAGAAAGGTCTTTCACTTGCTTGGTTAGAATCACACTAAGGTATTGATATTTGTGGCTATTGTGAATTGTGTTGTTTCCCTAATTCCTTTCTGGGTCATGTTGTCTTTCGTTTACAGGAGGGATGATGATTTTTTGAGTCAATTTTGTATCCAGACACTTTGTTGAAGGTGTTAATCAACTGATGGAGTTCTCTGGTAGAATATTTTGGGGAGCTCATGTATATTATCATGTCATCTATGAATTTTGACTTCCTCCTTTCTGATTTGCATACCCTTGATCTCCTTTAGTTGTCTTATTGCTCTAACTAGAACTTCAAGAACTATGTTGAATAGATAAGGAGAGAGTGGGCAGCCTTGTCTTGTCCCTGATTTCAGTGGGATTGATTAAAGTTTCTCTTCATTTAGTGTGATGTTGGGTATAGGCTTACTGTATATTGTTTTACTATGTTTAGGTATGTGCCTTGTATCCCTGATCTCCCTAAGACTTTAAACATGAATGGGTGTTGGATTTTGTCAAATGCTTTTAAGCATCTAAGGAGATGATCATGTGTTTTATTTCTGTTTGTTTTTTGTGGTTTTCTACATTATCTAATATCTTATTTTATTGACATTTTGGTTTTGTAGGAGATACTGGGTGTTTGGCAGATGTGGTGCATTTTGCTGAAAATCACACATGCTCATTGGTAAGAATCTGCCCACATGTTACTCACTCACAGGTCCATTTAGCTACTTACATTGATTCTGTTGAACCTCTCATTACACGTCCACAATTACATGTTAATATTGCTAACACCTCTGCATACAATACAGTGAAGGCCTTTCTGCTTCTTCTAGTATATCATGCCAAGTTAGGCAAATTGTTACATTAATTACTAGTAATGCTGATTACATTAATACTTAAAGTAGATGAATCATCTGTGAATCCATGCGAAGAGTACTGGGACTCTGATTCCTCTAGATGAAAACAAGCTCAGTTAAGGGTGACAAGCCTAATAAATGTCTCTCCGTTTATCAAGTAAGCCTTTGTCTTTAATATATATCCTATTGAAAAAATGGTTCATTTATCCAAAATCAACTATCTTCTCCACTTATGAAAATATAACTGAAAAATAAATGATCAAGGGGGTAGATAATTAAATCAACTAGGATGTCTTATCAAATGAGCCATGAAAATTGTTGTATGGCACTCATTCAATTGGAAACACCATTGAAAATGCATCCTGTCTCACGCTGTTAAATGCTCACTGCTCATTAAGAATGCCCAGGCTTACTTTCAATATTTGCAACACTCTCTGTTTGCTGTATAGGTGGCTAAATAATGCCATTTCAATTCATCTTTTTTAGAGGTTCCTTGCTTATCTTAGAAGCCTATTTTATTGCCTCCTAAAAGGGCTATCTATGGAAAGTATCTCACAATTCCTACAGATTCAATCTTACCTCCAAAACCAAAATATAAACAGCATATGTAGAAGCACCAATTGTTCTTACAGCATTATATTTTCATAATATTATATATATATAATGTTAAAGTCTTAGCCCCGATATTTGTTCCTATTGTCTGTTAAGAGCTGTTATTTTAGTGTGGAGCTGGGCTACTGAATTTGATTTGTTGATATTTTATTGTGCAACTTTTCCAAGATTTTTTTCTCCTAATGTGCATTTATTTACAGACAGAATGTAGAACATTTTTATACATAATGTCACATAGTTCTCTTTAGTACTATAAAGTTATTTGAAGTAGAAATTATATAAATAATCTCATTCATAGTGAATACTGAAAAATAAATATAAGGTCAGAGAAAAACTTATAAAATAATGTTGAAAAAATTAAGGAAAACAACACATACATACATAATAAAAATATAAAGGTGGTCTATGTTATTGGATGATGACACTGTATTTTTAAAATTATTCTATATCAAATAATCCATATATTTAAAATAATCTTTACCAATGTACTAACGAAATCCCTCTCAGAGCTAGTTACAAGAGTTCAAAGATTCAAATGGAAACCTGAAAAAACATGAAACAGCCACAGTAATATTGAGAAAACAGATCAAAACAGCCGAGACTGCACAGGTAGAACTCAAAATAGACCATTCTACTATAGTCGTCAAGAGTGTATAAAGAAGTCGAAGATGTACTAATGGGACAAGGAAGTACAGAATGCAGGTAATAACCATGAGCTATAAAAGAAGATATAAAGTTAGTTGTGCGTTTATAGCTCTAACTTTATCATTTCTTAACGTTGAATAAATGCATAGATATATTTAGTGGTAAAGGTATAAAACTTAATGTGATTTTTCATAGCTTTTGTTCATAACTGTCTACAATTGTTACAACTGCATATATCAATTCATTAACTGGATAGGCTTTATGTGTGTTTAATTTTGGTGTGTGGTGAGGTTTTTATTTATTTACAGGTAGTTTTATAATAAAGTTAACTTTAAAAAGAGTACATAGCCCTTTAATGATAGACACAAATTTAATGGGATAGAGAGAGAGAGTCTTAGGAAAAGTCAAACAAATCTTTTCCCACATGATTTACAGCACATACAACAAGAACACAACAAATGGCACCAGGAAATGTTGAACACATAAACTGAAATAAATAAGGTTGACACAGAAAAACAAACACCTGATGTTCCAATTTATACATTAAAAACAAAACAAAATTAATTCGCCAGGGTTGAGAGAACCGGAAGCCCGGAGACAGACCAAGAGAGAAGGAAGGCAGGAGAAGAATAGTTAATGGGTACAATGTTAGAGTTAGGAACAAGAAAGTCTGGCTGGTGACTGCACAGTGCAGAATTGACTGAACTATTATGTAATGTATAATTCAAAAAATACAGAAAATTGTGTTGAATGTTTCATCATAAATAAATTCATTGGGATGCACATGTTTAATATCTAATACTCTGTGCGCGTGCACAGAAACATTACATAAAACTCCATATTATGTCTAAACTTTTAGTTTTTAAGGTAATTTTAAGTTAGTAAACAAACCAATGTATTTTGTTCTTACATTTATCCTTCCTTATGTAAACGTAGGCTTTGTTTGTACATATTAATGCAAAGCTCAGTCAAACAAATGATTATGATAAAAGTCATTTATGGGAGATTCTGGAAGGTATGCATGCCTACATATTTGAACACACATATGGATTTTTTAAATTATGAAGTCTATGTAACATAATATCCAAGTTTTATTCAGATTCGATCACAAAGCAATTATCGGACAAGAGAAAATAAAATTTCCTGCAGACATGCACATATACACTTTATTAAAGGCTCATTCAGAATTAAAATAAAACATCTCCCCTCAAAGTAGTCTAGGCATTAATTTTTCAAATGATATTTTATTTGGGGATTCCTTAAAGCTTATACCTCCATTCCAACACCCCAAACCCAGGTAGGAGGAAAAGAAGGTTGTAAGGGAAAGGGGACATAGGCCTCTTTACTTCTTCCTGTTGGGTAGGGTCGTAGTGTTCTTATGGGGCAATATGTCATCAGGTATCCAGACATCTCGGTAACCAGCAGACCAGCAAACAGCAAAAGCAGCAGCAGGAAGAACCAGAAGCAAGCAGTCCTCTTTTCTCTCCTCCAAGCTGCCACGCTCTCTTCCTTTGGGCTGTCATATTTGAACCCTTCAAAGTCCTCAGAAGACAAGTAATTCTAGCCAGCAAAGACCACATCTCTGCACTAAGCAATAAACATCTGGAAACAAAAAAAAACAAAAAATCTATCACTTGGGATTATAACAAAAAAAATGTTTAGATATCACAAACCAAAATGTCCACAACACAGTATTTTCTCTCTCTTTCATTGACTCTTTTTCTCTCTCTCCTCTCACCTCTCTATATGTGTAAGTATATTCTCTCTGTATAGTGTTATTCATATATATGTAAATATAATATGTACATTTTATTATAACTACATAGAAGTTCATTAAATTGTATAGAATTTATATCTGTTTAATGTTGGTATGTGATGTTTTTATTTCCAAATATATTTAATTAAATTTTTATTTTTATATTAGTTACATTTTATTCATTTTGTATCCCAGCTGAAGTCTCCTCCCTCTGCCCTGTGCAATCCCATTCTCCATTCCTCATCTCTTCCTATGCCCCTCTCCAAGTCTACCTATAGGGGAGGTCCTCCTCCACTTCCATCTGACCCTAGCTTATCCAGTCTCATCAGAACTGGCTGCATTGTCTTCTGTGGCCTGTCAAGGCTGCTCCTCCATCTGGGGGAAGTGGTCAAAGAGCTTGCCACTGAGTTCATGTCAGAGACAGACCCTATTCCCCTTACTAGGGAACCCCACTCACGGTATATACTCACTTATAAGTACATACTAGACCTATAAGATAGGATAAACATACTAAAATCTGTACATCTAAAGAAGCTAAACAAGAAGAAGGACCCAGGGTAAGAGGATCAATCCCCTCTTGAAAGACCAAGGGGATGGACACTGGAAGAAGGAGAAAACAAGTAACAGGACAGGAGCCTGCCACAGAGGGCCTCTGAAAGACTTTACCTAGCAGCGTATCAAAGGTATCAAAGCAGATGACGAGACTCATAACCAAACCTTCGGGCAGAGTGCAGGGAATCATATGAAAGAAAGGGGAGATAGAAAGACGTGGAGAGGACAGGTGCTCCACAAGGAGAGCAACACAACCAAAATGTCTGGGCACAGGGGTATTTTCTGAGACTGATTCTCCAACTAAGGACCATTCATGGATGTAACCAAGAACCCCTGCTGAGATGTAGCCCATGGCAGCTCCGTGTCCAAGTGAGTGCAGGGAATCTTATGAAAGAAGGGGAAGATGAAAGACCTGGGGGAGACAGAAGCTCCACAAGGAGAGCAACAGAACCAAAAAAATCTGGGTACAAGGTAATTTTTCTTAATTATTCCATTATTCTTATAACAAAACTGATGAAAATTTTTTTCCTGAGTTTAAGGAAGTTTAATTTTTACTGTAGTTGCTATTATGTATTCTCATGGAGAAAGATAAAATGGTCAATAAGAATTGCTGATGAAGTTACAAAGTTTATGCTAAAGCTATGACAGGCTTTTCTGAGTATATGTCCTTGTTAGATATATGTGTCAACTTCAGAGACAAATGCTTGTTAGGTAATGAACAGCAACATTATGGAAAATAAAATGAACTGTGCAGAGTATAGTCTGAAAGAAGTTTGTTTTATGAAAGTTTCATAAAACAATGTAAGGAATATTGGTAAAGTCAATTTCTACTTAAGTTATTGTGCTCAGAAATCTAACTCTATCAATAAAATTTAATTGGTCTATATTCTTTTTTATTACTTCAGAAATGTGTTCAGTCTCAACTTAGCCAAGTAGCCTGACTCTAAAATTTTCACCTTAGTTCTCACTTTTTCTCTGTTCCTGCCCATCAGTACAGTTAACAATATCCTTCTAGCATATTCAAATTCTTTTAAATTTTGAATAACATGTTTCAATGTCTGTTCAGTATCTTTCTCCTACTTAATCGCAAAGTCTACAGTCTCCTTCTGCTTTTCTCTAGTTTTCCTCCTCCTCCTCATTCTCTTCTTCCTCCTCCCCATTCTCCTCCTCTTCCACTACCATCACCTTTTCTTCCTCCTCATCTTCTTCCTCTTCCACTACAACAAGTTTATATTCTCTCTGGCACTATGTGTGTCACTGCATACATTTTTATATTAATTACAGTTTATTCACTTTGTATTCCCTTTGTAGCTCCCTCCCTTATCCCATCTCAATCTCACCCTCTCTTTCTCCCTCATCTCCTCCCATGCCCCTCCCTTAGTCCACTGATAGAGGAAGTCCTCCTCCCCTTCCATTTGACTCTATCCTATCTTGGTTGATGGAAAATATTTTAATACCAATTCACAATCTGTGATACCTACTGATCATTTCTATATGACTCAAACCTCAAGTATACTTGAATGACTGACTCTAGGGTTTGACCTTTAAGGGTACTGTGGTTGAGCTTTGTGTGAAGATCACATTGAAACAGAAGACTCTTCTTTAAAGTAACTTTAACTCACATGGTCTGTGAGTTGATGCATGTTGGTGATACTTGGTGTTTATTCCACGGGCAGGCCATAGGAATGCATGCATATTCCTGTACATACTGTGACATACAACTTGTGTTTTCCCAGAAAGAGCAATTTGAAAAGCAAGTGTTGCAGTAACCACAACAGCTACTGCCAATTCTCTTGACCTTCCTTACAAATTCAGAAGTTTTTATTGGTGAGAGTTCTTGTTTAATAAACTCTGTAATAACTCTCACAACTCAGGGGAGTGTCATTCTTTAATTACAGCTTATTCTAAAGGGCAGTTAGGAATAATCAAAGGATGTGATTAGCGCATCATGCTCTGAGGGGGCTAGAGAAGCACCAAGCTCTTGCTTGCTCCTTGGGGGCTTAGACCACGCCACTGTACAACATATAAAAATATCCGCCAATCTTGTCCTCTGCTCAGGTTCATTGGGCAGTGTTTAACTCGGCTTCCTTCTGGGATCCTGAGGATGATATCATCAGTGTGTAACTGCTCAGTCTCCATTCTCTTCCCTCAGTTTAGAATTAGAAAGACAGAGCTGAAACTCTAGCCTCCCGATCAAGTTCTGTGTCTTGCTAATATGGCCCATCTCTCCTTAAAAGCTTACTGGGTATTGCCATAAGTGACTTCAGACATAACACAAACAGTTTCCTTCTGAATAACGAGATGACCTTTTACTTAGGAAATATCAAGGGTTTTGAAGCCCTGTGCCAGTGACAAAACCCAAATAAGATCAACATTGTATCTTGAAATAGATAATAAATAGGAACATTGCTTTCCTTGTTTTTCTAGGTTCTTGGAAAGTAGCTCTGACTGCTCTGGAACTCAAAAATTCTCCTTAGCCTTCCTAAATCCTGGGATTACAGGCATGTGCTATTGCTCTGTGTTCCATTCTGCTTTTAAAAAAATCATTAAATTATTCAATGATTGCTATTAATCAAGAAATGGTATTTATGATTAATTCTATTCTGAATGCATGCATTTTCAAAATACTTTTTCTTTTAAAAGAAAAGCTTGCAAATATATTTGGAGCTTGTTCACTTTATTTTTCACTTTATTTTATATAAACACCCATTAGAGTCAAATGTCTCTTTCTGTCAGAGAATGTCTGTCTTAATTCAGTTTTTACTGGCATGGTTTGATGATCATGTTTTAGTGATTTGGTGAATAGCTAGGTTATATTTCATGGAGAATGTAATGTACCTAAGCAGGTATATGGACTTTTATCAAAATATATTTTCCTATGTCATGTAACTCATAAAACAAAACAAAACAAAAACATGAGATGTTGAAGTGAGTCCTTTGTATGTGTTGACTGGAGATTTCCTTGCGAAGGCAAGGTATAAAAATAATTCCGACGTGCTTTATTGCAGCTAAAGGCTTTCGTTATTGCCGTCCTTAGAGTCATCAGTTGACGGTGAACTTCTCTTAACTTAGCGTCAGGCCGCATAATGCAGACATGGATATGCCTTTAAGGCACTGCTAGCTCTGAAGCTCTTTGATTTAAAATATAAATGCAGCGTTATCAAGTCTTAGATGTGTCTGTTTTCCTCTGGCCAAACTATCTTTAAAAATGGATCATTTTAACCCTCAGTGAAAATACTAGCACAACCTGTAGCTTTATTTTCTAACTTTTAAATACTGATTAAAAGCGTCCTTTCTCTTTTGTGTGTTAGTGAACCTCCTAAGCTTCACTGTGTTTCTCATTATGCTCCTGTAGGAATCCAGACACAGGCCATTCAGTGTCCGAATTCCCAATTCAACATTCAAATCATATGGCTTCGAAATTTATTGTTTAAAGCAATATTCTAATCTCCTTTGCATGCAAAACCACCAAGCAGAAAGAAATAAAATGTATCCCCTCTCCGCTGTGACATGCATTTATGTTCCCCTAAGACCCAAGGCTTAGGGACTATCCATGGCGCCAGCGGTTCACCCGTTTTGTTTCCTTTCATAGTGAAAAAACAAATCTTACTATGTGGAAGGCGAGGGAATATCCGCTCTTCGCTCCGTGATTCAGTGTTCCTCTCCTGCAGCACTTTATATTGTGTGCTTCATTAAATGGGATCTTTTCATTGGGCAAGGAACAGCCATTTCACACGGAGAACAGGAGACGGTTAGGACTGGGTTTTGAAGGACTTTTCATTTACATGGAGCTGTGTTTATCAAGGACATTTCCCCCCACTACTTTAGTTCTTGTTTTTGGTTTTGTAGAGAGGAAACGCATGCCGTGTGACTGGCTATGTAAATCTTGCCTACATAGAGTTATGTAGGTACTGCATTGCTTAGCTATTTGCTATATAAGCCCAAAGTACATTTATTGGTATCAGTCCTAAGCATATTTTGATATCAATCAAATCACACTACATACTAATCAATGGTTTTCTACTTTTTCCTCAGTAGCAGCTGGCCATGCTGACAGAATTGTTTGCATTCTGTCCAACACTTACTTCGGTTTTGGTCTCAAGTAAAGCAGCTCACATGGTATAGATATCCTTATCTTTCACATGAAGTTAATGAACAAATCACATCATCCCATTGGATCTATGAAGATTTATGTCACCAAAAGTTGCAGCCTGACTTTTTTTTTAGATCAGTGACTATGTTTTTCCCTTAATTTCAATGGCCTCACAGAACTAATGCTTTCATAAACCTCTTCTTTCATTTACTTGTGAAAATACATAGATAGAGTGGTTAAATCACACACTAATTTACAGGTAGGGTATAAAGAGTACACACACTATCATAGATGGGTGTTTTGGTACCTAATCACTAGTTTTACTATATGAATATGTCTGAAATGAGGTCACACTGAAGAACCTCTAATCTGATGCAACTGGTCTGTTTGTTAGAAGGGACACTTGAGGGTCAGCTACAGAAAAATGTAATTAAAAAAGAACAGTTATCCCTCCTCCAAGACAGAAACTCAAACCCTGTCAAATCTTCTTCTGTATTTGGGCAGAAGAATACTTAGGAAATAAATGACTCTGCTTCAGCCACCCGCCTACACTATCTTGTTTCATACATAAACTGAGCATTACAGTGGTCATGTTGATCACTGATACGTAAGATGTAAAGACAATGTTCTGCTCACCCTGTTCTGATAAGGAATGCTTCCAGCTGTGTATGACTCAGCTTCCTACACATGAATCAGGCGATTCCAAGTAAAACTTGAATTCATCTGGCATGCTTCACTCCTCTGTAAATAAGAGTGAGCACACTTTTCCTAAATAAGTTTTAAAAAATATGTACAGTTAGCAAAATACATTGGCGAATTTTTACTTGTCATCAACAACATTGGGAAGATCAGATAAAAAGATAAAAGTCTTATATTAAAAATACTTTGGAATTATTAGTGCTTATTCCTAAATAGGATTAAATTGATATCAGCTTATAAGTTAGTTTGCTATACAGATCAAAAAGCTAATATACAGGGATTTTGAAGCTCAAGGGCTCATGGATGCAATTCAGTAGGTCTATAAACCTGGATGGAATTCAATTCCTCTTAGTTTTGCATAACATCTTACCCTGAACATTCATTTACATTTTAAATGTGAGCAACAAACTATGGGAGTAGAAGCTGTGATGACATTTTCCTAAAAAGTAACTGATATTTCAAAATTTTAATGTAGTTTTCAGCTCTCTATATTTATATATTTGCTTTAAAGGTTTTTTTTTTTTTTCTCTCCCTCTCTGTCCTCCATGTTTTCCCCTATGCCCTCTCTTTTTAACCTAGGGTTTCCTCCAGACACTAAAACAACACTTTGCATGGTGGTAGATTTTTTTTTTTTTTTTTTTTTTTTTGTTCACGAACCCTGGGAGCAAGAGCGGGAGGCTAAGAATGGTTAAAGTTCCTATGAGCAGCTAGGGCACATCTCAGCCAGGCTGTTCTGATGAGGCATTCACCGGATTCACCAGCACTCAGCTACCCCTGCTGTGCACCCTCCACACAGATTACACTTCAGTCCAAGGGATGCACTCTGTGGCTTTGCTCCAGACTCCTACCCATGAGCTTGAGAGAACCCCGAATCAAAACAAACCCTGTCAGGGAAGAACATGAAGGGCCTGTCTGTTTTCATCTACATACTAGTTTATCATGGTAATGATTGGAGAAAACAGTAATGTCAGAAAGTGTGGGGCAGGGCAAGAGAGAGAAGGAATCCATACCTTTAGAATTTAGGCTAATATAGTAACGTAGTCCACTGTTTGCTTACAGTATCCACATGTCCTTATTATAAAAAGACCCACGTAAGGTTTAACACCTAATATTTCCCACTTTTTAATTCCCAAATAAGCCCAGATTTGCACCACACTCAGCTTTTTGACTCCAGTGTTTTTGATGAGGCATCCATTAGGCATTTTAATTTCATCTATATTTCCCCCTGCTTTCTTACTTTAAGTATATCAGCCTCTACGACCAATAAGTATACAACATAGACTACCAGTGTGTATAGTGTCTACATTCTCTTTTTTCTTCCTGTCACCTTTCGAATAGAGTCTTCAGTTAAATAGAAATCAAAACTGTAGTTTTGCTGGGGGGGTTACCGGCCTTTCACTGCCTGTTCCCTTAGAAGAGCTTGGCTTAACAGCACTTCCACGATATACATTCAGAATCATTTACGTACAGTTGTTATACTTAGGAGGCACATTGCATCTAAAATTCTTTATTCCCTTAGGAGTCTTGAGTCACTTCACTAATTTCGGTCATTAAGACTTGCTGGATCCATTAACTTTTGTTTTGTAACCGACCACCTCAGAGTCTCACGGGCACACCACATTAAACAGTCGTTTTTCATGTCTGTTTATCGACTGCCAGTCCGAAGTTCTCGTCCAAGTCTCTCAAGTTCCAGCACCAATTCAGGCCCGCTGGCTTTGGGCTGAACTGAGGCAGCTTGATATTCAGTGTCCGATCCCGACTCTGGATTGTTCCGCTGATAGGTTTCCTGTGGTGCAAGAGTCCGAACAAATGTAACTGATCAGAATCACACAAGGCCTTCTGTGACTTTCCTCTAAATCCACAAGCACCGTTCCTTTGGCAAGAATGGTAGTTTGAACAGAAATGGCCTCAAAGGCTCCCTAGAGAGCGGCAGCACTTGACAGGGATCAGAAGGTGTGGCCTTGTTGGAGTAGCTGAGACGTTTTAGAGAGAGTGTCACTGGAGGTGGGCTTTGGAGGTTTCAGAAGCCCAAGAGAGGCCCGGTGTAACTCTCTCTGCCTGCGGATCCAGACGTAGCGCTCTCAGACCCTTTTCTAGCGCCATGTCACCTGCACGCTGCCATTCCTCACACAGAGATAACGGACTAAGCTCTGAAACCGTAACCCAGCCCCCACAGTGTTTGTCTTTGTAGACGTGGCGGTGTTCACGGCGTCTCTTCACGGCAAGAGAACTCTGTCTAATACAGCACGTATGTGGCATATGTCAGTAGTTCTCAAGGCTGGTTTGCAACCCCTCTGGGGGTTGAAAGGCCCTTTCCCATGGTTCCCCTAAGACCATCTGCGTATCAGCTACTTCCTAAGCATAACAATAGCAAAATTGCAGTTATGAAGTAGCAACAACACTAATTTTATAGTTGAGGGTCAGCACAACATGAGAAACCGCATTAAGTGTTCACGGCAGTAGGAAGGTTGAGAACCACTGGCCAGATGGTTTATGCAAATTCGTGTTGCACAGAAATGTATTTCTTACTTTTTCTAAAGTAGCAAAGAACATGAGTATATTAATTAAGGCAATATTGAAATATATGATAGTGGAGTAAGCAGCTTGAAGAAATACAGATTTTTTTTTGTCTAATAAGGTAACTTAAATATATGTGGGCTGTAGGGAAAAGGTTCCAAGGAAAGAACATACTGACCCTGACTTGACCCCAATCCCGAGACCAGGGCAAGTACAAACAGCCTGCCTCTCCTTCCTGAGAGCTCCTGAGACTTGAAAATTCCGACTCACCAGATGCAGGGTTAACAGTCAAACGCTACTCCTGGCTGTGCTGAACTTTACTAGCTCAGGAGGCTGTTTCAGAAGCCTACACAAGCCCGGCCTCCTCCACCTAATCCTCTGCTGTCCCTCGTCCCGTTTGGTGGCGGCTGATGCTCTGTTCTTCTCCCCAGTAAGATTTGTTGCATTGTGTGATGTTGTGGTTGTCCTTGGCTCCTTGTAATGAAACACCCTTTGGCAGTACCCCTAGGCGATTATTTCTTTGTCTTTAAGATCTAAATGTAAACCAAAATATGCTGTTTTATTGACAACTTAGGACAGTGCTCCCACTAGTATGTTTTCTACCTGCAATTTATTTCACTGATGATAGGAAAATATTTTTGAAGCATATTTATAAAGCAAAATATTTATAAAGCAAAAATTACAAAATTTAAAGTTGAAAAGAAACTGAAAATATTTTCTCAACATAGCTGCAATTGGGAAAAGGCCAGAACTCATGCATTTGACTCAGTTGAAACAAAGGGTTGAGGAGTGTTCAAAAGTTAGTACTTAGTGACTAGATACCATCTATATTGGCCAATCATGTTTTCTAAAGGCAGTCCAGACTTCCTCGTCATGGATGTCAGTAAATTTACAATTTGTAACAACACTCATATAGAAGTTATACGCCTGCTCTCCGTAAAAAACTGGGAGAAAGAATGGCTCTTCTGTCTGACAGATTCTAAGAAAGATGCTCTTGTGTTCTAGGCTACTAAGAAGCTCTTAAAGGCCTCACATCCCAAAGAGGCAGAGGAACAAGGCACTGCGACAATTCTTCTAAAGCTAATAGTCTCAATAAATGTTCTTGGCTCAGTGTTGTGTAGCAATTTCCTTAGAGATTAAAACCTCTAATTATAAAACAATTAATTTAAAATGAGGCCATGAATTTAAAAAAGAGCAAGAAGGAGCATACAAGGAGGGTTAGGAGGAAAAAAAAGAAACAGAGATGATGTAATTATATTATAATTTAAAAAAATAAAAACCTTCCATTTCATAGGGAAGCTACATTAAGATACTAGGTAATAAAAGAGAGTGAAACAGCAGGATGTACTAAGTCAGGAGATGAAACGTTTCTCCTCACAGTAAAGCTGGGAAAACTCAGTAAACAAACAACTCAATAGCTGCAGGAAGTCACTGTAACTGATCAAATTCACAGAGACCCACCTCCATCTCAAGTATATATGAGCAATACGATGACTTGGGAACACTCTAAACATGGAGTGGGAGCTGCCTAGAAATAGAAGAGACAAGCTATTGCCTAGAAGACATTCAGACCAACGGAGGTACCAGAAAAGAACGCTTCCTACGCTGTCAAGCTTCTTACAGGTTACTACAGTGTAAGTTCCCAGCTTTTGTGAAGCGTCATCCACACTGGAATGGGGCTAAGTCATATTTAAGTAAGGCTGTTCCTCTAAGTAATTCCTCACCTATATTCCTGTAAATAATCCCAAGAAAACCCATTGATTCAGCATGCTACCTATATGTTGGTCTCTCCTTAGTTTACTGTCTGGAGAGAGTAGAGTTTGCTATGTTTCCACAGGGATAGTGTCATACAATAGCCAGGGCCTGCAATCAGCAAGAAACCTAGGAAATCCACAAGCTATCTCAGGTTCCATTTTTATATTTGTTCTTTTTAACTCTACTCATTAATTTTTTGGTCAGTTTTATTTCTCTCCTTTTCCACTGTAATGATTAAACATGGAGCCTTTTAGGGCTTTAAATAAAATTTTTTCTTATATTTACAAAGATGTTTTTAAGTTGTAAAATATGTCTTCAAAAGTATGCGGTGAGAGGTTTTTTTTTTTTTTTTTTATCACCGACTTTGACAACACAGTGTTGAGATAGCCCAAGAGGAAGACACATGCTTTAGAACTGAGAAGTTCAGAGAAACTGATAAAATAAGATCTCATTTGAGAATCAACAGGTATGTAAATGTTTCAAACTTAGGGTTGACATTTTTTATACAAGTAGGAACCTCTTAAGGCATGAAAGGTGTTCAGAGGGGAGTGACGGAGGTACACTAAAAAC
This sequence comes from Meriones unguiculatus, assembly GCF_030254825.1. NCBI lineage: Eukaryota > Metazoa > Chordata > Mammalia > Rodentia > Muridae > Meriones > Meriones unguiculatus. The sequence continues at coordinate 110,891,923 of NC_083356.1, forward strand.
ACTATTGATGCAAGACAATATACATTATACTCGGGGTGGGGTGTTTATTATCATCTCATTTTGAGACTATCAGCTGAGATATGTCAGGGTGATACCGACACACACTTCATACTCTAAAATAAAGCACAAGATTACATATTTCTGGAGTGAGTGGATGAACTTGCTTTCCTAGCCAGGGAACGGGAAGTCCTTCTTAAGGTCTTAATATACTAGTCCTCATGAACACTGTGTGTTTGTGTAGCTCTGCATAGGCATAGCAACTAGTTATTAGCTAATCAGTTTCTTTCCACAATAAATTTTTATGGTCACTTGAATATTGTAGGTCAGAACATGTAATATAACTGAAGATGGTTGTCTGTGGCAGTCTAAGAAAAGATCAGGAATGATAAACAATCATGAGATATTCACGCGTACACCCATGTGACTGGGACTATCTTCCCTAAGATAGGTTTGAAAAATCACAAATTTTGAAATTTGGAGTACAAGAGAATGTATTCCCACACTTTATGGCATTTATTTTCAAAGCTAGGACTGACTTCCAGAATTTGTACTAGAAGCTCCCTCCCTCATATTGGGACAGCAATCCCACAGTCTAATGTGAGACACAAGTGCACAGCGCAGAACTCTGTGTCTCCCGGGGACACAACATTGAGGTCACCAGGCTGGCAGCCTCAAGCTGGGAGCCCTGGAACAGGTGAGTGTGCGCTGTGGGAAAAGGAATGCCGATAGGAATTTGTGCTCCTTCGGTGGCAGCTGATCAGAGGAAACTTGGGATGAAGCCTGCACAAGCAGCTGCAAGAAAGTGAATGCTTCAGGTCCACTCAGAACACCAGGCGCAGGTAGTTCCACACACTTTAGGCCCCCATGTGCTACAGATGGATGTGTGTTTGAAACAGAAAGTGGGCGGTGAAGGAGGGAGGAAGGAAGGAAACAGAAAAGAACAGGCTACCAGTGCTGCGTCTGTATGTGAGTGGGTCTCAGAAAGCACCATTCCAATCTTTGCTCCAATATTTTTCTTTCTTATCATTTTTTGTTTGTTTCTGATGAAATGTTTCTAGTTCTGAGTATATGTATGCATGTGTGTATGTACATATTATATAATATAGTGTAGATATCATATACATATATTATACACATGTTCATATATTATATACACATAATATATTATATAGTATATGGTGTAAAATATAGAGTGTATATTATATAGTATATGTGTGTTTTATACATATATACCGTGCATAAATACATACAAGCATATATATAAATATATAAATATATATATAAATGTAAGAAAATCCTTTCTTTTTACAGTGTTGGTTATAGGGATCTTGCTTAAGGAAATGATAATAAAAACCCAACTCCTCAAATTTCCCTTGCCCTGACCTCCCTCCCTAACAGCAGGGGGTGGCACAGTTGCCGTCAGGATTCTTTAACCACACAATTTGGACACTTTGGTCTTTTGTGAAGACTATTGCTTTGCCCCGTTTCACTCACTGCCTGTAGAACGTGCCCGCCTTCCTTTCTGACTGACCTCCTCACCTAGAGCACTGTTTAATTTGTTTAACTTCGGTCATACCTGTCTCTATACACTTTTTGAGATATTTGGGACTACTTCTTCCTGAAAATTACCCTGCTTTCCCTATGGCTAACATCTTCATTTTCTCCTCTATTTTTTTTTTCATGTTTAATTTTCATTGACACATACTCTGAATATTCTAATTAATATTTCAGTCTAGATCCTCTGTATCATGAGAGTTTCAGCCCTAGAATTACAATTCAAATTGAATTTTATAATTCAATTGCAATTTTTTTTAGCAATTATCCTTTATTTATTCATCATGCTGATTATGTATTACTTGAGTACACTGGCCTATATATTTTTTTCTCAGTGGAGATTTCTTTGCCGATTTTACTGACTATTTATCCTCAGAATATATTGTGGTTCCATCCACATAACTATCACTCAATGCATTTGAATCATGAACATGTAAGTGAGATAGCAAGTGAAGGACGAAAAGGATTTCAGTGGACCTGTACCGAGATTCAGATAAATTACTCTGCATTCATTCAAGTGATGTATGTGGAGAGTAAGGGTGTTTTTGAATGGAACAGATAAGAAAACTTGAGTCCAAGGATATAAGCAAATACGTTGTAAAATACATTGTAAATAATTGCATATTTTTCTAGATGGCTCTTTACAGGTAGGTTTTTTGTAATTTGAGAGCAACCAAACATCAACAATAGAAGCACCCTTTAAACAGTAGCATATAACATGTGTCAAAGAGAGATAACCAATTTAGAAAGCCACTGTTACAATCCCTCAATGGTCTTGATAGTGTAGGTTTGAAAAAAAGCAAACTTCCTTACAGCGCTTACAAATTTTTGTTACATACACTAAATTTTCAAGGGTTGAAGCTTCTTTTTATGAATAAAAATAAACATGAGCATGTTTAACTAAAAACATGCAGACTTCAAGTGTTATGTCAGTATTCATGCTGAAAAGTGCCTCAGCAAACAACATGAGAGAAGAAATATTTTCTCTCTCACATTTTGAGAGGCTTAAGTGAGTGCTCACGTGTGCCCCTTTGTTTATGGGGCCATATATATGTGGCAGAGCATTAGTTAGGGCATTTCTGGTAGAGCACAGTGGCTCAGGTAATATGGGAAAAAAGAACACGGCAGTGTAATGTCCAGAAAGATGTGAGTTATTCCAGGGTCAACACGTTTGTTCTCATTCATTCTTAGCTTCCACGTAGTTCCAGGAAATTACGTATTTTTCAATGGGTTAATCCACGGTGAAGTCGTAGTTTTATAATGCAGTCACTCCCTGTCCCAGTTGGCTGTGTGTTGGTGTGATAAACAGTGTGACTCAAAAGAGCTTGGGGAGGAGAGGGTTCATTTTAGTTTTCAGGTTGCAGTCCTGAGTGAAGCCAAGACAGAAGCATAGAAGAAACTGGCTTGCTTTCAGGCTCGCATGGTCCTGGATTGCGTAAGGTAGTCCCTAAATTGCTTTGAGTGGTGACATTTATCGGAGCAACAGAACACAAAGGCTAGAACTTCCTAAAAGTCCCATCAGCCGAGAACAAATCCTAAAATGCTCATCATAGTTGCCATTTTTAAAAAATTACTAGTGTGCTTCCCTCTTGTCAGCAGTGTTTTTGAACATCTGGTATTTGGGGTGTGTTAGGATATTTGATTAGATTAGGAATGTGCTTTTCTCAATATCTAATTAATCTATGACATGGTTTTCAAAGAACTTATTCAAATACAAACGGTATGGTTGAGCACATCTGTAATTCAGCACAGGAAAGGCTACAAACTTCAGGTAAGCCTGGATCAGTCAGTAGCTTTTGTCTCAGAAAAGATTAGACAGATCATTTGTATCTTATTATCATAAACAGAAAAAACAGTAGATTATTTTGTATTTGTTAAGAATATTGACATATATGAATATAACAACAATAAATGAAAAAAAAAAGAGGACATGATGGAGAAACAGGTATATGAGAAAGTTTATGGCTTAAACAGAGAAAAGGAAAGGGAGAAATACTGTAATCTCAAAAATAAATGAAATACCGATGTTCATTTAGGTGTCATTCACCCAAAGAGCATCAGACCCGTCCGATACCTTTTTCTCAGAGGCGGGACCTGGGGCATCAACCCGCATGCAACCAGACATGATCTTCTCTGGGTCCAAAGTGGCTGACCCTGAGTGCAGTGCTTAGCCTCGCATCCTGAGCGTAACATTTTAGCTTTTTATGGTATCCAACCATGCTTGGGGGGAATGTCCTGCTTCAGTGGCTGTAAAGGCCTGAATGATCATGGCTGCATCACGCTGTTGTGAGACTCTAATCTTGCATATATACCACAGGCAAACCAAGGAGACCAACACCAGAAGGCCTGCTAACGCTCCCATGCCCGCCCATTCCTTCAGATGATTCATGGCTGCAGCAATCCATGATGATAATCCTGTGGCTAGTCCTGCGTCCACTCTGTTTATTTCTAATATCAGAGATCAGACCTCTACTCTTGCCTGATGCATCTAAAACAAAAAGGGGGAACTGTAGAGAGCTGTGGAATGCTATGCCTTAAAGATGGAGCTGGTTTCCGCCTTCCACCTTCCCGATGGTGAGTGCTCTCTGTCACGAACAATTCCACATTTGGCTAAGGCTGAGGATCTGGCTTGCTTCCATGTATGTGGACCTATCTGCATTGCCCACGTGGCACGCCTGGGTTGGCTACCCAGAGGCTATTTAAGCTGTGGGCTGACTTTCCCCAGGGTCCGAGGATTGTTTAAGGTTCCTGAATAAACTGCATTGAAAAAAAAATATCGAAGCCTAAAAAAACAAACAACAACAAAAAAAATAAAATAAATGAAATATTTTTTTCTAAATTACATGAAGGCACTGAAGAGTTGAATCACCATTTAAGGGTTTTGTTGCTCTTGCAGAGGACATAGTCTTAGTTTCCAGTACACACACGGTGAATCAAAACCATGAAACTCCAGTTCCAGGCCATCCAACAACCCCTTCTTACATCTATGGGGGCACACTTATTATGCACATAAATTTATGTGCCAAACACACATTTAAAATAAAAAGCTGATGATAAGTACATGTAATATTTATAACTTTTAGAAGCAGAAAAATATTTATTCAGTATAGCCCCACTGCAAAGAACAAAAAGAGATCCAGTGAACTTTTCCTGTCCACACCCAAAAGTCTTTCTTTCAATGAGGTGGAATTAAAGTTATTTAAAAATTTTATTCTTCTCTCATGAAATACATACCGAACATACCCTTTCCTCCTTCCACTTCTCCATAGATCACCTGATTTTCCATTTCTCTTCAGAAAAGAGCACTTATAAATCACAGGGAAATGAATGTAAATACTGAAAATCACCAAATAACACTAATAATATACCAATAAATGGAAATAATGGACAAAAGTTGCTTCATAAGAGAGAATGTGATGGGACCTTACCGTTGTACTTGAATGTGGGTATTGTAAAAAGCAGTATAAATGGGCAAGACATAACTAACGTGGCATGAAATTTTATGACACTTTTGATAACCTGTAAAAGCCTTTACTTTGTGGCTCTTGGAGAGATTTATCTTCTCGGTAGATGCTGTGCACATACTTAAGAGAACCAAGTTAGGCAATTTTCCCCTTCCAATAGATATCTTTAAGTGCTTTCACTTAAAGTGGCTTCTCCTTCAAGAATTGATGCAAAAGTTACAAATGCACAGGCATAAGTAAATATGAAATCCAAGTCATTTCAAAAGTGAAATGTGAATGACAATCTATTTGTAGAAAGTTTAGAAATCATAACTTCTCAGCAATAGAAGTTCAACTTTCAGTGAGCATTTTACTTTAAAACGTCTTTAAGTATATAATTTGAAAATACAGTCAGTATTCTGGGATTCAACACTAACATAGTCTCACTGAAGCCTTAGATCAACTTAATAAGCAAATTGACAATTGAGAACTATATTCTATTTGTAATAAAATATTTGTGTTCTAAGTTTTTAAAATAATGCTTTACTTTAGTATGTAAATATATCGTAATGATATATTTTGTACTACTGAAACGATTTATATTTGAAATTCCATATCTACAAATTATCAATTGATAATCTCAAAATTTTTTCAAATATATATAATACTTAGTCTTGAAAGAATTTTTATTGAAATTAATATGGAAATCTTTTCTTTACAAATTTAACAATATAGTCATTTGTGGAGTTTGAAGGTCTTTATACCTACCACTAGATTGACAATGATTTTAAGATTGTACCAAGGTCTGGGAAGATGCTTCAGAGGATGACATGCTCATCAGGCAAGCCTGACGGCCTGAGTTCAGATCCAAAGAACACATAAAAAGCTCTGTACAGTGGTATTTGTTAGCGCATCATCCAATCAGGCCCCAGTCTGGAGATGAAAGTCCAAGAAAGAGGAGGGCACAGAGCTCTTCAGATAACAGCCTTGTGTACCATCAGCGAACAAGAAGAGACGCTGTGGCAAACAAGACAGAAGGCGAACCCCAACATTCAAGGGTGTCCTCTGACTTCTGCTGTGGGCATTTGCACCCCCCACATACACACATACACAGGACGCACACACACACAGAAATCATGAAGTGAAATGTCCTCACTCATTGCACCCATTGCTATCAGGAAAACTAAGTATGGAAACATTCTGATTAAATGAGTACTTTACAGGAGATAGTTGTTTTAATTACAGAAATCAGTCAGAAGAGAACTCTATTAAAATTAATGTTAAAAAATTTTGAAATGTTGGAAGAAGAAACTTGTGAAAGTATAAGAAATATTTTACTGGCTTTCTGCTTTCTCATTGTTGACATTTGGTTGCACACACACACACATATATATATATATATATATATGCTACCAAATTATGATTCTCTATCTCATTTTCTTTATCTTACTCGCTAAGCAACTGTTTTACATGGCTTTTCATCTCAAAAATACTTCAGCCTTTCTAGAAATAATTATGAGTTTTTACTAGTGAAAAACTAGTAAAAAAAATTCTTATGACTTCAATAGTTTGTCAAATTATCTCTCAGTGTATAGATCTTAAGCATTTAAGAACTAAAACTCTGTAGTATTTATAAGTCTTCTAATTAAAAGTGATGCTTCCTGGAAATAAAGTTACAAATGATGTGTTTCCAAGAATGTGGGAATAAACAGAATGCTGTGGATCTCCTAGGTTTCTCTTCTCTGCAACTGCTCCAGTCCACCCCCTTGTCAAAGCTCATTTTGACGAGCCCATCACACTGAATGCCCCAAACATGAAAGAGTCCACAGATCTGAACTGTTTTCAAACAGGCTTTCTGATGGAACGACTCACCCAAACCAGATCGTGTGTGACCCTCCTGTGCCGAGAAGCCATGCTTTATGACACAGAGCTGTGAGCTGAGCTTCCATTGGCCAGGGGTTCCCTAGGACTCTTCCGGAACTGGTAGTGCTGGACACAAAACTACTCTGTATTACTGAGATGACTATCGTTCTGCTCTCTATGAGCTGTATATAAATAAAAGAACGTTAGCAACGCTGTTTAGTGATCTTCAGCAGCTTACCATATGGTTCACATACATATGAAGACAATTAAGGGTAAAAGGAACTGCTTTTCTCACATAACACAATTACATAGTGTGAAAATATTCAGAGGATGTTTATAAACTTGGTAGAGGCTGAAACATAAGCTATTCTAAGACGTAAGGGATTTTTCAGTTCTTTTTGAAGAGCTAATTAGACCGCCATTTTTAAAATATAAGATTTATGTGATTTTATGTGAAGTGGAATACTATTAAAATATCCAGCTTCTAAGTTAAGCTAAAGTCTTTTAACTATTTGGAAGACATGATCGTTGACTATGCGAATACAAACCTAGACCTTGAGTTAGGTGAACAAGCAATGCCATGACGCTGTCACAGCTCCTTGTAAATTTAGATATTTATTTATAAATGTGTGAATGGTATTTTCAGATGAAATTATTGGATAAGGAAGACAACACAATTCAAGCAAGGAAAATTATTGGAGGTTCTATATATGAGAATAAAGGTTTTAAAAATTATACAGTATGAAATACATAAGAAAATTAGCACATATCATCAATACATAGTACAATGAAATAGCACACATTATACTTTCAACTCAGTACCTGGACAAAGAGATACAGTAGTGTCCATATTATGGAAGGCCATCTTATACTTCCTCCTTGTGACTACCTACTGTAAAAAATGATGGAGACCAGAAGACGGTCATATAACTCAACAAGAAAAGATGATTGCCACAAGCAGAGTTCAATATTCAGAAACTGAATGGTGGAAGGAAAGATTCAATTCCCAGAAGGTGTTTCCTGTCTGCAACTGTGCACCCATGGCATCCTTGGACAACACACACACACACACACACACACACACACACACACACACATACAGGCATTCACTCACACAAGTGTATGCACATATAACTTTAAATTATAGACAAGTGTATACAGCAGGTTTTTTTTTTCTCCAAATGTGAACTTTTTTTTTTTTTTGTATTCTACTCTTACCTAATTAAAGTAAAGTTGATACTGAACCCTGTGTCTAAGCAGCTTAGTGGAGAAAAACTGGGGTTAAGCTGATAACTGAGATTACTACTCGGTGATTAACTCATTAGTAGTATGTACAGAGTAGATACATTGGATCAAGAAGTGATTCTCTTCTAGGACAGGACAGAGCAAAATCATGTGATCTTTGGCTGTGTTGTTCATGGAGGTATGATATTTTAAATGCACAATTACTTATTGGAGTTCTTCATCTCATATTTTCAGAACATAATTTGACTATAGTTAATAGAAATCATGGAAAACAAATGAAAAATATATGTGTGGTAATTATTTTAGTAATAACAGAAATCCTCTGCTTTTGTTTAGGACTAAATACTTGCCATGTAGCTATTAGATATCCTTCAATGTTAAAATTAATTACATTGCTGCCTATTTTATAACATATTTGAGTGTTTCTGATGCTTTCATTCCAGTGATGCTTACTATTACTGGAAAAAAGACCTTCACCATCATTCTTGTACAGTTAAGTCATGATGGGACATTATTATTAGAAAAAAAAAGAAAAAAATACCTTCATCAAAGCTTGAAGCTCCTACACTGAGAATACTATTTACCATCAGGTAACCATGCCTTGAGAAAACACAGTGGGAGAGAGAAAATCAGCATGAAGACTCAAGAAATTACCCGGGATGATGAAGAAGAAAGCATCATTTAGATCACACATGGTGAGAGTCACAGTGCTTCCCTTAATGCTTAAAATTTGACTGTGAGCTGGGTAATCCTAATTTTACATAAACAAAATTGATTTTAAAATGATTGCATATCTTATTCATGCTGATGTAAACAAAGAATGGCAAAACTGTTTCTAAGACAAAATATAAAGCATTTACATGACATTAAAGTCAAAAGGAACATAAACAGAGCAAGACACCCTACATATAAGTAGCTTCACCCTCATGTTTTTGTTTTTGTTTTGTTTTCAAACTCTCTTTCTTTCTCTAGCTCTCTATTGTTTGAGACAAAGTTTCAGGCTGGAGAGATGGCTCAGAGGCTAATAGTACTGACTGGCTGTTCTTCCAAAGGTCCTGAGTTCAATGCCCAGCAACCACATGGTGGCTCACAACCATCTGTGATGAGATCTCATGTCCTCTTCTAGTGCCCTCTTCTGGCATATAGGCAAACATGCAGGCAGAATAACATATAAGTAATAATAATACTAATAAAAAAGACAAGGTTTCTCCATGTGGCCCTTACTATGCAGAAACTTACTCTTTGGACAGGCTGGCCATGAACTCAGAGGTCTGCCTGCCTCTGCCTCCTGAAAAGCTGGAGTAAAGGCATGTGTCACCAAAACTGGCTTATCCTCATGCTTTCATATACCGAAACATATCCTAAAATTTACACTGATCTAACCAATAAGTGTAAAAGGCTACACTTAATTTTTTATGTAGGAAAGTAGGCAAGTATTAGTATTACAGTTAGTTTATTTCCTTCTAGTCTTACAGAAATAATCCTAATTCATGAACATGCAGGTAACTGCTCTCCAAGCAACTTAACACTAAGGCAGTGAACCTGTAAAGTGTGGAGTAGAACCAGTAAACCTCTCTAAAGAAGTGTATCAAATGCACCAGAGATTCGTGATATTATAGGATGTGGTTAATTGGAAAATACTCAGATACTTACATATTATAGTATATAATGGAACTGAGTTAAAGGCTTTCATCAGTATTCTGAATGTGGCATCTAGCATCTCATGGATTCTTTTGTAAGTGTCTTCCTTGTAGGGAAGGAAAGCTATATGCCTGACAGAGTGTTTCCCCATTTTCTCTAATAGGATGAACATCTATGTTTTTCATTAAAAATAAACATTGCCATTGGGTGCATTCAATTCTTGGATTGAATTTCTGTGCCAGAGTATTACAAATTGAATCTCTCAAGACAATATAGAATAATTGTCTCATAGTCCTAGAGATTGGATGAGTGAAAGACTAATGTTGGTGAAAGCAAGGAGAATCATCCCATGCCTCCCCTAGTTTCCTTGTGTTTGGGGGCAGTTATCATTTTTACTTGGATTTCTTTTTTTAAGTTTTTATTAAATTTTTATTTTTTAAATATTAGTTACAATTTACTAACTTTGTATCCCTGCTGTAGCATCCTTCCTCATTCCCTCCTAATCCCATCCTCCCCCCCTCATCTCCTCCCTGTCCCTTTCCAAGTCCACTGATAGGGGAGGTCCTCCTCCCCTTCCATCTGATGCTAGCTTATCAAGTATCTTCAAGACTGGCTGCAAAGTCCTCCTCTGTGGCCTAGCAAGACTGCTCCTCCCTGGGAGGGGGGGCAGGTCAAAGAGCCAGCCATTGAGTTCATGTATAAATAGTCTGTTCCCCTTACTAGGGTATCTGCTTGGATACTGAGCTACCACGGGCTACATTTGAGCAGGGGTTCTAGGTTATAGCTATTCATGATCCTTGGTTGGTGATAAAAAACCATAAAAGACCCCTGTGCTCAGATATATTTGGTCCTTGTGGAGCTCCTGTCCTCTCCAGGTCATATTAACTCCCCTTCTTTTATATGATTCCCTGTACTCTGCTGAAGGTTTGGTTAAAAGTCTCAGTATCTGCTTTGATACACTGCTAGGTAAAGTCTTTCAGAGGCCCTCTGTGGTAGGCTCCTGTCCTGTTACTTGTTTTCTCCTACATCCAATGTCCATCCCTTTGTCTTTCTAAGTGAGGATTGATCATCTTACCCCAGGGTTTTCTTTCTTGCTTATATTCTTTAGGAGTACAGATTTCAGTATGTTTATCCTTTTTTATAGGTCTAGTACCCACTAATAAGTGAGTATATACTGGGTGTGTCTTTCTCCTTCTGGAATACCTCACTCAGGATGATCTTTTCTAGATCCCACCATTTGCCTGCAAATTTCATGATTTCCTTGTTTTTAATTGCTGAGTAGCTTTCCATTGTGTAAAAGTACCACAATTTCTGTATCCATTCCTCTGTTGATGGACATCTGGGTTGTTTCCAGTTTCTGGCTATTACGAATAAAGCTGTTACAAACATGGTTGAGCAAATGTCCATGTTGTGTAAGATGGAAAGGTTTCCCATACTCATGGATTGGTAGGATTAACACAGTGAAAATGGTCATCCTGCCAAAAGCAATTTACAGATTCAATGCAATTCCCATCAAAAAAAAAAAAAAACAAAAAAACAAAAAAACAAAAAAAAACACACAATTCTTCATAGATCTTGATAAAAAAATAATCAACTTCATATGGAGAAACAAAAAACCCCGAATTTCCAAAATGATCTTGTACAACAACAGGTCGTCTGGCAGTATCACCATCCCTGATCTCAAGCTGTACTACAGAGCAATAGTAATAAAAACTGCATGGTATTGGCATAGAAACGGAAAGGTAGATCAATGGAACCGAACAGAATACCCAGAAATAAATCCACACACATATGAATACTTGATTTTTGACAAAGAAGCCCAAGCATTCATTGGAAAAAAGACAGCATCTAAAACAAATGGTACTGGTCCAACTGGATGTCTACATGCAGAAAAATGGAAATAGATTCATATTTATCACCTGTACAAAACTAAAGTCCAAGTGGATCAAAGACCTCAGCATAAAACCAGATACATTAAATAAATCGGTTAGAAGAAAAAGTGGGGAAGAGCCTAGAACTCATTGGCACAGGAGACAACTTCCTGATCATATTACTTGGATTTCAATGCATAACTACAATCGTCATCTTCATTGTTACATGCTCTCATCATTTGTAGTTATTTTCATATAGCCATCTTCTTCTGTGGATACTATTTATATTGTAGGAGCTCTGTTGAATGCCTTCTGAAACTATTTCCCAATTCCATCTGCAATGAAGCTATTTCCAAATAAGTTCATATTTTGATATGTAAGTAGGACTTGTGTTTGTGATATCTTTTTAGAAGGAATAATATATGACCCATAATGAGAGGTAAGATGTACAATTTGATAGAGATTTTAGAATTTGATCACTTATATTCAGAAGTGAAAATGATTTATACCATTTATTTTATTTTTTGATTGGTGATAAAGAAAAATTAAAGTATTTTAAAAAGTGTTTATGCCTAGGATATTTATGAGATCCATGCTGACCTAGGAGTTTAAATATGCATTTGTGCAGTGTGTCATTTTGGTTTTATTTTTGGTCCAATGAAAATAAAAGCATGACAAGAGCTTGGATACAAGAAATTACTTTATGAATATGTCAAGGAATGGAATCCTGGGCCAAATGGTATATTTACTTTGAGTTATGTGAGGATTCTCTTCACTGATTTCCAAACTGGCTGCATCAATCACCTTCTAGTAAGGAGCGAGGGAGGACTGGTCTTTCTTCAGCGCTCTGACAGCTTTTGTTGCCAGCTGCCTTGCTGATCTTAGACACCCGAACTGGGATGATAGGACATCTCAAAATTGTTTTAATTAAACTTTTCCTAATTGCTAAGTAAGATGGACACTTTTTGAGGTATATCTTAGGCATTTTTATCTTTATATTGGGAATTCTTTATTTAGATCATTCGGGGTCATTTGTTTCTTTGACTTTGTTTCAGTTCTGGTTATTAATCTTCTGTCAGATGTCTAGCTTGCAAAGATTCTCTCCTATTTTGTGCATTTCTTCATTCAATTTATGTTTTCTTAGCTGTAAATAATTTAAATTTGTGTTAATTGTTGGCTTTCACCCCTGAGCAACTGGAGTCTCTCTCATACATTTTTTTTTCTACTCCTATATCTTGTAGGGTACTACTTTTTTTTTCTTTCCTAGTAGTTTTAGAGTTCCAGTTTTCGAAGAGAAGTCTTTGATTTGAGCTAATTTTTGTGATAGATATGAGTCGAGTTTCATTCTTCTGAATCTGGCCATTAGTTTTCACACATACTTTTTTTGAAAATTTTGTATATTATTCAGGGTATGTGTTTTGTCTTTGTGTCAAATATCATATGGCTGTCACAAGAACTCATTTTTGCATCTTTTATTTTGGTCTATTGTTCATATGTCTGTTTTTGTGTCATTACCTTATTATTTTAACACTATAGTTCTATAATATAACTTAAGATCTGGATTGCATAATGCAATTTTATGCAAAAAAATTTATGAAAAAATGTATTAATGATCAGATGAGTAATCCTTTTAGATTTAATATACCTCAAATATGCTAGACCAGTTGCTTCTTTTGTGCATGCATTTGCCTATGAATTATTATCTTCTACATTCCTTTTAAACATGAATGAAATCAGCTACTTTTTTGAGGATGACTTTGACAATTTCAAAGTCATTTGGGATTGATTTTTGTCAGGATAGTTAGTTCTAGTACATAAGATACAAATTGAGTGTGGTGAACTTGGGTAGCAGGTGGCTTATTCCAAGTTGTGTCTGGGAGTACAGCAAAACAAATATATAAAGAAAAGGCATAAAATATCTAGTATATTCCTGTGGTAAATCACAGGAAGAAATAGCTGGGAAAAAGGAAAATAAAAAAAATTCAGAAACCTTTGTTACTTATATTTTATGATAATACTTTCATGTTGCCAAGACTGACTGGTGAGCTTACTGAGATTAGGAAGGGTTAAAATTCTTAGTTGTAGAGTCTGTCTCAAGGAGAATTAGTAAATTGCACTGTGAATAGAATACTCTTGCACATGCATAGAAATAAAGCTTGTAAGTGGACAGGCTGGCAGATGTTTGACAAATGTAAAAAAAAAAAAAGAGAGAGATAATCCTTTTATTTTCTCCTACCAGGCTAATCTCAATAATGAAACTCAGAGACAGTGGCTGGTATGTGGTATGTTGTCTCTGACTTATTATTTAGCCTAGTCATCATAATGTAATATATGTTCTACTGACAAGAATGCGGACTTTCGAATAAGCTCTAAAATATAATGATGCAAAGAAAGAATACACAAAATAATTGTTTCAATGAGATATTGACTGAGTGGGACTTCATTAATGTTGTCAAGAAACATGGGGTTGTTTTTGGACATATGGGTAACTATCTCTTAATTTTGATGTGCATATCATTAAAATTTTAAACTCAATTTACTCTCCCAGTCTTTTTTCCTCTGCATATTCATCATTGTGTGGAGCTGGCCTGTGGAGATTTCTGTTAATGAGTAAATCCATTCAACAATCTGTTTTGGGGAAGTGACATGAAAACAGTTGGAAATTTCACAAATCATATTAAAACTGTGTCTCTAAATAATTTGTGGAAAGAAATCACATTATTTTTCTCTCAATTTTCTTTCAAGCTTTACTTCGTTAATGCAATGATTACCCTGCTTACTTCATTTCAAAGACACCATACTTGCATGGATCTGAATAACTTTCCTGTTTGGGAGGGAAGATAAGAATAGACAATGGGTGTTGTTTGTTCTCTGCTGTCATTTTCTATTTTGATTTACTTTTATATTTTGATTAATTTTCCTTCTGTCCCTCTGCTCTCTAGTCTCTCTCTGTCTCTGTCTCTGTCTCTGTCTCTCTCTCTGTGTGTGTGTGTGTGTGTGTGCGTGTGCATGGAAACATGGGCACATGCATGCCACACTGTGCATGTAAAAGTGAGGAGATGGCCTTAGGCGTTAGGTTCTTACCTGCCACCTTGGTTCAGATGGAGTCTCTTTGCTCTTCTTCCTCTGAACACATTGGGCTTGGTGGCTTCCAGGGATTTTTTTTTTTTTTTTTCTGTCTCTCTCATCCCCCAGCAGGAGTGCTGGGCTTATAGGCTTTTACATAGGCTCTTGGGATTTAAACTCAAGTCCTCAAACTTGTGTGGATAACACTCTTACAAGCTCTTTTATCCACCTCCATAGTTGCATAATTTTAAATAACAGGTTATTTAATTCCCAGAACAACATGTCTGGTCTTTTTGCTTACAGAAAGTGCTTCTGGATGTCCTGATTTCTCACATATCACTCTTGATGTCAGATTCTTTTCTGTCTGCCCTTTGAGTGAAACTTGATGCATACAATGTTCAGATTTTCTTTATGACTCTTATTTTTCGTAACAGTTTGACTGCGCTGAAACACAGAGGGATTTGATGAATATAGCTCAGAGAGCATTCATCAAGACTTCCTAGTATCACGGAACACATATGGGTGTGGAGATATCGCAGAGCATTACCTGAGTTTCTTCTGGCTCACGTTGATGGGAAAATTAGTTGCTGTCCTTCTCTAATATTAATTTGCCCTAAAAACAGAGTGAGGCACAGTGAAACAATATCTTAAAATTTTGGCTTCAGCCGGTTATTATAGATTATACAAATACATATTTCTCAGTGGTATTGTATTTTATTTTCATTGTAAACCCCCAGCTACAGCTTTGAATAACTGCACACATAGAATCATGCAAATAATAAGAAAAAAAATCAATTTTTCTTACAATTATAATCATAAAACTTTTTTTGTCTGTATTTGTTGTGTCAACACTCATTTGTTTAATGAATCACAATGTTGGGTAAGTTTTCATACCAACCTGGTGTTTGTTTTTGCTTTACAATACTGTCCTTCATGGTTACTTTTTAGAAATTGGCTTACTATATTATTTTCATTATTACACATTAATGTACAAAACAAAACAATTCATTAAAACTGTCCATCAACGCATACAATGTGCTTTGATCATATACACTGTCTTGTGTGATTTGGAGGAACAAGAACCAGTGAAGTCCAGATCACGGAGCCAATAGTTTATCCAGGTTACTTACAAGGCAGCTGCCCCCCTGGAAAGCCCATCCTGCTGAGACACACTCACTAAAACTGTGTCCACAGAGCTCCTGACACAGCATTGGTCAGCTCCCCTCGGGGCAGGTCAGAGACTCTCCTTCCACAGCAAGGAGTCGCTGCTGTGCAGTCTTCTGGAGGAGCCTTGGGTAATTTTTTAATTAAATTTTTATCTTTTTATATTAATCACAGGTTATTCACTTTGTATCCCAGCTGTAGCCCCCACCCTCATGTAAGCTTCCTGAAGTTATACGTTTTGTTTACATTTTGAGTCTCATGAACCTGCCTTTTCCATCCTGGAGGCCATGCTTCTATTCGGGGAAAATTACTGTGCAACTTGTCTCTTACCAGTCTTTCCATTTTCTCTCCTTTTCGTTGCCTTACCCTCCATGCCCTGACTATTTTTTGATGTTGTTGTTTTGTTTTCACATGCACACACTATTGGCCTAAACAACACATATATGTGTGAAAACAAAACAAACATGATGCTGGTCTTGGTGGAACTGACTGCTTCCCTTAATGGGGTGATCCCCAGCTGCAGTCATTTTCCCAGTAGCAAAATATTTTGTGTTATTTGTGATTGGAAAGCACCACTCCAAGTCCTACTCTATCTACCCACGGCTGCTTTATGCGAGGCCGATTTCATGGCTGGCGACGGTGAATCACACCATCACTAACATGGGTGTGGAGCATCTCTGCTCTTAGAGGACTTTCTTCCTTCAGGAAATGCACCGAGTGTGATGTCTGTGTCAGATGGTAGGTCTACTTTGTAACTTTCTGAGCAAGCTTCACCATGCCTGACCCACCAACCTAACCAGGAAGAAAATCTCCCTTCTTTTCCCTTCGTCTTCCACCCCCCTATACTCACTTCTCATTGTCCTCATATCATTTTAATTTCATATTTCCTCTTTCTATATCTATGTTTTATAAAAATTAATAACTTTAAATTTCCTAGTTTTACGTCACATATTGGCTTTTGCTTATATATACAGGAAGAGATTTGTGATATTTGAAAATTCTCTGAATTAGCTATTTTCAGTTAACAAAAATAATGTCAAGGGGAAATAATTTACTTTTTTCCTTTTTTGTATTTTTTCTACTTTTACATTTGATTTTATAAGCCCATCAACATTTGTATTATCACTTCAGAAGAACATTGCTTTTATAATCATTCATGTCACAAGTTCAAAAGTTCCTTTTTTTCCATTACGGTACCCTTAAGTTTTCATATGGTATAATTTTAAGTATGGTTGAAGGATATTCTTCTGTAGTCTTGCCATTCATAATTAATTAAAATATCATTAAATGATTCTTTGCTTTTCATTTCTCTTCAAATTATTTTGTTTTAATCTTAATTTTTAATCAATGCTTTCCTTATACGTGTAACACATACATCATACTCCTTTTATACATGCATTCTCTCACCTTCGTAAGAATTTTCAGTTTGTTTAATTTGGTGAAATTTGTCATTAAACTTGCTTGGGATTGCCCCAGTCCACAGATCCCAGTTGGATATCCATGGATCTTCTAAGGCACAGGAATCTCCGAAGCAGAGACCTTACTGTTTGCAAACAAAGGAATCTTGTTAAACATATAGTTTTTAGGGATATTTATGTTTCACCTGAACCACCCACACTTTCAAGGATCTGGGGATAAGTGTGTGTGTCTCTGTGAGTGTGATTTAACTGCTGCTCTCTGATTTGGTGGTTATGCCTGGTAGTTGGCTATGTGCTTGATAAGTTATGGTAGTTTCAATTTCTTCTACTGAGAGTGAGAGATTATTTCTGTCTGGTTATGTGTTCCCATGGATTTGCTGGGCCACATGCATCCAAAGTACAAGACCGAGGCCTCGAGGCCTTCCCCTCCAGGCTTCCGCAGTGCTCCAGGCAGACAGCAGGTGTCTCCAGCTTCTCACCACATCGAGGAGCGCGCAATTAGTCAGACTCACAGGGACTTTGAGGAGAGATGATGAGAAAGGAAAAATGCTCAAAAGTTACTCAAATTATATTTTATTTACAGTTGACAAAAAAGTAATTTAGATTTTGTTATTAATTATAACTGAATTATAGGGATAAATTATTTTAAACAAGTAGACTTAATGTGGACTTCAGTCCCTTCAGTGTTCAGTCTTCTGAACACATTCAAATGTTTATACGAAAAAATGAATTCTTGCTGAAGAATAAATCTATACATGCTTTATGAAATGATGATTATGGGATATTAATGTACTTCATACTTAAAATATTTCTAAACCTCTTGTGATGACTGCTACTTAGGAATTTCTATCCCCCTGGCATTATGATAATTATAATGGTCAAATTCATAACTAAGTGGGAAACTGAATTTATGTCACTCGGCAGCGGAAGAAACTACCATACAGGTTAAATGATGACAAGTAAAGAAAGGAAATTAGACTGCTCTGAAGTGAAGCAAAGGCTTTTATTTTCACTCAATCACACATACGAATACTAATGTTTTATATAGTTGTTTAATACATTAGAAAAATATTTTACAAGGGAAATGAGGATTTTATTTAGTGTAATGTCCAACTATGAAGGTTTTTAATAGGTTGTATTCTATAAAAAGTAATACACATTTTGCAGCCTAAACAAAGCATGCACATCCTCATTACCAGAGTTACCACATTTAATTAATTTATAACATGATATTATTAGTTCAAAATGAAATGTACTAATGCATGGAGTAGAACCCAACTTTGAGCATGATTTCTCTTTCAAAATTTAGATCTTTGGCAAACAGTTTTTTTGTTTTTTTTTTAGGGTAGAGAATTGAAACAGCAGATTTCTGTTTGAATAGACTATTTTAGATTGTTCTTGTTTCTTTTATCTGAAAAAAACATGATTAACAAGATGAAAAAGAACTAAAAATTGTTCAAAAGGTTCTAAAAGTCAATGGTGAGCACAAATCAACTGAATATATATAGAAGCTATATTTAAATCCTTTCTTCATTAGTATCACTCGTCTCTTTTAAGAGGAACTTATTGATTTAAGAGGCATATACCTGGGAATTATCTTTAAAGTAGATCAAAATAAATAATTTATTTAATAAACCTTTTATATAAAATTATTATCAATAATCTCTTTATTTTCAAGTTTACTTTTCTTTCTATTTAAGGCACAGAATCCACTCTGCCCACTTTTCCCCAAGGTATTTCTAAAGTTACCAACACATGCTTGTAATCAAAAAGCATTTCAAAGTTTTAGGTAAATGTAATAATAATTGATGCACATGCTTAAGTCTAGACACTGGGTCGGTTTTGCACTTATATGATTCTGTCACACGTCTTGGTTAGAATATATTTCAAACACATTGTTAAAAATCACATTTCATTCTGTGTAGTTAATGGAATCACCAACGCATAAAGAAATCTCTGTTTCTCTAATAGACCTGACCTTCAGGGCTAACTGTGTGTATATGTGTGTGCCTGTGTGTGTGTATATGTGTGTGCCTGTGTGTGTATGTGTGCCTGTGTGTGTGTATATGTGTGTGCCTGTGTGTGTATGTGTGCCTGTGTGTGTGTGCGTTAGACCCATTAATGCATTGGTTCAGTTATATTGGTGCTAACCCCTCACGTTACTCTCGCTCCTATTTGATTTCTTGTATGTTCTATGTTATGTCAAACACTCTGCCTGAATATCACTAACAGGTAACAGTGTTTCCGCTATTTAGTTTGATAAGAAAAAGATATGAAAGGATAAATGTGATAATGAACAAAAATTAATAATTTTGACTAGAGCACTTAAAGCTTAATTCTTTTTCCTGGTATATGCAATGTATATCTTTTCTCCCAATGCAGAATTCTGTTTTAACTTGCAAAGAGCATTGTCATGGTAGTAATGGTGCATCCTGCTCAATCCACAGCCCTACCTATTGCTATTTATAACACATTTATTACACTGCTCCATGAAACTATCTTTTCTACAGCAGGATATTGACAAATAACAAATACGCTTGCCATCTTATCTGACAGGCATCTGAGAAGAGGTAATTAACAGAGATCCTAATGTGCCCTCAAAGTCTGCAATTCTGTAGAATATGATGGGGAAATACAGTTTTTATATATAACTAATCAATCCATGAAAAGTGAAGCTACTGTCGCCCCATGCCAGCTCACTTAGCTGTACGGAAGCACAAGCAGAGCAAACACAGGAACAGTCATATGCTCCGGTTCAGGCTGACCTTTTTACGATGGTTTTTCGTCAGTTGGTGGTTGTGCATCAGTGCTCACACGGAAGTGCCTGTGTGCTGCTAAAAGACCTTACCCCAGCACAAACGTGATGGTCACTTTATTCCTTTAGTCATCTTTTGACGCGTGCTGACAGTTGGACATTCAGTTTGGGGTTTCAGGTGACCATCGGGCAACAAGCTGTGACCGGAACCAGCAGCAGAGGCTGGGTCACATTTTCATCCCATTCCTGACACAATTAACTGTCTCTCATTAATTAAATGAAAATCGCTCTGAGGCCTTTTGGGTTATAATCTCAACTAACTTCATGGTTTCAACATATTTATTTTAATTGCTTTAGAATACTTTATCAAATGACTTAACTCAGCAGGAACCTATCCTTGAGGGAACACACTGAGCTTGATTAACTGACTTCTCTGGCTTTACATGGCAAAAATATAAGTGTATTTTTTTTTTGTATCAAATGCAATCTATATGTAGCATACCTAACAACTCAGAAGAGCTACAGGAAAAGGGAAATGAAAAAAAAAATAATTCCCTTAGGCAGAAATCTGTTGGCAGCTTAATTACCTTTTTTTTTTTTTTCCAAACATTCATAAAGTAGAGCCACAAAGCCAGACAACTTTACTGTAACGTTTCTAGTCAGTTTTATATTTATATCAGAGTCTAGCAACGGGTAGAATTGGTTTTGGAAGAGAATTTAAAGGTCATGTACTCCAAACAGATAAGAAAACATTCTGTGTGTTTAGTGATTAATCAAACAGTGTTCAGTTCAGGGTGGATACAATATTTGAGTGCTGTGCTGAAGGATGGGTAGGAGCCGAGAGTTGGAAACGCAGTGTCAGACTTCAGTTTATAGAAACAGGAGTCAGGAGGCAAGGTTGTTTTTTTTTTTTTTTTTTTTTTCCCAGAAGAATGAAAAGCCAGCTTTTAGATGTGTTGAATTTGAAATAGAAATGCCTGGCAGGCAATTACAGATCCGGGGTTGAAATTTAAACTAGACAGAATGAGAGATGTGGATTTTAGGATCAGCTCAGAGAGGCGATTGTTAAGCACTGGGCTCTAGGAAACCTTTGGGGCGCGTTAGGGCTGAAGCCTAAACCGCAGCTAGCACGTACAAGGCTGCTTGAAGGAAGATTGTAAATACTCTCAGGGGACTTTCATTTCTCCAACCCAGACCTCTGCATTCATTTGCTCCTCTCTGTACAATTCTCTACCACCGTTATTTAAAGACTACGTAGAACCTTCTGTTTTAAGAGAGTAAGAAATAACACCCTCTTTCTACCTGCATAGAGATGTGTAGCCTGGTCCTATGTGAAACCCGGTTCCCAGACTCTTACTTGTAAATGATGAACTTGCTGCCCTTACGCCCAGTTCTTTCAAATTTTGAAAATCATCGTTAATCAGTCTTTAGTCCCTTCTCTTTTACTTCCTTTGTAAGTCCTCCCACCAGGTGCCCTTTATAGTCACCACAATATGCAGATTCCATTCCTTACTCTCATTGACATTTTGGAGGGTTGTCAACACTGTGTTTCTCTCTCAGGGAATCTGGAGTGTCCAGCCTCACCAAGCAGTCCTTTCTGACCATCCATCCGTAAGGCCTTTTGCTTTCTTTCTTTCTTTCCTTCTTTCCTTCCTTCCTTCCTTCTTTCTTTCTTTCTTTCTTTCTTTCTTTCTTTCTTTCTTTCTTTCTTTCTTTCTTTCTTTCTTTTTTATTCTCCAAGAACTTTTCTATCATTTCTTACTCAAGAAACGTCCATGGATAATGATCATATTTTGTTCGCATGACTTAGCCCGAGATCATACTAAACCACTAAAACTAATGCCTATTGTTGGCATCTTTGTTTAATTAAAATGATCTGCTTACATTTATTTATCGTGTGTGTCTGGTTTGTGAGTGTATGAAAATTTTTTTTGAAAAGGTAACCATGAATTTGAAAGAAAACATGGATTTGAAAGAGAAATTTGTGGGAAGATTTGGAGACAGGAAAGGCAACGAGGAGTGATGTAATAGTGTTATAATCTCAAAAGGAAAAAGTAAAAGTTTTTAAAATCAGGTTTCATCTCTTTCCCCTGCTGCCCTGTACTTGTTCAAATTCAGTTTTTAAATGAAACAAAGCCCTGGGGAGTGCAGTCCGCTGCTGTGGCCATCTTCCACACATTTTAATAAAGTCTACAACCAGGTCACTTGGCATTGTGGCTTATATCCTAGCATCCTGAAAGCTGAGTTCAGCATTTTGCACCTCTTCTAAGTCAATTCCGAGGAATGAAAATCTCTCCACAGATATATACTATATGAGTAATCTTGTGTGAATTTTGCATGGCTAAGTACTTAGGAATTCCTATCTTATTAAACAACAACCAATTTTATTTTAAAATAAATGTTGCTGCATCATCACAAAAATCATTGTAAAGGCAAATGCTTTTGTGGAAAGCATGCAATGGATATTTGGTTGTAAAAACATTAATTTGATGTGCTGCTGGGTAGAGCCTCTCAGAGAGAAGTGGAGATTTGAACCTTGGAGTCAGACTTAAATTTGAAACCTTATCAACCAAGCTATCCAGGCCCTCAAACAGAGGCTGAGACTCACAACCAAACATTGGTCAATGCCTTGGGAGTCTTGGGGAAAAGTGGGAGAAAAGAGAAAGGACCTGGAAGTGACAGGAGCTACACAAGAAAAACAACAGGACCAACTAATCAGGGCCCAGAGGGGTTTGCTGAGACTGAAGCATCAACCAAGGACCATGCATGAACTGGACCTAGGTCCCCTACAAAGATGTAGCAGATGGACAGCTTAGGCTTCAAGTGGGTCCTCTAGTAAGAGAAGTGGGTACTGCATCCAACAGGGACTCGCTTGCCAGTTTTTTTTATCACTTTCCCTTGGCAGGACTGCCTTGCCAGGATGGAGAGGAAGAGGACCCTTTCAATCCTGATGCAACTTGATGAGCTGGAGTATATGGGAAAGAAAGTTCCCTTTTTTCTTGAAGAGGGTAGAGGGAAATGGAGGAGGGAGGGAGAAAGGGAAGGACTGGCAGGGAAGAAGGGAAAGGGTATAAAGTGAATAAAATAAATAAATGAGAAAAAAGAAAAAAAAAAACATTGATTTGGGAAATGCCGAAAATACTAGCTCCAAATTTGGGTTTGATTCCTTTGTTTTTGACTATGAGAGAAAAATAGATAAATGACTTTATAGTTTTCAACATCATATTCAAATAAAATACTGCTTTTTATTCCCCAGTAATACAATTCCAGAAAGATGAGGTTTCATTGTTGAAAACCAACATTTCACTTTCTCCCTTTTGATGATAAAGTCCCAATGAGACTCTAAAATATTTATACATTCACTAGAATCCTGACGTTCAAGGAGGACCCAAAATGGCACACCACGTATATAAAAAATTCTATAAAATAATTCAATAATCCAAAGAAAGCAGAAACATAGTTGGTAATCAATGAATGATCTTACATCAATTGAACCCAAATGCCAGAGTAGAGAATTTAGAGTAGAAAAGAGGACATGCTATAAAATTGTGCCAAAGACCTGTGAGTTGCAGAGCTGTGGTATTAGTTTGGACTAGGTATTGCTGCCCATAATAGAACAAAACAAAACAAAAACCATTTATTTAGAGACTGGCCAGAGGCATCATTGGTTGAGTGCTTACCATGCCACAGTCAGAACCTGAGGGACTCCTAACACCTGTGTGGGCTTCCCGTGGGCGTCTGCAGCCTGGACTTGGAGTAGGAGAAACAAGCAGTCGTGGAACTCCTTAGCTAGTTAGACTACTAGTCTAGCTGAACTATTCAGACAAAGGGTTCAGCGGGGATGTCCTGCCTCCCGGTGTAAGTGCTGGCCCAAGACGGACAACACCGACCACTGACTTGCACATCATGTGATTACAAATGCAAGACACTTGCGTGCACACCTTCCAAAACTTGCACAGAGGTGCAACATGTGTGCAACAGTAATTCCTTACAATTTTATATAACAAAGTGAGACATTTTATCATGTTCTGCATGGCTCAATGCACCTCGTTCTTCACAGGTCCAATTGACGGTTGGTTTAGCCTTTACCCATTTTGTCATGGAAGCATGAGTTGCAGCTGTTCTTTGGGAATTTGCCTTCTAAAGGCTCCTCCTGGTTAACAGCAGGAGAAAGTAGCAGAAGAATGCACGCCTTTTATTTTATTTTATTTTATTTTATTTTATTTTATTTTATTTTATTTTATTATCATTATTTTTTTGCATCACAGTGGAGAGACTTAGACTAAGTGTCCCTGCCCAGAACTGGGCACACTGCTCTGCCTCACCAAGTGTTGGCCTGGGAAATCATAGGAGAAAATGGGTTTTTGGGAACCACTACTGTGATTTACATATTTTCTGAAATTCACGTACATGAAAACAATTTAGTTAAGTACTGCCTGGAGAAATGTATGACAGATACATATGCATAAATAATTAATAGGTAGGAAGGATTTAGGTACATTATGTAAATAAGTTCCTAGCTTTGCCACAAATGTGCTTTCTCTTTTATGTTATCTTTATTTAATGCTGATTCAGCTCTCCAGCTCCTTACTTTTCAATTGTTCAGGTTTTATCCCGGTGATCTATTTTTCTTTTTACCTTTCCTCTATTCCAGGGTGTACTATCTCCTTCCAGGAATCAGGCTATATCCCATTGGTCATGATAACAGAGCTGATATAGCTTTTATTTATAACACACCTCAGTAAGCCCTATCACATGCTTTATAATAACAGCTAGAAATAGTGTATTTCTTTTCTGCTCAAAGGATCAGGATTCAATTGCACAGGCATACTCCTTGTTTAGAATTTTAATCCAGAGTGTTAATTTGATCATAGGTTTAAATTCATCACAAATGTCCTATCATATACTCTTTCCAAAGGCTGAGAAATGAGTAGAAAATTATGTTTCATTCAAAATTATTACCTGATTTTCTGAGATAGCGCCAGATTGATTTGATTCCAAAGTGGTTGTACAAGTTTACATTCCCACCAGCAGTGGAGGAGGGTTCCCCTTTCTCACATCCTCTCCAGAAAGTGTTGTCACTTGAGTTTTTGACCTTAGCTATTCTGATGGGTGTGAGGTGAAATCTCAGGGTCGTTTTGATTTACATTTCCCTGATGGCTAAGGATGTTGAACATGTCTTTAAGTGTTTCTCTGCCATTCAATGTTCCTCTATTGAGAATTCTCTGTTTAGCTCTGTACCCCATTTTGTAATTGTATTACTTCATTTGTTGCTTTTTAACTTGAGTTTTTTATTAGCCCTCTAAGTATACAACAAGGACATTTGCTCAACCATGTTTGTAGCAGCTTTATTTGTAATAGTCACTCTAGAAACAACCAAGATCTCCCTTAATGGAAGAATGGATACAGAAACTGTGGTACATTTACACAATGGAATACTACTCAGCAATTAAAAGCCAG
Source organism: Meriones unguiculatus (assembly GCF_030254825.1). Classification (NCBI taxonomy): domain Eukaryota; kingdom Metazoa; phylum Chordata; class Mammalia; order Rodentia; family Muridae; genus Meriones; species Meriones unguiculatus. Next base: position 110,917,403 of record NC_083356.1, read on the forward strand.
GAAATCATGAAACATGCAGGCAAATCGTGGGAACTAGAAAAGACCATCCTTAGTAAGGTAATCCAGAAGCAGAAAGACACACATGGTATATACTCACTTATAAGTGGCCATTAGACATATAATATAGGATAAACATGCTAAAATCTGTACACCTAAAGCAGCAAAGCAAGAAGGAGGACCCTGGGTAAGATGATGAATCCTCACAGAAAGGCAAATGGGACCGACAATGGAAGAGGGAGAAAACAGGGAACAGGACAGCAGCCTACCACAGAGGACCTCTGAAAGACCCCCTTTAGGGACACACAAAACACCCCAAGATACTTTAATCCAAAACCTCCTTTTCTTAAAATTGATCTAATCACTAAATTTATCTTTAGTGATAGAAGCAAATCACGCAAACTTCACATTTTCTGTTAATAACCTTGTTTATAATCAAGTTTATTACATGCAAATATCTCTCGATAATCAAACTACAACATTAGATAAAAGATATCATAATTCAGAGTATTTGCTCACATTCTCAATACCGTTGCAACAGTGACCTTTGAAATACTGGTTTGTGACCATACGAGCACACAATATGTGTCCACACATCTCTAAGACTCATGATCTGTATCCGTTTCTGAATCACTGGTCTTCAAGGACACTTTTCACACGTCAGAGACCTTTTCAGCAGAAGCTGCACACACTAACGTTCCTGATGTCCATTGCCATAAGTATAGACATCGATTATTTGCCATTATCTTAGCTGCTTTTCAGTAAAAATACTGTTAGCATATCACACAGTTAATGTGGTTTTTTTGGGTATGATCTAAACTGTCAGATTTATTTGTAATTATGAGTCCCTGAAAATAGTTAAATTTATCTAAATGAACATCTGTACAAAGTCCCAATTTATTTCTAATATCAGAGATCAGACCTCTACTCTTGCCTGATGCGTCTAAAACAAAAAGGGGGAACTGTAGAGAGCTGCGTAATGCTGTGCCTTAAAGATGGAGCTGGTTTCCGCCTTCCACCTTCCCGATGGTGAGTGCTCTCTGTCATGAACAACTCCACATTTGGCTAAGGCCGAGGATCTGGCTTGCTTCCATGTATGTGGACCTATCTGCATTGCCCACGAGGCATGCTGGGGTTGGCTACCCAGAGGCTATTTAAAGTGTGCTGGCTTTCCCCGGGGTCAAATGATTGTTCAAGGTTCCTGAATAAACTGCATTGAAAAAAAAATTTATCCTGATATGAAAATATTAACTAATTAATTTGTCTACAAATGAAGGTTTTTTCCATTTAAACTTTCTGAAAAATTGGGGTCTTTTTTGTATTTCTTTGAGTAATTAAATCAGTATTCTGCTAATTCAAAAGTAAAAATTAGCTATAAACTTAGAAAATAAATTTCTTTCCAAAGAGAAAGTATTTTATGGAGCCAATTACAGTGTCTTTGAAAGATATTCTGTTTATGTTCAGTTTCAGAGCCATAACAAGCTCACATGTATTGGTTTGTTTTCATACTGTGCAAAGTGGCTGTATTTCTTTGATCCACTGGGTGTGTGAGGAATTAAATAATTCACCCTAATGCCAATGTATCAAAGCCATTGGCACCTAGAAATCCAGTATATATATTCTAGTTTCAGTTGAAAAAACAAACAAACATACAAAAAACAGTGATAGATGAAAAGAAAGTTATTCTCACCCCGATAGACTAAGAGAAGCAGAACAGCTTCTGTTTTACTTGAAATGGCCATGAAGTGATCCTAGGTTGAGAACCTGATACTACGGGAAGATGATTACTTTTCAATTTTGTCACCATTTCTGAAAACTACCAATCATTCAAAAAAGTACTCAAATTCATTTTTTTATTCATCAATCAATTTATTTACTCATGGTGTAATCAGCATTTCAGGAAATATGATAGTTTTGCAGATTTTCTGAAAATTATGTTACTTCACTTAAGCATAAATCAAATTTATGTTTTTTTTTTGTTTTTTTTTTAAATGCAGTTTATTCAGGAACCTTGAACAATCATCTGACCCTGGGGAAAGCCAGCCCACTTTAAATAGCCTCTGGGTAGCCAACCTCAGCATGCCACGTGGGCAATGCAGATAGGTCCACATACATGGAAGCAAGCTAGACCCTCAGCCTTAGCCAAATGTGGAGTTGTTTGTGACAGAGAGCACTCACCATCGGGAAGGTGGAAGGCGGAAACCAGCTCCATCTTTAAGGTGTGGCATTCCGCAGCTCTCTACAGTTCCCCCTTTTTGTTTTAGACGCATCAGGCAAGAGTAGAGGTCTGATCTCTGATATTAGAAATAAATTGGGACTTTGTACTGATGTTCATTTAGGTGCCATCCACCCAAAGAGCATCAGACCCGTTACTCTATTATTTGTAACAGAGTTTTGGTTATGTGCCAAAAGCTTTATTTAGGTGGAGTTTTTCTTTTTTTAATTTTTTATTTAACTTTTATTAATTACACTTTATTCATTTTGTATCCCCCCATAAGCCCCTCCCTCCTCCCCTCCCGGTCTCACCCCCCCTTCTGCATTCGTGCCCCTCCCCAAGTCCACTGATAGGGGAGGTCCTCCTCTCCTTCTTTCTGATCTTAGTCGATCAGTTCTCATCAGAATTGGCTGCATTGTCAGGGTTCTAGGTTATCTCCATGAATAGTCCTTGGTTGGAGTATGAGTCTCTGGGAAGTTCCCTGTGTTCAAATTTTCTTGTTCTGTTGCTCTCCTTGTGGAGTTCCTGTCCTCTCCAGCTGTTTTCAAGCATATGTTTTAATTAATAAGAATTTCATAAAATATCAAATCCTAATAACTATGAGAGAGTAAACATTATAGTTAGAGAATATTAAAATCTGCACAAGGTTCTGACAGAGCAGCCATTCTTAGTCATGGAGGACTGCCAGATTCCATTGAGAATATTTTCATTAATCTATGTATTGGAAACAGCAGGAGTGGGAATGAGAGGGGCAGAATATGATCCAAAACCAGAAAGGAGCTTGGGAAGAGGATTATAGTCCCAAAGATGTACTATGTACTTTAGGAAATGCAAAGTAAAAAAAAAAAATATTCTGACTGTACAATGTGAATTTTGAAGCTACATTAAAGGAATCAAAAGAAGAAAAAAGAGAGAGGGAGGAGAGACAGAGACAGAGAGAGACAGAGGGAGACAAAGTAGAGAGAGAGACAGAGAGAAATAGACAGAGACAGACAGAGAGGCAGAGAGAGGCTCTTTAATGGCACCTGGAAAGTTGGATTGTCAGTTCTTTTGTGTAGGCTGGTAGGCTAGAGTTAGAGGAGAGGGAGGCATTGCCAGCCAGTCTGAAGACATTCTGGAGGCACAATTCCTTTTTCCCCTGGATAGCTCTGTGTTTTTAAGTTCACTGTGTGATTAAGGAAAAGACTTATTTGTATTTTGATGTATATTCTATTTCTAGTGAAAGTCGACTTATATATTTGTTAAATAATGTAAAATCTACTTTTTTATTACATAGTTGTATAGCAAATGTCTAGGCAGTAGAATGTGTTAAATCTGACAACAAATTACCTGCTAAAATTAGCAATGGAGGAAAGCTGCTTTTCCATGAAAATAATGATCTACACCTCACATCTGAAATTCATGAAAAATCTTTGCTTAGGAATTCTGATCAGAGATTGTTAAGCAGTTGAAAAGTTGCTGACATTTCACATATCATTACATATCAATACCCATTAAACAACTTCATAAAGATGAATTAAATAGCATAAGTAGTGTCAACTTAGTGAGAATAAGGCATTGTGCATGGTTTATGGCTGTACATTTACTTATAGTTTAATTCTCTCTATTTAAATATAAAAATATAATATATTGTATATTATTATATATTATTGTAATATATGTTATAAATTATATGTGGTTACTAATGTAGCCTAATTCTATAGGACAATAGTGTAGTCTAATTCTATATCTAAAATATAAAAATTATAATATATGATGTATATTATATATATTAAATTTTTAAGCATGAGTCTTGTATTACCATCATTTTCATCCCTCCCTCACTCCCTCCAACTCTTCCTGTGACTCCTACTTTCTCTAAAACTGTTGACATCTCCTAAAATTACCACTCTTTTACACACACACACACACACACACACACACACACACACACACACACACGGGAGTCTGTTTACAGGTGCCGGTATATATTTGTGCTTCTACATGATAACTTGGGACTGGAGAAAATTCTTTCTCCCTTTACAGCTGTTATTAATTCCTGTAGATCTTCATCTAGTGGTGGGGCCTCATAAGGAGGCTTCCCCATCTTTTTCACCTGGTGTTGTTATTGTAATTATCTTGAATAGGTGAGCTTATTGTTAGGGTTTAAGGGCTGTATCTTCCCTGTCATCTATAAGACACTATCAAACATTAGGCATCCCAATCCTGGCTCCCATACTCTGGGAGTATGAGATTTCACACTCTCTTTCTCAGTTTTACCTGATGCTTAGGTGCAGAGGATCCACTATAGGTTTTTCAGTTAGGTTTCGCACACCACAGATTGTAGCCATCACCGTTTTGACCAGTGGTGGATTTCTTTTAAGGTGATCTGTGGCATAATGGACCATCTTTGATCCTGAGTGATGGTCATTCTAGCTTCTGTGTATAAAGATAAATATTCAGGAAGCAGTCAGACCTTATACTTGCTTAGGAAAGTGACAATAGTAGGCATATCTATAAAATCCATGGTCTCCATATACACAAGCATTGTGCTAGTTCCCCATAACAGGCCTGAATTTCCTCCTAACAAGTGGGTTTTAAGTTTATTTGGACTTCTGTTAGTTACCAATATAAATGTCATTATTGCACCGTCAGGGATGTCTTGCCAGGCTGGTCACAGCTTTGGTTCATAGGTTTTTCATAGGGTAGACTCTGAATACCATTATGAAAGATGTGATAATTCAAGTTCATAGGAAAACATAAAGTATATCAATTGTAGATTATCTTTGTCATTTCATTTTCTACTTTCCTTTAGTGTGTGTGTGCATGTGTGTTCCTTTCCGCCGTATCACCGATTATTATTGTAAGTCAATGTTTTTTATTTTATATTCACACTGACTGCATTGTCTTTCTCTGTGGCCTGGTAAGGCTGCCCCCACCCTGGGGAACTTGATCAAAGAGCCAGCCACTGAGCTCATTACAGACACAACCCTTTCACCCCTTACTAGGGAACCCACTTGGAGACTGAGGTGCCATGGGCTACATTTGAACATGGGTGCTAGGTTATCTCCATGTATGGCCTTGGTTAGAGTATCAGTCTCAGAAATGACCCCTGTGCTCAGATTTTTTTGTTCTGTTGCTCTCCTTGTGGAGTTCCTGTCCCCTCCAGGTCTTTCTATCTCCCCTTCTTTCATAAGATTCCCTGCACTCTGCCCAAAGTTTGGCTAAGAGTCTCAGCATCTGCTTTGATATCCTCCTGAGTAGAGTCTTTCAGAGGCCCTCTGTGGTAGGCTCCTGTCCTGTTCTGTTTTCTCCCTCCTCCAGTGTCATCCTATTTGCCTTTCTGAATCAGGATTGAGCAATGAGTAAATCATATAGAAAATCTGATAGTGAAATGAGAAATTAGAAGAATATTGCTCTAGTGTGCATCATTTAGGGCTGTATTAGTGTAGTAAAAACTATGTTTACAAAGGATGGAAATCTCTTTATACCTCAAAATTTCACAGAAGATAACATGGAGTGTTTTCTCCAGATGGGAGTCCCCAAACTCTGCTCAGCAGAATTTAACAAATCCTTTCAGTCCTTAATGAGTGCAATCATTGTGTTGTATCTCCTTCTGTATCAAATTACCAAAATGTAGAAGTGCCTCTTTGAAGACAGGAAATGTCTGTCCCAACAGTGTAGCAGTACAAGATATAATCATTAACATTTTCCTTAACAAGTTATCAATGAAAGAAGATGTATTCTCTACCTATCAAATTTGATTCTGGGCACAAAGTTTGAATAACTTAATTAAGAAATATTTTTAGGTTGTTTATATAGTGTAGACCTTCTAAGTTATGGCACTTACATTGTAGGCAGGAAAGCCAAAAAATAAACAGGAGGAAAATGTTGCATGTAAATATTAGCAGGGAAAGCATACCCATTAATATTGTGACTGATATGCCGTATTTTCTAAAATCCTCAGAATGGCATGTGATGGCCTGTCTCTTTGAAGCCGGAGAACAAGGATTTCTGAGGTACAAAATACACGAATTATCTGCGCAGAATGCACAGTAGGTGAAGATGTGTGGAGAGCTAAAGAGAAGATCACACAAACTAGTCTCCCGGCAGTGCTGGTCATGTACTGTGTGATTTAAAACAAACCAACCCAGTTTTATCCTATATTTGAATACATTATTCAACTTTCACATAGCACAATTTATGCACCGAACAGTATAGATTGTTTAGAATAATACATCAAAAAAGATGAATGTTTCTATTATATTTTAGATGAAAAATTCTGCTTATTAAGCTGACTGTTAGTACGTTTTAAAATTGTAAGCCTTACTAAAGCCGCATCTGATAAGTTATTACTTTAAGAAAACTATGAGACAGCATTTTCTTTCACTCAATGTAATTACCCAGTTTTATTAAAAGCCCTGAAGAGTCAGAGAATAGAGTGAAAAATATTAATAAAATTGATGAAAAGCAGGCGTGACTGTATCTCCTCACAGACTCTGTGACAAAAAGTAAGCATCTTCTTCAACTTCAGGCTTAGATACCAACATTCAAAATAAGTTCCTTAGTTTGTATTCAGAGTTGTTCACTTAGGTTTAACTATGCCCAGTAACAGATGCTTTAATTTCATATAAAATCAAACATATTTATAAAATGAAACTAAATGCTAATTGACACAGATTTTTTTACCCGTATTCAGTAACTGTGTGAATCCTTTAAGGGTGAATTAGGAAACATTATAATGAAGGCAAGGGCTGCCTGTTGTGAACTCAGTTGCCTGCTCTTTGATCACTGGCCTCTGGCGATGTACCCTTGCCACAGAGCAAGAGGGTCCCTGCAGATCTGATGAGACCTGATAAGCTCTGGACAGATAGCAAAGGAGAGCTCCCTGTTTCCGTTCACAGGGGAAGGGAATAAAGGGGAAGAGCAAGGGAAGGTGGAGAGAGGCGGAGTTGATGGAGAGGGTTTCAGTCGGGATATGTAATGAAAAACTGTGGAAAATGTAAAAATAATCAAAAGCAATTGGAGAAGGTATTTTGTTGCACAGTTACAATCTGAAGTTCATAGAGCAAGGTCATGAACTTCGTGTCCTTGTTAAAATATGTTCACGTAGTTTAATTACTTTTAACTAATTAAAATTATGGAGATGCATTCTTCTACTCACAATTCAAATCACCGTATGTCTTTTCAAAACAGTGCTTGCAGATAAGAAGTGATTCCCAGTGTCACAGCTATTTCATATCATTATTTCAATATGTAATATCTACTACTTGTTTTTTTTTACTTTGCACATAACATTGTTTATTCAATAAATCAAGAAATGAATATTTGTCAGGATGTACATAAGCACAAAGAATGAGTATTAGATTGAGAGCAGAATATAGAGAGCAAAGCCAGCGGCCAGCTATGAGGGCTCAGGCGGGGAGGTGGACCTGAGCTCAGCTCCTCAACTGAAGGCCGTACGGACCTGCGTGGCCAGCACACAGGGTCACTGCAAGGTCCAAGGCAGGAACACTTGGGAGTGCCACGGACACCCCTGGGAGCAACACAGACGCACCAAGCGAAAGCAATGAGCCTTCAAGTTGAGGAGTATTTTTGCAGCCTTGGACTGTACCAATGGAGTCAACAGAAAGTGGCAGAGTAGCTAGCTGGTCACTGGTGAGAAAGAGCAAGCCACTCCAAGAAGTCTGTGAGACTCTGGAGCCTGCACTTGCTGAATTTCATGAAGTTGGCGACCCACCAATGACTCTCTTGAAGAGGCTCAAGGGCAGATGTTTCTCATTTATTTACTTGTGAAATGGGCTTTTTAGAACCCCAATTTTTCTATTGATATCATTTGAAGCAAATCCTAATTTAAACACTCAATGTTTAAAATTATCACATTTTCCAGAGAATAGTACACAGGATATTATTAAATAAACAAAGTTTAAAAAACATGTGTGTATTTACTTTGTTCAAGCATTACTGTTTAAACCCTGAGGTTAAAATTGCAATAAATAATTAAATTTATATCCTCTTAAAGACAGGCAATTAAACACATGCATTTTCTGCCACTTTCTCCTAATTTTCCCCCAAGTGACAGTAAAGTGTTTATATGAATAAATGATGTAAACTTAAGCACGAAAACGATCAAAGAAGGGAATTTCATCATCACCATTTTGGAAGTTTAAAAGCATATGGATTAGTGGGGGCTAAATTAGCACACCTGAGACACCGGATATTTGGCCTTGAGGAGAGGGAAGAGCCTCCGTGGAAGTGTGTCTCGGGAGAGAAACTGAGAAAGTCAATTTTCCTTTCAAAGGAATGACATAGGCAAGTAATCTATGCCCAAAAGATTTGAATGTCTTCTGAGATACAAAGTCTTTGTGGAGGAAATATAATCAAATCTGACTTGATATTTCATGTATCTGAATGTTTTTTTTATGCTTATTGAAGTTTCAGAATTTTGTTGTGTATATGAGGTTGTTTTAGTTACAAGTGATGGCTTCCATATGTATGAATTGATTGAAATGTTTTCTTAATAGACTATTTGTTTTATTTTTATTCTGAGTAAATTTTCTTTTCTCCATCTAAGCTTATGAAGTATATTTTATCTTCGATTTTAACTCCCCCCGACTTTTTATGTTAGTTTCTAAATGTGATGATAGAACGTGTTAATCATCAAGGGATTACCACAGTGTCATGCAGGATTCACGGGCTCGCTGCACATCAGCACAAATGTCAGTGACTCAAGCTCTTACAAGAAAGAGATGTAAAAGAAGTACAAATCCCCTCTTTTGATTTATATTTAAGGATTGCTCACTTGTATTCTTTAAAAATACCTGCCTGAGCAGCTTTCCATTTCATGTGCAGAAAAACTACAGACATGGTGATATACACAATTATTCACACAGTTTTAAAATCCTTATACAAAGATAATTAAAAATAAGTAATCATTAATAGATGCTGCGTCTGGAACTCCGCACACAGAGGAGTATTTATGCAAGAGACCCTTTGACTTAAGTGCCAAGTTATCTAACAAAACAAAGACTCATTTCCAGACACACACCAATCGGAGTTCAAATACAACCTAATTCTTATTTTTTCCATATCAAGTAGGATTATGATGATGTGTATATAGATTTATCAAAAATTTGGTTCTGTAGCTAGAAATTAATGCTGCTTTCTAATCATATTTGTGTTTTGACTTTTTATTTCTGAGTACCAGGTCTCAGTACAAATTCTACAAAGCTGTTAGCAAATATTCTGACCTATGCAAGTTTTGTGTCTCTGGCTCAATTTCCTCTTCTATGTAATCAATCTATCATCATTATTTTCTCCAGAATTCTTAATTAAAGGTAAAATTAAAGGTCGTCTGATAATTGTTTGCAGCGTGCATAAAGTTATTGCTCAGCGATTATTCAACACTGTGTTACAGTGAGTTGTTCTCAGGTTGTCACGTCAGCGATTATACAAATAATTCATCTTAGTAATTTAAGAAATCATCTCAATAACATAGCACCTCTTCTGTAACAAAACTGAAAGCAACTGGTGACTGGGATATTTGGAGATATTCAGGAAATCAATCCCTTGAGATGCAAACATGAAACATGCAAACATTTGAAACTTCTAGATGAACGTAACTGTTCCAAAGCTATCATGTTTCTGTTAGCAACTCTTTCTGATTGTGTATATTTCCCACCAACTTCTAATGCAAATCCAATTGAAATCCTTACGAAGAACCAACACTGAAATATTATTCCCTTGGCTTAGAGGTAATATATTCATCTACATTTTGATTACAGCAAGTTTCAAGTTGTTATCTTGCTTATTTCAGGTTGCTTCAGATTAAAACTTGGCTCAAGGGCTTAAACTTTATGTATATTTTATTTACAAATTATTTAAATGCATGTGTCTGATTTTGATTTAGAGATCAATAAAGTGAAACTTCATGTTTTTAGCTGATTTTTAGTATTCTCTAGGTAGGGCATAGTTTGTGGAAAACTCAATTTTGTATATATTTGGGTTTTAATGTTGGATATATTGAATCAAAAGTGCCTGTAAAATCTGTCCATATTTTTAAACATCAAAATTTATTGCTGAACATATGCACTAGGTAATTTTATTTTATTTTCTCTCAAGCCAGCACTGACAGCATTATAAGAAACTTGTAATGACATTATTAAACATTCTTTTGCCAGTTCCACATTTTGAATATTTCTAAGTGCACAAATGTCAAATATGATATTTAAATACATAGACATAAGGCTATAGTTAGTGAAGTTTTTCACAGTTTTTTTTTCAAATAACATTAATCTCATGGCTAAAAAACCAAACATGTTGATACATTTTATGTAATATAACTTTTAGGAAGTAGAATACACAATTTTAAAGTATAGAGTTACTTTATTTTGTAGAATCATAGAAGATACACACACAAAACTTATTCAATATTGTTATGTTTCTCAGGTGTTATATTTATATTCTCGGGAAAATACATTTTTAAAAGATATAGAATGCCTTCCTCAGTCATCCTACTTCTAGCCTTTTGTGTCCTGTGATGCCTGTTTCCAGTGGCTTTTGACACGTTGTAGAACAACAGTGGAGAGCAACACTACATCAGCCAACCCTATCGCTGGAGAAGGTGTTATCACTGGTTTACTATGTCTAAATTTTTCCCCAGGCTGTAGTCATGCCCATGCAAAACAGACCTGGCAAAGAAAGTAGCAACACTATAATAAAATTTACAAATATGCTAAGTATTTATTTAAAGGTTAAATAGAGTTGTGATTGTTTCATTTCAACCTTAGGCTCATTTACATTGTGAATAAAGAGAATTGCCCTGTTTCCTTAGATTAAGGGGGATTCCTGAAAGGACACCTATTGGGCGGACAGGATGAAACTGGTGTCAGACAAGGAGAAATGCACTTGAAGCTGAATGGCTGCTATTTTACCGAGGTACCAATCATTAGTTGTCTTCATTTTCTTGATAGCAAGCTGTGGACACCCTTTCTCCTCATTCCCATTCTTCTAAGAATCATCTTGTGCATGTTCTTCCCATAATTCAGAAAATAAGTAAATATACCATTTGACACCAAAAATGTGGTTTGTTGATGGACTTGCCTCTTAAAGGATTTGCCTGCAGCAAGGACTAGTCAATATTCTGCTGCTGTTGTCAGTGACTGTCCTAGGGAAGCAACCAGTATCTCTGGGAGTTCAACTCTGCCCCCTTACAAGTTGATTGCTCCAGCTTGACTTGTTGGCTGTTTACACTCACTTATGGTGGAATAGAGAAGACCACATGACCCTCACCTGAATGTCATGGTGAGGGTCCTAACAGCTGCCAAATGTGGTCTTTGGGAAGGACTAAAGTACATAAACTAGGGAAGACTAAGGGAGAGGAGCTCCATCTCTGAACTGTGGGAAGCCAGCGTATCTGCTGCAGAACAGCTTACCAGCTGATATTAAGTCAGGAGGAAGTACACCCATACCCCAGAAGAAGCCTTTTACTTGTGCTCTATGAGGAAGGCCATAAACTAATTGGTTATTCAAAGACTTTGGTAGAATTGTGCCTTGGTTTATGGCTGGGACCTTATGAGAAGGGATAAATGTTTCTGTCTCTTCAGAAACGGAATTTTAGCCAAAGTAACCATGATGAAACACAATTTGCTATGCATGGGATCAATTGGCCACGCCCTCAATACCTCCCCCAAATCTGGTTGCTTTTGTGAATAAAGGGCTGCATGTTCTGATTTCCTGGGGCATTCAGATTGCTTACATGGGAACAAGCATGCTTTGTTATAGTCCTTCAGAAAAGTCAAGTGCAAAGTCTTTCCTCTTCAGTAGTTTAGCTGTGTGTTCCTAATATTGTCTCCATTCCCTGTACAGGGTGCTCTGCCAGTCCTGTTATTCATAGATGGTTTATAGGATGCCACATTTGGCACTATGGTATTGTCCAAAGGACACAGATGATACCACTAGACAACACAATCTGTCACTGACTATTTTATACCCCTCATGCCTTTGAGCCAACAGTCACAGGGAAGGAGTGTCAATTATTTGGAGTGACAAATCCCAAATACAAGTGGCAAATGTGTTGGCTTTCCCAAAGTGAAAGTAAAAAGAACTATATTTGGAACCAAGGGGATTCAGCACAGCATATTTCTCAAATGTGCTGGTGAGCGGACTATTGCAATACATGAGGCTACGCTGAAGGACCCATCTTG